>NC_134459.1:3000000-3645000 GCF_047948215.1 Lycorma delicatula | reverse complement strand
GTTAGATTTAAAATATATTACTCCGATTTTACTTATTTGTTATTTTTCTGTTGCAAAATGTATATTATCAGAAATGTTGAAGTCATCTTTGAAAAAAATTTCATAAAATCATTTCTTAGCGATCAAAGGCACTTTTCAATAAATATTCTTTACTTTTTAATCGTTCTCATTTATCGATTTGAAATTTTTTATTCTTTAATGAGACGTTATTAAATTGAAATCTGTTTTAAATCCTTTCCCAGAATGAGCAATAGTTGCTTAATTTAAAAAAAATATAATTTTTTTTTTTTTTTTAATTTAGTTTTTTTTTTTTTGTCTTCAGTCATTTGACTGGTTTGATGCAGCTCTCCAAGATTCCCTATCTAGTGCTAGTCGTTTCATTTCAGTATACCCTCTACATCCTACATCCCCAACAATTTGTTTTACATACTCCAAACGTGGCCTGCCTACACAATTTTTTCCTTCTACCTGTCCTTCCAATATTAAAGCGACTATTCCAGGATGCCTTAGTATGTGGCCTATAAGTCTGTCTCTTCTTTTAACTATATTTTTTCAAATGCTTCTTTCTTCATCTATTTGCAATCATCTATTCAGTTTTGCAATCATCTATTTAGTTTTAAAAATCAGTATTTTTTATAATCCTTTTCCGAACGAAGCACTATTACCGTAGAAATAATTTTCCACGTTTATTGCAATGAAAGGCGGTAATTTAATTTTTTTTTTTTTTTTTAAACATTAATCTAACGTATGTAAGTTAGCTGCCGTAACTAAAACGGTCGTAGGCCTCCTAACACGAAATACAAAATACCGTTGTAACCTGCAAAGAAGCCTTACCTACCGAATTTACTAAGGAAAGCGAGGAGTAAAGAGCTTTACCGTCGTCTTCTTCGCCGAATGAAACGTACGCGTACTGCTGGATATTTACACGGCGAGCCCACCAAAATGCAGAAAATGTTAGCTCTATGAACGACACCTTTACTGTATTCCCACAGAGACCGGCTCTACGCATTGAAATTGCTTTCAAAAATAACTCGTGTGCAACGCTTGCTTTACGCGCATCACATCCCCGCACGCAGAACGTTTAAAGACGCGTTAAGGTAATTTGTTGTATAAACAGTTTTTCTTTATTTGTGTTCAAATAACGCAAAATATCAGATGGTTTACTATCTGATGGTGTTTTTTTAAACGATGGTTTACCGTATTAAATGACCTTTTCAACATGACGCAAAATAATACATCGAGGGTGTTTATCTATATTTTGTGATACCTTAAGACACAGCGCTAGAGTGCCTTAATTCAGTATTGAATACCTGAAAATTTTAAAAATTCTAATCAGAATTAAGTCGTTTTTTATGATTTTTTTTTATTTACTATTTTGCTTAAAATAAAAATTATTTATTAAGATATTTATACTTATTAAAATTTTGCAAAATTGTATTTTACAAGTCTTGCCGTATTTTTCTCCTTTATTTTTAAGAATTATTTTAACTTATTTAATATTGTAACGTTTATTTGCTATTGATCTGTATTTAACACGGCTATTATTTTACACGTCAAGAATATTAAAATGGTTTAACTTATAGTTGGTATTTTAATACATCATTGTTTATGTAATATCTGTTTACAAAGAACGTTTAAAACGGTAACGGTTTAGTAGCATGAAAGTAGAACTGAAGGATTATTAAAAATGTTGGATTTTCAACACTTTATCAAGTCTTTTCGATATAGTTTTTTTAAGAATGATGAAAAGTATTACTTTTGTACTTAGGACATTTCATATCGATTTGCTGCATTATTTAAAGTTTATTTTTTATTTTAACGTAAGACATTTTAATTAAATGTACATAGAACTCTATGGACAATTACATCTTCAACTCTATGCAAAAAATGAGATCAAAACACAGCCCGTTAAGTATTTATCATGATATTTATATTGAACGCCGTTCACACATATAACCACGCTTTTTCTAAGCGGATATTTGTCTCCGAATTTATTTTCGAAATTAACGATCGTTCTTTTTTTTTACAAAAAAGATTTCGGCGGACCGGTCAAGTACGGTCAAAGTCCTGTTTGTTTTCGATTGAAAATAAATCGAGTAACGATGGGATTCCAAATCGAGTAACGATACTCGGTCGATTCCATTTTTATTTCCTTGTACGAAATAAAGGAAATATTGCAAACTTTCGGTTTTTAGATTTCAACGGAAATATCCATTTTGACTACTTTCGGCGTGACGTCTGTACGTACGTATGCATCTCGCATAACTCAAAATCGGTTAGTCGTAGAATGTTGAAATTTTGAATTTATTTAGGACTGCTGTGACATCTAATTGTAGACCTCCCCTTTTGATCGTATTCGACTTGATCAAAAAAGCCCAAAATCCAAACAATTTGGATTTTGGTCTTTTTCTTAACTGCAGTAATAAGCCCTCATTGAGAGTTTTTCAAAGATATATATCATAAGCGGTACTTATTTTCATCGATTCCAGAATTGTAGCCAAATAAACGTTTAATTAATAAAATATTTTGATCTTACAAGGGGTAGTCGCGTCGGTTCGAATCAGACTTCATCTCCTTTTTTTTTACTTTTTTTTTCAATTTAAATATATTGATTTATTAATAACACTGGTCAACAAAATTTAATTTTTTGTTTGTTAAATGAGAGTGAATGAGCGATTCGTATAGTATTTTTATGCTGATTTCATGTATGTTAGTAGATTTTTTCTACCGGGCTCACTGTTTTTGTAACTGAAACTTCTTTTGAAACAAAAAATGTATGGTGAATGTAATATGAAATAAATTACATGCATTTTGTACTCGCCTAAAATCTATTTCTTTTGGATTTTCTCCTGAGATTCGCAGGTAGATCCCTCTTTACATTCCAACAGTAGTAGACTAACATTTTTGGGTTTCATTTTCCCTGGTATCGTATTTCCATTGTAGATGTCTTCTGGTGAACCCACCGGGTTGGTTTAGTGGTTAACGCGTCTTCCCAAATCAGCTGATTTGGAAGTCGAGAGTTCCAGCCTTCAAGTCTTAGTAAAGCCAGATATTTTTACACGGATTTGAATACTAGATCGTGGATACTGGTGTTCTTTGGTGGTTGGGTTTCAATTAACCACACATCTCAGGAACGGTCGAACTGAGAATGTACAAGACTACACTTCATTCACACTTATACATATCATCCTCATTCATCCTCTGAAGTATTATCTAAACGGTAGTTACCGGAGGCTAAACAGGAAAAAGAACAAGATGTCTTCTGGTGAAAGCATTCTCCATGTTCGTCACTAAGCGCCGAGATTGTTAGGGAAAAAATCCAAATGCGAATGTAGGAAGTGGATTTTGAGCGATATACACCCAAGTTACACCCAAGTTCTTTGTAGTTTTGAAGGAGTTCACTCACAGCTTCTCTGTAGTTATTGCCCTTATGGTTTCCAAGGAATTTGTTAATCACATTTTGAAAAGATTTCCATGTAGCAACCTCAATCTTTCAATCGCCGGATCACTCATTAGTTTTCTTATTTGTGCCCAACAAATATACCTGCCTTTACTTTAGCATCATTTATATTAGGGAATATGTTTTTTAGAAAGTGAAACCCTGTACAATTACGATCCATTGCTTTAACAAACCTTTGAATAAACCTAGCTTAATGTGTAGTGGCGGAAGATAAACGTTTTCTGGTTTTACTAATGTCCGAGTAACAACATTCTTTTCTCCTACAGTCAGTACCTCTCTTTGGCCCCTGCTCTTTTAAGTAATGGTTTTTCCTTTCCCTGCTGTCCCGCTCGCACAAAAAGCAACACAACTTAGTGTATCTGCTATTACTTGCAGATCTCCACAAATATGTCATAAATATTTCTCATACAGAATCCTGCTCAATACACGTTTCATATTTTCATAAGAACATTCCGGTTTGAGTTTTTAGGCGTTGAGTTTTTTTCATAAGACTCGTTCATGTGAACAGCGTATGCTAAAGATATTGATGGATATTTATTTCCAACCTGAAGTAAAACCTCTTTCGAAAAACTAAGCTTTGACGAGTCAATAAAAAGTCGCCATTCGGCAGGATGGTACATACGTCCAAAGCTTCCAGTAAAGAGTCGACATCATTACAGGATATTAAGTTTTTATACCGAAAGAAAAATGTTCAAATTCTAACTATCTGTCACGGAAAGCATTTATTTTTAGTGTTTGGTTGTAAAAGATACCATCCGTTCAATCTTGATGCCAGGATTTCTGCTTGATACTTTGATACATTTAGATCACGAACCAGATCATTTAATTCTGATTAATTAAATGAGGTTCAGTGTATGTATTTTCTAAAAAGTTTGGATCTCTTTCTTCATCGCCTGATAAGTCAGCACAAGATTCGACATTTTCATCTTCATCTAAGTTTCGTATTTCTGGTGTACTGGAATTGAAAGTTCTTGGCTATGCGGCACTGGCCGCATGACAGAGGGAATATCAAGGTATTTAACAGTACGTCTTGTTTTAGTTGTTACCCCAGATATGTTTTTTACACAAAAATAATATTCTGTGGTGCGATCCTTCGGTTTTTTCCAAACCGTTTGAATTGCACTCGCTTTTCTGAACAATATATACCCGCAAATACGAATGTCGGCTACGAAACTGAATGTTACACACACGAAAACTCGCACTTGGGTGACGATTAAAAATATTTCTCTAGTCTGCACGATAGTTTATAAATAAATATAATAATGACAGAAATAACTAACGAGTGGATGATATGTCTATAGTAAGATGAAAATAGGAAACCGAGTCGCATTCTTGTTCATTTAATTAATGCGTAAATAACAAACACGATGACTAATGTCTAACAAATCAATGCGACAACAATTAAGGGACTGTAATAAATAAACAAAAGGTATTTAGTCGATAAATAATATAATAAAATAGGTTCACAAAATTCTATGTTATGGTGTTCATACGCGATACTACCTGAAAATAAGAATGCTAGTTATAAAAAATTCAGTCTGATAGAAGAATTCTGATTTCATATTTAAAATCGGCATGAAAAGTACTTTAAGAATCAGTTATTCACTCTCATTTTACAAAATCATTGTTGATCAGTGTAATTATTAACCTCTGATTGTAAAAAAAAAAAAACATTTTACAATAAATAATAGTTCAATAATAACAATAAAAAAAGTATGAAAAAGAATCAGAAGTTATGAGTGAAATGAAATTTTATGTACTTTTCATTTTAAAAAAAAAGTGTATATAAAATATGTAAAAAATGTATATGTAAAGTGTATGTGTATATGTTTAATAAGCTACAAGGAAGTCGTCAGATTTTTTCTATAGGGATCCCATTTTAATACGTGACATTGTTTTTATCCTACGACGAATTCGGTAAGATACGAAGGATTATTAAGAACGCTATTTAAAAATAAGTTGCGATACATTTTGTTCATCGCATCTCTTTCGTTGAAAACATCAGCTCAACATAAAATGTTTAGGCGTTGAGTTGTATCCAGAAAGAAACGTTTTATACTGAATATAAAAGAAACTTCATGCGGTAGAAAAATGATCGAATGAAAGTTTCAGCTTAACAGAATGTATTCGATTTCAATTTTTGCATAGAATTGTCCTTAGAGTTCCGTGTTAAGTCACACGTACTTGCTCCTAAATAATCTTTTTTGTAAAGAAAAATTATCAATAATTTTGAAAATAAATTCGGAGATAAATTTCTGTTTTGAAAAAGCGTGATTGTACGCGTGAACAGTATTCGATATAAATATTAAATAAATCATGAAAATTACTCGAATGGATGTGTTTTATACATATAGTATATACCTACGTATAACATTTTGCGACTCAAAAAATCTCCAAACTACTACATCAGTTTCGTTAAAATTTAGATGTGCATGTTACAATTTGCTGTAAATTGGTCGAGTCGTTCTTGACCGATCTGTATCGGCTGATCTCGATCGGATCACTTCCAAAGCTGAATATTTTTAGAGTAGTTAATGTGGAAATTTAATGCGCTCAAATAAAAACACAGGAATGCCTAATCGAAAAACTATTTTGCACATAAGATGACATTTTTATTCAGGATTCTTAAACGCGATCGTTCGTAAACACATTATTCTTATTTATTTAATGAAATGAATTTGAAGGTACGGAACGTATGGAAAATCCCTATCTTAAAGATTAAAGAGGTAGCGTCGCCGCTCTTTGATAAGTTCATACTTGCCAGAGGGGGCGTAATAGAAATTCGAACTGAGAATCATCTAGATGAAATTATTGCATATTGCGTTGAAGAGCCTAAAACTGTATTATATATACTGTAATTAAGATGAGTACAATGAATCTTACTACTTTGTAAAATTTATGTATTTTTTGTACCTTATAACTTGAAATCTGTAAAAATTTTTCATACCGATCTAAAATGACAAATAGATTTGCAGAATTACATAAATAAATAATTATAATCTGTCTTTACACATAAAACATTTTCCTAGTTACGAACTCATTCAGCTCCTGCCTATAGTTAAACAAGTATTTAAGTAGCACCTCTGCCCTGATTCTCGTTTTCTAATGAGTAATAATTAATTTTGTAACGAAACAATTTTCTGAATAATAGGATATGTTATCCTTTCTTTTCTAAGTATGATTTTCTATTAAAAAATATTTTTAATATTTCACCTTAAAAAATGAAAACTACACTACAAAAAAAAAATTTTCTTTTCTTATTGTCCATATTTTTCTATTCCACACAAATATTTAAAAAATAGGTTTTTAATTTTTTTATACATCGGACACCACCAAACTTCTTTTCTTCATGAAATTATTTTCGTTGTACAATTATTTTCTTATCTCCGACTTAGTTGGTGTCATTTAAAACCCTTTTGTTTCTTTTAAAATCCTTTTAAAACAAGTTACATTTTCCAAACCGTGAGAGTTTAAATTTTTTCTTATTCTTAAATTGATCTTTTTCATTTTCGTTTTTTTCTCGAATCTAAATTTGTTTTTTAATATCTCGATTTGTTGCAGTTTATTATTTTTAAGATAAAATTTCTGAAATTTTCAATATTTGAAAGAAGATTTATTTCTTAATTAGATTTAATTCACTTGTTCAGTGAAAAAATGCTTTTAGAATTTCTGCGTATTAACTGAAAAAGTGAATTTACTTTTATTTTTAATCTTGAATGAAATTCTGGATTGTTTACATTTGAAATACTATAAGTTTGGAAGAAAAATTGATAGATTTTTTTTTTTTTAAATTCCGAATTTTGTTATAAAATCTAATGCGATTTAATACAAATATAAAGTAAAATTCTAGATGTATAAAAATTGAAGTAAAGTAACAAAATTATAGTTAAACGTATTCCGAATAAGAGAGAGATTTGTTCGAGCTGGTGATTTCTCATTTCTCTCTCGCCCTCTCTAAGTAAACTTTAAAGGCATCATTAAAACTTACAACAACCGTAGGAACGTTTGACAGGTTTAGTTTATCACCCTCTTCCTATTTCTCCATCTTTCTTCTTTCTTGTATTTACTTTACCTTTTCTGTCCTTTCTTTACCTCGTAATTTTCGTCGTGATGATTTTCACATACGTCGCACATTTGTATATATAAATATATATATATATATATATATATATATATATATATATATATACACCTAGTATCCTTTACTTTCGCTTTGCATATGTACGTACTGTAATTATTTACCTTACTTTGTCACTGATTCGTCTACAGCTTATTCTTTTTCTTTTATAACTGTTATTTCTGTATTCTTCGGTCAATCGTGATAGTATAACGAATGTATATGAGATTAAAATAAAAAATAACTTATTTTATTTTGAATGAATCGGGTAGATGTAATTTTCCGTTACTTAAAATTCTATTTTCTAAATAGAAATACTACTTATTAATACAAAATTTATTGAATTCTAAACTTATAAAACTAAATCAAACGTTTAATTCTCGACGGAGAACTGATGATGGAAAAGGTATAAGACATTTTCTAACGGATCAATCAACGCCCAAGAATTTTATAATGCTTTCACCTTTTGAATACTGATTTACATTAAAGGGACCCCCACACCCTATATTAGTCCAATAATACTTGCATTAAAAAAATTAAAGATCTGATTATATTCAGACAAAACTTCATCGTATCTATAAATTAACATGATACCCGGATTCACTGTGTACTACTTTAAATTAAATTTTGACTTGGTATTACTTATTCAAATCGGAAATGAATTGAAACTTTTCCTTCTTATTCTGCATACATTTCTATTACATTTACGAGTGCGTGAACGGAGTACTTAAAAACGGAGTTCCCCGTAACTGCTTATTTTAATAGTATATTAAAATATAAACGTAATTTTAATGAACTCACAACAAATAGAGGTGGATCAGCGTTAAATCTTATTTTAAATGGGCCTATTGCCTATTCCATTTTGAATTGTAAATAATTATAACAAAAATATAATAAATAATTTTAAATATTAATGGGAAATTTTTGTAGAAAAAAGTTATTTATAAAAAACATCATAAAGCAATTATATAAAACGTTAAAGAAAAACATTTCGTAGCGCGTAATCCAAAATTTCGCGCTGAGGTTTTAAAAAAATACGAAACAGTAGAATAAAATAAACGGCGTAAAAGGTGGTTTAAATGATTACAATTTCAAAATTTGAACAAAATCATACTAGTTTTAAGATTGCAGGACTGAATTCCGAAAATGGAAGCGAAGAAATAAACGATATCTTTTAAAACCTTTATTATTATTTATTTATTTTTAACTCTGGGTCTCATAAAAGTTCAAAAACTAGCAAAACTTCTAAACAAATTTTTTCTCACAACCGTATTGGTTACACGATAGATATCAGCTGCTTTGTAAGTGTACGACTCAAATATTAAGTGTAACTGCTATAGGTTTAAAGAAAGATTAGGAAGCCCGTCTTTATAAGATAGTAATTCTTTCTTTTTCTTTCTTTTTCCTGTTTAGCCTCTGGTAACTACCGTTTAGATAATACTTCAGAGGATGATATGTATGAGTGTAAATGAAGTGTAGCTTGTACATTCTCAGTTCGACCGTTCCTGAGATGTGTGGTTAATTGAAACCCAACCCACCAAAGAACACCGGTGTATCCACGATCTAGTATTCAAATCCGTGTAAAAATAACTGGCTTTACCAGGACTTGAACGCTGGAACTCTCGACTTCCAAATCAGCTGATTTGGGGAGACGCGTTCACGACTAGACCAACCCGGTGGGTTAAGATAGTAATCCTAGTCTTGACGTATAGTAACCGGAAAAAAAGTTTCACAATCTCCATATCGTTACCATGAATCTAACGGTTTTCTAGCTAAGATATACAGAATTTAAAGACGTTTACAAGGAAAAGTAAAAAGTATTCAACGAGTAGGTTAAGCGAGGAAGGAAACGCGGTACAAGATAAATAATTCAGCTAGAGGTTAGTTTCAAGGCTTCTCCAAGCAGTTGCTCGTTCCACCTTCGACCTCTTGAAAGGTCTAGGAATTTTTAATCAAAATGTTAACAGCACAATACTAAACGACTACAGTTTTGAACGAATCGGTTACGATATATCCCGCATCAAACCTTACTTTTGTCGCAGAAATTTAAGAGATGTTGAGATACTAAGATCAGGATTTTAGTAATCGTTCCCAGGTTTTCGTGGAGAGTATTTAATTACTTTATGAAACGTTAAGCAAAAATTTCACTCGAGATTAATTAAAGATATAAAATCAAAAATTATATCAAATTTTATTTTAATAAATCTCTATTAATTCTGTAAGGGATTTTCCAGCATTCGATCAATCGCATACAGTCTAAAGAGATAAAAAAAATTACAATATATTATTTGGGCCGCCTAACAGACGACTAAAATAATAATTCGGACTTTACGCCGTTTGAATTTCATTTTCATAAAAAATATTTTTTTCCAGAACTTCACGGGTAACAAGTTCTTCCGAAAAAATGTAGTTGTGTTTTATTTGAGTAATTAAATTTATTTCAGAGCTGTATTTTGAATTTCCTGCAATTTACAAACCGACCAAGTTATGGTAAAGTGGTACCGTAGACTCTATCGTAGAGTTTTAGATGGAACTCTATCTAAAAGCCTATCCGATGGTTATACCCTACCGTTCTTCTCATTATTCTATGTCACATCTTTTATTTTATATTTCGTACATTTTTTAAATTTTTAATTAAAACGAGTTATATAAACAATAATATTATGTATAAGAGCGCTGATTTATTTTTCATATTTATTTTATATGTCGGGTAATCATAAAATACTCTTTGAATGTATCGTTCAGACAAATTAAGATCTATTTTCTATTTATTATGTACAGTAAATACAAACTTATATTTTGTGCTTATAAATAAAATATATTGTAGTTTAATATAAAATTTCAAAAAATTAAGGAGCGAAAGATTAGAAAATAGGTACCTGAACAGAGAGAGTGTTTTCGGTATCTGCCACAAACCAGCAGGTTGTATAATGTGCAGAATTCTTCCTTTAGATCACCGCACTACCCACCGGGTTGGTCTAGTAGTTAACGCGTCTTCCCAAATCAGCTGATTTGGAAGTCGAGAGTTACAGCGTTCAAGTCCTAGTAAAGCCAGCTATTTTTACACGGATTTGAATACTAGATCGTGGGTACCGGTGTTCTTTGGCGGTCGGGTTTCAATTAACCACACATCTCAGGAACGGTCGAACTGAGAATGTACAAGACTACACTTCATTTACACTCATACATATCATCCTCATTCATACTCTGAAGTATTATCTAAACGGTAGTTACCGGAGGCTAAACAGGAAAAAGAAAAGATCACCGCACTGGGAACTCTCGATAACTTCTTACTTTATATAGAATTTTAATTTTATATACTTGATAAAATAGCCTAAAAGCAAATACGAAATTTTAGATCTCGTTAGGAGTTATAAACGTTTTATTTTTCTTCTAATTTTGAATAAAAAATTTATACAGTTATTTATTTAAAATAATTATTTTTTGATGGGCTAATCTTAATATTCGATTTAATAATCTTAATTGTTAGATTGATGGTTTTAAAAAGCTGAAAACAACACAGTTGTAGAACTTTTTCCTCCACGCGGCGTTTCTCTGATGAACGGCTTACAAACACTTAATTTAAAACAACCATTTTATTTAAATATTTTTTTATATTTTTTTTTATTTAATTCAATGATTCTAACTAAAGTGCGCGAATATACCGTATTTTATTCGCGCGGACGTGGCGGTTCAAGCGGCCACTTTAAATATTAATCATTTATTTAATTCTACTGCTCACCTGTGCCGTTACAACATAGCAGATTACAACAGGAACGGTAGACCTAAGACTGTAAAAGACTACATTTTATTTACATATCATCCTCTAAAGTAACACCTTACGGTGGTTCGGGAGGCTAATTAGAAAAAGAAAGATTTTTTTAAAAATATTATATTTTAATTGTTAACAAATGCGCCTAAGAAAAATAAGATTTTAATTAGGCGAAATCTCGAGATAGGGGTAAACCTGCTGTACAGCCTTACTCCCTCGACGTTTTAAGTTGATAATTTAATGTCATCAATGCCCGGTATATAGAATTAATCTGTCCAATTTTGGTCAAAGTCGGTCGATTAGTTCTGGAGATGTAAGGTGATTTAGGGTACGAAACCTAACACCGAACACGCACACGTACATACGAACATCCGGAAAATTTCCATTCAGGTTTTTGGATTCCTTAGGTGTCAAAACGTAAAGATCCGGTGAAAACCATTTATACCCAAAACGGACCGATTACCGCGCTTTCCCTTCTGTATCTAGCTATATCTCTGCTATAACGTTACGCGGGAAACTAAAACATATATATATTTACGCTAGTTTTTTCTCAGGTTCGGCGAAATTTTGTCAGATACTCTTCTGTCATCTGTCCTATATACAGCTGTAGAGGGAGTGTAATATGGCAGTTTGTAATGGATTTTAAAAATTAAAAATAAATATCTGTACAGAGTTTCTAACCGATACCTTCCGAATTAAAAGAAGAGGTAGTATTTCTCGATCACTCTAATCGACTTAGTTTTATAGAATATAGATTAAAGTGTGATTACGAGACTAGGCAGTTAATGATGTTAAAGAACAATTTAGATTCGGAGTTACAGTACAAGGTGAAAAGATAAAGATGCTACGATTTGCCGATGATATAGTAATTCTAGCCGAGAGTAAAAAGGATTTAGAAGAAACAATGAACGGCATAGATGAAGTCCTACGCAAGAACTATCGCGTGAAAATAAACAAGAACAAAACAAAAGTAATGAAATGTAGTAGAAATAACAAAGATGGGCCGCTGAATGTGAAAATACGAGGAGAAAAGATTATGGAGGTAGAAGAATTTTGTTATTTGGGAAGTAAAATTACTAAAGATGGACGAAGCAGGAGCGATATAAAATGCCGAATAGCACAAGCTAAACGAGCCTTCAGTAAGAAATATAATTTGTTAACGTCAAAAATTAATTTAAATGTCAGGAAAAGATTTTTGAAAGTGTATGTTTGGAGTGTCGCTTTATATGGAAGTGAAACTTGGACGATCGGAGTATCTGAGAAGAAAAGATTAGAAGCTTTTGAAATGCGGTGCTATAGGAGAATGTTAAAAATCAGACGGGTGGATAAAGTGACAAATGAAGAGGTATTGCGGCAAATAGATGAAGAAAGAAGCGTTTGGAAAAATATACTTAAAAGAAGAGACAGACTTATAGGCCACATACTAAGGCATCCTGAAATAGTCGCTTTAATATTGGAAGGACAGGTAGAAGGGAAAAATTATGTAGGTAGGCCACGTTTGGAGTATGTAAAACAAATTGTTGGGGATGTAGGATGTAGAGGGTATACTGAAATGAAACGATTAGCACTAGAATCTTGAGAGAATCTTGGAGAGCTGCATCAAACCAGTCAAATGACTGAAGACAAAAAAAAAAAAAAAAGTGAGACTAGGATATAAGAAAGCCTACGTATTGGTGTTTTAGATTTCTCGACCAGATTAATGATAATGTACGTTTTCGTGCACCTTTAATGGCTATTTATTTTGTACGATCAGATTTTTATTACACATATACGCTCGCGTGCGCCGGTATATGGGCTTCCTAATACTGGCGATTCCTTTTTTTTTCAACTTTCTCTCGCAGCCTTACTTGTCATCATTATTATTATCGTTTTAGAACACATATTTTCTCTTCCTTTTTTAACGAATTTATCTTCGTCACACATTAAGTTACGTAAATTTTATGTACTTTTTTATTTTCTCTCCGTCAAATTTTTTTTCATTACAATCAGTTTTGGATGTATATTTTAGTAATCTTTTAATAATTTATATTTTTTACATCCTGCTTTTTGTGAAATTTTTGATAATAAATTTGTTTACTCTTAATCTGAGCAGAAAAAAAAAATATTAGAATTATTATTTTTTGTTTAAATTCCATAGACAACGAATTTACTAGCTGCATTTTTTTTTTCAATGACCAGGCATATATAATTTACCTCACCGTAACCCCTAGAGACTTGTATTTTTACTTTTTTTTACAGATTACTTTTTTTTATGACAACAGTACCCGTGAGGTTTTAACACCGAGATCAATATATTTATACTGACATAAACCACAGGATAGTGATCTGATTATACATTAATTCTGTTTGCGTTTGTAATAAGTCATTTTTTTATTTAGCCTTTCGTAACGAGATTGCTTTATTTGTTATTTTTTCCGATGGAAATTTATTTTACGTTATATTTTTAATATTTTCCTTTATTTAATTCCAAATATGTTTTTCATTACTTTTTGATTTTGATCTAAGGATTTTATATTTAATTAAATTATTAAAGGCGTACGTATTTTGCTACAATAAAAATGTAAAAGTGAGGTAAATATATATACAATATATACAAGACTAAAAATAATGGTTATAGATTTAAAATTGATTCCGATATAAATATATGTATTTCGTATCGATAAATCGAAAAACTTACATTCCCTTTTACCCGACCTAATTTTCATCCCTGCTTTTGATTTTCCGCCATAGGCTTCCGTAAATTTCTTGTACACGGTTTCTTATTTGAGATATATCAAACTCGGTTTGGAAAATTTGAATTATGAACTAAACTCGATTGTAAAGTGCTACAATTCATTACCGTATTCGATTCTTAGGATCGCGATTCGGTTTTTTTCATCAGTGATAGTCGCATTTACCAGAAATAACAGTTTTATTCTTTTGAATTAAAAATAAAATTTAAATTCTGGAAACGTTAATTTTCTAACTACATTTTGCTGATTTTACTTTAGTTTATTGTCGTTGCCAAAATGTGAGTTAAGGAGTATGAATATTCTAGAATGTAGAGAATCGGCTAATCGTCAGAAAAATATTATACTCGTAGTATATATATTGGACTCGATTTTATTCACCAGATGCGATGATTTCGTAATTTTTTTTTAATTCGCTGAAAAATTTCCTATAAATTAAAAATCAAACTAAAGATCGAATTAAAGTACAAAGTTTTTCCATTTGTTTATTCATATATATATATATAACCCGATTTCATCTTAATTTCCAAACGGTTTTCAGGTTAAAACTCAAGAAGATTAGTGAAAAATAATTAGAATAAAACGAATAATAATAAATATTCCTATATTCCAAAGAAATAACTCGGCTCATAAGCGGTAACTTTAATCCGTTTCTTGACATTCTTTTTCGTATGTTTATTAAGATATACGAAAAAAGGTTCCTCACTTTTCATATTTTTACGAAAAGCCTGTTTTCATATGGGGGGGGGGGGGATTTTTTACGGGTTTATCTTCATTTTAAATTAAAAACAAGGTAAAAGAGAATTAATTAATCATATTTTTTCTTTATAAAAACGCGTATAAATATTTGAATTAATTAACTCGTAAAATAAATTTACGGAACCCGTTAAAGTAACAATATCCGATTAGTATTTTAGTGACAATTTATAAGTTGTACAAAGCGACTTATAATGATTAATAAAATTATATCTGATAACCGGTAAATCGTAACGCAATAAATTTCACTCCGTTTCATCTTTCACCGATTATTATTATATTAGGTTTCGCTAAAATTATAAGTTTGGTCTTTTACGGTGCGGTAAGAATTATCGTGAACGTTTGTCCTGAAAGTAAAATTTATACTCTAATTTCACGCCTTTCTGTAGAAGTTAAATGTCTGCCCTTTTTGCTAGATAATACGATATTTTAATGAAGATTGTGAATTCAGCACGTTGACCGTTACAATTTACGATATTAAACTATTGTTACCTTTTATAGCGATAAAAAAGTTAATTTAAACTATTTTTATTATTATTACGAAAATTATCAAACAAAAAAAAAAATTAATATCGGATTTCATTCCGATCGTGAAAAAATACAATGTTAAAAGTTAGACGGTAAGTTTTCGTAAACGATTAATTTTTTACTTTGAAATCAAAAGTAATCGTAGCTTAAAATATACCCCTTCAGTGTTACTTAAAAAAGGAATTTCAAATTAATTTACGAGAGTAGAATATTTATATTTTCAAATTATCATTAATCTACAGCCTTGCGGTACAGCAGTCGTGAAAATAGCTTATTTGAATTATAATGATACTGTAGCGCATCTCAGTATGAGCTGTTATATTATCATTCGTTATAAATAACATTTTAATGTTTTCCGGTTAGATTTACTGATATCTTCCTTTCTTTGTGAATCGATGACTAATTCGCTACACATAAACCTCCATAATCATTCGCCATACGCATAAGCTTTAGCGTGCGAATGGGGAATGTAAATTCTGTACATTAATTATTGTAAATTTTATATGAATGTAATTTTTTTTTTATGAAAAATTCTTCGTGACATTATTAAAACTGAATAGAACTGATAGTGAAATCAAGTACAGCGTTACCACTCGGCGCGTATTTTAAAGCCATAGAGTTTAATTTTTAAATCTGGTAAATAATTAAGCTAAGATAAAATTTTACGTTACGTTTTGGGGATCGATTAAATTTTTACCGATACCTTCCATTACTTTCATAACGATAAAATTATACGGTAATAGCGATTATTTCTACGGATCTACAGATTACAGATGTTGATATCGATTTGTATAAAAAAACTACAAAAACGATTCATCGCTTACCTTCCGGCTACATTAATATTTTTATTTTATTACTGCTGTTATACTAGATTTCAAAGCGAAATAAAGTTTGGTGAACTAAGTTTTTTTTTGGTGAATTTAACGAAACTAATACGATATTTTTTCTTAATAATAAACCGAAACTATATTTTCTGTGCGTGATGCTTTTAATGATTTAATTATTTACTATATAAATATTTATATTTCTAAAAACAAATTTACAAATTATATTACATATTGCAACTGGATTTCTTATTTTTTTTTTAAATTTAGATTCCTTGTAAGTGTATTTATCTTATAAAAATTATCCCGTTAAAATTACATTCATTAGTGTTTTGAGTAATACCGAGTTAGAACTTATTAATTTTGTATCTATATCATTAATAAGTTAGTAATTACTATATTTACGTGAATTACGATTTTTTTTGTTGACGATTCTTTCATTCTTCTTGAGGAATAAGTTCCGAACTTAAGTTCGTAGAAGACGTAAGTCTTCTGTCGAATTTAAGGAAGAAGGAAGAAACTAATTTCAACAACAAATAAAATAATTCGCATAAATAAAGGGATTATTAATTAATTATTATTTGTAAACGGTCGATAATGGAATTTAGTAGCGGCAACAATCGGTATTTAGTGTACAAATAAGAATATGAGGGGTTTAAAGCTATTTAATATCTCATACCTTTGACTTACAGTAATGAATCACAAATAAAGTGAAGGCGTAGCTCTCATAATTTTCCTTACAAGTGTTCAATGTGAGCATCCTGACCCCATAGGGGAAGACACCCTCCAGGTGACGGTTTTGGTCACCACGGCACCACCTCCGCACCTAGCTCTTATGGGCTTTACCGGAGGTCATCTTCAATACATCGGCATTGATATCTCTCAGTCTAACCTCAGCCAGGATGCCACCGATACGAATGCCACAAGTGACATTCCCATCGGTGTACTACTAACTATCATGAACTCGTACAAAACATACCACGCCAAGTCAATAAGACCGAATGGATTCCACGATAACGAAGAAACTGATGTACCCGAAATAGGCAAAAGTGATTCGGCACATAACACGAAACGTAAAGCGTAAACAAAAAACTAAAGTACGATATCGATAACGATGTTAACACTACATACCAAAAAAAAAACTACAGCAAAACGTAAATAACACAATAACTACAAAACGTAAAGCGGAAAAACCCAAGCAAAACCCTAAACCTCTTCAGCGATCCTTTCCTATGCAAGATAAATTATAAAACTTTCCACAATCGTCCGTTCGACTCGGGTACTGCAATCTAACGCCGATCCGATGATAACGAGCCGACAAATAATCTCCTTGCGTATCAGACCGTATTTCGCACATTGATATACTGTAAACGTCATCTCGTTGTACACTTTGCGGACACATACCGGAGTCTACCGGGCCGAATTTCTGCAGTCTGTCCCAAAAAGCGCCATGGCCAGAAAGAAATCGCGTCACGTACTTATCGGGGTGTACCCAAGAGGTGTCCCGCAAATCAACAACATTTGGGAAAAGATCATGCGTATAACGGCCGCTCTCTGTCTCATTCCATCTGGTCTGAAACAAGGCATCGCCATGTTGTTCGATCTCTTGAATTTTCTCTGAAGTCAGCTCACTGAACGTCTTTACAACATAACGCTGCTGCTTCACTGACGCAATCAAATCTATCGGTTTCACGCCTACTATCGCCTCCTGTGAAATTGTACGTTAACCGCCCGTTACCGTTAACAATATAAGGCGTTGAGACCTCAATAAAATATCCCGATAGCTTTTAAACTTTAGCCTTACCGCCCAAACAGGCGCCGTATGTTGCATAATAGCTCCTTCGCACACGCCCTTATACAGGACACCGTAGTCTTGAAATTAAGACCCGAATCAGGATTGATCACACTTCGAATTACAAAGAAAGTAGGTACTATAGGCCCTCCGGCGTATCGAAGGTGCTTCTTAAATTGCAATTACTAATCGAGAAACACACCTAGGCACTTTTGAATCCAAACGTACTTTTCGATGACTGGCCTGTCATCGAAACACGGACTCGCCGACTCACTGTCAAACGCCCTTTGAGAAGCATCAACGTGGTCTTCTCCGGGCAGAACATCATCTTATGTCGTTGACCCCGACACAAGTATCCTGCAAGCCTGAGTTGCCGGAGCTCAACCTGCTCAAGCCTGTGTCCGCGAGCATCCTTCGACCAGCAAGGCCCCATCGTCTGCATAAGCCGCGATGTGACACCCGCTGAGCAACCTCAGCCGCAGAAGAGAATCACACTCCACCACCCGTACAAAGGACCCAACACGCTGCCTTGGGGATAGCCCTTGGACAGCGTCTTGCCTATCTCATGGCTGTCCACACGGAGCAGCACATCTCGATGACTGAAGTAACTTTGCATGACCTGTTGTTGAGGGGTTTCCCAATTAGTTAGGTGGTGGGGGAAGTGACTGATATGTGAAGATTAGTCGCCAGCCGACAGACACAGTCTGCTATGGGTTTAGAGACAGCACGCCTTTCTACGGCCTCTGTTACTGCCGGTGTATCAGATTAGCTCAATTTTTTGTAATTTAAAGTTCAATAGTATGTCGTGTGTTATTAATAAACGGGTTACAGCTCAAAATTTAGGTTTTTATTTCGCAACGTAAGCCGAAACACCTGCAGTTTACTCACAGTACATTTTATCTTCTGGAGTTGAAAAATGGCTGAGGGCCACCACAAATTTTTAAATGTCCAGGAAAATTCCCAGGACATACTCCACCTCGCTGGTTCTAACCGCCCTCATCACATGAAGTATGGCGTCCTCAGACACTTTCCGGGACAAAACCCGTATTGATTCTCCGTCAATAAGCCTTGCGAGGTCAGTCTCTCGTTTATACGCAGATACAGAATCTTTCCAAAGACTTTGCCAATAACCGGAAGTAACGTTAAAGGCCTATACAACGAACTAACAGCGGCACAATCCAACCGTCAGGAGAGTTCGTCCTATACCGTCTTGTCTGAAGTAGTATGAGTGACAGCCGCTTCAATCTTGTGCCTTAAATCGGGTAGTTCATTATGTAGAAAAGTCGTACATAACTTCCTTTATAAAACCTTACACGAAAAAATCACAAGAGATCAGATCGGGTGATCTTAGAGGCCGCCGCAATAAAAAGCTCTGTCATATGATCCGTGCCGTTCGGTCGGTTAAAACGGTCATTCAACCGATCCCGTACGGAGTTAGGCAGTGAGAAGGCACACTATCTTGTCGACTAAAATTCTCTAGTCCGTCTTATACTCGGAGAAAAAAGAGCCTTGTACACAGCATATCCAAATAAGCAAGCGACTTCTGTTAACGCTTCGACGAAAAAGAACGGCGCATACACCTACTCGTTGGAATTTTACACAGGAAATATTTAATTTTGTGAAGACTCTTTCGCATTGTAAGATTTTATGCGGATTTCCTGACTACCAGATACGAAAATTATGCGTGTTAACTTTTCCACCAAGATGAAAGGTCGATTCATCGCTAAACACATTACGATCAAGAAAGTCTTCACGACACAGCATTTCTTTCGAGAAGTTGGTACGCACAGCGTAATCGATATGCGTCAAAACTTGTAATAACTGTAAACGGTACGGCCTCAAAAGTAAGCGTTTCCTTAAACTATTCCACGATGTTATCATCGGCATCGCTAGTTGGCGGCTGGCTTTCCTAATAATTATTTCAGGACTACGCAGAAAAAGACTCCCTGACAGGTTCAACATTTAAGTCGTTTTAAACCGATGACGAATGATATTGTCACTCGGAGGATCTCGATTAAACTTTCTGCGAACGGTACATTGAACTGTAACAAAATACTGACATTTAGCAAACTGCAAAACACAAAAGCCTTTCTGTTCAGGAGTCGCCGTCTTTGCTAGTAGCCTGTCAAGAGTACAGCCATGCGGACAGCGAAAACTGTTCTTTTTGCTCTTAAATCAACGCTGTACACACTATGCAAGAAATAGTGTAATAAATTAAAACACCGATGTTTTTTTATTTACACGTGTTATATGTATTATATAATATATATATTTCACATTATCGCTAGGATTATAATAATAGATTTCAGTATTATTTTCTGCCCTTCCTATCATTGTCACTCTAACTTCGTAGTCGACGCGTTTCGAAGTACCTCCATTCTCAACACTTCTTTTAGCACTCGATCAATGCAAACTACTTTTAGAAGTACTCAAAGAAGTTTCGAGATTGGAAGAATTCTGAAACGCGTCAACTACGTAGTTAGAGTGACAAATAAAATATATATATGTTAAACATAGAAAAATAATTTAGTAAAAGCTCCTGTTTCAAAAATGTCTATTTTTTCTATCAATCCAGTTTTTGAAATGTTCTGTAGGTAGCTTTTCAAACTCGCTGTAAAAAATATTAATTGGCCACTATTTTGGTCGGGTTAGTATAGCTTGAAAGGATTTTTTCACGTCAATATTTTTACTGTTCAGTATTCTTTAAGTGTCACAACTCTCCTCTTTCCATTTAAAATATTCTAGTTCCCCTCTCAGGATAATTTAAGGTGGTCTCATTTCGAAAAATAAATTGTTTCGATGTAGCGAATAAGATGTGTAAATTACACCAAATTCATATAGATAAATGTATTCACAACTGAAATAAATTTCAGTTTAAAAATGGCCTACAACAAATCATAGAAAAAAAAGGAACAAAGTCAACAATACAAGGGCATATTTTTGTAGTTGTTTTTCTGTTTACTAGGGCGGAGTCAAGTTAGATTAAAAAAAACTGTTATTTAGAATATTTTTCCTTCGATTTTTTTCATATAAAAGTGATCGGAGGATAAAAAAAATCACTTCTATTTTTACTGTAACTGTGAAGCAAGATAATATATTTTGAACTCATCGGTAAAGATGTCATAAGAATCTTACATAGACTATATATTTATTTAGTTAACAGAAAATAAAACGATTTATAAATGTTAGTAAACAATTTTAAGGAAATACAGAATTATTTTGATAGTGGAATAACTGAATTTCAAAATTTTAATGTATCCATTCGAGTAATTTTTCTTTTGTAGTTTTATATTATCATTTTTACATACCGGATGTGGTCAAACCTAAAAGTTAACACATTTTGTTAATATTTATATACCTATCAAAGAGATCGTTTATGTATATTTTGTAGTTTTAACCTAGAACTTAATAAATTAAATTAGTTAAGAATATTCTAATTGCATAAGAAAAAATTAAACTTTTTTTTTTTGCACAAAGAGCAAATTATGTGTTCCTAATAGAACTTTTCACGCTGAATTCAAACATTTTCTTCATAAACCATCGTTTTTTTTTGTTATATGTAAAGAAATGTAAGAATTTGCGTGCAGGGCATTACACAAAAATGTGATATTTATTGTTTTACTGTTGAGTTTGGGGTCTGGAACATCCCTCTTTAGCATCCAACATTAATCTACGGGGATTCTTACACACCGTTGTCGCTGGAACCTGTTTTCCATGACAAATTTGCTCACAGAAGCGTTTCCCGTGGTCATCACTGATGAAGTCAACATTGTCCGAAAAAATGCAGGTGTGAATCCAAGAAACGAATTTTTGGTACAAGTTACACAACGTATGTATGTACGACTGTAATAATTCGCCTACGGGAGTTGAAGGGATTTATGATTTTCTAAAAGGTTTTCCAAAAAGCCTTTAAATGATCTCCTCGGTGACTTTCCGATTTGGCTTAACAGTTTTTCGAATCGGTTATCTCTAATGAAATTCTTATTTGGGCAACCTCAAAAATTCCTTCCGTGATTTTAGCGTCGCTAAACACGATCTTTCGATTAATGAAATGCACGACTATTTTTATTCATCGCCTTAACAAAGTTTTGGAAAAGCCCAAATTTCGTATGGAGTGGAGGTAGAAGAATCATTTCCGAGTTAACTAACGAGGACATATTTTTGTCAAGACAAGTGCTTCATGCTTTGGCCATTCCTTCCTGATATAATGATATGTCTTACCTTTGCAGTTTCAATCGCACAAAATTTAGTGTAGCCCAGCTGCAAACTAATTAATTGCTCAATAACTTTTAAATTGCAGCATATAGGCCGATGGTAGTTGCACTGAATCTTTTTTAACAGGATATTCAGATTGTCATATGGTACTTTCATATTAGTCGCATAAGCTAACTGCACAGTAGGAATTTTTTTGCCGTTATAAAAAAAATCACAGACTTTAAACTAGTTTTAGAAGTATCAGTGAATAGTCTCCATTCTATAGAGTAATGTTCATGATGACGTGCATCCATGACACCACCGATAAGTACACTAAACTATTTTCTTCAGAATACAGATCTTGAATCTCTTCCTGAAGACAATGACAGAAACTTACTTCTGTGTTAGAATGGAGAATATTCCAGCCTTTTAGCTTAGATCTTAAAAGCTCGGCTTGTTTCTACGATAAGTTTAAAATCCCGAACAACGTCTTTAATCCGCCTTAAATTATCAGACGAAGTTTAGGGGAAAAGGATTCCGCTTCAAACGTAGGATAATCTTGCTTCTCAGACGATAAATTTGGGTAATGCACGTGTTTGGATTTTGGACTTTCTCCCAGTCCGACAAATGGTCTTGAGGTTCATGCCACACCATCGGTATGGGAAAACTCACGTGCCAATTACTCCCAGCCCAATCTGTCAGATGTTTCACAAGGCCTAACAGAAGATGTGAGAAGCCCACTTCTTATCTTCATAACCAACTTTACAGCCAAAATACGGTTCATAGCAGTTTTCAATTAATGGAGTCAAACTTCGTCGTTCTCTAAACGTCAAATCCCCTCATATGTAGCAGAAGTTATTCGGATCGTTACGCAAAACTTGGCGTATTTATTCACTAACACAACACATTTAACGCAGTAATATAAATCACGAAAAAGGATGAAACCACAGTACCTGGATACACAGCAAATATTTAAACAATACCGGTGTGTAAACTGTACGACTCAGAAGACTTCTATGCTGACGTGTCAAAACCTACAGTAAATGAATTCATAGTAATTGTTGTTGTTTTCATAATGCTATGCTTGTATCCCATCCTCTTACAGAAATCATTTAAAATATTCTTTTGTGTACATTTTAAGTTATCCCTAAAAGAAAAACGTAGAATTTCGCGAAAGCAATATTTCAAAAATATTATCACGCAAAAACTGTGTGTGATGAAAATATTCTGTTTGCATTTTTGAAATAAAACGTTCATTACGGTAGTAAAGTGGTAAAATTAAACTGCAGTTACTACAACAAAAATTACATTGAACAGACGCGATACACATCCTTGGATGAGTTCGTGCTAAATGTGTGCCACGTTTATCACGAGCTCATCCAAGTACTATACCACCGAAAAAAATATTCTGTAAAAAATTAACTTAATGGCTAAAAAATTACAGAAAATCTGTATTCAGAGTTCCTAAGTTCTGAAAATAATGTTAGGAAAAATGTATTAACAGAGGCCTGAAATATTCCGAATAATGAAAATAAACACAAGGTATTCACATGTAAATCTGCAGATTTATAAAAAAAACTGATAAAATAATTTACGTTTAAAATGTTCATTTTTTTTGTGGATTTAGAAAGAATAAATTTCCAATTAAATGTAAAATATCCTTTGAACATGTAATTGGGGTTTTTTGTGCGTTAGGTTCCATAACCAAACAGTTTGTAGGCTAAAAAAAATAAGATAGAAGCGATTCATGAAATTTACATGACCGGTCTAAAGATAAAGAAGATTGAAAGAAGACGAGTGAAGCGGTCTCCTGTTGTATTCTTGTGGTCGTGTTGTGTATTGTTGTACATCGATATGCCACGCACACTGAAATAAAGACGTTAAGCCCTAAAAATGGCACCTTACTTTCTTCACTACAGGAATTGGTAACTCATTAATGATGAAATCAATTCTGACTGGTCTCTCTTGCATCTCAGATATTTTATATGCATGCACCACAGCCATAGAAAATCTATGAAAGTAGTGTAAAGTAAGAAAATAATTTATGATTTATTGTATGTACGTCTTATACTGAACAGGGTAATAGAGAGGAGGGAGATATAATAAAATTGATTAAATTTCACCCGAATAGGGTCCATAGTTTATGCACCTTTCATCACCTTAACTGCGGGGTCCTACCCGCTGAAAGGTAAACTCTTATTAAAGAGAATAATTGATATGAAACAAAATTATGTTCTTTACAAACGCAAATTCACTGAATGTTGTTTATCTACATTAAAACTTTTTGCTACTACAAATAATTTGTACGTTAATTGTACGCAAAAAAAAAAAGTGTGAAAACCAGCGTAGATTCACGACCGTGTTTTCTGGTACCGTAATTGACAGGTTTATGGCGTTTAATCAATCCGACAATCCCTTGTCGACTCTGCATTAATTTACAAAGTTACAGATTCCGTTTCGTTGGATCAGTATATTTACGATACAAATGCATGCATATATATTTTTTTAAATGCCGCTTAGATAATTTTGAAAAAAAATTGAACCGACTCCAAAAATATTTCACTGAAAGAGGAAAAATTATGTTTCCACTACTCCGTCAATATAAACTATTGAATTTTAATTATTAAATGAATTTGAAATGCGCAAGAATGAAATTACGAGATTTATTTGAATTATTCAATCTATTAACATATATTGTTTTAATACGTAAATAATCATTAAAATTGATATATTATAATTTGGGGGGGGGGCAGAGACCGGGCCACCCTGGAAGTTAGAGGTCAATGGGAAAATTGGCCACTTACGAACGGCGAGTCAATGTGGCGAAAGTCGCATTGTTGGACCGTGTGGGAGTTCCTAGATGCGATTGCTTTGTTCAACCGGCATCCGTAGTTTACTTAGGGAAAGACTGAACGCATTGCCGTGGGAAGCTAATCCTGAGTATGGCTGACCACCAGCCGATTATTAAGTCTCCAAGCGCTATAAAATCGTGAACAGGTACTTGCCTGCATTCAGCGACCTAGGCGTGGCAGCGAATTACTGCGTAAACGAAATAAATTTTATTATGGATATCGTATATATTTTTAGCAGTTGACGGGATGTGCATACCCGTTTTAGCAAATATATGACAAGTGAGCGGTTGGGACACGTAAGCTGATGGTGTATGGTACTACGCTTAGTCCGCTCACGCTGTTAGGCAAGCTCTAGGAGCTATCTTAGGATTTCAAAAATAAAAGACGTTAACAGTGTTTATCTAATTTAATTTAGTCGTATTTATTTGCTTAATGATAATCTGAGCCGACTAGATTGCCGGCAAATTAGTAGCGATAAAGCATGTGCGTGTTTTACATTTTTTTATTATTTTGCACGAATAACATTTTATAATAAATTCCATTACCGAAAAATGAAAAATTTATTATAATTCTTTAGAATCTGTTTAATTATGTTCGAGTACTCACACACACACACACGCGCACGCGCGCGCGCGCAGAGTTTATTATCTTATGAATCATGAGTATTCTTTACTTACGTTCTAAAGAATTTATTATTTGTGAAAAATATTCTAGAGCTTTCAGTCTTTCTGAAACTAAAAACGAAAATCGGTAAGTGTTATATAAACAGCTATACGAACATTTTACGTTTTAGATTAATACGTATTAATGTTATTCCTTTCTATATACCGCAAACGTACCTATTCTAAAATATACACAATTATATCTAGAGCTGTATTATTTAAAAATAGTAAACCACATTAATTGCCAAACTCACATAAATTGCTATACTAAAACAAATGGGTATATTTTCTGTGAAAAAACAAGAAACTGACGGAATAATTAAAAAAAACCCGTTTATTTCAAATTTCAAGGCCTAGAGTTCTTCTTTCTTAAACATTCGCTCATGTTTCAATTCACATACACACACACACTACAATGTCGATTGTAGTGAGAAAATAGAAAAAAAACTTATTTTTTTTAAATTGTTAAATAACATTTTAACCTAATGTTGAGCAAATTGAATTTTAACCCAAGCTATAGAAATAATGTGTTATTTATTAAACATCCTGATATGCATACGTAATTTGATGGATGGGAGTTCATTTTCTTTCTTTCGTTCTTTTTTTTCCTTTTTTTTAATAAATGGATCGAAAGTGCTGTTTTATGGTTTCAGGTCATTTAACTGCTATCAATAAACGAAATTCATCGATCAAACTTTTCTCATTACCTCTGGAAATTACTTCGTTCGTAGTAAACCTTTAAAATATATTGTGTATAAAGAAATTATCTTTTTTTAAATACGTTCTAAGATAACTTTTTTCTGTTAAAAATTTAAGGCCTACACAAAAAAATTTTAATGAATTGCATTATTTGACCGGCATAGCCGGATAAGTAATGCCATTCATTCTTCAATTCGATCATTTGAAGCTCTATTTGTATCTTTACTATAAAATAATTCCTTTTTGTTGAAAAACAATAACCAAAATTATGAATTTCTTCTTTTCACATTTTTATGTAAAAATATTTATTTTTAATATTACGGTACGTACATAAATAAGTAAATACAAGAAAAACTGATTATTTCTATACTTGTGGAGGGCTTAATGAGAGTCGAACGGACTATTGTTTTGTGTTCTTTTTCTTTTTCAAATCTATACAATAATCTAAAAGTATTTAAATCTTTTTTTTTAATTTTTGAAGCCGAGATGCTCAACAAAATAAAGCGTTAACCAAAATTTTTAATATAGTATATATATTTTTTTTGCGTTGGAGGAGGGAAAATCTGCTACCAGACGCTCAGTAGCTCGTACTACTGGGTGTTTGGGGTTTCCTGCCGAAGCAGGGACCTACTAAAAACCCTCTCCTACTCGCACGACGTGGTGACGGAATCACCGGGAAATTTACTGTCGTCACCGCGTGTGTCTTCGGGATCTCCCGGATTCGTCCTCGAATGAAAGCTCTCTCCACCATCTTGCATATTTCTGTGACATGTGCGGTGAACCAGCTCGTACCGTCGATAAAACTCCTAAGTTCTTGGCTCTTGTCGAGGGGGTCACATCAATGCCCTCCAGCCTCACCGAGATCCAGGAATCCTTCCTCGCCCAGTCATCCGTAGCATAGTTGTTTTATGCGGAGACACCGCTACCAGTCCACCAGGTAGGTCTATTAGCACCTTATTAGCCAACCGCCTCGCCTCCCTAACTGTCCTTGTTGTCACCACAACCGCTAGATCATCCGCATAGGCTACATACTCAACACTGTTTGGGATCTCATATCCAGAAGGCCATCATAAACAATGCTTCATAGCAGGGGGCCGAGGATTGACCCCTGAGGCACCCCCTCTCCATCTCTCCATTATCATAACAACCTCCTCTCCTTCTATCGAGGTGATCCTCATCTCCTTACATGTCAGATATTCCTGGCTCGTTCTGATCAGGTAGGGAGTCACCTTTCTCTTCTCCATCTGTTCGACGATCGCTTTCCATCTGACACTATTAAAAGCATTTTTAATGTCCATCATTATCACGGTGGGTATTCTTCTCCTGGTATTCCTCGAGCTAGATGTCGCCTCATCGGCAAGCTCGATTACCTTCGTAACCGGATCCACGGTGGATCTGCCATATTACCTTTGCGAAAGACCTCCCCATTTCTCTACCACCAGCTCGAGTCTTCTGGCTAGCAACGCCTCAAATACCAACCCCACTGTATCTATAACAATGTTGGGTCGAAACCCATCCTCCTCTTTGCAGACTAGGACCAGATCCTTTCTTCTCCGGCTATTATATCCTGGAAATACTCGTAGTTCCCGCAGAACATCCCTGAGCTGATCCTTTGGCAGTCTCGACAAGGCCCTTCCAAATCTACCTCTTATTATCTTGTAGGCGTCGCCAATCGGGTTTTCCTCCAAATCTGCACATATCTACAACCACTTCTTCCTCTTGGCCTTAATAGTGGCTTTCTTTATCTGTTTCCTAGCTTGTTTCAACAGCCTGAAGTTCCTTTCAGTATCTCTTGTCTTCTGCCGCCTTCTAACTTGTGTCACAATTCTTAGAAGTCGTATACATTCTCTTCGAATCTCATTAATTTGTGGAGACCACTAATAAACCTGTTTGTGTCTTGTGCCAGTGTCTGGAACTCCCAGGACTTCCTATATTAGCAGGACCTATAGTATACTAGAACCTATAGTATATTAGCATTACAATTTCGAAAAATATGTTTTCCGACTTTTTGACAGTTCGAGGGCTCATGCATGGGGAGGGGGGCTTCTTTTAATGATTAAAATAGATTATAAATAAATTAGAATCGAAATTTAAAAAGCTTTTTAGATTTTTTTAAATTTGTGTGCTCCCCAATCAGGGGAGAGGTAGTAAGTTATTTTCGTGACATTGTCGTTAAAAAATATGTTTTGAGCATTAAAAATCTGAAATTTCGAAATTTTATTTTTGCCATTTTGGGGGCTTCCCTAAATAATGGGAAGCATTCGGGTAAAATTTGTTAAAAAAAAAACGTAGTAATAATAAATTTAAACTAATCCTTAAGCGGTTAAGGATATTATTTTAAAATAAATAAAGAAAATTTTAAAATCGTTTAAAACACAAAAATCCAATCATAATTATAAATAAAGAAGGTTGTGAGTTTCAAGAAAGGGGGCGTAGATTTTTGGTTAATCTTTTTTTTTTCAAGAAATACTAAAGAGAAAGTGCTATAAAATAATTAAGATTGATACATTTTAAATGCAACGGGTAACTTATAATTTAAAGTAAATTTTAATAAAATTAAAAAAAAAACATTTTGTTGCCGCTAACCATTAGGGTGGGATGAGCAAAAACCTTAAGCGGTTTGATGGCTTATCGAAATAGAAAATATAGATGCTAAAAATGCCCGTTAACTCCTTTTCTGAAGCAAGATATAGCTAATAAAAAATAAAAATAAAACGGTCATCTTTTGGAAAGGGGTTGAATACTAAATTAATATTTTCGGTAATTTATGACAACGATAAAAAACTTTCAACTTTTGTAAGAACTGATTTTTTCTAATGCGCTCCAGTAATAATTTGAAATTCTATTTCGGCCAAAACCGATCTCCGTGGCGGAGCGGTAACGTCTCAGCCTCTCATCCGGGGATGCCGGCTTGAATCCCGGTCAGGCGTGGCATTTTTCACACGCTACAAAATTCCATTTTCCATATCCCACCCGAAACTTTCAAGCTTACGTCGCAATACGATCAAATAAAAAAAACCCACCTCATTTTCCAATTTTTGCTAAAACTTAATATATTCTTCCCTTCCGACCAACTTTTAGAAAATCGATCGACTGGGTCCAGAGTTATAAGACCAAATACAGACCCTCATACACACATATATTGGCCATAAATGCCTGTAACAAAAATAAATACTTCGGAGTTGGGAGCTTTGGCGTTAAAGACTTTTTCGCAGATTATTCATTTAAATCTATCTTTTTTTTTGTTAAAAAAATCTTTTTTTAATGTCTCCTTAAGGCACAAGACTTAAGAAAGACCATTTTTTTTTAATTTACCGACGTATATTCTTCCCGTTACAACTATAGCAGCATGTATCGCTATGTAGTCGATAAAGTAAAAAAAAAAAAAAGTTATAACATTAGATGTTTGTATTATTTTAAGTGACAAGAAACATCAGTTTATAATAAATTTTATTTACGACTCTTTATATATATATATATATATATATATATATATATATATATATATATATATATACTGTACCTTTATGTACTGATACTTTCTGTATGTAGTAAGTATCGTTTATAGTGACATCGGATATAATGACATATCGGACACAGTGATCAAACCTTGTCTCTTGGTTGGTTTGGTATACTGTTAACGCATAAATGCAGTTTGTATATCGTTTAAAATTACATCGGTTGTAGTGACATATCGGTTACTGTGACTTATTTTTTCTACTGCGATGCGACATTTTATCGCTTATAATGACGGACGGAAGTGACTTGTCAGCAACGTAGTATATCTACATTGTAACTACAGAAATATTTTGACGGTTAAATGAGTCACCTTTTTCCTTTTTAGCTGCATATGTACTACAGTTATCGAGCTAGTAATTGCCTATTAGCGGTCCTATATTGCAAAGAAAGGCGAACGATTTTTCTGAAAAATTTGGTAAACCGCGTGAAATAACTTCAGCTGGGATAAACGGTCCGTCAGCGTCACGATATTGTTTCGGGGAGAATAATGGGCGAGGGCGCAGCAGCTTCAAACGGCGTGTCAGAAAAACCGTTTGGCGGAAATTAAAAGAGGACGAAAAATCTATAATGCCGGTATTTTTTTTAAACCGGTAATCTAGTGGCTTCAGTACTCTCAGAAATAGACGGGGACGTAGGTTAACGACAACGAAGGTAACGATGAAGACATCAACCCGCCAAATCTTCCAGAAGTTTTAGCGGCAATGAAAACCGTTTGCCGGTTTCTCAGTTTTACAGAAACAAAGAGTGTTTGTTTTCATGTAGAAAAGAATCTTCAAAAACAAAGTAAAATAACAGACTTTTTGCAGAAAAAATAATTTTTACAATTTTTCTCTATCTTTTTTTAATCTACCGTATTTGTATTTATTATCGCATATTTTTGTTTATTTATTTTATTTTATTACGGAAATAAATTATTTTACCGTATTACAGTACCCGTGTAGACGGCACATTAAAGTAGTACCGCGAAGCTACTTAAACATCGGTTATAGTGACCTAAAATCGTCGGTTCCTTGGAGACCACTATAAACGATGTTTGCTGTATATTGCTTTTAGAAATAGCGTATTTCTGTAATTTAGGAATAAAAACCGACTACGCATTCTTAAAAAACGTATTTATATTTATTCGTCATATCACAACGTTTGGGAAACAGTTACTGGTTCATAATAACGAGTTTGGTATTTCTTATAAATCGGTCCCAGGTTATCAAACGGTGGAAACATGCGATTAAATTGAAAAAGGTGCACGTCATTATTCGTAATGATTACCTACAAAACGACAGTAAAATTAAATAACGATTAAGTCTGATTCAAATAAGATCGTTAAAGTGTTATCATCAGAGTTAAAGATCATCAACGATTTATCGTTGTTAAAGTGTGATTATTTGCATTTATCGGTGAACTCAGAGTATATTACAAAGGAAGTAAAAAGAAATTAAAATCGCTTAATTTTTGTCCAACGATACTAAGATGTAAAACCTATTTCGTTGGATTTACTGGTAACGCGCTTAATGAAGTCTATGTTAAAAAGTTAAAAAAATCTCTTACACGTGTGACTGAATAACCGGAATATTCAATTTCGTGTGTTAGTTAAATTCATATCGTTCAAGCCTCACTTGAACGATATGAAAATCGTCAGTCAAATGATCTTGGGGTGTTTTTTTATGTAAACCTCGCGTAAATAACACGATAACTTTCTATGATAAAATTTACTATGTAATAATCAAATCTTAAAATTCTTGAATAATATGATTTTATAAACGTGCAGAATTAGACGAGAACAAAACAAATAAAAGAAAGAACGTAAAATATATCATATATATTATTCGATTTTATTTTTATGGAATTTTTTATAGATATTTTTAGATAGATTTTTAAGAGCCATTAACAACAACTCTTCCCGTAAATCTAACGAAGAAGTCGCTCGCTGTTAATTACCTTCGAACTGGCTTTAATGTTTTATTAAGTTTTGTCGTTCTTATCGCCAAGAAGAAATCGGTTAATAAATCCTTCCTATTTGGGCCTTCTAACTATCTGGACCTGCCTTAGCCTTCCAGTTCTTATTTAGTTAACTAAGTACACGTAACGTATTATCTCATTGTTGAAAGGGGACGGATTAATTTACTAATTTACATTATTTGACTCCGTCTTTATCCCGGCTATGACATTTTTAGCGTTAGCGGTAAAAGAGGTCTTAGTCCTGGTCGCTTTATTTGAGAGAAGTGAAGTCTGTAATGTAGCCGGTTCATGCGATGAACTGAGTGCAGGTGTAACTTAAAACGTTAAATTTTATTTTCGTTTTTGCGGGCTTGTTATGATGGTGTTCGATTATATTTGGTTCGGTGAAGAAGGCGCTGAAACCGTTTCGCTCCTGAATTTTCCGAATAATCCTATTCTGGGATGCTTATTGTTCTTCGATACGGTTATGAGATTTTCAGGACTTGTTAGTTAAATCGGCTCATGTTCTACCGTTAAGGTTAATAATACGTAACAATATAATACGTAAATTACATAATATTACCTACCGACGTGTAATTAAATGCCTAACTAAATTCTAAAACAAATTGTATAAATTGCTGATCGTACCTGTTTTTACTTACGGAATTAGAACTTGATGATCAACTACTTATGCAGGTGCTTGCCACACGGTGGCTTAAATAAAATTGAAACGATTAAGATTTTAGGACGTGTTTGTGCAAAAAATACCAAATCTTCTAGTAATTTATGTCTGGAGAAATAAACAGCAGAAGAAAAAAAGGCAGACCGGCTATAAAAAAAAATGAATTGTGGCAGCAGGATATGGATTTGGATCGAGAAAGGAAACAGAGACCGGCGGCTTTGAATAGCGATGTGGAATCATAAATTGAAAGCGAGGACAACTCACGGTTGATTGTGGCGATAACAAGCAAAACTTCTGGTAAAATCCTGCTTGTATTCTAGAATTAGAATATCGGTACAGTCAAGATTATAATTTTCTAGTTTATTATTATTGTACGTGTGGATAATAATTGGCTGATTATGATTTAGCAGGGTACGTTCGTTAAATTAAATTTATTTATTTATTTTTTTTTTAGGAATGTGGGAAAATATTAAAAAGAAGAGCTCAGCTAATAGGACATTCTTAGGCACCAGAGTCAGGTTAAGAGGATGGAAGGAAGAGATTGTAGGGAAAGGCCTCGGTTGGAGTTCATAAAACAAATAATGGGCGATATGAACTGTGATTCTTACCGGAGCTAAAGAGAAAGGCTGATAAGCGAGAAGAGTGGAGAGCTGCTGCCAACCAGCTTACGGGCTGTTAGCCAAAGAAGAAAAGTGAGAGATTATTGTGTGTTAAACGCCGTGATTAAAATGTTTGTAAGCAGTCTGTCATTAATCACAAGTCACTCACGATTACGTACGTAGCCACCTTCAAGAATAACAAAATCCTACGTCAGGCTTACAGAGGAACATAAGGAGTGAAGCGATTTCGCTTTACCTTCTTTACAGAGCCAAATATGCTGTTGCATATCAGGAAGTGTTTATGAATCTTAATTTAGGATTTTTTTTGCAATTATCGGTTATTTTTTAGGTTTAAAATATTTTTTTGTGATAGAAATAATGAGTTTCAAATACATTTGTTGGCTTGTAATCGATAAAATATTTAGTTTAAAAATATCTTATGCAATAACTGATTTTTATTAAAAAAAAAAAAATAATAAAAAAATAAAAAAAATAGTAACACTTTTGTTTACAATGATTTTTATTTGTTTATACATTTTTCCTCCAGTAACGACAGGCCTACGTCTAGTTACAAATACCGTACTTATCTTTTTATTTTTAGCCGATAAGAAATTAATTTTTTGGGTACTTAGGTATTAGCCCGTCGACCATAACCATCCATAATGATCCCGTAACTCTGAAATTACTTCAAAGTTACAGGATCGTTAACATATTTCAGATATTAAAAATATAAGCATTATTGCTTATAATTATAGATATAAATTAACCAACCTTAACCTACGCTCGCCAACCTCGACTAATTAACAGTAATGTTTTGATTATTAAAATAATAAATAATTACTGAATTTATTATTTATAAATACTCAGAATATTACTGTGTTAATTAGTCAAGGTTAGCCAGCGTAGGTTAAGTTTGGTTAAATTATATTTATAAAATAAATAATAAATATAAACTTTTATAAAAATAGTAATATAAAGATTATATTGGGTAATATTAACAATAACCAAAAAATTTCTAATTTATTGGTCGATGGGCCAATACGGGTACCGTTTTTTGTAACGTATGAAAAATTCCAATTCTGACCGGAATTCGAACAGAATATTACGGATGAAAAACTGACGCGCTACTACCGCTCTGACATAGGGATCGCCAGTGATGAATTGCATTGTAAAAAAAAAAAAAGATTAAATGAGAATTTCAGCGTCAAAGAAACAGTTTGATTAAATAAAAATAGGATAATATTAGCAAAAAAAAAAAGCTGTAACACGGATATGGAAAATTGTGGATTTTTTAAAGTTGTTGGGGTGTGAAGTATGGTGGATAATTTAATGGATCAAATTACAAATAAAGAAAAATTAAAAATAAATGAAACTAAATCGATAATTTGTAGGACGATGAACCGGGTACGTTATACTTAAAACGTAAAAATATATTTAAAAAGATCGATGAAAGGAGAATTTAAGCAAATATAACGGTAACGAATTAAATTAACTGATGTATAAAGGAAAGCGGACGATTCTGTAATATGACGAGGTGAACTGTCAAGTTCGGTAGGAATTGTTCTAGAAAACACATTTAACCGCCAAATAGACTAATACCACCCAGCAATAAGAATGAGACAACAGCAAGCAGGGTTGCTGATCAGTAGGAAGATACGTAAATCTACCGTTATCATTGCGTTCCGTTCCGACATCATGCGTTTAAAAAAAATTGTTTGTGTAACATTAATTATGATGATTCAATATCGATTACTAGAACTATACTTCAAACAATGCACGTCGTATATAATTTTTAAATGTCAAAACTAATTAGAAAAAATACATAATTAAGAAATTTCCCTATCTTATTCATAGTACGACGGTTTTCTTTTAAAGATTTCCCTCCCTTATTTCAAAGAACGTGCCTGCTGGGTGCTGTTTTGTTTGGTTATGTGGTGCTTAGTGTTAAATAGTACAGTTATGTTTTTATTTTGTTACACATTTTTATCAACGTCGATTAAGTAACTTATAATTATTTGATTCTGTTGAAGATATTCACACATCTATTCGTATAGCTATCAACAACATACGTTCGTGGAGGTAATTTGTTTAAATTCGTTTCAGTTACGGTCCTATTATTCTATTGCTTTTTGTTTTAAAACGTTCTGTATTTTTGTTATGTATTATCGAATGCTTCGATAATATTCGATTATATTAGGTTATTTTTATTTGTGTTAATTACCTGTATTATTCGCATTTATGATATAAAGTTTTTTATTGTAAATACTTTGCGTTAAAGCGTGTAAAATACAATCTCACATTAAATCCGGTGAGTAGACGATTAAATTATGTGAAAATTTAACTAATTACAAATATTAGATCGTTATAATCTCATTTTATTTGCCGTTCTTAATTATATTTGTATAACTAGCCTTTTATAATTATGTCTGTTCGAAAATATTACCGGTTATTGTTTATTGGTATCTTTTGTTCTGATTAACAAGTTTTAAAATATAAAATTTTGTTTTTACCCTTAACAAAGTCGACTAAATAATGTATCGTTATAACTTGTTAACGAAAACGAAATCTTGATTACAAATAAATTAATTATATTTCAAATTAATCAGGTGGAGGGTGGCCATCTTAATCCATGTTAGCGTTATTACGCAATTTCCATAGGCGATCGGATACTTGGATAAAATGTTTTTGAGATAAATTATCTATTTTTATTATTGTTTTAACTAAAAATTACATTTATTTCAAGTTTTATAAAAATTTAAGGTGTCTTTAAGAATCCATAATTAACACGTTATATCTACCGTTTATAATACTTGATAGTATTTTTTTTTTTGTAGATTATTTAGTTTGTTTTCTCGGGGAAAACAAACAAATACTTACTAATAACATAAAATCCTGTTAAGTAGGTTATTACGGTTCTTATTTATAGGCAGTCTTTTGTTAAACAATGAAACATTGTTTTCTTTATTGTTCAACCAATTACTAGAATCTATAAGAATAAATCTTTAAATGTCTTTTGTAGAAATGTATACTTCCGTGAAAAACAAATCGTTTCGATACCGTACTTGAGAACAAAGATTTTTTTAAAAAAGGTATCATCGACGAAATTATTAATGAAACTATAGGAAATTTCGAGGTTTACAAAAAAGTTATTTTAAAACTTACAACATATTTTTTGATTTACGTATTTCAACTTCAAAAAGACTCCTTAATAAAATAATAACGTATTAAAGAAAATATTCTAATAGTATTGTAATATGATCTTTAAATCAGGCAATTTCACACAACTATTAGAGTGTTTCCTATTTTGTTAAACTAAATTGTAGGTTGCTTTTTCTTTAAATAGCCGGGCGTTTTTTTCTTGTTAGGGAACAGTACGGGTTAGGTCGAATTACTTCATATTTGAAAACCCAGTAGTTTATGTAATCTAACCTTTACACTTGTTACTTTACGATCGCTCAGTCTTTCTTTACCGGGTGATTTAACTTAATTTTCTAAAACCGATTAAATATTTATATATTATTTAAAAAAATTAATTCTAGTTTTATCACGTAGTATGAGAAATTGTAGAAGTTATTAACTTGAAAGTTGTTATTAAGTCATCAAAAAATTCTTTATCTCTTGTCGTTTAACTTACTTTATTGTTAAGTATTGTAGCAGTGTAAAAAAAAGAAATACATTTCAACATTTTCAATTAATTTTATTTGGAAATATGTTACTGAACTATGTCAACTGTGAATTTTTTATTTATTCAGATGAAGCTGTGTGTGGATTTTTTCCGTTTCAAATTAGGCTACCATAAAATTATAATTTTAGCCTTTCGTAACTTCTTGTAAGATTCCATCAGATTATTACAAGACTCCCCCCCCTCCCAGATCAAACATAACATATAGTTTAACATTAAATATATATTTTATTTTTATATTCTTCTTAAATGAAACAAAAATTAAAACTGTTTTTATTTTATTAAAAAAAGGGGTGTTTAATAAAATTTGTAAAATTGTAAATGTACTAGAGCGGTATTCTTTTTAATATAAAAAATACATTTACAAAAATACACGATACTTTTGACCGTGTTATTAAGTGTTACGTACTTCTAAACCACTGATGTGGAAAATCCCTTAACTGTCAGAGATATTTAAAAAAAAAAATCATCCAAGTCTTTTATTCGCTTTTACTTTCTGGGCGAAAGGGGAAACTATGGTGATCATGTCAAAAATGGGATATCGGTTTAATTTTTCAAATCTTTACGTTGTAGGGTCCAACTAGTACATCTAGATAAAAAAAAAAAAAATAAACACATGCATGCGCGTAAGTATGTACGTTTGTGTGTCGCACTGCTTTTGCCCTTATGTCTCAGGATTGACCGAACCGATTTTCTTAAAATTTGGCTCAAATATTTCTATATATGGGACATTGATCGTATTCATTTTTTTCCAAAACGGTTCACGGGATGGGGGATATCGCGAAAAAAACAATTTTGATTTTCATCAGAGACATTTTAGAGAAAACTTAAAGCAAATTTGTTACCTACAACGCACAATATACATAATAAAAAAAAAAAATGTTTTACAAAAATCAATACTTACCTCTTAAAATTGAAATGTGTCTTTTTTGTTCGTTCGTTCTATTTCTTTTCGGTTTTAATATTTAATAATTTTTTTTAGATAGTTTGTTTATCGGTCCAAGGCTATCAAAAAATTTCTCAATTTTCCAAAATTATAAACCCCGGATTTGAAACGCAGAAAAAAATTTTGAAAACGTTTAAGTTCATGTGTTACCCTTTATTGGACCGCGTAGGTGTTAGATTCGGAGAAAATTTTACTTAAGCAAATCTGTTAAGCCGAATCTGCGTATGAATCTTTAGAAAAACTTTTAAAAATTCTTTCGTTACCGGCTTGAAGCCCCGGACTCCCTCCACCACCCGGTCAACCTTGCCGGACAGTCGACTTACCATCAAGTCCAAGGCAAGGTTCGCTCCCTGGAGGCCTTCGCACTTAATTGCCAGTCCCGAGACCAAACACGCACACTAGCTCAAATACGAGTCCACCGATCGGCGTAACTCTAGAGCGACCGTGGATTCCTTTTTAGAGGAGATCTTGAACCGTTCGGCCCGCATCTCCTCGATCCATCCCAAACTTCCAGCTCCAGACGTCATCTGCTTTTCAACAGGCTTCCCCTCTGGAACCTCGGGCTCAGACTTAGCGCCACCGCTTTCTTTCTTACCTGACTTCTTTGCAGGCGAGGCGTCCTTCGGACTTGGCGCCCCCCTCCCGTGTCCTCGCTGAACGGATCTAGCTTTCGCCTTTTCCGCACGGCTTGAAGCAGAGGTGACACGCAGGTTTTGCTGCGATGCCGCTTCGCTCAGGCGCTTCACTACCCGAGGGGCTTCCGAGACTTCCTTTGCGAAAGACCGGGGCCGCAGCGGCGACCTACCGAGTGACCTCCGTCACCTCACAGGTCCACGGCCTGTCTACACCTGTTTGCATTGAATTGGAGAAATCTCGTTTCGTTGTCGGACATCCTGCGGCTCGATGCCCCTCCATACCCTACAGCCCACAACATGTCGCTTCTGCGCATCGCAACCCTGCTACAGGTAAATCAGTACTATCCGGGCCCGAGCAACGCGACGCGAAATGCCCCCCTCCGCAACACCGAAAACACCTGTCCTCCACCTCCCTGATGTATGCACAACAGCGGACCCGGCCGATCTTGATGCGTTCATCCGTCAGCTTCTTAGTCGCATGCCGGCTACTAATGACCGTGGCGTTTTTTGTGTACTCGTCTGATGCACGGCTCACGGCTTACGCACACATAAACGCATAACTTAATTTAAAATATTTATATTTATAATTTTATTTAAATATATTGTTTTTTCGTTTTTTTAATTCAATGATTGTAACCAAAGCATCAGCGCTTACCGTATTTAATTCGCGCGGGTGTGGCGGTACTAGCTGCGACGGTCGGAACTAACTAAACTAATATAATACACAACTTACATAGAACAAATTTTGGTTATACGGTCAGCAGACCGGTGTAGCTGCGAGGCTTAACGCACCAGGTACTTAGTCGACCGGGGGATCGAGTTCGAGACCCAGCCGTACCGAATTACTTTTTTACACTTTAAATATTATTCATTTATTTAATTCTACCGCTCACCTGTGACGTCACAACACAGCAGATGACGAATACTACAACAGCATTTTTTTGGATGGGGATGCGAGTTTTCAAATTTTTTTGAAAATATTTTGTTTCTAACAAAAATATGACCTCAGTTAGGTGAAATGAGGTCGACCTTGTTCTATAGCCTCACCTCCTCGACCTGTTAAGTTAAAAGTTTAATAACATAAATGCCCCTTATATAGAAGTAATGTGATCAAGCGATCTGAAATCGGTTCTGTAGTTCTGGAAATATAAGGTTCTTTAGAGGTCAACACCGAACACACACGGATATACGAACATTAGCATCCGGAAAAATATTCATTCGGTGTTTTGGTGTCAAAATGTCAAGATCCGGTGAAAACCGCATGTGCCCAAATCGGACCGATTACAATATTTCCACGATATTTGTTTTTCTATTGTTAGTCGATATAACGCATCTCATTGTTTTAATAACGCGTATCTTGTGTACGAATTATTAAGTTCACTTTCATCGTTACTAATTTCTGAATTCTGATGTAACAATCGATTCGAAATAAGAGTTATTGTTGAAGGACTATAAAATAATGAGAAACGGTGTAAAAGGTTTTTATGAAAAATCTCAAAGTATCCCGTTTAAAAAGAAGGGACAAAGAATTAGCCGATATCCTTTATTTGTTTCCGACTTAGAAACGTAGCGTTTTATTTCATCTACTGAAAATTCATTCGAATGAAATAAATACAAACTTTTGTAAAATGCTTTCTTTCGATTTACATCTTTCGATCGGGAGGTTAATAATATTGACCGGCAGTAAATAAATTAGTTTCAACGAACAAAAAATAAATAGAAAAGTATAAAAAAAGACCAGGCGAATAATAATTATTATATATTTCAGTAAAACTTAGTGTAAGATTGTTATAGCGGCATAACGTAGATCGTTCTACCTACCGCACGGGTACTTGTTGCTGACGGAATTTAGTTTCCTAAAGCGATTTAGTTTACTGAACTGTTAAACTAACTATAAGACTAAATTACGCTTTTAATTTATAATTAATTAAAAACTATTCGAAACGTTTCTTATTGAGGCATTACTCGTATCCCACGTTTAATTAAAACCGGAGCAAAATATAACTGTTCATCATATTCTTATAACAAATATATATATATATACAGGTATATACATTATAATGCGTCTGTTTCGTTGTGTATCGAAAGAAACGAATTAAAACTGTTTTTAAATAGACGAGAAAGTCGTCTTTGCGGTTGTATTATTCGTGTCTCAATTTAACTATCAAAATTGGTTAGATTACGAGAAACATCTGAAAAAAATGAAAAAATATATACATATAAGTCGATAAAATACAATCGAGAGAATTTTTAAAGAATTTCTTTGGGAAAAAGAAAACTTATATTATTAATAAACGAAGTAAGTTTTTTTTACAGTCGTGTTAAATAAGGGGAGAAATATTTTACCGAACGATGATTTTTCCTATCGACATAGGAATTATCTTTTCGTTTGTAAAATTAGGTCAGCGGGCTATGGTTTTGGTTTATTCATTCAAACGCTGAAAAAAATTGGAATAATCAACCGTACGTAAAAAAATTGATGGAATACGAAACAAAATTACAATCTTCGTAATTATTAGAGTTCACTTCGTGGATTTATTGCCTGTCCGTTTCATTTTATCTGATTTTAATTATTAAAAGCCGGCAGTGACGTTACTATAGTTAGTTTACCTGTAATTTGAACTGTTTTGTAGTTCACCGTTCCTCGAATTCGAAAATTAGTATTTTTACAAACCGATTTATTCTTGGTTTCCTGGCATCATAGCTCTGCAAGAAGGAAAGTACGGTAATCAGTTCAAAAATGGAGTACGGCTTTTTTTCGGTATTTTTAAACGTTTCATGACTCAGAGACAACAAAAAAGGAAAAAAAAAGAAGGACAATGTTTGTATGAACGTAGTTGGTGTGATAAGAAACTTTAATAACTTTTGACTGGATCGACCGATTTTGATAAAGTTTGGCCCAGACAGACAATCGTGTTTATAGGGCGACGTTTTTGTAATAATTTCGGGTCAGTATTTCCTGGTGGTGGGGTAGATAGTTTCTTCGGGGCTAATTTTCTCAAAATTTTGCTAACATAACTCTACTTTATTAAGCTCAGAACATGCTTATCTTACCATTTTTGAAAAAAGATTTGCTCCCAAATTCTGTCCTTCCCCAAAAATGTAAATACTGTCTTTTTAATTATTGCATATTTGTAACCGAATTTTTTTCGTCTTCCTGATCACAGTGATGGTGGTGCAGTTTGCCCAAAAAGGTTACTTCGGAAGCAATATTTGGGGGTGAGGGAGCCGATAAAAATGTAAAAATATCGATTTTTGAATTCTTTTAACTTTTTTTTTAGTTTATTTAAACTTTTAATAATTAATTTCATCATAATTCTTCCCCATTGCCCCCCCCCCACAGAGAAAAAAATCTTAGGTGAATTTATTGGTTGTACATCTTTCAGTAGAATTTTTTTAGTTTTTTCTTATTTAACATAGTAAATGTAGACAGATTCAAAATTTTCTTTGGAGGTAATTTTGGGAGATGGGGGAGCAAAAAAGTAAAAAATATAGATGTTTTTACATTTTTCACTTCTCATTATTTTTCTGCTATGTAAGAATAAACAGCCAACGCAAGGAAAATATAACAACTTTGTTGTCGGCTTTTTTCTTATTAAATGCAAAAAAAAAGATTATATCGTATTAGAAAGGATTAGAAGGTCCGGCTATTACCTGAGAAGCACTTCTACCCGAGGCGTAGTTTTATACACAGTTAAAAGGAATAAAGATTTCCCGTACAGTTCTATTGGCTGAGAAACTCCTAACAAACCGCAAACGTGCAGTGAAGCGAAGAGCTTTTCATATCTTACCGATGGATATCTTGCAAAATGCTTTATGAAACTACCAAACGATTTTCATCAAAGGATACGAAAAATTGGTGCGTACTGATAAAGAGACGATGAAATAAACTACGCTTAGTAAAATGATTTCTTTTACATATTCCAAACGTGGCCTGCCTACACAATTTTTCCCTTCTACCTGTCCTTCCAATATTAAAGCGACTATTCCAGGATGCCTTAGTATGTGGCCTATAAGTCTGTCTCTTCTTTTAATTATATTTTTCGAAACGCTTCTTTCTTCATCTATTTGCCGCAATACCTCTTCATTTGTCACTTTATCCACCCGTCTGATTTTTAACATTCTCCATTAGCAACCACATTTCAAAAGCTTCTAATCTTTTCTTCTCAGATACTCCGATCGTCCAAGTTTCACTTCCACATAAATTGACACTCCAAACATATACTTTCAAAAATCTTTTTCTGACATTTAAATTAATTTTTGATGTAAACAAATTGTATTTCTTACTGAAGGCTCGTTTCGCTTGTGGTATTCGGCATTTTATATCGCTCCTGCTTCGTCCATCTTTAGTAATTCTACTTCCCAAATAACAAACTTCTTCTACCTCCGTAATCTTTTCTCCTATTTTCACATTCAGCGGTCCATCTTTGTTATTTCTACTACATTTCATTACTTTTGTTTTGTTCTTGTTCTTGTAGTAAAATGAAAAATCTGTAATTAATTTTTTTAAATCTTTCTTCAAAGGATCGTAAAATAATTTAAACGACTTCACAAAAAATGAAATCGCGTAAAGAGAAACAAAAAATATGGTTTTAATTTTCGTTCGCAGCTGTCTTTATCTCTAGCCCCTTTAGACTAGATGTTCAACCCGCTAACGATCTCTGTGATCAGTGTATCTTTACCCACGACCATCAATTGGCGACTTATTACCGATTACTTTGTGCAAATACGTGCTTTTTTACCAGGCAATAAACGATTACCTAAGTAATGTTCGGGCTTTCTTAAGGAGAAACTATCGTTCATCCCCGTAATCGTTTTGCATGTGGAAGTAGCGAGCTAAATTTGTATATTCCGTTTAGTCAGGTTCCCGCTGAACGGTCAGATCCATATGGTGAATTGGAGAATTTTTTAAATTTATAAAATCTCTGTTTTTTGTTGGGAGGTACCCCGACCAGCGCGAATCTGTGAATTAAAATTATTCTTTTCATAAATTTTAAATGATCTTCCGAAGTTTTTAATAACTTATTTAATGAAAAAAATTAAAACATTCCACGTTAATCGGTTGGAATATAAAAAAAATTAATTTGTACTCGTAAATTCCTGAATTTTCTTTTAACTCTGTAGCGTAATACCGAGAATTTGTACTCCCTAGATAAGGGTTGATCACATTTTATTTAGAAAAAATAAAGTTTAGAACATTTATTTTATTTCTGCATTATAATTTATTTTTTTACAATATTTGTTTAGTGGTATTTTTTGTGACATTATTTATTTAACAGTTAAAAAATGAGTTAGGTTACTAGAAATAGGCGGGCTTACGGCCGCCTTTTACGTGGTTTATATTTAAATGTTACATGTTTATGCTTCATTTCACAAGATTTAGTTAAATGTTTTTGCCAATTGTAACTAAATAACGTTCATGAATTTAGGGTACTAATAACAACAAAAACTTTTACAATGAAAGCTTCAAAATCCCGAACATTTTTACCTGTTTCTTGAGTTGTGATTTGTTAACGTATCTCTAACCCCAATGTTTTCCCTTTTTTATTCCCAAAACACAAATTTAATTTTAGATGAATCGTTCGTATCAAGAAGTATAAATCGTTCAAACGAATGGATCGTTCGTGCGCTTCCTTCAAAATAAAAATGTGAGCACGTACAACAAATGAACCAAGGCACAACGCTTTCTTATCGAGAGATAATGTTAAATAAATCTCCTCTGATATGTAGCATCCTTTTAATATTTCCTCTTTCTCTAATTTAATTTTATGAAAAATGAAATGTAATCGATTTTATAATAAAGAAAAAGGAACTACAGCGTATAATATATTTTGAGTTTGGGTTAGCACAAAATGTCGAGTTATAAAAAAAATAGAATAATAATCGTTTTCTTTGTTATATATTGCAACAGTCAGAAAAGAAAAAAGATTAATGTGAGAAAAAGAGTACAAAAACGTACTAATGTGTTAAAATTTACTCACCCTGTAAAATTTAAATAAACTATTATTTTTTTATATTATTAAAGCTATAAAAGACAACCGATTCCAGCCAATCGGTGATCCAAGTCAACAGACTAGCCATCCGGTTTACATTTCTTTTTATTTATTCAAACGCCATTGAAAACGAAATAAATATTACACTGAAAGTGATGGAATAAAAAACGAATGATAAAACTCATAAAAATTTATTTTATTAAAATATTAAAAAAAATAACGCGTTTCTTAACTTCCTTATATCATTTGGAGATCCTTATATCATTGGAGTTTTCTTTATTATAGTGAACTAACATTAATAAAATCTAAAATAGGTAGAAAAACACGAAAAGTGATGAAAACCAGTTAAATAAAAACTCATGAAAATTCTTTCAATAATTTACGAGATTTCATTTAATCGATTAATGTGGGTAGCATTAATCGGGTTCGGTGTTTTCATAACGATATAATAACCTCTCGCTAATTTGAATTATATAAAAATCAAATTAAATTATTCGCGTTAAGAGTCTATGAGGCGGAAAAAAATAATTCGTACAGAAGCTTTAAAAGGTTTTTCCTCCATAAATGTAATTAAAATTTTTTTTGTTGACAGAAATCTACTGCCGATCCTCTCTTTCAGCAACGGAAACGTTTTCTTTCGTGACGGCGGTTGTCTACAGGGCAGTGTTCTAGGTCCCCCTCATCTGGATCGTCAAATTCGATTCTCTGATACGGTTGAGGCTGCCCGGTGGCTGCCGCATCGTCGCTTATGCCGACAATTGATTTCTGCCGGTCGAGGGAGACTCGCGGTTGGAGATAGAGTTCAGAACGACCCAGGTATGTAAGATACTAAAGTTGTGGAGTCTTCGGCACAAGATGGTTTTCAGTGCAGAAAAAACCACGATGATTTCTCTGAAAGGCAGTTTAGCTGCGAGTCTTGATGGACGGCCTTCCCATTAGGTATGTCACCGTTCAGAAGTATCTGGTGTAATCCTTGATGAGAAACTTCAATTCAAGAAGCACCTTCAGTGTGTCGCAAGGAAGGTGTTCGTAGAGTCATTCGTCCCGATTGTGGGTTGAATTTCCGTACCGTGTGTATTCTTTACAAAGGTGTCTGTAAGGCCATGATATTGTACACTGAGCTCGTCTGGGATCGTCGTCTGCAATTCTAGTGTTACGGGGGATGTTTTATTACGAGCCCAGCGTCTTCTTTTGTTAGCTGTTGTCGGGGGCTACAGGGCGAGAGGCAGTCTATATCATCGCCGGCACGAAACTAATCGACATCCTAGCTACGGAACACAGCAAGCGTTATATTTCTCAGAAGGAGGGCCTTCTTACTCCTGGAAGTATGCGAGAGATTGGAGACCTAAGTTTTGACTCTTGGCAGGTTACGTGGAATGGATCTCCTATTGGTCGATACACGCGTGGTATATTTCCAGATGTTAGAGGTTTGCGAACGATTAGGTGGGTTTCCCTCCAATCTGTACATAACACGGTTTCTCTCGGGGCATGGTGCCTGTAGGGAAAGTTTGGCTAGATTGGTTTGGTTGATTCGGGCCTCTGCCCGGACTGTAGGATCGATAATATTGTGGACCGTGTCCTTCTGTTTGTCCCCGTTACGAGGCTGAACGTGCCATAGTTGTTAGGGAGCTTGAGAGAGTAAACTCCTTTCTTGATCTGCGGGTCAATCGGAAGACTCGCAGAGAATGGACCATGGCTAGCTTCCGTTTCCTCACACTGAGCAGGTCAGCTGAGGGTGTATAAGTAATTAGTACCCTGGGTGGGTAGGGTATCGCCTGGACAGTTGACTGGCCGAAGGTGAGCGCATCGCCATTGAGCTTTGGTTAGTTTGAGGTATGTTGGAAGTAAAGTAGCAGAATAGTTATCGGCGGGACGGCAACTGCACTGCCGGAGGTATGGTAATCCATGCAGCTGTGAGGTGTAGCGCCATCTCGATGAGGGCGGTTTATGAATGAATAACCGTATTGCTGTTGGCGGGATGGTGACTGCACTGCCGAGGGCAGGCGCCATGCAGCCGAGAGGTGTACCACCATCTTAACGACGGTAGTTTTTATGCGATTAAGTAAATGTCACAAGGGGCTCTGCGATGGAGCCGAGTGGGAGTAAGAGGTCAGTTCTCTTCTCCCTGGTAGACCAGACCGGAGTCCGTAGTTGGAATTTAATTAAAGGGTTAGAATCGATCAAGTTGCGATCACTAAAGGAACTAGGTCTAAATCTCGTTGCGATCAACATTTCTTGTGTGTGCATTATTATTAGTATTACTGAAATAGACTCGTATATTATGAGACATTTACAGTCACTCATAGCTTGTTTAAAATATAGAACTGTGCGCGGGATTCGTGCTTCCACGAACTCGGTTAGCTAGTTCAGAGGGCAACGACGTCGGACATAGAAGATTGGTTTGCTTGGCGTTTCTCCCGCTACCACCCCATTCGGTCGACCTAAAGTATAAGACCGAATGTCTCTGCCACAAACGGCAACTGAGCCTCGAGCAGTTTAGCGACATGTATCCTAACATAGCTACTTGAGCTTACCTTACAGCGCGAGCGGACTAAGCGTGGTGCCATACACCATCGGCTTACATGTCCCAACCGCTCACTTGTCATATATGTGCTAAAATGGCGCATCAGCGCCATTTTAGCACATATATGACATCGCACTCCGTCAACTAATAAAATATATATGACATACATAATAAAATTTATTTCGTCTAGGCAGCAATTCGATGAATGCCAGCAAGTACCTGTCCACCATTTTATAACGCTTGGAGCCATAATAATTGGCTGGTGGTCAGCCGTACTCAGTGTTAGCTTCCCACGGCAATGGGGTAAGAGTCTTTCCCTTAAGCAAACTACGGATGCCGGTTGTACAAAGGAATATCTAGGAACTCCCACACGATCCGACAAAGCGGCTCTCAGAGCAGGGCAGTCAAACATCAGGTGTTCATTTGACTGGACCCCCCTGCAGACGCACAGCTCATCAGCTGCCGTTCGGAACGGAAATAGATATTGGTTCAAATTAGCGTAGTTGGTGAGCACCCGGGAACCCGTTGCCCTTAAAAACGAGCTCGAGACATATTATCCCCCAGATCCTGTATAAAGTTATAACTTTATCCTTGTATTCGAGGATCTTCCCTTTGTCTTGGTGCCCCGTTTCAGCTGCCGTACTTCCTTCGCGAGGCTCTGCAGTCTCTTCCGCAGACGGGAGATGGGCAACCGAGCGAAATTTAGATCCGGTGCATTATAATCACCGTTCGGCTGCGGTTCTAGCCCGGCCCGAAACCGCATCCCAAATACCTCGGCCTCCCGGCCTCTTCGCAATCTCCACATGCCTGCCCGAACTTTCACCACTAAATCGATCGGGAGAGCCTTTCCCGATACGTTGATAGCCTCGTAGGAGGTTGTTTTAAAAACACCAGCGCATACAATTAAGGCTCTGCGCCGGGTACTCCTTAAATTTTGAAGAAGTGCTCTTATTCATATCTAACCTATGCGCCCAAACTGGCGCCGCATAAAGGGTCATGTTTTCAAAAAGTCATGTACGAAAGAAGCATACAGCGTAGACAAAGGCCGAGTTAAAAAAATCACTGATGTAAATGTCTACCGAGGCATTTACGTCGGTGTTATCCCAACTGAGGTCCGGCTGACGACTGTAAGATGTAATCAGTTAGAGGTTCAAAAACAGGACCTCCGTTAAAGCTCATCAGGGCTTGTGAAGGGGGGAGGAGTGGTATGGCGACCGGAATCGTCACAAGGTGGTTGTTTTCCCGTACGGGGGTTATGATGTCTATCCTGTCGCGTGAAAGTTCTTATTTTATATATCAAACTACTATTTCCGTGAGAAAAAGTTTTTCCGTTTATCTCATTAATGATAAGAGACAGAACAACGGTTTATATTTATAGTCGGTACCTTTTGCGCTTCGGCCGATTACGTGTACGGTTCGTTCCGATTTAATTGTTACAATTTGGTACGGATGAGTAATAAACTGTAAGTAAACGCTTAGAATAGCGATTCCAGCAATAACTAAAGTAAATCCATTCATCATCTTAAAAACGGTCGTATATAACGAAATCCAGCCAAGGAATCAAGGATAATCGGTATATCTCCGTTTTCTTTTAGGTTTTTGTGGGGGTTATTTTTAACGAGTTAGTGCTTGATATAAGAGTTTACAGTCGTCCGATTGTTCTTGTGTATTGTATTTTTCCAGTTTTAGATAAACTTTTTAAAAAACATGTTTCGTGATAAAGCATATTAAACGGTAGGAATTAAATTTTACTGATAATTTCTTTTTAATAATCTATAGTACTTGTCCAAATGCTTTAGTCTGGCTTGAGAAGTATTATGATTTTTTTTTTTACTTTTGGTTCCTATCGCTTTAAATATTTATCTAAATCCAAAGCCAAAATGATTAAATGTATTTGTTAATAATTATCAATAAATTAAGTATCTTCTAGTTTTTGTAATATTTTTTTAGGGATTTTTTTTTTCCAAGAATGAATCGTACTGTATGGTTTTGATAATTGCATTTTGTGAATATATTCTTTTTAATTTTATAAAAAAAATCTCATTTAGTTATAAATATTTTTCATTTAAGTTTTTAGACGGCTAATGTTTTCACGTTGATTAAAATTACATGCGATGTGTAATACTGGTACCCAGAATGTACACGTGTATCACGACTGTTTTACATTCCTCAAGAATGTAAAACAGAATACTTTGAATACTCAAGAATACTTTGTGACAACTTGAAAAAAAAGACACTTGTTTATACTAGCGTGTTTACTGTTACCCATTACTTCGTACGTCTTCAGACCTGTCAGTGTGGGACTCTTTTTCTGCGGGTATCTAATGTCTAGAATGTTCATCAGTAGACCTAATAACACTAACGAACTCAAAGCTTCCTTACAAAAATAAATCAGGGCGATCCCAGACAGCACGGTGCAAGCAACGATACGAAATCTGCGGGACGTGTTGAAACGGTGTACAGAAAACGGTGGAGGACATTTGTCTGATACGTTATTTAAAAAATGAACTTACTCCAATTAAATGCATTATATTTGCTGTAATCGTACAGTAAAACACAGTTAGGTAAATTATATTTTGTATTTAATATTTTAAAATGTCAGGTTTCCTTCACTCGCTTGTATAAAAACCTAGCGGCGTACGCTTTAGTAAATTCAGTCGTAAGGAAAATATTTTTGGGAGGTAACTGAATACTTTGATCGGTTTGTACTTCTTTTATTTTTTATATTATCGGTCGACGTTTTGACTAAGTCAATTTTTATTCTTCTTTTAACGTCATACGCTTTAAGAGATGATATCGATTATCGTTTCATATTAATTTTTATATCGCGTAAGACGAATTAAAACTGTAACACCTCTTTTTATGAACCTTAAATTTTGTAGGGTGAAAATCGTTTAGCTTTACACTTTTTTTCTTTAGACTTTCTTCTGTCGACAATTGAAGTAGGGCATATTTGACATTCGTGAATATTTGTCCACGGTCTGTAACTTTCTACCTTTTAACGGCTATGATTTTATGCGTTATGCATTGAACCTCTTTATCTGATGTTCGATCAGCATATTAACTTTTCGTTATTATAGGTCTGAGGTCAATTTCACGTTTAGCCATATCGACTACTTTTATTGTCCAAACCTGCCCCGTACAGCCGATTTTATTATGCTGTATTAGATAGCTTTTCGGCAGATATTAATCGTTAAGTTAAAGAGGATTACATATCAGGTGTTTCAGCTTGAAATTGGCTTGTGGCATACAAATTCTACAATCCATTTAGTCCTTTGGGTTCCAGTTTTATAATTATAGTTTATGTAATTTATAATTATATATTACTTAACATTTAGTCCATTTGGTGACCGTTTATATAATAAATCGGCTTTTTTGAAACGATTTAGCGATATTCATATCCTCTCCGTAATTACTGAACAATTTATAAGCTCTGTATATAAAAATGTTTTTCTAATATTCAACGTATCTATTATTTGTTAACGTAACTCTATTATTTTTTTGTTATATTTCTAATTTTGTTAAATTTAATTATTTTTGTTTCTCCTTTTTCTGAATATAATATAAATAATTACAAACGTCTTTTTTAGTGATAATTGATATTGTAAAATCGTCTGATATTATATTATTACAGTATTTCCCGATGTAAAATTATTTAACTCCGTTGTTGCAAGTTTATAAAGTACTACGTCACCGCGTAAGGAATTGTGATGGATATGAATTAGTTCCCTGCTGGCTCACGATTTCTTCCGCGCTAAAACAGAGCTATAGGAGCGCAAATTACTACGATTAACTCTGAGCGAGAGAATATTTTTCAGCGCATTCGATGGCGCCCGCGGTTCCCTTCTTTACCGTAGAACAAGCGTAGGCGGTTTCTGTTTATCTCTTTGACTGCAGTCATCCAGAACGCTAGTAGTTGGGCTGTAGGCGGAGGGCGGAGCAGTTAGTATTGCTTAGTACGATCGGATGGACGCACAGTTTGGAGCGGATAAAATTCTGTTCTGCAAAAAAACATCGATTGTCGAACTTAGAACTGTTGAAATATTTTTTTGTTAAATGAAAGTACAGTTTTAAAATTTTGAATTGTTAACGTACAATAGAGAAGGGTTTCTCGTATAAGCCTGTCGCTATTGAAATTTTTGAAAAATTAGATCGAGGACCTTTAGAGATTCTTTCGAGATATTCTGTTTCAAAGGGAATTTTACTTCCTGAAAATGTTAGTCGTAAATATTTTTTTTAAATTAAAAAAAATTATTAAAAGTAAAATTAGAAATAATAACGCTTGAACGGATTTTAAAAAAGTTTCATAAACTTCTTCCTTAAACAAACTTTTTTAATAAGTTTTTTGATTATCTCGACTTGAAATCTTAAAAATTAAAAAAAAAAGACTGATTTACTGTCAGGGATGGAACAGCTTTATCGCTGTACGAACCGTTAGGATTAATAAACCATCATTAAAACTAGGGATTCAATAATTTAAAAAAAAAAATTATTTTTATATACCGACTGATTATTTTTTGTTACGATATTTTTACAAATAATTATTTTTTCAAACTTTTTTCCACTGTATTTCATCCGGTATAAAATAAGTAGACGTGTATTAGAATAATTTATACCTGGTTTTTAAGAAGCTTTATACAAATCTGGAAAAAATTATGCACCGGCGTTAGTATATTTTTATTTTTATGTGAAGTACAAACAAAACGGTTTAACTTTCAAATAACCGATAAGACTGAATCAATAAAGAAGAAGGTTATATCTCGGTTACATTGTAGATCATAATCGTTTAATAAGATTATTATACGTAGATCTTACTGCGAAAGAGTTTTATTAATATATTATTTTCTGTTTATAAAGACACCGGCAATATCCACTTACTGTTAAGGTAAAGTATTGACTTACAGAAAGAAAATGTGAAGCCGTATTAACCATATCTTTTATAATCTTAGTATTAAGTTTAATTCTACGAGTAGATTTAATATTCAATATACATTACCGCTTAATAGAAAAAGAATTATATTTCTATAAACTAGCAGGCTGGCTGTACGGTAAATATTGTTAATATTTTTATTACTTTATAATTAAATAATTATTTCCAAATTAAAATTGTTGTCGTTAAGATTATAGTTACCGTTACCTTTTCCGGTCAGATCACTATAGTTTCTAGGTTTAGTATTGCTTAGCTTTCTTAGTTTCATATGTTGGGGCGTTTCGTAACCACTCCATCGTCAAAACTTTATGTACTGATAGTTTAATTTTCTGTTAATCTTTATATATCGTTTAGTCAACGCTCCTCTCTGTATTTCATACATACCCCGATGTAACTTGAAGAATCGACGAAATCAGTTCAAAATTTATTAAAGGAAGAAGAATGAATATTATACAAAATGTAAAATTATAAATTAAAAGGTAACAATAAATCGATCGTAAACGAACAGATCGATAGTCAAACGGATGTCTTTTTCAAGAACCTCAATTTATTGAAAGCAGGAAATAGATAAACAAAATTAAAAGATAGCTATATCCTTTTATAACAAGTAAACAAAAATAAGGCCAGATAAGGCATGACGTCTGTTATAGGAAGGGGACGTTGACTAAAGGATATATTAAGATTAACAGAAATTTAAAGTATCAGTACAGTAAGTTCTGACATCGGAGTGGTTCCGAAAGGCGTCAACAAGAGATAAAAAAATAATGCTAAGAAAGGTAAGCGGTACTAAACGTAAAAACTACGTACTAATTAATTAAATAACTATTTTAACGTTAATTTAAAGACAAAAATGAAAATTAGTTATTAATCCGAAAGATTTTGAGTTCGAGTCGGACTATAATAAAAATTTCATTTACTACAAATTGACTGTAATTGGATATAAGACATATTTTTTTTAGAATAAATAAACATTTATTAACATTGTTATAGACTAATGTAATTTTTATAAATACATGTTATCCCAAAAAAAAAAAAATGATCGCTATGAGTCGAATAAAACGAATTTCAGAGTTAAGTCAAAGCACGTATATAGTCTTTACTTGTGGCAAAATTTATCGCTATAAAACTAGAAGACTAGGTTTACAGATTACTTTAGCTATGTTTGGTCTTATAAGATTTTTGAACAAATGACGTCGTGAACATGAGTAGCGTACTGCAAAATTTTTTAACACATCTGTATGATAAATATGAGTTTTTTATTTTCTTATCTCTCTCGTTTTTTGATTACCAGACATACGACTAAAAGGCGGCTCTATCTATATATACATATCTTTGATTGTATAAATACAATAATTACAGGTATCGTTTAACAAAATTCATTTTTCACGTTTAAAAATATTTTCAAATAGTGTGAAAATAAGTATTTTATAGTTTCGAATTTATGCGTTCTCATAATAAAAGTTCACTACTTGTATACGATTAAGGACAATCGGAATCAAAATAAACCGAGAAAAAAACTTTAAGCGTTAAAAATGAATGTACGTAATGCATTACTTTAATAGAAAGAGAAGAGTTCATTTAACGCGTTAACTTTAGGTCGATCTTACGTTACGTCTGTAACACTTAAAAAGTACTCGACACAAGATGCGGTAGTTACAGTCGCTCTCTCTAAGAGTAATGCTCTTTATTATATATTTGCCGATCCCCATGAAGAAAGAATGAATTACAGAACCGACTCTAACCTGAATATCGGTGGGCTTAAGATGCCGATGTATAACAGTACATTTAATTTAAGGAAGAAGTCAAGGGTAATCCCTTCCCTTCTTATTTCCCTAGTAAGCTTGACGCGGAAAGCAGTTGTTTTTTTTAAGAACGGTTATGTTATTTTGTAGAAGCGAACTCCTGAATACTGTAAGCAGCGTTTGTATAATAGATTTAGCGAATCTTTTCTACTTTTTAGAAAACCTAACGTCTTGCCCTGTATGTTTTTTAAAATCGTAAACATTTCTTATAAAAGGTGTAGTATGTGTAGAGTAATTTAGGTAGGCGTGATAAATTTGTGTTGCTTTTGCCAAAATTGGAACTGTTTAGTTGTTTTTATCCATTTGTAGTTCCGAAGGTGTACAGTTTGTTACCTAATAAAGGAATCGATAAACTTTAGAGAATACAATGCTTTATTATTTGTACGGTTACTAGAAATCGATGAAACCGAAAAGTTTATTATTCTTGTGTAATTACTGAAGAAATTGTTAAAAGAAATTACTATTTTAGGAATGCAGTATTTATAAATTGTTATTGTTTATTGTTTTAAGGTGTTGGTGTGTTTCAGAATTTGCGTTTCATTTTATAAAATGTTATCGCAATGGTAACTCTCGACACGGATTTATTTAAACAGAGTCCCTAAATTTTCATACAAGTCACATATTGTCGCGTGTTCGCAACTCCATCAGGATATTGACAGATTGACAATTTAACATTTTTATATTAATTACAATTTATTATATAATAAGACAAATCAATAATAATAATAATGACAATGAAATTTAGTACATTATCTCTTTCGCTTATAGTCTTAACAGTAACTCACGAACCGTTTCTTGTTTTTCGTGTACTGGAATTACCGATGATGTCTCCTTAATTGCATCAAATTTGCATTAGAAATTCGCTCCTTCACTGACCTCGCAGATTACTCTCGCTTCAAACTCGCATAATAACCCCTCGCTTAGAAATCTATCGTAGCACTCTCCTCGCAGACTGACATTTAACAGAACTCGCATCTCACAGACTCTCATCTCGTAGGCTGACATCATAACCTTTCGCCTAGACTCATTCGCAACTCCCATCACAACTCCTCGCGGACTGACACCTCGCAGAACTGATTGTCAACCGGTCTTCGCCGGAGTATTTATACTCCTACCCTTTCTCCCAGTTGGACCGGACCCGACTCGAAGCGTGGGAATGATCGTCCGCCCTCAGATATTCCCGTGAAATTCCTACCCTAGTCCGGTAATTCTTCTCACGGAACAACGTTTTTTTTAGATGTATCAGTGGAAAAGAAGATTGATTTTCTGTTAGCTTTACTAAAAGGGTTTCTTTTAGCTCCTTTCTGAATTCCTTCCGTTATTATATTTTCTTCTTAATCGGTAGGAATCCGTTACTCAGGTCGGTTATACCGGTCTTGTTATAATATTTTACGTTATTACAGAATTAATGTATTAATATATTATATTACAGAAATTATTTTATTGAATTTTCTTTCTATTATTATTAAAAATAAAATATGTAATTGTGTTGTTGTTTGTAATTGAAAATGATACATAAATAAAAAAATTAAACGTAAATCGGTTATCGTTTATAAAGACATAATCGCTGTGATTAACCGGGATGCGGTGTTAACAGCGTTCGGTACTGCGATATTTCAAAGGACTTAGGTATTTTGATTGTTAAAAATTTTGTGCGTTCCGATCGGTCAATGTTATCACGATTGTGACCGGCTACAATGTGAGAGGATGCGATTAGTCGAAATTTAGTGCATTCTAATCGGTCAGTTCCATTAAGTGCTGTGATCGGTGTAAAGAAGCGGTTTTACTATCGGTTCGTATATTCATAGTACTGATCGGTTTAGGATATTTGGTGTTCTGCTCGGTAAATCGCTATAATCTGATTTTTCGTGACCCTTCAGTATTGAATTATTTGGAAGAGTTCCGTGTTGGAGACTAACCGTGTGAAATTAAGTTTAAACTTAACCGGTATCTGTAATTCTGTAGGTGGAACCCGTATTTTCATTGGTTTCGGTGTTTGAGTATCAGAAGCGTTTATTTGAAGGGTCAGATTTCATTCTATTTATGGACATTAATTTCTTTTTATTTATGACAAAATTTCAATTAAATCTAAATAATTTAAAAAATGGTGATTGTCGGTACCTCTTTTTTTTATTTATTTATAGATATTTGTTGTGCGGTCAGTACAGATTTCCAAATACTCGGATTATTATCGTGTTAACTACTTATAAATTACAGTTTTCGTTATTATGTACTTACTTCTGATAAAGAAAGCCGGATAGAGTAAAACTACACCTTTTCAAGTAATTAAGAAAGTCCATCTGACCGATCACTCTCCTACCGGCTATAACGATATATTCGCTTTTCCGTGGAGACAATCGTAGACCGTGATCAGTCAGCCTACCGGTAATTTGAGAGAGGGCCAAATCGCCTCGAACCTAGAGTTCCTCTTGAGAGCTGCCGCCAACTAGTATCGCCAAATCATCAACGTATGCGATAGCTTCCTTCTGTTCCGGGAGTTGAAGATAAAGTACTCCGTCGAAGACAACATTCTAAAGGAGGGGGCTGAGCGCAGAAGCCTGCGAACCTCTCTCGTAACATCTGAAAATGCAGGACACGTTGCTGTGTCTCGAAGGAGGCTCGTCTCTCCCGCAGACAATCCCTGAACTGCTAGAGAAGCAAGCTGCGGAACCGATCGCGTTGCAAACGTCCAAGAGGATGAGCATCGGTACCTCTCTCATGCCGTTTGCCCAAGTTGTCGTTACCTTCAGGAGCGCTTGCGCTGAATTGATTCTTATATAGTCCACGGCCAGAACTAATTTCATCAATAAGTCGTGTAGCTAACGTACGTTCGACCGCCTTACCCGCATTATTAAGAAGTCAAAGCGGTCGGTAGCTGTCAATCCGACTGCCAACACAGCCACACATGTCAATATCCCTTAGTAAGAGAAAATTCAACGCTCATCTACGACGATACCAAACAGATTTTAATAGACCGGATACTTAAATATTATCGGTTTGAATGAAACCTGAATACGATACAGTCGGAGTTTCACTGCTTCCTGAGAAGTGACACCGAATACTTTTTACCGGGCTTGATTTATTAACCTTAACGAAGACACGCTTAACTACGATAAATAAGCTGTAAATTATTACCGGCAAGTGTAAGATTTGTTACGCAAATAAATCTTATTAATAAGATAATAATAACTTCTAAAAGTTAAATAAGATAATAACAAGAAAGTTTTACATACATACGTACAGAAAATGTCGATAAAAGCTTTGCTAAAAAAATCAAAATCAGAATAAACATACGGGAGTTCCGATTTGGATTTAATTATATATTAATACAGATGAATGTTATCGCGTTGTTATTTAACGAAAAAAGGGATAATTTGTAACGGTAGGCTGGCCGGTATTCTCCTTTAATATGTATTTGGAAACGATGATTCACAAAACGATATTTCGATCTTTGTGTATGAACCGTATAAACAGATATCCTTATAAAGTTTTAAACGTGATTTTTTTTTTGTTCTTATCAGTTAATTTTTTACTTTGTTACGCTTAGTTATATTTTTTCATTCGTTTTACTTTTTATTGTAATACGCTGTATTTAAACCTTTATATAGTCTTACATAGGGAGTATCACTGGATGCCTCCCTTCCACGTCATTATTATTGTAGACTTTAAAATTTATTTATACGCGTAGTTTCATTCTTCAGGAAACCGATTGCAAATAAAGCGATGCACAAAAAACACTATTACAGTTGGAATCGTTTAGCTTCAAGCCTATTTTTGCGGTTTTGAATTTTTGTGCGTTTTACAGTTTTGGAATCCGTTTATCGGGATTATTATGATTACATGATATATGTCATGTAGTATGCTCGTAAATCGCCAAACTAAAATCGATTAAATTTCTTATATCTAGCGAAGACGTTAATACGATGTAACTTTTGCATTTAATATTTTTCGATAGTTACTAACAAGAAAATATTAATCGCGCGAAATTTACATAAATCATTTAATAAATAAATTTGATGCACTACACAAGTATTAATAGCGTTCGTTAATGGGTTATGTAAATTTTGTGTGCGACCGCGCTAATAAGCGATATTATTAGTGCTTGTACGGTTTGGCTTCTAATATATACATTACGAATATCCACGCATTATAACAGTTATTTTTCAATTCTGAACTGCCAAAACCAGACGTACGTTATACGTACTTTATCCTTCTCGACTCGAGTCTCAACCCCCTGCAAATATGAAAACATTTTATGCTTTTCTATCGCCGGTTCCATCCTGAACCGACCGATACAAATATGATTACGTAAGGTTAGGTGAGAATTTTTTATCATTCATCTTTCCTTTTATCGTTTGGTTTTCAAAAATTATACATTTTTTTTTAAAAATTATATCGTCTTAAAGTTTTAACTTAGAAAAATAGAATACTGTATTTTCTTCTGTTAAGTATTCATTTTTATTTATATTTATTTTGTAGTAGTCTTTAGAATAGAAATATTTTGATAACGTATAGATCCTTGGGAAAGTATATTCTTCCAGGCCCTTACGAGTAAACTAGACGATAGAATTTATTAAATATTTGTACACCGTATGTACGGTGTTCTGATATACTATAATAATTTTCGGTCAAACGGAACATTTCGTCCACGATTGGGAATATCGAAATTCGAAGGTATTTTGTTTTAATTCGGGAATAAAATCCTTCTAAATTTAAGGGCATTAATAAACAAAAAATATATTTAAATCTTGTTTAATTTTAAAGGTCTTGAGCGGTTGCTTTATTTTATTTTGTCTGACATTTTCTTTGTATAAGAGGAATAATTTAAAAAACCTGAAATTCGTTGAAAACGATAAAAAAGGATACGTTTCTCTAAACCGAAGCTGCCGTTAGTTGTTTGAACGGTTTTCGGTAAATAAAATAAATCCTTTATTCGGATAGATAAAAATTAATACAATATATAAATGGATCGCATCAGATTCATTATACATGCTACTCCAAGGACAAAAAAACAATGTCCAATCGTTTTCCTGGACGAGGAAAACCGTAGTAAAACTTCGATCAGAATACTCGATTAATATTTTATTCTAAAATAAAAAAAATATATGCGAATAAAGTCCGTGTTAATTATTTAAAATATGAACAAGTAAAACAGTATTAAGGTAAGTACACGGAGATAAGGAAAGTAAGGGACCAAAAATACTTTTGAGACGCCGTTTACTACAAACTGAAGTAAGAAATTGCATTTTATAAATGCATTCTTATCGATAGATGACATTTGAACTCTATACTAACCGTTTATAATTTAGAGAAATTTGTGTAGTAAAAATTAATTTTTCCAATAATTATATGAAAATTCTCTTCAGGTCGTACTTACAAGCAGATACTATTCTGGAGGATAATATTAACTTTTATCAAAATTACACGAACAATTTTTAGAAATTCAGTTTTGAGAATAACATTTAAAGAATCAATTTTAAGCGCAAGAATAAATAAAGCGATTACTTCTTATTAGTGAAAATTAACTGTCGATAACGATCAAGAAATGCGCCTAATATATCGGTCTACATAGGCTCTAACAATAAACATATTGAAATTTTATCAAAATCAGCGTAATTTTTTTATGAGATGTTCACCTTTAAATTTGCAAAATATCGTTGGAGTACATCTTTCGAAAGAAGTATTACAAAAATTAAAATCGATTTGTTATTTCTATTGCAAATGATACTACGGTTTAACGATACGGCTCGTATCATTTACGGTTAAACGATACGGAACGATAATACCGCCGGTATCATCTGTTGTAACATAACGATCGTAAATGAGTTACTGTGTGCGGTTACGATACAGATGCGGGTGTAGAATCGATTTAATATAGGTTACGGCTATATAATACGATTTAGCCGTAATTAATTTATTAAATAATAAAAAGCCAGGATCATCGGAACACAGTAAATGTTCAGATCTATAAGCAACACTTCATTCACGTCAGTTATCCTCAGTAACCGCCTATAAAATGAACATTCTTACTTTCAGAGAGAGAAACTCCGACTAGTTCCTTTCATATTCTGTCTTTTATTCCTGATACTTTATGTTACAGCCGTAAGAAAGACCGACTAGACGGTATAAATGTAGAAATTGTTGTAGTTTGTCTTCTGTCAAGAAATAATGCGTTAATACGTCTTCTACTCGATAGGAGGAATTTATCTCATATATATATATATATATCAAATCGTAACTTTTTATTTATTTAAACAGAATGTACAACGTATAATTATAGAAATGAATATAAATGTATGTAAAAACCGATATTGAGGTACGTTTCCTATACAGATAAGAGCGCACTGCAAGTCCTTGAAATAAAATAATTTAAAAAAACCATAATAAAACATAAGATAAGAAAATAATGATAAAATTAAATATCGGAAATAATAATAGCAGTAATATTTAAAGTGAACAAAATAGAATACAGCGATGTAAAAATCAGTATTCAATTGACAACTATTTTTCCAGTACTTTGTTATTATATGAAAAAACGTTTCATTTGGAAGCGCGTTAAAATATTTCACTGCAGTGTAACTACTACTACTCTTATAAAAAAAATGTATTAAATTTATAAATAACACACACACACACACACACACACACACACACACACACACATACACACACACACACACACACACACACACACACACACACAGAGAGAGAGAGAGAGAGAGAGAGAGAGAGAGAGAGAGAGAGAGAGAGAGAGAGAGAGAGAGAGAGAGAGAGAGAGAATTCAAATAAAGTATGTTAACCCTAAATATTTTTTCATCCCTTAAACGTAGAAAAAAATCTAGAAAATTGACAAAGAAAACTTTTTAAGTAAAAATCCTCAAAACCCTAACCAAAATCGTGGCCAAGTTTGAAAAGTGGTCCGCTGTATTTATTAAGGAACTGACCACAGTGAAACTGAAACACTAGAAAATGAAATCCCCGTTGAAATCGGATATCAACACCCTATTCTTTAAATTTATAATCTTTTAGTTGACCCCATTTTGGGCCCTCTCGGTGGTCTCATATGGAAAAAAGTAGTTGCTGTAGAGGTAGGAGAATTATTTAATTTTATTTTTCTATCTATACTTTATTAATACTGTATGTACACAAGTATTTTAATTTAAATTAAAATTACTCGCTGACAAACGCTTAGTGCACCGGATTGAAATCCGAGATGATAATGAATTTAACAGCGTTAATTATTTATAAACAAATAGAAATTCTCTTTTCAATGTTTCTATTCTTTAATACACCTTTCTACTTTTTGCTATGTGAAGTTCACCTGTTTTCCTAGTTTTGTTGTAAAATAATAAGTAAATACAAAATAGATAAATAAAATATTTTAATAATTAAACATATTTGAATTACGTTAACGTATATTTATTTTTAAATTTAATATCGAGTGAATAATTTACCGAACGCTAAACGATTAATCGTTCAAATTTAATTTACAATTATTTAAAATTATAATATCTCATTCGGTTTTTGTTAGTTTATTTCGTTTGAACGCTGTTTATTTTTCCGTATTCAAAATATAAAATAAATTGCGTTTGTGTTTATTCCCGATATAAAAATTAAAACGTAATTTAACCTTCTGTAATCGTAAAATATAATCGTTAACTTAAAAATATTGTTTCTGTAAATAAATTTCAGTTTGAATATTACGTTACGGTTTTTACAAAAATCGTTTGTATCCCGTAACGTTACAACAATTATGCTTTTTCAAAATTATGTAGCCTTAATTTTTTTTTTTTTTTTTTTGTCTTCAGTCATTTGACTGGTTTGATGCAGCTCTCCAAGATTCCCTATCTAGTGCTAGTCGTTTCATTTCAGTATACCCTCTACATCCTACATCTCCAAAAATTTGTTTTACATACTCCAAACGTGGCCTGCCTACACAATTTTTCCCTTCTACCTGTCCTTCCAATATTAAAGCGACTATTCCAGGATGCCTTAGTATGTGGCCTATAAGTCTGTCTCTTCTTTTAACTATATTTTTCCAAATGCTACTTTCTTCATCTATTTGCCGCAATACCTCTTCATTTGTCACTTTATCCACCCGTCTGATTTATAACATTCTCCTATAGCACCGCATTTCAAAAGCTTGTAATCTTTTCTTCTCAGATACTCCGATTGTCCAAGTTTCACTTCCATATAAAGCTTCCTTAATTTATTTGGTCGTTATTAACGCACATCACAACTGTAGTATTGGACCGTTTTATTATAAATTTGCTGTCCCAAATGCATTTAATTTACAGACGATGTAAAATAATAGCGAAGCGAACGTAGGTTAATAACGGTTAGATTATTATAAGCGATAATGATTATATTTTTAATATGTTAATGCGGAGAACGTTTAAAATGATCGGTATAAAACAGCATGTTAGTGTGTTGTTCGGGTTATTTCTCCAACCTGGTTATTGTTATATCCAAATTTCCTGCTATTTTGAGTTATTTCCGGGTGAAAAACTCGCAAACTTTTGGCGGGGAGAGAAACGAAAAAGTACCCGATGAGCAAGCCGAAAGTATCTGTATCTTCCGGTGCGGTTGTAATTGTAACGCTTTATCGGTAGACATTTCGAGTATCCGGTCGTGAATCTAAACCGGTAACTTAGCGACTGTAAAAACGTTTTCACTAAACGGATTCAGTACCCGTCACTTCGAGAAATCGTTTTTTATCTTCCGGGATATATTCCGCTGACTTAACTGTTTTACGATCGAACATAACGCTCTCGCATAGAATATTATGCAACCAGACCAAATTATAAGTAACGTACACGTCGAGTTGGAATCTGTAAATAGCTCGTGTTTGTTGTACACTTCTTACGTGCACGATCGTACCCGTCGCTATCAACGCAGCTTAATAGTTTTAACTAGGTTTCATCGGGTTGGGGTTTGGGGGTCGCGAAATATTCATTATATATATTTTTTTACTTTTTGAGGGTCGAGAAGCTAAAAACGTCTGGAATCGCTGAGAATAAACTCCTGTGATGATATTCTTTTAAGATTTTTCAGATAATTTGAATCGAACATTTTTTTAACAAAGATTACATTATCCGCTAGGACAAAATTAAAATTTCACTATTTATTTATCGATATCTTTTGTCGCTTAATTATGAATTTTTATACAGCGCATAGTATAACGGTATACAGTCTGATATTTAAATTATTTTCTCGTGAGTTTGAAATAAAAAAATAATAGCTGTATATTCTCGCATATCCCTGTTCGATAAAGGGAATGTTGTTATTTTCCACAGAAAGAGGTATAATATTGTTGTTAATTTAGACTCTTCCTTAAGAATGTGATGGATATAAAGTATCTGAGCTGCAAGAGCGTATTAAGTACGGCATAGTATGAGCGTAATAATGGATAAAGAAGAGATGCGCTTGTGCGACGCTAATCGGATCTGATATGTTTGGGCCTCAGAAACGAACTCTTGTAGCATATTGTTTATTTACTTTGCGTTCAATAAATTGTTGATAATACTGCGCCTGTGTGTGTCATCCTTGATTTTGCCGACTTAAACAAGTGACACTGGTTATCGTTGCTTTCTTTAAGAGTAATATTGTTCATTATACAGTCTCCTTTTGGCGAATAGAGTTAATATGTGTCGTTCAAAGATATAAATATTATCTGCGTTTTAGTAGACTCGGTCTAAAAGATTACGTAAAACAGCCTCGTTCTTCAGTTTCTTTTGGAAGCCTGATATGAATCCTTCTTATTATCGGAAACGGTTGTGCCATCAGTTTTGGGAGCGATTTATTTCCTGTCTGTTTCACGACAACTAATTTTTATATCTAAGTATTCGCTACGTTTTGCGATAAAACTCAAAAGATATTGCGAATAAAAAAATAATATTGCCGGTAATAATCTGACAAAACAGCAAGGTTACATCCTTTTGTTCTTTTGTGCTTAACAAGCAGGCTAAGTAGTCTTTCCCAGTTCTCATCTTTTCAAAGGTCTTCTTTTATCTTTTTCCATCGGGTCGACTTAGCCGGTAAGCGATTCTGTGGTATTCTTTATAAGTAATAGTCGGATTTATAATCGGATAATATTTTTCAAGGTAGGATATATTCGTATATTCAGATCATTTTTAAATTAAAATCTCTTCTCATATCAAATCCATTGTAAGAAGTTGTCGATCGTAGACTCATTTCTGTCGAGTGTATCATCTATTTCGTTCTGTGTGTCGTAATTCAGGTTTTACTATCTAAAACAAATACGATCTAGGGTTAAAAAACTGTAATTATTTTATACTTGTTTTATTTTTTAAAGAACTATAAATAGTTGCAAGTTACTTTGTTGTAGCTGAAATAGATCGCATATAAGATAACTACGGTATGAAATTTACTCTAATGAAATGTTATCTGTGACTGTTTTCTTCTCTCCTGGTTCGTAGCAAGTATATTTTGTAACCTTTTCTGATATGTACGGGTTAAAAATTTTCTCTCTGCAGATTATCTCAATTATCTCTCTTTGATATGTATTCGGAAAAGGAGTTCAACTTATAATCAGTGCGAGTTCGTCTTGCACTTCAGTATCCATTTCTTCTTCTCTTTATTAAAATGTAATTTTTTCAGTTTCAATAATATTAAAAATTGTTTATATTATAGTAGAAAAATATTTTAAATATAGTACATCGCTCGATTTTATAAAGTGTAGATAAATCAGGTTGGAAATAGTGACCTTTTTTTTATATCTGTGATAAAAAAAATAAATCTTTTATCGCAACATATAATAAACTAATAGGAAAATCCCGGTTACGGTTACATGTGTGAACGTTACTTTTGACGTAGCGGATTAATCGAAATTCTTTTTACCCAGGAGAGGGACCTTTTCCTCCTTCCACCCTTCTTTTAACCTTCTTTGACTTTTATATTTTTTATTTAAATTGAGAAAAAGTTATCCTACATGTTTTATTTTTTCTTCGATGAGAAAACTTTATAAAAGATAATCTTTTGGTTAGTAAAATTAAACGAGGTTTTCAAACGTAAAAGACTTATTTATACTTTTATAAATGCAGATTATTATGAAGAAGAAAAAACTATACCGTGTAAAATATAAATGTATATTATTGAGGGGAAATGTATAGAATGAAATGTACGTTTAGGTACCTGGAAAACAAAATTAAAGTTTCTTACGAATGTATAAAAGTCAAAATGCTACGTACTTAACAAGTCTTGCCAAGTACTGTGTCAACTTTGAATCTCATTATAAGTTAGATAATTAATCTTAATATCAGAAAATCCTTTTAATATGGTTTTCTGTTTTTTTCTCATTTTTTTTTATTAGTCATACAAAAAATATTAACAACAAATCTTTATATATATATATATTTCTTGTGTGCGTGTGTATGTCACTGAACTCCTCCTAAACGGCTGGACCGATTTTGATGAATTTTTTTGCGTGTGTTCAAGGGGATTCGAGAATGATTTGGATTCACAATTTGGTTCACTGGAAAATGTTTTTTTAATTATTTTTTTATTTATAAGTAGTTGTTGATTTTGGAATGTTTTATATTGGATCCGGCAGACTGCGTTACCATCGCAGTATCGAATATTCAATAATATTCTATTTTAATTTTAGTTTGGCCGCTGTCAAACACAACGACCAATCACAAAGAGCCCGTATGGCCGTTGCCAATGTAAACAAAATCACAACTGATTAAGAAACAAGTAGGCAGCACTGCGATCGCGTTTAGAATTGTGCGCGTATTGAGAAATATTATATTATATTATTATTTATTGAAATAACGTTTTAAAGTGTAATTAAAAAATATACATTGTGCAAATTTGTAAGGTACAGTATTGAAGTGAAAATGTTTTTTTAATTTATTTATGTGTTGTTGATCTTGGGATGGTTAAGGTTCACAATTGGGTCCGGTAGGCAGCGTGTGGGTCCGGTAGGCAGAGCTGCGATCGCGTTTTAGAAGTTTTTTTTTAAATTTTTGATCTATCAGTCAAACCCGGTAGTTGGTGCTGCGATCGGATTCTAGGAATTTTTTTAATTTTGTTGCTTTTTCGCATATCAGTTACTTGCGTCGTAGCTTAGTGTTGTTCTTACATTAAAATTCGTATTTAGAGAATCCGATAGGTATTGCTGTTCTGACAATTGGATTTATTTACATTCTGAATTTTATAAAGTTAAAGGTGAAATTTTATAAGGTTCCGTAATGTTTTGTAAGTTTCTTAATGTTCAGTATTTAATTGTAGTGATTTTGCAGCCACAACACTTTTCGTTAAAAAATTATTTTCCACCGAATACTGTGATTAGAGAGTGTTGTGAATTAAATCCGATAGGTAGTGCTGTTGTTTTGCCGTTTGGATTTATTTACATTCTGACTTTTATAAAATGAAAGCTTAAATTTTGTTAAATTGCTACTGTTCAGTTTTTAAGGTTTTATGAAACTTTCATTTGTTGTCATTTAATCTGTATGTATAGTCAGATCTAGCAATAGCGAAGCATTACCGAGTCTGCTAGAATTGCGCGCTTATTGAGAATATTATATTATATTATTATTTATTGAAATAACGTTTTAAAGTTTAATTAAAAAATGTACATCGTGCAAATTTGTAAGGTGCAGTATTGAAGTGAGTATTTTACATGATTTTTCATGAATTTTAATGATGTATACACGTGCATTCAATAACAATCAACTTAACCTACAAATTTAAATTGTCAGTTCTCATTTGATTCTATGCAAGTTATGAAGTATTGAACGGCTCTTTGAAAATAAAAATTTAAGTTTGTAAAATAAATTATAACATTTGTAAAATTAAAATATAAGTTACTAAAAATATAGTTAAAGTATATTTAAAAGATTGAATTTTTAATGTTTTAGCTGATTAATTTTATAAAAAGTTTTCTAAAATTATTTTTAATTTACAATTATCTAAAATTTGGTAAAATAGATATTAAAATAAAGAATGAGAAAAATGATAAAAATTTCTACTAAAATTTTAACTACGTTGCTCTTTTTTACAGCGCTGTAATTTTTTTATTAATTGATTAATTAAGCTGTTACATGGTTATGAAACATCAAAATTATTAAATAAAAAAAAAAAAAAAAATATGTAGGAGGTACTTTTTTTAGAATGATTTTAAGTGAAAATTAGTAGTAATGTGGATGAAAATTTATTAATTACACTAATTATTAATTTTACGATATTTCGATTTTTTAATTCAGTTTTCATCGGAATCTCAATATTTAGTGAAAATAAATATTAACCGTACTACACATAATTAATCAATAAACCCATTACAATAATACAACAATCACAAACTGATAATATCATACTAATAGTCATTTTAATGAAATTTTGAACTCATTCCTGCTAATTTTAACTTAGGTTACTTATTTTTATGTGTGTGCATTTATTACAGAATAATGTCGCGTCAGGACAACGTCTGTCGGGTCCGATAGTATAATATATATTTATATTTATATGGAAAAAATCAGAAGTTATTAGTGAAATAAAATTTTATGTACTTTTAAAAATGTGTATATGTAATTTAATAGGCGTTATTATATATGTGTATAAGTAACAGAGTTGGTGAAACATCTGATTATTTAATATTAATTGAAAATTATAATTTAGAATCGTAATATTTTTGAAAAGAAAGGTTAAGAGGTAAACGAAAGAAAGTAAACGAAAAAAAAGTGTAAATAAAGTGGTACAAGGAATATATTTAATAAATTCAAATAGTAGTTAAATATTGTATAAGGATATGATTATAAGTTACGGGTATCCTAAATTTATTAATGTAAATGTGAATTTGGACGAAGTGGAGCAATGAATTATCAATAGGCATTAGAATTTAAAAAAATAACGTAAAAAATTTGTCGCTGATCAGGCAAAATAATACGGTCGCAGGTGATATTTCGATTTGGGTAATATTATATCGTATATTAATTGTAATTGTTATTATTGTATCGTATATTGAAATATTTGTAGGAAAACACACCTGTACCTGATAATCAACCACACGGTGTTCTATTTAGGGATGAGGGAGTTATGTTACAGTAACATCCTGACGCATTGCCTTCCATAAGGCAAGTTTGCTTCATATCGCTTAATATTTATAAATCTACAGTACGATGGAATGCAATGCAGCTGCATTCTGTATCAAGTGCGCAGAATAATTGTTCGCTTCTGAATAGACTCTCGTCGAGTAAAGTTCTATCGCAGTATTCGTTCGATGCACTTCATCGTCCTATTTAATTCATCGTTAACATATTCGCAAAATGATGTTAAAAGTTAATTATTTACAGTTAACGTATACCGATTGTAATAATGTTAATCGTATAAATAAAGTTCGCGTTTGATTTATTAATAATTAATTATTAGTTCGCGTTTGTAAAAAAATAATTACGATAATTTAGAATTCAGTAAGTTATGAAATAAAATTTTATATACTTTTCATTTTTTTAAAAAGTGTTCATGAAATGTAATAGTCGTACAAGGAAGTCGTGTGGTGTCCGCATAAGACTTATATTGCAATATTTATAATCTTTTAATTTTTTTTTAAGATGCATGTAATGGAAATATATATCTTAAAGATATGTTACCTCGTATTCTTAGCGGCGACTATTATATATATTTTATGAAATCATACGTCTTGACAGGGTTTATATTCAGTCTGCTTCTATTTACTTTCTACGTTCTGCTGGTTAACGTAGATTACAGAACTTTTTCTCATTTCTTTGGCTTGTAAGAGAAGGTTTTGAGAACGATGTAAGTTGAAGGGTTAACAATAAAGAATCAGTCAGCAACCGAGGAGGTTCACAATAACCAAGAGTAGGCTTACGTTATTACATTTGAATTTGTACGGCTTTAACGATAAGTTACCGAGTAAGAAAGCATTTGTCGTACTTAAGAAATTCAAACTATTACATTTGCTAACTATTCCAATATCGGTCGAAATTGTTTCGTTTTTTAAACAGGAAATTACTAATACTTTAAATAATGATTGCTTAATTCGATTATTTCTGTTACGATTTAAGATCTCTTGAATCAAACAACTGTTTTCAAAATTCTGTATGCAATCATCGTATTTTTACTTCTGTTTAATTGACGCATTGTTTCATAACCAAAAAAATCAAAAAAAAAATCGACGATTCAATAATTTGTTTATTTACTTTATATATCGTAGATTTTCTTCCGGTTGTAACAACACCAGTAACACTAATCAGAAATCGTGTTCTTCTTTGAGAGTAATAGTGATCGTTATGTAGCCAAACGTATCATTTGTAGGTTAGAATATCATGTTCATCGCTAAGGCTTGTTATGGTGATACGCAAAACGATATCTTACACGATGAGGAAGCAACGGGAAACCACTTCATTCCTCACTCTCCCTCATAAGCCCTTGCGCGGGTTATAATTTTTAGGACTTATTTATCATTAATGTCAAATCTCAAATCGCTTGTTACTATTATGTATATATATTATGTTTGTACATATGTATGCATTTGTTCGCTTCGTTTTGCTTCATCCCTCAGAAAAGCTTTAATTACGATCCATTTGGTGAATTACTTTGTACGACAGGATATCGATTTTATTTAATGTTTTAAAAATCGAATAAGGAAGCGGAATATTTAAAAAAATACTACATTTCATCAAAGGATGCTGGGTTGTATATAATTTACTGCTGCTTACTTTTTTGCTTGTCAGTAATATATCAGAACATTTAAAAAATAAAAAAACGCGAAAAACTTTCTATGTCGATAAAGATTGACTTATATATTCTTCAGTTTTTAACGGTTATAACATATCGACTTGAATATTTAAAATTATTTTTTTCTAACTTTTCCCCGCATAGTTAGAAACCCCTGTAGTTAAAAACATTTTTTTTCGAAATTTGGGAATTTTGATGCTTAAATCTTATTTTGGTAATCTTGAATTGATCGGCGTTCCCGGGAAAGTCGTGCGGTAATTTCCCAGATTTTTTTTTTAATTTGGCAATTTCCGTTAATCTAGAGGCTTTTCTAATTCAAATAATATACAAATTAATTATATATTTATACATAAATAAAATAGAATTCTAGTCTTATATGTCTATCTATAATCTTGTTCGGTTGTCCACTTGTCTTTTCTGTACATTTTCGTGATCAGTATCTCTAGTTACACTTCAAAATTGAATTTGCTACTCTGTTCAGATGAAATCATGTTGTTAATCTTCTTTCCTTTTTCTTCTTTATTTCATCACCCGCGCCGCTAACTTATTTCATTAATTTAGGGTACACATTCTACCGTGATCCTCTTTGTTCACACCAATTTAATCTTTTACATTGCATTACCTCCGCTACAGTCTTTATTTCCTTAATTGTCTTTATTTCTACATTTCTTACTTTGTCTCTGTTGGATCTGCTTGCAGATTTTTAACGGTACCTGATTTTCATTAAAAAAACGGTCTTATGGGTCTTTTTAAAAATAATTGTTCGACTCTCTCTTATTATTGTAGTACTTTATCGTTCATTATTACTGTTCGCTGTTCTTCGTACTATATTTTTATACATAACGGTATTTAACAAATGATTTTCCGAAACCGCAGCGCTGGATTTAACTTATCGATAATGTATTTTCCTCTTTTTAGGAAACCAACGGTTAGATGAGCCTTACGCTTCCAAAATTCAATCCAGATAGCTTACTTTCTCCGCTTTCTAATTTTTGGTTTTAAGAAACCAAAATGACCGACTTTAAATAACCAAAACGTTAAATTAATGGCCGAAGGGGAATCGCTTCTATGTCTCGTTGAATTTTCTTACCACCAAGCACCGCTCGCATGTCGATTCAAGTACGCCTAGATCTGCATCGCCTGCTCGATCGCTCCCCTACCTTTAGGAGTATCATTAACGTATTTTTAGCCGTTGGAATCGATCAGATATTCTAGAGAGTAATTGTAGGTACGCGTAAAATTATTAAGTTAAAAAATAACTTAAAGAATAATTTTAACTACTTTTAATTTTATTTTTATTCGTATTTACGGATTGTGACATTTTGAGAGTTCACTAAAACTTCAAACGGGAATATTTAATAATGCCGACAAGTTTTTTTTAGTGAGGCGCTTCGAAGTAAAAAAGTAAACGTAGAAATAAAAGAAACCTTATAAATATATAACCGCGAAAACTGTGCAGCAAAGCGCATTTGACGCATCGCATTACGTAATCTTCGACGAAAGAAAATGATTTTCACACTCGTGTTAGGACTGAAAGACTAAGAAGCTTCGTGTAGGATATTCCCTCGAATTAATCGAAGAGGATACGAGTGCCGTCCTTTTTACCGTTAACAGGAAACAAAATTCCTCGCGGTGGGTGAAGTAACACAATACGTTGGTGTCACGATGGGATTAATAACAGTATAAGGACGTTAGCAACCGTTAACCTCGATCGGTGGAAAACGGTTTTACAAAATCTATTACATCGCATCCCGTCCTTTATTTACAATTCTAAGTACATGATATCTCGCTGAAAAATTGTTTACCTCTGTGGGAATTCGTAGGACGATATTTCTATTTATTTTTTATCTGTTCAAGAGTTAATCGAAGGCTACTTTTAGAAGTATTTATTTTTCTTTCCGTTTAAGGTGAATTCGATAAAAATTATGATAATTTTTGAAATAAATTAGTATTTTTATGTTCATCATCGCAAACATACGGCCAGAATAACTAAATGCGTAGTAATGATAACAATTACGATTCCGTGCTACGAATACGATTATTTTCTAATGAAAATGAGATGTAAAACGTAAATCAGAAACTGTTTGGTGTTTCTACTTTATCCCAGGATTTATTGTATAGAAATAAGGAAAGAAAATTGTCGATTTCTTTTTGTACGAAATTATAAATTTGTCCGAACAAGTTTTACAGTTACGTATGCATGTTGTTTATATGTGCGTGTTGTAAAACAGAACGTACATTTAATCGCATTATAGAAAGTTAAAAAGGAAAACGTTCCTTTTCTGTACATATGTTTGTAATTGCGATGTAAATAAAGAAAACGAGATCGGAATAAAATTTGGTTAATCTATTTCCGATACTTTTTCAGTTTAGTGAGAAAAATATATTTATTTAATTTTCAGTTTATCGTTGAATAAATCATTAAAAAAAAAACAAAATTACATCGAATTATCTTTTAATAAATTATTCTTTAACAGCTCGGTTACATAGGTGTTAAAAAAAGTACCGAATTAAATGTTAGGATTATATCGTAAAAATATCTTTATTAAAATAAGTAAGTTCTTTCATTTACTCATTTTCCTTTAACCGTATCGGTCAATTTCTATTCTTAAATAAAATTTAAGTATTCATAACAGTTTAATAACATCTAATCTGTTTCAAAAGGAAAGAAATTCTCTATAACCTCAATAGTTTGTTCTACAGCTTTAAAGGATTACACGAAAATATGTGTGAAAGATGAGCGGGTTAAATTATATCCGGTTAATTAGTTCCGCGACGAGTTTGACGCTCAATAATCGTTTTACAATACGGACAAAAAAAATTCTAGAACGACATTATTTTATTCTCTAATCTTTTTTTCCTTTTAATTATTGAATTATATTTAACCTAACTCGATTTTATTCCTTTGTGTGCAAAACTAATCCCGTCTTCCTCATCCGATTTAAGAACTTAAGAATGCTTTATTCTTTTAGTAAATTGAACATTTTTGTAAATAATAAAATAGTTAAAAAAACAAAAAACTCCTATTTTAATGTAATGAAACAATTTCATTTAAATTCTTTTTAAAAATTCAACTTACTGAAATCGGCATCAAATTAAAAGTTAGTACTTTGAAAGCGACTTCAAAATCTATAAATTAAAAAAAAATTACAAAAGAATTAATTTTTACTTTTTGTGTTTTTTTCTAAATTTAATTTATAATTTATTTTTAGTTTTTGTTGAAATTATGTGTTTCAACAACAGTATTAATTAACAGGCTGTAGAAAATAAAAATATTATTTATAAAAGATTAGAATCGTCATGTGTGTTAAGAATTACGTCCGATATTTCCCGATTTTGTTTTATCGTAGGTAAAGGATATGCTGAGAGGAAAAATAACAGTTTCGTCAGCTTTCAAAGTAGTATCGAAATTGCGAAAATTATATTGGGGCGTATAATTTGATTGATGGTTGTAGCAGGAACTTTTCAGTTTTACGTTTAGGCGGAGTACAATACATAATTCGAAAGGAAAGTCAGACGTAATTATAACGGTCTGAAAATTTTGAACTTTTTGTTCTATTTTTCCGAATTTAATATTCTTCATGCCGTAAAGCGATGAAGTCAGACGGATTACTGTCGAGGAATAGACATCTACAATCGCTTAATACGGCTTAAAATTTCAAAATAAAAGAAAACGACTTCCGTTACGGCAAACTAGATCAGAGGTGGTTTTTCGAAAGAGTGGCTGCAGCCACTTTCGATTAGCGTTTCTCTTTCCTGGATTGTAAATACATATCGTAAAACAATGGGACGTTAAAAGTGTTGTAAAGGAGAGAAGAATTTCCATTAAAAATACCGGTAATCTCAACCGTCTTTTCGAAAAGAGCACGCATCTGTTTCACTTAAGCGCAGAACACGGTGCGAGTCTAATACTTATACCTTTGTGGAGACTGACTGAATATCTTCGTAGCAGACGGCCGAAAAGTTTTTGTTGAAATTTTTGCTTTTTTCATAACTATTTTTCCATTTTATTATTAAATTATATTATACGTGCGTACCGTTTTAATGCTATTAAAACTACAGAGTTCAGTACAAAAGTAACTTTTTGTTTTTAATGGGAACCGATATAAAAACAAAAATGAACGTCACTCGATTAATACAATACAGAAATAAAAAATAAAAAAAATAATAAACACTATTTTTCTACATATAATTTAAATGAATGCTGAAATTACACGGTCGAGAAACAACGAGAAAAATGAAATGCGTAATTTTTTTTCAAATAAATTGCAATTAAAATACATTGCAGAAAAGAATAAGATTTAATACGGTAAAACACTCGATTTTTTTAAAAGCTACAACACGAATTTCAGTATTAGCAAAAAATTTAAAGGCGTTAATTAAATAAAATATAATTGAAATATAAAAATATTTTTCCAGAAAAATTTGTTAAAACCGTAAGTTGAGGTCAGAATAAATCTTGACAAAAGTATGACTTTCTGCATAAGATTAAATTTAAGAAAATATTTCAAGCGAAGCTAATATTACTTTAACAACAACGATCGTTTTGGAATTTTCAAGTTTCCCTATTAAAAAATTGTTTTAAATAAAAACCATTTTCTCCCTTTCATAGATACGTACGAGTATATTTATTAGATTTATTTTCTTTTTTTTATATAAAATTGAATTAGAATCGTAGTTTAAAAAATTAAAATTTTAAATGTACTTCTCTCACTAATATAAAATAAACTATTTTATTGCTATTCAGATTTGTTGATAGACAATGAAATTGTTGTATTTACTTTCCGCTGCCGGAATACAATTTGGTAAACTGTTTTTATACGCATTATACGCTTTTAGTTTTAATTTCTAGATAAAATATAAGTATTTTTTGAGAAATCTATTATCACTCATCCTTAAAACGTAGTCTGTGAAAGTCGAGTTGCTATCATGCAATATCTTTAAATTTCTGGTATAGCATATTGTAGGAGGGCAGAGTTTATGTACATTAGGTGTATCTTCCTTTATAGGACCACACATTTGTTTTATAAATCTCCTTTCTTTCTTTTGGATTACTTTTAAAAGGCCCATGTAGATCATTGATTCTCAAACGTTTTCGCCCACCGCCCACATTGAGAATCAAACATTTTCTAGCGCCTAGTTCAAAATTTTTAAACTTGCCGATACAAATAAATTCGGAAATTAAAGGGTTTTGATCTCGCTTTAATGACAAATTGTGAAGCGTTTAATGTAGCTTTGCGTTTTTGGATTTTGTTCATTTTGTGCCGAGATATTGAAATCTTTAATGATTGAGACTGTAACATGAATTTGGGTTAAGCTAAGAGCGAGTGATACATGTTGCAGTCTCAATCGTTAAAGATTTTAATACCTCGGCACAAAATGAACAAAAGACAAAAACTGCAACGCTACATTAAACGCCTCACATTTTGTCGTTAAAGCTAGTCTGAAAAAGGTGTTCATTTCATCTCAAGACGATTGAGGGAGGAGTAGTCCGAACATCCTGTCCATCATAATCCCTATCGTTCGCAAAAATCGCTGAAACATGGTCTACAATATGCACGAGCCTTTGAAAATTTTGGTTATCAGCAGCTCGCTGACCGTACGAACCCGTCATTTGATCATTTTAACTCGTTCAGCGTAGGTAGGACCGGAAGCATTCAGCCTATCCTTATATCCATTATCATTGCCGTCAGAAGATCCACACACTGCAACTTTCTCAGCGTTGGTAGGAACAGAAACATCCAGTCCGTTAATAAAGCCATCATTATTGCTACCATCAGCAATATGACTATCACAAACATGAGAATCCATGCCACCCGAGCCGGTTACCCGCGCATCACCTCTTTCGGCACGCGGAGTATTGTTTTTGACTACAGTATTAGAATAATTGCCAATAGCAGTAACTCCGAAAATAGGACCGGACGGGACGGAAAAAATCTTAGTTTTATTTTATATCGCTGATAAATCATACACCTTTTTTAACTCGCGGGGTGTTGGTCGCCGCAGTTAACGCAGGAAGCTGTGGTCGGTGGTGCCTTTGAACAGTCCACAGTCGTATGATCTGCTCCACAGTTTTTACAACGGTGCGGGCGATTACATCGATTCTTGGTATGCCCAAAGCGTTGACAACGTTTGGATTTGACCTCTCTTTTGACATACGGACCCTCAAAGCTTACACTTGTATAATTCAGAGTTCACGTTAAACATTTCCTTATTATTAGATTTAGGTTCTAAATCCACAAAATAAGGCAGCAGTGAGGACATTAATAACATTTCTAACTTCGTGGCCCAATTTAGCCAACTCATCAACGATTACCGTCTTGCTTGATTGCTTTCAAGCATTTTCATCCTGATGACTTTACACGTCTCAGTATCCACCGGCAGAACTTTCACCATGTGGCCCGATCTCATTGTCGTCAAAGTGTATTTCGTTGCAGTAGCAGCAGGAATAAGCGTGCAAAAATTCTTTAAAATTCCGTTATCGAGTTAACGCATGAATTACCCTCATTTTCCACAATATTTTCAAGAAGACTAAATTTGTTAGATGTAGGAACTATAAAACTAGATCGGCCTGCCTATGGAACGCGACTAGTAGGTTCAGTGTAATGCATTCGTTGGCGTTTTTTCGCCACCGTAATTTCATCGGCCTGCCAACTGACCTTTTCGGTTTAAATGCGCGGTACTGCGTGGCAGAGAGGGTTTGCCTCACTGAGGTCTGTAATGTCACTTTCACTGCCCGTTCCTGATATGTGACCCACGATGTCATCTCTAATTAACCTACACCGCGCGGGGGGCTTTCTAGGGTCTCTGTTCGAATATTTTAGCCCTCGTTTCCGTTACTTGATAGGGCAGGGTTCACGTTAGGTAACATGCAATTGCTTGTATTAGATGAATCGCTGTTGCTATTGGAAACAGCTTGGAGCTGGTCCACAGCAACGCGCTATTGAAATAAATAAAATTAGTCTAAATGAAACGCTTAGTAAACTAAACGGAACACGAAAACCAAATACACAAAAAACGAAAACTTATTTAGAGCCAGAATAAAAACACGTCCGCACTGTTACAAATTAGCCGGTGTACCACTCTGTCAGAGAATGATTTGAAATTTATTACGGAACTAAAAATTTGTTTACGTATGATAAATGCATTTCCAAGCATTCTGCGCTTGGAATACTGCATTTCCAAGCATCACGTTATGCGTAAATGTTCTACCCGGTTTTCCTTTTAGAATTCTGTATTCTTCAGATTTGAAATAATATTAATTTATATATCTTGTTCCCCGGTCCGCTAAATGGATATTTTAAATACGTCTAAAGGTTTTAAGATTTCTTTCGGTTTATCGACCTCTAAAAGAGAATTTACATTAATCGTTCCAAAAAGATACTTTTGTTTACATTTAAATTTTGAAGGTTTTGTGAGAGGTAAATCTTTGAAAGCGTATCGACTGGACTCTTCAGAATCTGTGTCTATCTGCGCCATTTTAACGGCGATGGATTTTCTTGAACTAAAAGTAGGTCGATTATCAGATAGAGTACTTTTATTTCCAAACGGCTTAGGTTTAACTATCGTAATTAAAAACGTTTTAGGATAGATAGAAAAGAAGACCGGAGTTGTTATTACTAAAATTTTCCATCTTTATATTTTCCGTCGATAATTTTTCTCTCGAAAACCACTGTGCGGGCACATCTGCTAGAGGAAAACCGTCGATATTTTGTCGGAAAAATTAACCAAAATTTTGACGGAAAAACTTCCGTCAAATATTTTGCGCCAAATAATTTTTCTGGCGGTGGAAACCGATTCTCTCTCTAGTAAAACTATTTGTTAATATTTGTATTGTTTATTAATAATTAATTAATTGCAGCGCGTATTAATATATATCTATGTACGAGTATATACCTACTTGTATGTGCGGGAAAAAGAGAACACGTTTTCTAAAAATTGCATTTAGAGGATATACAAACGAAAATTATGTATCGATTCAAAGTACGCGCGTTTCCAAAGTTATTCGGTGTAGAACGATAAAGTGAAAAGCGATTGTTTACCAAATGAAACGTTAAATTCGTAGCCGGTAAACAAACGGCCGTTTATCGAAGTTTTAATGAACGTTACGCTTGCAAATTGTTCTACAAATGACTTATTTCTTTATTAATGTTATTCAAGCTGAACCACCCGTTATAAAAAGTATTCATAATTAATTTCATTCGATACTAATTTCTAATATTAGTAGCAAACGAAAAAGGTTATCAAAATTTCAATTACATCCTCTTATCCTTTCTTAATTTCTAAAATTTATTTAATTTTTGTTTTTCACCCGTCGTTAGTCGACGTAAATTATTCATCTTTATCGCTGCTATTATAATTTTAATTTTTCTTAGCGCTTTTACCCTAACTTAGGAATATATAATTAAAAAAATCTATCGCTACTGGTAAAAATATTACCCCCGCTCTTCCGATTTTTTAATTTTTGAAGCTTCTTGAATCCAGTAATACCGCTACACTATACACTTTTCCGTGTGTACTGCCACACTGCCTCGTATTTGGTTTTTTATCTCTGACGTTTTAACGTACAGTAATGAAATTAGTTGTCATATGTTACGTGTTAATTATGTAACTACTAATTCTATTAAATTACACGGGGATGTATTCTATGAAAGTATTTCTTCGAAAATAGTTTTTAAGTTTTTAAATTTATTTATTTATTTAGCGTACGGAACCGAGATGCAACACCGATTACAGTCAAAAATTACAAACAAATATTTAACAAATTAATATAAGCTACTGATTCTGGAGTCGCCATCACGAATTCTTCAGGAATCCCTTCATTAGCTGTCCTAGGACAAACTTCTGTGGTGTATTTTAGCGGTTTGATTTTCACCACACTCACAAAGGGGCGTCGGTGTTTTATCCCATTTGTACAGGAAATAGACGCACCTACCGGTGCTGAGTTCGTATTCTGTTTAGCGTTGAACGTGTCTTACGTGGCAAGTCAAAACCCGGCGGCTTTTGAGTAATACATTGGATTTGGTTTTCAAAAATCAATATAAACGGAAAAACCGAAGGTATAAATACCGTTGATTTTTTTTTTAATATACGCTATAGAAAGGTTTCATTTAATCAACCGATTTTAAAAATTTTGTAAATATTCTAAGTTATAACTATTTCAACCTCCGATGTGAATTTTTTTTCTATTATTTTCCACCGCAAATGAAACGACATAAGGATAGGAACAGTATAAAGACTATCTACGCTAAGGGATCGAATTTATAATTATTTTTCGTTTTTAAAAAGTCAGTAGACTTGAAATTTTTTTATTAAAAGCTTAAATCGGTGTATCCGTGAAAACATTTTTGAAATCTACCTGAGGTTCAAACATTACCTGGTGTTCTGCCTAGCGGCAGGTCCGTTACGCCACCGCTGTCTCCGTCCATTTCGGCCCCAAGCCTTCTCCTTTGTCTCTTTGTGGTTTCCAAACTTCACTTCATGTACGTACCGACTTCGTACCTCTTCTTTTTCGTTTCCTTTCTTCTTCTACCGATTTTCCCGACGTATAGATATCGATATTTAACTCGCTCGCATATTCGCGTTAACCGGTTATCCTTACCGGTTAACTTTCCTTTTCTTTGGGGTCCTTCTTGTATAAGTTCTCTTTCTTCTTTAATCCTGTTCGTTCCGTTCGTTTATTTCCTAGTTCCTCAGTTTTTCCGTCCGTCTCGCTTTGTTCAGCCTTCTCCGTATCCGCATCTCAAAAGTCTCGATCCGAAGTTATTCGAGTTTTCGGCTTTATTATCCCCAAACCCTAAAAAAAGTATTTCTACCGATTTTTCATTCGTTGAATTTTTTTACGCGTAAATTTATTTAACGTAAGCTATTGCTTTTTGTATTTCTTCTGAACGAGGCGTGTTAATGTTTCAAACGAGATTGAAAACGATTCTTTTACGGTAAGAAGTTTTCAAACTTTAAAGGGGTTCTCGGTTGTCTCTTTCTAACCGGGTCCTTCTTGAAACCAATATGGGAACGTATGGGATTCAGCTCTGGGAAACGACTAGCGACCTCTTCCGTTGAACAGGATGATACACAACGTCGATGACATTAGACGATCGAAAAGTGTTTATGTGCTGGACCTTAGCGGTAGTCGTTGAAGATATTGAAATTTTATGAGTTTTTTCCGATATTACTTCTTGCAACAATCCTTTTAATAATTTTCGTTTACTATTTTTTTAACGCTTTTACTGTTTATTTATTACTGTTTAACGCTGTTTCGTTCGTTTATCTACCCGGGTTAATCTTGTATTTGATAAAAGACTTCGCCTGCGAACTGAATGAAGTCCATAAATTGGACCGATTATAGAGCCCAGTGACGACAGTGCTTTTGACATTGTGAGTGTTTATTGGATTTTACTTGTTACTGTATGTTCATTAACACGGACGTTTATGTTATTTGTTTTCGTGGGGGTTATCGCTGCACGGCCCTCTTTCATATAAAAATGTTAACATATTTTTTATTTTTATGGTTTCATCAGAAGACATCGATTCTAAATGTTTGTTCTACAGAAAAAAACTGTTTTTAAAAAAAATATTTCTTGATGAAATAATCATAATACTGTCGTTTAAGGCACTGTTTCTCAACCGGTGGTCCGAAAACCATTGGTGTCCCGCAGGAAAATTTTAATGGTTCTTGAACTTCTTTATATTTATTACTTAGTTTTACGACCTTTAAGTGCATTATTACTCATTTTTTTTAACGGAAATAAAAATGCATACGACTGAGAACTTTCTTACCGTACAATTGCGACTTTACGGTACTGTTTGAACTTTTAGGTAATTAGTCCGCGAATTAATAAAAAAAGAAACGTCTGCCCTTTCTTCAGTTTGGTGTGTAACTTTTTTTGTGTAGTCCGCAATACAAGCTTAAAATATTTATTGGTCCGCAGTATCAGCCGGCTGAGAAACGGTGATTTAAGGTATACTTATCTAACTATACTGTGTGTCGTCTAAAATGATAATACCTCAGCAAAGTAAGTAGTTTAAAATGTTTATAAATTTTAACCGGTTTAACATAACATATCATCTTCTTTAACAAATAAAACGTTTATTTAAATATTCTTTAGCGAAGAAAATAAGTAAGAGTAAATACACATAATTATTTAAAAAAATAAGTAAGCTTTAAGGTTTAACGTAATAATTTTTGTGAAAGTTGTTACTCTGGGAAGGGTTTTAACAATTTTCTTTTGAATCCGCTTGATAGCGAGAGTTGACCTCTGAACTATTCAACGGTCACACACACATTCTCTCTCGCTTATCTTCTATTCTATGAATCTCTTTTAAATTTTTCTTTCATTACTGCTACGTCTATCCGTTCCTAAGCTATAAAAATCTTATTTATGCAAGTTTTCTTTTATCTTATTTGTCACCGTACTGCTAAGCGTGAATGTTATCTAGTTTTGATCGGTATAGAATTAGAAATAGCAATCGATTAGAGTTAATACCTCAGTCTTTCAGATTAGATTTCGTTATTTCATATGAATTAATGAAATTTAATAATTAAGTTTATACACGTACACGTCTGAATTTTAGTTATTATTTTGTACAACCCAAAAGTATTCACGTATTTTTTGTTTGGTTTATGAAGTAGAAAACACATATCGGTGAATAAGGAGGTAAAGGTTGCATTACCGTAAGTTTTGGATTAAAATAAAACTCTTCGATATTTCGCCAACTTTTTGTGCTTCATCAGGAAGGTAAAAATAATTTACATCAAACTACGTTTTCGGGCTCCTTTGCTGTTATTTTTTCTACGAATTAAAAATTTTGATTTATGAAACGTTTATAAAAATCCGATTATTTAATTTAATAAAAGGTGACATTATTTTTATTTACGATTTTTTTTTGGGGGGGGGGGGAGATATGTCATCTTGTTTTAATCGGGGAACTCCTTTGATTAGTAAATAAAATTATCGATAGATGTCTTTTAGTGTTTTAGCCGATCGATATGTCACGAAGGACAAATTTAAAGTTTATCGACTACCAGGTTTTGTGTAAAGCGTGGATAAAATTAACATAAAATCAGTCACGTTTTCCTAAGAATATTTCAATCATCGTGTTCCTCTATGAGAAATAAAATACATGTGGGATTGGATCACCGTTTATGAACTAATCGTAAGGGAAAGAAAAAAACAACATAATCTTCTGATCATAGCGTAAAATCTTTAAAGTTTAAATAATATATACGCTGCATTTTGTGAGGCAAGTTAAGAAAAACAACAAGAATTTTGATCGGTTATAATTAACTCAAAATTAGATAACGGAAAAATAGGAGGAATATGAGTTTGGTTTTAGTTTTTTTTAACCTTCGGGACCACCGTTAGGTATTGCTTCAGAGGATGAGATGGATGATTTGTAGCGTGTGAAATGCCATGTCTGACCGGGATTCGAACCCGGGACCTCCGGATGAAAGGACGGGACGCTACGACTGTGATATAAGTGTGGATGTTAAAATATATAAACACGGAAAAGGTGATAGTAGAATTAACGCCCTAACCGGCTATAACTTATATATCTTTTAAATGCACGCTTGGTTATTTATTTTTATTTTTATTGTGTTACTGTGTGTTTTTCATCAATGTGTGTTCTGTATATTTTTAAAACTTAAGTTATACCAATGTCTAGCTTAATGTTCAGCGTTATATCGATGTTTCTTGATATCTAGCTCTTGATGGTTGCGGTCGGGTTTTTCTCGCTCCGTGTATTTGCTGCTGTTATTGCGTTATTTCATTATAATTTTGTAGTTTTTTAGTTTTATTGGGTTTTCGTTGTTTTGTGATGTTTTTAGTTATTTTTACCTGTTTTTACTGAATTTCGAAACTATTTTTTACGTTAATCTACGTTTAGTTGTGCGTAATTTATTCGTTTACCGTGTTTCTTAGTTACGTCTAATTTTGTTATATTACATTAATTAACGTTTACTGTGTTTAATTTCGGTTTTGTCATTTTATTTAAATTAAATAACGTGTTTTATCTGTGATATTTTGTGTTTGGCCTGCGGTAACCAAGGTCTGTTAAGTTAGCATAGCAATCGTCAAATCTTTTTGTTTATATTAACTTAGATATTTTTTTTTGGTGTTTGGACTAAGGAAATATTTGGTACTTCTTCTCGTCGTGTCGCATCCTGGGGAATCAAAGGGTGCGGGCCCGCCTCCCGGCGATGATGAGCATCCCTCCCGTGATGGTTTTCCGTCCAGATTTCGTTCGTCCGCGTTGACGAGGGGAAATCGAAAGACAAATACTGTGCTAGTACAGGAGGCTCCCCCTGATAGTAGAAGGACCGATAGCGCTCGGAGGCCGAGGCTGAAGAATATCGGCGTGTGAAGACGTACGTCTGGAGTCCAGACGTATGGAGAGAAAGATGAAAGGGATATGGCTCGGCGGCAGCAGATGGGTGTGGTTTAGCCAATTCCGACTACTGTAGAGGTTGGGTGTGGCGGAGGATTCGAGGCGGATTTCCCGCCTGTGCCAATGAGATCAGATGATGAAATGGGAGTTGAGCAGGTGGCTTTAAAGCCATCAGGGAAGTGGAGACTGTGGGTTCCCCCCCTTGTGCTGTGGAAAAGAAGAAGCCGATGGCAAGTTGTAGGGGTTTCTTATCCTGCACGGAAGAGGTTTCTCATCACGAGAAACGCGGTTTGTCATAGGTAGCCTCCAACATGGAAGAGGGGGAACCAAAGGAAGTGAGGGGAACTGATAGCGAGAGCAGAAGCTTTCAACGGCGGGCGAGATGTCTAGATTTCAATACAAGCGTTCTGCTTAAATACGTGAAGGAGATGAGTTCGCTTATAAGACAGATAGAGAACACAAAAACGGAGATCAAAGAGTGTTCCCTAAACATGGACGGGCTTTTGAGATGTTTAAGGACAATTTAAACGAGATTGGTACAGAGCCTCAGACAAAGCAGCCCAATCGCCGGAAATGATTAGGGAAGCTACACAGACGCATGTGAGATCTCAGGGGGGTGCTGCTTTAAGAGGTGGCGACTCAGATCCCGGGTGGGAGTCTGAATCAGATGCCTGATGAAGGACGTGATCAGGGAGACTTTCTTCAGGCCCTTGAGCAAGGGGACTCTGATTAGGCTCTTTTTCGACTAGTTCAACGGAGTTGGCCGAAAAGGACATTTTTTCTTCTACACTGGTGACAGTTCCTAAAAAATTGATGAGGCCTCTCAGGCGTGGCTACTGAACTTACGGTGGGTGTTGGCCACTCTCAACATTCTCTAGTCCTTCTTCAGTTGCGAAGTTGCGAAGAGGTAGGGAGGCCGAGGCATTTGGGATGCAGTTTCGAGCCGGGCCAGTACCGGAACGGAACGGTGATCGCAATGCACCGGTTCTAAATTTCGTTCAGTTCCCATCTCCCGCCTGCGGAGGAGGCTTTACGCCTTGCGATGGAAGCATGGCAGCAAGAATTGCGTGCTACGATTAAGGGTGTTTATACAGGACTTGTAGTGATTGTACGCCTCTAGTTCGTTTTTAAGAGCAACGGGAGCCAATATGCTCTCCAACCATGCGAATTTGAACCAATATTTATTTCGGTTCCGCCTGGCAGCTGATGAGCTACGTCTGCGGGGAGGTCCAGTCGAACGAACACATGATGTTCGACTACCCAGCTTTTGGGGGGACCAGAACTCAGGCCACCCTGGAACTTAGAGGTCAAGGGGAAAATTAGCCACTCATAAGCGGCGAGTCAATGTGGCGTGAGTCGCATTGTCCGTGTGGGAGTTCCTTGATTCCGTTGCTTTGTTCAAAGAATCAGTAGTTTAAGGAATATACTTAAGGGAAAAGACTCCTACCGCTTGCTGTAGGAAGCTACCCTCGAGAAGTGGCTGGCCATCGGTAAAATATAGCTCCAAACACTATAATATGGTGGACAGGTACTTGCTGGCATTCAGCGACCTAGGCGTGGCAGCAAATTGCTGTCCTTGACGGAATAAATTTTAATTTATTGACAAGTCATATATTTTAGTATGTAGACGGGGTGCGCCTACCCATTTTAGTAATATATGAGAAGCGGGCGGTGGGACACGCAGGCGAGTGGTGTAGGGCACCACGCTTATTCCGCTCACGCAGTTAGGTAAGCTCTAGGAGCTAATTAGGATGTTGGTCGCCAAACCGTTTTGAGGCTCGGTAGCCATTTGTGGCACGGACATTCGGTCTTATGCTTCAGGGCGACTAAATGGGGTGGTGATGGGAGAAAAGCCAGACATTTCTCTCATTGGTGGAACGATGCCAACAATCATTCACCTTCGAGTACGGGCAGAGGGGAACAATGCTGAGCGGCACCGTAGGGAGATCGCAAAGAAGGTAGGTGTTACGATGGCGTTGGTAGATAGGAGAGGTAGGCGGGATCATGTCCTTATTAAGGATCTGGATACCTTAACCACACAGGAAGAGTTCATGAGGGATCTTAGTCGTGTTACCGGTGACTCTGTTACGATTGATTTGTTTTCAATGAGACCTGCCTACGGGACTCAGGTAGTGACGTTAGCTCTGCCACCCGTTCTGGCGGATAGATTGCTGCGCGATGGCCGGGTGCGGATTGGATGGGTGGCCTGCAGAGTAATGGGACGGTCGCTGAAAGAGCGGTGCTTCCGTTGTTAGGATACGGGACACCGGACGAAGCTGCGTAGTTGTCCTGATAGGACCGGTCAATGTTTTAACTGCGGGGAGGTTGGCCATCACAAGATTAATTGCCAAAAGGAAGCCAACTGTACTTCCTGAAAAACCTCTGGCAACGCTTTTGGGGGCCGAGGTTGCAGAAATGTACACCGGAATTGAGGTGTGCTCGCTGTGGGGTGTGCGATTATGGTGGCTCCGACGCGGGATAGCCTCGTCCAGGAGTGGTGGGACGCTTCGGCGTCTCATCACTGATGAGTGGACGGGACTTCTGGCGGAGCCACGGGAGGGGTAAATCAAACCGTAATCCCGGTGGGGATCCCTTCTGGTGTTCCCCATTAGTTGCAGGGCGGAGGGGATGAAACGCCGGAGTACCGGTGGGAGGGTTCCCTTCGGGGTCCCCTCATTTGAGGCATTACGAATAATCAAAAGACCGGTTCCCGGCTATCTGGGTGGAACCTTGTGTTTTGCCGAGGTAGTTTGAAGCGATGGCACCCCTCCCACCCCGGAGCTACAGTTATGCTTAATTGCGGGTCCAGTTCGGCAGGGTAAACTAGGAAAAAAGTTACGTTATAACGGTAAACAAACTACTTGTGTAATTATTTCTTGGTTTAATAATACTGAAATAAATAAATAAACAATATATTATCTGTTGATAAGCATTATGCATATTTAAAATTAACAAGAAAGTTAATAAACCTTTTTCAAGCTTTATTTTTTGTTGCTAACATTTAAAAACTGTAGAAAGGAAAAAACAAAAATAAATATTCATTTGTAGTATGAGAGAAGAAATACGCGAATGCGAAATATAATAAATATTTTTATGTTATATTAATACAAAAATAAATATTCATTACATGTTGAATATAAAATAAAACGTTCTTACGTTTGTTCTTGTTACGTAGATTCTACAGGGTATAAGTAAAACTTGTACAACGAAGGACAACTGATTGTGATTTGGGATGGGTTGTGAGAGAGTAGTAATAAAGGAATTAAATTAACCCGAGGCAACAATTCTTATTTTATACGAATTTCTTACTGTATTCCGACAGATTGGATGCGTGTAACTTTATATGAATTTAGGGTGTATATATGAATATAAGTTGTATTCCAGATTGACCAGACTTAATATAACCTCAGATCTAAATATTGAGGATTATCTTTTAAGTATGACAAGATACTGGAATATAATTAATTATTATATAGAATATAATTAACATATAATTCATAAATTATAAATTAATAATAATTACACAAGTCTGAAACGGTTGTGTTTTTTAGTTTTTGCTAATTGATTCTTATGTATTTTTAGCGCTGTATTCGAAAATAACCTTCAATTTTTTTCCATCGGTTAGGATTTTTCGCAAATCGCAAACTTAAAAATTTGTAAAAACTTGAAAAATTCGAAAATGTGATACAATAAAATATATATAAAAGATTTTTTTTTTATGATAAATTAATATAATGTATTCATTTTTTTGGCTAATTCTATGTATTCTTGTAGCTAAACAATTTGTAATAATTGCCACAAAATAAGCCTAATCTCTATTTTAGTGCATTTTTAAATTAATTTATTTTTATTTATTTAATTAGTTAATTTTTATGAGATAAGTCATGCCTTTGGAAATCCACTCCCCTCTTCACCGCCCTTAATGACAAGAAAATACTTATAGTTTTATGTAATGTGTAGAAGTTTATTTGGACGGCTTACACTCTGCTTTGCGCTTTTCCTTCTACGTTCTCTATAGCGTTCATCTCGGTATAACATCCAGCAATAGCCGGCCATCATCGTAGTAGTCCACTCGCCTTGATACCTCCTTTCCATTTCTTTCATGTCCTTATGACATCTCGCCCATCTCTCCCTAACAGCACGCAGATTTTAAGGAAAATAGTCCACATATAAATTTAGGAGGTGAACCTTCAGGCTCATGGAAACAGCCTAAATTATTGTAATTCTGCAGCATGTTCTCGACGATCGATTTGAAGTTTGGATCCTTGTTATTGTCCAGAAACTAGGTTGCTTCGTCTTTAAAGACTCCCCAGGCTTCTTTTTCTGCAACTTCCATTTGTTTCTCAAAATTACTATCTTTGAGAAGTTTTCTATTGTCTGGACCAAAAAGCTATTTTCCTTCTTCCGAAAAATACGGAAGAAAATCCTTTTCTCGGTACCTGAATAAAGAAATAAGGTGCCAGCTGCTAGCAGGTCCTTCTCTTTAAGCCTCGAATCAAGCAATTCTGAATTTTGTTTGGTCAGATGTAAGTAATTACATTACAGATGTAAGTTTGTTAATGTCAGAGATGGTTCTTCATCCTGCATCGATTTAGCGCATAAATTAGATTGGAAAGTAAATGAAGATTTACATGGAAGCGATCACTTTTCAATCGTGGTGTCATTATGTACACCCGTGAAATTGTATCCCACGCATAAGAGATGGGTTTTTGGCAAAGCTAATTGGATTACCTTCACTAGAGATGTCCATTTTCAAAATCTAGGCACCCCTTTCATCAAGGTACATCCCTCAAACTTCAGGGATGTTGCAACGTCCACCTGTTCCTTGGTGGTTGGAGGTTGTACGTGAAGCTGTTAAGAAGAAGAAAAGGGCTTTCAACATTTTTACGAAAAGCCCTACGCAAGAAAATTTAACAAAATTTAAAAAATGCAAGGCTAGCGCCAAAAGAGATATTTTAACTGAAAAAAGAACTTCCTTGCAAAAATATGTCTCCTCAATAATAGGACAGACAACTTCGGCAGAGGTATGGAGCAAAGTCAAAACGGTATCCGGTGGATCAACCTACCACAGGTTACCTGTATCAAAGATGGAGAAAAGCTCTTGACTCGCCTTCGGACATAGCCAAGAAATTTGCGACTCACTATGAAGTTGCAACCACATGTCAGAGCAACCGAAAATTATGAAAATGATTTTAAAAACCACAAACCTATAACTGAAAATGATATATTGTTTGATATCCAGACTAATTTGTGTTATAACAAAAACTTGTATTATAACTTTAAAATTTTATCTTTGAAATTTTTATTTTAACTTTAAAATTTTAATTTTGTATTATAACTTTCTCAGTGAAGAATTCAATCATGCACTGAGTAAAACAGCGAACACTGCCGCTGGTCCAGATTAAATCCGATAAGAAATGATCAGAATGCTAGATGTCATTGCAAGGAAGAAAATGTTGTTAGAATTCTTTAATCAAATTGGGATTTCTGGTATATATCCACGATCATGGAAAAACGCGATTATAACTCCTGTCTTAAAGAAAGGGTAAAATCCCTTGGATGCGCGGAGCTATCGACCTATGTCACTTACTTGTGCCCTAGGAAAAATTTTAGAACGCATGATAAACTTTCGACTCATGTGGATCCTTTAAAAAGAAGAATGGTTTCACCCGATCAAGCGGGGTATCGTAAATTTTACTCCACCACAGACCAGATAATTAATGTTGAAAATTTCATATTAAATAGCTTTATAAATAAAAATCATTGTGTTGCCGTGTTTTTAGATTTAGAGAAAGCCTGTGATATGACTTTGTGATAGGCACTTTAAAGCAGCTACAAGATCGGGGAATAAAAAGAAGACTCCCATCCATTATTAGGAATTATTTAGAGGAAAGATGCTTTTGTGTTAGAATTGGAAACGAATACTCGTCAGTCAGAAAGTTAAAAAATGGTGTACCACATGGATCGCCGCTTAGTTGAATCTTGTTAACAATTGCTGTGAACAATCTTATTCCCGCTATACCATCCGATATTGGAAGAAGTTTATATATGGACGACTCTGCGATCTTCTACGCTAGCAGTAAAACCGCTATGATTAAATACTAGCTACAGACAGACGGCTATTAACAAACTTGTCAAAGTAGCAAATATGAATGGATTCCGGTTTTCAACTGAGAAGACTTTACTAGGAAAAGTCGGCAAATAGAAGTCCAGTTTTGATAATGGACAATAGTATTATTAAATATAAAGAAAAAGTTTGTTTCCTAGGTTTCACTTTGAACTGATGCCTTTCATGGAGGGCGCATCTAACAGAGCTAGTAACTAAGTGTCAGAAAGACCTAAATGTCATAAAGTGCCTGTCAAATTTGAATTACATAAATTTGATTTAAATAGGAGCTCTGATAAAGAAGTATTGTTGAAAATTTACAAAGTATCGGTTCAATCTGGAGTAGATTACAGATCAACAGCGTATGGCTCCGCCAAAAAGTCTCATCTTAAGAAACTCGACGTGATCCATAACATAGGAATCAGGCTTGCTACAGGAGCTTTCCGTACCGGTCCCGTTGACAGCATATCGTCAGAAACAGGAGTTATGCCGTTGAACTATAGAAGGGAAACAATCATCCTGCTAAGATATGCAGCTTACGTCTTGATCTCCTCAGGACATACAAATTTTGTTTCCTTTTATAAAGACGGTTTGGCTGAACAGATCGGAAAAGACCCACTTTTTCTAGACCGGCTGGAATAAGGAGATGGAGATCTGTGGAGGCTATGGTATCGATCTACCAGACGTTCTCCCGGTCTCCAGAAGAGAAGCCTCGCCGTGGTTGATGTATATGGTGGAGAGCCGCATAAACTTGAAGGAGAAGGTAGAGCAGGGATTACCCGTGTATTCAGTGATGGGTCGAAGACTGAGAACGGCGTAGGAAGTTCATTAGTCGTATATGACGAATCCCATTTTTGCGGTTTACCTGCAATAGCCAGTGTCTACACAGAAGAGTTACACGCAATTCAACAAGCGCTCGTTAAGTATTACATTACAACGAAGAGAGAGTGCTTCTCTGCTCCGATTCCTTAAGTGCAATCACTGCTTTAAGGAGTGGCTTCACGGATGATGCTGATGTTCAGGATATATTGACAGCAATTAAAAACCTTAAAGATAATTGAAATCAATGCATTTATCTTCATATGGACACCTGACCAATGTCTTAACTGTGATTTTGTTTCCAGGTTTTATTGAGTTTTAGTGTGGTCGACGAATTTATTTAAGGATGTGTTTTAATAGTTGCGGGACCTTTACACCCGCTTTGATATTTTGACGACATTTCTTGAGAAATGGATTACAAATTTTAAGTGACAAGGGCTCTATACACCCTTGTCACCTGATGTTTATCTGGGGTTTTATTGTTTTGTGACAAGTCTATTTATCTGAATGATCTGTTTGACAGGACCGACATTTTACCTAGTCACTTTCACGGGAGAGGGAGTGCTTTTAATTTGCGATAAGGGCTAATGACCGTAGTAGTCGATGTCCACTATTAATAATAAAAAATAATAATAATAATAATAATTACTGTTACTATTTATTATATAAGATCCGATAAAATATGTACGATCTGAATCCAACCTACCTTTGTAATATATCGTAAAAATTAATATAGAATAAAATTAGATAAAGCAATATTGCATTTACTTTCGGAAACGAGTTCGAATCGTGGGCAGGTAGGAAAGAGAAAGAAAGAATGAACTGGTTTAGTAGGAAGGGGTTTTTTGAACGGACCGTAAACGGGAGTGATAAGGGAAGTCAGTATACGTTACCGTGTTAGTAAGAGAGAGAGAGAGAACGAGGAGGGGATAAAGGGACGTCATGGCAACCGTACTTTCCCTGCCTCGTTTTCCATTCATTAATCTCTGTTTGGATCCATTCGAACGGATCTCTCTTGACGTAATGAACCGTATCGTATATCAGTGAGAAATTCATCACCACCTGCAAACGGTGTTAAGATTAAAATTATATTGCTAGTTGACGTTATTTATTTGCGCCCGGTAAACTCGCTTTTATTCCCCGGTGTTTAAATGAAAATTGAGAAATATGCTTTTTTATTTGATAACCGACACAATCGGTCGGGCTGTATATGAAGCTTGTTTTTATCTTTTGTTCTTGCGTGGAATTTTTCTTTTGCGGGTAATCTACATAGTCTATTTATTTTCGTAAATAATATTGACTTTTGATAAAATATTGGCCGTTTAACGTAATATAAACAAGAAAAACGAAGTAAATAAAAAAATATATTTTTTTTTATATAAACCTAATAATAAATATAAAGATCCCATCAGGAACGGGTAGGTGTTTATAACACTCTACGGATAACAAAAAAAGGAACTGCCCCAACATTTGACTGGGTGGATCAAGGGAAACTGTGTTCAGAGTAGAATCGCTAATACAAAATTAATTACAAAAAACAAGATAGACGCAATTATACGTATTAATTAAAGTTAAAACCGGGTGAAGATGCTAAGCTAAATATGTAAAATAATTACAGTTCAGAGTTCAAAAAAAGTTAATCGAAATTATTTGAGCGCATATTTATGTACGCGGTGGGGTTAACGGGTGTACAGAAAATTCAGGTTTAAACAGGATTCTTTTTCTTTTTTTAATTAGTATTCTTTGAAAGTTCATCGACAAAATATTATTTAAAAAAAAAAATTTTCCGATCTTAATCTAATGGAAAATATTTTTGACGGTTGGGGTATTAATTATAAAAACGGACGCATTATAAACCTCTTTTTCATTAAATCAAAACATTATTACGAAAACTACTCTGTTTTCTGTTTTCATAGGTGATTGTTTGTTATTTTTTATTGTTTTGTTAGTATTTATCTGTTCTTTTTTTTTAGAAAACATTGCACATTCGTAAATATAAACACAATAATAAGAGTTATATAATATGATAATGCGAATTTTACGGTACGTTAACTCGTGATGTTAATTATTTACGTGTTACATGAATACTTACAAACTAATTAATTAAAATTTTACGGTAGTCAATTATGTGGATTTGAAGTATGTAAAAGACAGTTAACTAACTATTACGTTTTCCTTTTCAAGCGATTGTCAAATTTCACCTCTAGAATATTAAATATATCCTTTTAATTTTGCAAAGTATTAAAACATTAAAGTGGTATATTGAAGTTTAATCTGTTGCTAAACGCATAGTTTGTAGTTGTTTTTTTTTTTTAACCTGAAATTTAACTTCTTTTTCGAGAGATAAATTCGTTTCACTTTGGAGATTAATAACTTTGGTCTGTGGTATTTCAAAAACGTGTTCTCTGAAGCGGGATTATTTATTACTGCAACCATAAAAGTTCTATAAAATTACGGTCTATAAAAAGTGTGACATTTAACTATACTTACAGTAGTCGTTTCGTACTTATATAATTGCGTAGCAAGACAAAATATCTCTTTTTTTTATTTTATTCCCATTCTAGCGCTTGGCTGCGTAGTTGTCTCCTGCATTTTCCTTTCTTGATCTTTCTGTTGAATTTTCTCGCAGTTTTTCCTCCATACGTCCCTTTAAAATCCAGTTTCTTCATCTCGGCTTTTGTCTGCCTCTTGATCTTTTTCTACTCACCGCTTTATTTTTTTGCTTGTTTTTCGTTGTTACTTACAACGAGAACGTTGATTCATAGCCTTAGATACCTTATCCTCATAACTCTGATCTTTTGGTCGATTACAGCTCTGTTTCAGATTTTACTCTACACATTCTTCGATATTAGATGACAGGGAGTTCTACGTTTGTCCAATCTACGGTTTAATCTTTGCTCCCTCACTTTTTGTTTCACTCATTTCTCACTCACCCTCTCTCTCACACCCACCCACACACGCACGCACGCCAAAACACCTCCCCCCCCCCCCCCACGACAATATATAATCTTTCTGTCCGTGATATTACCGTTATTACAGTATTTGTATTCCTATCTAACATTTTTTTTTAAAGTCCCTGTCCCATATTTATGTATTATACGTAAATTTAGTGTCGTTTCGCTTTCGGATTAACCGAATTCTCTTTTAACACCTGATACCTTATTTCGTATCTCACAGCTAACTTCTCATTCTCATTGAATCAATCCTGTTTTGAATTTTTTTTGCCGTTATATTTTTTATTGTCGACTAGATGTAAAATTTTGTATAAACAAAATAATTATCGTTTAACTTAACCTTTTAACAAATTAAAATACGGTTTCATTACGCAGATTAATTAAATCGTAAATAAGTTATACGAAATTACGCAAAATATATTATCAGTTTATACGACTCTTTGTTTTTACATATAAATAATAACGTTTACTTTATTTAAGAGAATTGTTTTATTCGCCGTCAAATAGTTACATTCCTATGTCTCATAACAACTTCCTTTAGACCGCATTAATTCTCTTACATAAACGGTACGGTTGTTTGTCTACTTTTCTTGACTTTGTATGTACCGTGTTTGTTTTTATTTTACTCGGCTTCGGATATATCCAGAATTGTACTTATCTTTTTCTAGTCGGTTAATTTTTTGTTCCGGAATCGGACCAAATTTTTGAATTTGCACCAAATTCACTTTAGCGACTTTCATTATAACTTAGTCGGTTTTAAATCGTATTTTGATCAAAGTAAACTTTTTAAAATTTTAGGTTAGATTTTATTTAAATATTACTGTAAGTATTAAAATAATAACGTATAGCAGTTTGAATTCTAATACGTAATAGAATCTTATTTATTTATTTTTTCAGGAATCTCGGCTAATACGATGAGTACAAAAAAGTTGTTAAAGAACAGTCTATCCGAGAATTTCCCGTATCCTAGACGAACATATGGTATAGCGTTATTAGATATTCTGAGCATTTATATACACATGTATAACTTACGAATTATCTATCCGGTGTATCTGTACGAACATAATAGTACTGAACATACAGAGTTGTACGCCAAGAGGTCCTCCTTGACGTATTGCGAAGAGACTTTTGGAGTTACGGTTCGAAAGGTTTCCACCAGACTCTTCGTGTTTTGTTAACGGGCCTATTATTTTGTAATACGTAGGCCTTGATTATTCTCGCAATGAGTTATCGGGTCGAGGCTTCTCGATAGCCGTTGCGATGGAGCCGGTGATGCTTGTAACCTTGGTCGGTCAGCGGCCTGGAAATTATTAATTTAGGAAATCACGTGCTCGATGAGCAAAATAAGGAAGCTACATCCAGACGCGTTCAGTGATGCCCTTTTCTTGAAGTCGAGGTATTAACTTTTCTAATATTTGCAAATAAGTATCACCATTCACGTACTCCAAAAAAAATACGGTTCGAACAAGTATCACGACGTCATTCCGGTCAATATCATGACTCGTGGTGGATTCCTTGTGTCGATTCTTTCTGCGGTAGATTTATGTTGCGTACAAAATTAGGATTCTCCTCGGGCAAACAAAACATATTCCTGTCTTTTAACCGTAATAAGTCGAATATTTATAAGAAACCATCACTGTTTTCTGTACGCGTGCGATTTGTTTTCGGTGTGGGACACCAAATTTAGAAATCGTACTAATAAAGCACGGCAGACTTCAGCAAACGTTATTCCGTGTATCCATCCGATAATTCGTTTATAAAAATGGTCGATATGTTTTTATATTCAAGCTTTTTTTAATGCGATCGTGCACTGTTAACCGCTGTATATTATGTTACGTTGTTCGGTTACGAATAAATTTAATCGGAGACTGCTCAATTTTATCGAAGACGGCGACAAATGTCTTCTTTCATCCTCTACGCGGTCTCTCTTTAAAACTGCCCGAAACAAATGTATATTTGTTTCGGTTAAGCATTCTTCCTTTAAGAGGCGGGTCCTTGTTAAAGCGTTCACGAAATGCATTTGTTATTTATGGAATATTTTCCCTCGTGCTTCGTCGTTCGTGGGCCCAAACAGATATTAAAAAATCGTCGATTTCTCTGACGTACTCTATCTTATTACGTTTTTGCAATATCGCTTTCCGTAAAAATGTAAAGCTCGTTTTTCATTTTGTCTATTCATAAACAGGTTTGTTTTGGTAGTTATGCCTTAACCGGGTGAGAGGGCATTCGTCTTTTCCTTTAGTGCAATTGTATAGCTGCTAAATTGAGCGGTTAAATAGTTGAACTGTTTTCCGATATTTATATACGTTTTCCGTTCATCGATGGAAGATAACCGAATTAACTTCGTGAAAGAAGCGTGCAAATCAGCGGTTTTAGCGATTTGGTTGACAAAAAAAATTTACATAATGAAAAAATAATATCTTTCGTGTAACTTCACAACAATCGATATTCAGTATAATTTGGAGTCGTATATTAATGTTTCTAAATGAAGGAAACAAATAAGTATTTAGCGAAGCCCAGCGGTTGCAGCATTTCACGGACGACGATAGGTAGACAGGTCTTCCATACTATTATCGACTCTGTCAATCTACAAATAATATAATATTATAATTAAATATTAGAAACAAATTTATTTTCACGCATAATTAATTGTTTGTATAAGAACAATTTTTATAATCTCTGAACCGATATAATTTTTTTTTAAATTTTGTTGAACAGGGTTCATTTCGGTTAAAACCATTTCGGCTAATTTACCGATATTATCGAGAGATTAATTATTGGATTTATGTTAATTCATTTATCTCCAAAAAAAAGTCCATAAAAATGGATACGTAAAAAACGATTACTTCTCGTAATACTAATTAGTCGACGATAAAGAAATTTGAAATCTAAATCGTTGACGAATTCATCTTCTGTATCAAATTCACAAAAAAATCTTATAAGGACAAAATAAAACAAGTTTTCATTGCTCTTATCGTTAAGGTTTAAACTTGTCGTTCTTTCCGATGAATAAGCTTGCGCCTTAATTTCTTAAACATCTACAAAATACGCAAAAGCTTGCTATAGATAATATACATTAATAAGAATGTTATGCTTAGCATTTATGTCGTTTGTTTATAATTAGATTAAACTATAAGAAATAAAACCGGTGGAAATACTAGTTTTGAATATATGATACATCGCTATATCACAAGATATATAACGATACAGGATTACAAGATACGTCGTGTATTAAAAATTATAATTTATTTTTTAAAAAATGCATCATCTTTACGTAATAATTTATTATATATATCAAAATGTTAAAATTAAACAACCGATAAATTACTGCATAGAAATTTTAAAACCCAAAAATGGTAGACGAAGCTATCACAGCGATTACAAATCGATAAAGCCTCACCTCCGTACGATCTACCCACCACACCACTGTCAGTTTGTAATCTCACCTAATAGCATACCGCCAGTTGATGTGATTGCAATAGCAGTTGTCAGCGCGGTGAAGATACCATGTTAAAACGATTTTTGTCCATCTCGTCAACAATGAAAGGAAAAGTTACATTACAATGAAATAGTTTGATTAGAATGAAAATATTTTGTTTTACTTTACAGTAAACTCTGTTTTTAATAACGTCTACTGTAATATATATATATATATATATATACATGATTCTCTTCACAGTTATTTCATTAAAGTATTTTATTTTTTTTAATAACTATTATAAAATTAAATTTTTTTAAAATTTCAATAACCTTAAAAATATTTGAGTATTTATCCGTAGAAATAAATAATTTAAACAACGTACATAATGGTCGCGTGTTCGCGGTTCGACTAGGATATAGAGACACTTACTAAAAATTTCTTATAATTACAATTTAATACTATAGAGACATATAACAAAATAAATAATAAATGTATTAATAATAATAAATATACTAAAAACGTTATAATGACTACTAGAACCTAATATTGCATTAACAACAAAACAGTCTAAAGTTCATACAGTCCAATTTTTGGAGGTATTATTAATTTTAGTGTTTATAAAAAACTACTCTACCCTTTATGAATGAATATAATACTGCCATTTCCACCGTTGTTTTCCATTAACTCACCGAAAACCTTCGGGTATTCACCTACAGTTCACCAAGGAATGCTCGTGACGCACTATTCACTCGTTGCTACCAAACGCTTTCTATTATCGCTGTCACTGCAACCGCGCCGAACTTAGGCTTGCAAAACTACTCACACTTATCGCTTGTTATCACGACTGCGCCGAACACGGCCTTGCCGATGTACTGACCGTTCGCCGGTGCCAGGCAGTGTTTATATCGCCTATCCTGAAGAACCAGTATCCGCCTAATCCTATAACGGTTGAAGCATAATAATTTTCATCGTCCACGTCCTTTCCGTATTTCTATAGATTTTTATTCCGGCCCGGTAACCATACCGGAACAACAACCTTTGCAGGTGCCGTTGTTGGAATTATAAAGAACAGATCGTTATTCTGACCCGTTACTCTAAAAGAAAAAGTATTCCTTTTGGATTTTTCTTTTCATTATTATTTTGTCTTTCTCCTTAATTAGATGAAATCCATTACCCAAACTTCCTCTTCGTATAACAGGAGGGAATGCATCGTGGACATCAACAGCCGCCGTCTGCTGGCATTCGGTCCGCCGACAACCGCCATGAGCCGGCTGAGAGCGTTTACGGCTCTCGCGGCTTTGTCGGCGGCTCTCCAAAGCTGCTCGGCAAAGCCGAATTTCCGATCGATCATCATCGTGGTCGGCTTGGTTTCGACAACCTCGTCCCCGACCCGCAGGGGAGAAAGGTGTCGATACGCTTCTTCATTAGATCCACGATCTTCGTCTTTCTTAGAGCTAGAGACAACCCGAGGTTGTGCAGCCCGGGGCTGACCCTGTGCATCGCTCGGCTGAGCCTCAGTCGGACACACTCCACGTCGCGGTCTGCAAGAAGTAGCGCGACGTCGTCAGCGTACCCTACCGAGGCTGACACTTCAGGCATCTCCAGCCTCAGCAAGCCGTCGAAGACGGCGTTCCAAAGGTCGGGGCCCAAAATCGATTCCTGCGCCGTCCCTGAGGTGATTGCGGTCCTACGCCGGCCTGCCGCGATCTCGTAGATGAACCACGGTTCTTCAGGTATGCGACCACCATTCTGAGGAGGTATCGAGGTACGCGGAACAAATTCTCCAGGGCCCGAAGCATATCGTTCCACCGCGCAGAGCGATTGTTTATTATAAATAATACGACATATGCATCATAATATATAATAATAATAACGTAAATTATTTTTAACTCGGTTAGTGAAGGAAATGAAAACAGGCGGACTGAATATAATTTTGTGATTTATTGTAACATTCTCACCTATATCTCAGCTGTTTATCAACCGATTTGAATAAATGAGGTGTCATTTTGTTCACAATTAATATTTTATTATGCTTAGTAGTTTATCCAATAATACATAATTTAATAAAACTAATATTTAGGTGGCTATTAATGATTAAATAATTTAAATCGCCGTTCGAGAATAGTATGAGGTAAAATTTTCAGCCTCGGTTATTTTGTAAAAGATGTTGTTGAACGCTATACTTCATTAAAATGTATAAATCGGATCTTAAGATGTAAATTTTTATTTTAAAAACATGAATTGTGGGAGAGGGGGAAATGAAGCGATATCGGGCATTTTTTTCGCATAAACTTTTTTGTTTATTTTGATTTCCTAAATCAGTCCCTGAAGTTTGGCCGACATATCCGGGAACACTGTGTGTGCGCGCTCGTAAATGTTAAGTTCAATCTGCTTCTTTTCTATAATGTTATCTCTCAAAATAAATAATAAGTCGTGAATGAATTTAATGAGAATTTATTTATGAATTAATATTAAAAATTTTAATTAATAAAGGAAAATAAACAAATTAAATATAACTTAAATATTATAAATAAATATATCGTCTAAATCATTCACTCTTAAACAGACAAACGACACTTAAACACACAGGTATGTTAAACTAGTTTTAATTTACATTTTCATACGTTGTACTTTTCAAATAAACTATATTTGAATCAAAGTGTTCTGAAGATGACGGTAACATATATAATACGACAGAGTGATGACAAACAAATCTTCTTTACGTAACTCTATTACAATGTTAAAAATAAGATGACGATAAAATAAATATTTTCTCCTCGTGTACTGGATAAAAAAAAATAGATCAAGGCGAAGTCTTAACTTATCGTAAAAGAGAAAGTTGTGGTTATCATTTCAAAAAACGTTTTTAATAACGACGGTGCAGAACGTTTCCGTGTAGTTCCAAATTAAACATCTCATCTGTTCTAAAGTGAAAATCATTATTAAACTCACGGTCATAAATATGTAATTATTTTTTTAATTTATTTTCTTATCAAAAGAAAAATAATTTTTTAAAAATCCGTTATGGAAGGATTCTTTTAAACCGTTAAAAAATAATAAAAAATTCGAAGAAAGTTAATACTGTTAAAAGATACTCTGTCTAAAGTTATTATATGTATAGCTGGAATAATTTACGTTGATCGGTGGATAACGTAACAACAAAAGATTAAACTTTGTAATTTTGGAAAATAAATTACTAGTTTTACAAAGCGATAGAAGTTTTACTCGTGTACGATTAAAATAAAGTCATACGATTCCAAACAAATAAGTAAAAAATAAATAAAAAATAAAAGAAATGCGTCGGAATACGGCGAATACTATCTCTTAGTCACCAGATGGCGATGCTCTGAAAACAACGATTACGATATTTTGCTAATACTGTAAGACATTTCGTCGAACCGGCTAAACGTACACGTTAAATTACAATAGAATATTGCAAATTTTACTTTATTGTGAGTTTTACATTCGTACGTCAGTCCTTTTATGATTGCTCGAGGGATCGTGGAAGCTACAGGAAGATCTTTTAAGGAAACAAGAAAGACCCCTATGGGGCTGTTCGTTGAAACCGTCAACGACCTGCTATCGTTTGGTTACTTAAAGCCAAGAAGTCGGGACTCTTAGACGTTGAGGTTCTACCGCACGGTACGCGTTCAAGGAAGTAGTTGTACGCAGGGATTTGCTGAACTGCACGAAAGACGAAATTGTTGAGGAACTCTACGACGAAGGAGTTGTTGCACGTCGAAAATTAAACACACGTCGCAAGGAGACGTTATACCCTCTGCATCGCACGTCCTGACTTCCAACAAACTCAAATATCCAGGAAATTAAAGGTGGCTTTCATAGATTAGATGATCGTTTTGTCATCCCGACTCCGATGCGGTGGTTTGGATGTCAGAAATTTAAACACACAGCAGCGTGATTCGTGAGAAAGCTAATTTATATTTGCGGTTAGCCATTACTTCCTGTCGACCCGTGCGCGATCCACTTTTCTACGTCGATTGTCGTGGCACCGTTCTACGAGATCGCGAAACAGTCCGGTTTATAAAGAGGAGGTAGCATTTTAGGAGCTCAAGGCCGAACAAAAGGTCAGCTACTTCGATGTTGGGAAGATTATACATTTTTAAATCTGTAAATTATATTTTTTATGATGCTTGAGTAACCGTTCGCAGAAATATCGACCGGAAACGCTGAATATTCTCTATATTAGAATTTAACGGAGCGCCTCATAATCGGACGCCGGTAAGTCCTATTGCAGTTTAGGAACAATATATTTATATTATAGATTTTACTGTGTAGTAATAATTTAAAATGTCTTAAGGAAGACATTATAACGCACAAATCTAAAGGCATTTTAGTGCGCTTATAAGCGATTAAGAGCGTGAATGTTGCTTATTTACTGTTTGCTTCAGCGTTACGTAAAAGTCATTTTTTCGGTCGGTATTAAATAAGATTTAAATTATTCTGTACTTGTAAAGATGTTGTTTCTGAATCTTCATGTATCGAGAGAGTGACGGCATAATCTACAAAAGTATTGTTGTTTCATGAATTTGTAACGGATCAGAAATCGAGCGAGTTATATTGTGGAGTTAACGCGCTACTTTGACGGACTCTAGCTAATATCGGTTGAGACATTGCAAACACGTATATAGTCGCTTGTTGAACACATATTGAAGCGATACAGATTACATCGAGTAATCGGTCTGATATTTAACAGTAAATGAGCGATTTGAAAGAAACGACGGTAAAATTTAAAAGAATGAGTGAGGATAACGTTATATTTTTAATTCTTAAAAGTAGGTTAGGGGTGCCGTCAGACCTTTTCAACTGTTGCAAACGAGCCAGAAAAGCTGCAGAGTACATCTTGTGCTCTTCGAATGTATTGTCGGTTTGTTTAACGACTCTGTGAATTAGCGCTAAAGCTCCGTGGCCCTTCGAATTAATGAGATGGGATCAACTCGTTTCAAAAAGGTCGAACTTTTAACCAAACGGAAAGTAAATAATGCGTACGGTAACATCAAGTAATATAGTTGAATATCGCAAGTACTTTGAGGACAGCTCTTATAACATTTTTCCGTTTATGAGATCTAAGTCAGAGGGCTTATTTATTTAAAATTTTGTATAATTTATATAAAATTTTTAATTTTTGATTTATTCTCTGAAATTCTGACGGTATTGGTTTTGTAAAATCAGTCGTTTATGTTAATCGTAAACACACTTTCACAAATATAAATATATATTTAAAGTTTTATTAATTATTACGTCACAAAATCTAAAAAAATAAATAATCATCTGACACACAAACTCAAATTCAATATAAACGTTGTAAGCAGATATTATTTCAACTATTATTTCCAACCGAATAAACTATAAAGATGTCTTATATATTACAATCATGAGAGGTAATGCAGTCGATTAGGTATATAATTATTTCATAGACAGGTTAATTTTTAGTGTGAATGTTGTACTAGTTATAATGGTAAAGGTAATATGTAATTAGACGTAAACTAATTGACTCGCATTATGAATAAATTATTAATAAATAAAAGGATTTTCTGTTATAACGTATGACTTTCGAATTGATCAGAGAATGTTAATAAATTAGTCTACACTTAAAATTATTAATTATTTGAGCACTTTTAGTAGCTGCGATCACTATTTTACATATTTACTAATATTTTAACTGTATTAAGTGATGTTATCAATACTGTAATATATTCAAGATTAATTTGTATACATTTACAGCGTACCCGACTTTACTTTTCTTCGAATAACAAGAACCACCAATACTATGAATAGTTGTTTTATCGATCGAAAAAGCGTAAATTTATAAAAAAATTGCACACATGTAATTAATTTGCTGTTATCCTTATTCTAATTTACTTGTTGGTATCGCGCAGGTTTTAACAATATTTTGTCGAATGCGTTTTACTTCTACGACAAATCGGATTTCTTTCAAAATTTTGATGTTTCTTAAAACACCGTCTTACTAACTTTATTCACCCTTTTTTTGTTTTGATACATATCATATTTCTATATTTTGGAATTTTTGTGATTATTTATGAACTCACACGTTTTCAAAAATTTGTAAATAAATTTTGGTTTCCCGTAATAATATTTTGAATTTCGATTTGATCCATCGTTAAAAGTTTTTTTTGTGGCGAGTTTTAATTTAATTATTTACAATTTAACGGTCAGGGGTAATAATAATCTCCGTGACAGAGCGGTAGCGTCCCGGTAATTCATTTGGAGATCCCGTGTTCGAATCCCGGTCAGGCATGGCATTTTTCGTACGCTACAAAATTCCATTTCCATATCCCACGCACAAGCTTTAAGCATATGTGGTGATCTCATAAAAAAAAAAAAAATGGATAATTAAGTGAATGGGAGGGATTTTTTGGGTTTTACATCAAACAGTATTGAAGGAAATCGTGTGTAACCTATAGGTATAATAGTCTGTGTATTTAAAAATAAGAATAAATGTACATTTATGTCTGCCTGTTGAGACATTACTCCTGAACGGCATATTCATATATCGTTATATATATATATATATATATATATATATATACATTTTTATTATAACTGTTCCTAGTATTCGATAAGAAAGAAAAACTTTGTTTTGAAAAGTTATATCTTACGAAACCCTTGATGAGTAAAATTAAGATTTCTACGACATTAAATTTCGTTATGTTTTGCGTAGTGAGACTTTTGATGTATTAAACGAAAACTTTCGAAATTACATCAAATTTCGAATGAAATGTATCCGATTTTTCACCTGTGTTTGTAGTAGTAAAATCTTAAACGTTCCGTAACTTTTTCAATAAATTATAGATTATTACGGTCGTAGACAATTTCAGTTAAAAACGGAACGGAAAAACAGGTGCAATGGAAAGAAGAATTTTTATCAAAACGGGCGGTAACCTGCGGTGATTATTAGAAGGGGGAGTACAGACGCTCCACGTAAGCGTGAAATACAGTACCGGTGTAATATTTTCTAAACCAGCAGTTCCCAAACGTTTCCGAGTCGTGACGCCCTTTTTCAATTAAAGTTTTTCCTTGGTGCCCTACCCTAAGTAAAAGTACGATTACTCGTAAGTAAGAGATAAAAAATTCGTGCAACTTCATTATTTAACTTTTTTTTTTTTTTTTCTTTTTTTTTTTTTTTTTTTTTTTTTTTTTTTTTTTTTTTTTTTTTACTTACTTAAAATTAAACTAACAGTTAACTTGATGGATGTGCCGGTAAATCACTGTAAGTTTTCTCAAATCGTGAAATTAAACTGGACCCGGGCACCCTCATTTCCTTTTCCGCGTTGATTTTTGCTCTACACTTGTTTTTTATTACAGCGATCGCCGAAAACCCAGCTTCGCACATATACGACGTCGAAAATGGAATTACCATATAATAAATATAATAATCCAGGAACCATATAATATTTATATATATATATATATATAAATAATATTTCAGTCACAACAAAATATTTATAGCAAGAAACCAAGACTTAAATTATTAAGAAAAATCAGCGCCAGCTTTCAACATACATCATTTTTTTAAATATTGTTGTTCAACTGTGATGTTAGAAATTGGACGATAATAAAGGAATCTCTGTCGTCTTATCTTTTTGAGGGTTAATTTGGGATGGAAATTTAAAGAAGATTTTTGTTCAAATATAATTTTGTCAAAACGTTTAGCTTACTTGCTATTTACAAATACTTAATGATCAGAACTCGACTTACATGACAGTAACACATATGTGCAACACTCATGTGCTTACTCACATTTGTGCAAGCGCAAACATACGCATAATATTAACACGTTTATTTACTTACTATTTTATACTCTTTAATAGCTTTTAATATATATTCTTTTTATTTGCTTTCAAAAATTCTTATTAAATATAATAACTCCAACAAACCGTATATTTTTTGCGAAAAAATAATGATGAAGACTTCTTATTTAGATTTTTTTTTTAAAGTAATTAATTCTGTGTTCATCTGCCCTTTTATCATCTAGAAACTCCAAAAATGACACTCCGCGATGTCATATAAAAATTTCTGTGCTCTTGTCGAGCACACTTTTTTTTATTCCTTATCGAATGGCTGCAATAATAAAATATCTTTATTTTTTTTCAGCGAGGGTTAGGCAAAAAACGGTTTTTAGAAAACCTTTACGATCGAATGAGAAACTTTCTTTGTCTTCTAAAAGCTTTGATTTATTCTTACCGAAAATTTTCTTTCGCTTATGAAATCAAGTAGAAATAAAATCATACGTGACAAAAAAATGCACGACACTTAACAGGACTTTACTTGACCTACCTGTTGGCATTTGATAAATTTCTCCGACAGTGATAAAGTAGAAAAATTATTATCTACTTCGTTAGTATTTATTTTTTTATCGAGTAAATAAAAATAAAAAAAAATTCTGGAATGATTTGTTGAATCGGTAGAATGGAGATCTCCATGAGGAATGGCACTTCGTTTGAATATTCTGAGTTTAAAGCGCAACCGGACTTCGCATTTTTTCAAAAGTTCATTTCTCAAAAGCGATTAGCCCTGAAAAACATAAATAAATCAAGTAGTTCACGATACAAACGAACAAACTTTCAGACATGTTCTGTCGATAAAAATAGATGAGAAAGTTTTATAAATATCGGTTCGAAAACGCTTCGTTAGCGAGTGTCGGCTGGAGAAAGATTTCGCCCTGATTCCTGTGCCTTCGATAAAATTAAGTCTGTAATTCTTGAAACCCAAACTAAGGGGTAAATTTAGTGATTTTATATGAAATCTGACTTAAAAAATTGAAAAAATTAGGTCCCAGAGTTGTATTTTTTGTAGCTTTTGAGAAATTTAGGCTAATATACAAAAGATTGAGATCGAAAAACACTATTTTATGTTTGGCGTAAAATAACTTTCTTAAATAGTTAATAAACGCAAAAACTTTTAAAAAAACTTGTAGACAATTTGATTCTGAGTAAAATCGCTTCAATAAAGTTCACAATAACTAAATACAAACGTAAAATTTTTGAAGTTTAATAAAAACAAAACTGGCAGATTTTAACTACTTATTACACGAAAGAGAATTTTCAGTATTATAAAACAAAGAATTAAATATTTTAGAAAAATAGACAATTAAGATTTAAAAAAAAAGAATAGTCAAATAAACACACATCAGCAAAAAAAATCTATAGATTTTTTTGCTGATGTGTGTTTATTTGACACTTCTGTAAATCTAATAAGAAATTAATCTTATCTAAATCTGTTTGAAATGATTTGATAAGCTGGCAGTAACAATTGGCGATTAAAGATTAGTTTTTTGTATTGCATTTGAATAGCAATAAAATCCACTAAGCACGGTCGAAACTAGATACCAACACAGGTTTCACGTAAACGTTAGGTGCGGTATTACACACAACAAAATATTGGAAGTATTTTTTTTAAGTTAAAAAATCTAGAGTTATTCATACTTAAATTTTTTGCAGAGTAATTCTCCAGATCTACTGTAAGAAGTTCTTTTAACACCAAAATGATTCTCCAGTACGAGGGGCAATTCCACACTTTTCTCTAGCGGTTAGGCAATACATAAAGGCGACTTTTTTAAACAGTAGATTGGACGTGGCAGACCTATCGATTTCCACGATCGCCAGACTTAACACCTCTGGAATATTATCTGTGGGGTAACTTGAAGTCATTAATGTATAAACAAAAGTGTAATGCAAGAGAAGAATTAATTACTTGAATTCCTAGTGCGGTTCACCTAATACAAAACAGCTCTTTTGAAATACGGAAAGTCACCAAAAACATCCTTCGTCGGGCAGAGTGCCGTATGCACTGTGGCGGAGGACATTTTCAGCAGTTTCATTGTTGCAATTGGTTTTCCTGTTTGTGTTTGTATTCGTAATTTTTTCTGAAATATTTAACTTTTTTGTTTCGTAACGTTGAAAGTTTTTTCCGTTTAATATCCGGTTAAAATCTTTCACTATAAATTGGTAGCTGATGCGATCACTACGCCGATAAAAAAAAAAATACCATCTCTCACGATATCACTGTAGAGGCGTGAAAATTGAAACTACTAGGGAAACAATGCAGAATTCGCTGAACTCAGTACAAAGATGGCCACACAGTAGCAGCTTAAAATTTTCAGTAACTGAGCCAAGATTTATTGTTTTCTCTAGACAATTAGACGGATATAAGAACACGGTCAAACTGTACTTAGGTGAAAATGAGATAAAGAAACAGACAAGATTAAACTTCTACATGTGATTTTAGACGAAACAGCCACATTATGTGCACTAAGGCTGAACGTCTGATGAGAATTAATATCCTTAAACTCATATCATCCGGCAACTGGGGTGTTGACAAACACGCTATTTGACGAACACGTATAGAAGCGTTGTTTTGTTAAAGCTGGAATGCGGGTCTATCTCGTACGATTCTGAGAGAGAAAAAGTTAAGGGTTTACTAGACTCGTTTCGCAATACACTTGCATTCGAATATCCATTCGGCCATTTGTCATTACCTCTATACCGAGTTTATAAACGAAATACAACGAACTCCCGTTACATTACAGGAGGAAATACCAGGTTATCAAATACGCGGTCAGCAGATCCCATCTCTCCAACTGCTCAGGCGACGAGGATCGTTCAACGATTCGAGAGGAAGAAGTCCTTACCTCAGCCTTTTTACCTCAGACTGCTTCGCTTTCTCCAGGAACTAGGCTGTCTGTTTCGAGGATTCTCGGAAAGGAAATAGGATGCGGTGATCCTCGGTTGTGCGCGTCTCTAAAGGTAGAATATTTACCGTTTGAATGACTTAAACGGGACTGACATTACCGATCTGCAAGGGACCAAGTCATCCTAACTCGGCTGAGGATTGGACACATAGCTAACACACGTCCAACTCTTCTCTGCAGAACTGTAAGGCGTGCAATGTAAAATGTTTGTAAATCACTTACACATAGACCGCCTAATGTTCGGGTCTATTCGACAATTAAAGCTGGGTTCAGACGAGAAGACATTACTCAACCGAAGTATATCAAAAGACTATTGCGGTTTCTCTGTTATAGTGGGATAAAGAATTTAATTTAGCGGTTTTGCTTACGCGAGATCCCTTACGGAGGAGAATAGTGTACGCAGTGAAAATAGTCTAGCGGTCATGTTCCAATATTTGTTATATGTTCTAGTTTGTTATCCGACGTGTGGTCTTTACCGTTTAATTATTTACGATCACTTAGTTTTATTTAAGTCGCTTATGTCTGTTACCGTTGATGCGATTATAAACAAACGATGGAGAAAAAAACGTTCACATTTTGATTTCTTTTGTTATTAATAAATTTCGAAATTCTTACGTTTCTATTTTGTGTGGACGTTATTTATACAGTTTTACTCAAAATAAAATTGTGTACATTTTTTAAAAACTTTTACATGTTTATTACTCGTTTAACAAAATTATTTTACGCCAAACATTAAACAATGTGTTTTTCGACCTCAATCTTTTTTCCTAAATTCTTCAAAAACCGTTAAAAATACAGTTTTTGGGTCCTGTTTTTTTCAATTTTTCAGGTCAGGTTTCATTTTCATATAAAACCACGAAGTTTACTCCATAATTTGGTCCCAGGAAGTACAGTCTGGCTTAATTTTACCGAAAACCCGAAAATCGGTGCGAAATCTTTCTCCAGCCGACACTTGCTAACAACTTATGTTTGTTTATATAAACTTCTTCCTTTATTTTCATCGGCAGAAGAAGTATTCTTACATTCTTCGTGAAACACTCTGTACAGTTTATTTTTTTTTAAATCCGTATTCCAAGGTTCTCTAACTTTATATGCTAAAAAAAACGTAAGTAAGCACGCATCCGATTACAATGATTCACGTTATTTGAACAAATAATTTTAAATAAAAAATTATTTGGTAAATAAACTATTTAGTTACAAAGAAATATCTTGAAATAAATTCGAAATAAAAAGATTTATAAGATCCTTTTACAAAAAACTTCAAATTAAATAGATCCGTTTAAAATGATTTTTTTTATAAAAGGTTTTGAGCGTTTTCTAGTTTCGAATTTATTTAATCGTCCGTACGATAACAAGTTGATGACTAATAGAAGCTATTTTATCCTTTTTTCAAGATAAATAACAATTGTAAATCGTATAAAAATCTCTCGTCTACCTTTTTTCGAAACCGGAACCTTTAAGATGAAAAGCAGAGACGCTACCTCTACAACGGAGCTATACGATAATCTGGCTGATAACAAATATTTTTCAATCAATCGGTTGAGCAATGCAAAGTATAAATATTAAATTATTAGGAGCGACAAAAATCTTTTAACGATACTAATTCTAAATGTCTTTCCGGTGATAAATTTTTTCTCACACGATAAAAATTACAAGGATAAAATTTAAATGAAGTTTAACTCCCTCTGAAATATTGGACCTCCCCTTTTTTATCGTCCGATATTTTATTTAATTTAAAAAGTACAAAATAATACTTAGTCGGAGGTCAGTGCATATACACATGCGTACGTACGTACAATATTTTAACAAAATCCAAAAATTTAATTAACGAGATTCTTTTTTAGCTCTTAATTTATTTTCAAATTCAATTTTCTTATTCTGCGATATGTTTCGATTCTCCGAATTAATATAGTTAAAAGGACAACGTATGTTAGTACGTATTTTTAAATTTATATTTAGTTCCTATTTTCCGATAAGTTGATTCTAAAGGTCGGTTAAAAATAGTTCTACTTTCTTCCTAAACAAAAAAAATATCTCTCTTTTCGTACCCTGTACTTATTGTTACACGTCAGGTCGCTTCAGTCATTTACAATTAGTTTCTTTCTTTGAACGTTTGTTTTAATAACCCTCATTTCAGTACCGTTTTCTTCTCAAAATTTTTTTTCTTGTATCCATTTCGTCTGTTCTTGTTGAATTTCTCTGAAAAATCTATAAAATAAATTCGATGCGGTTTTTATTTATCTAGTTACGTAGAGGCTACGTAGAGGTTACGTAGAGGATCTGTAAAATATCAACTGATTTGCTTGATTTTCCTCTGAGGCTTGCTTCACTTAGCTTCTTCTGCCTTAAAGCCGCTAATAATTTATTTTTCTTCGCCTTCTAATACGTTAATTATTTTTCATTGACACTGCTTATTTGATCGCGACGTTTATTCATCTTGTATTAAAAACGTCAAGCGCATATGTATTATTTAGTAACAGTAATCCTCCCGAAGAATTGTACCTCATATATTTGGCTGATGTTACCTCCTCGGTCAGGAGGTATGACATACCACCTAGCGAACGGTCGACATGTATTGTAAAACTTGTCAGGACTGTCAGGACTTATCTGAGGCCCATCCTACAAAACAAAGAGAAAAAACGTATTAAATTTTCATGAAATATTTCTATAACGGTTAAATTTTGTATTTTTTTTTTTAATTTAAATAAAATTTCTTTTTATCAAAGAAAAATCATACTACATATTAAGCGGCCGTGAACTAGAGTCACTTTCGCAGAACCTTTCGTAATAAATAAAACTTTTCTCAGTCGCTTTGTTGTTTCCGATGTTGTTCGAGGAAAAAATATTACATAGGGTACGGTGGACATAATAATTACTGTTAAACCTGATACTAATGTATTTCACTAAGAACGAAAAAATCTATTTCAGAAACTAGATTTATTTCTACCGACATTTTTTAATTAAAAAACTATTAATAACCGCTAAGTGCTGTTTTAAATGTAACTCTAATTTTACTGCTGGTTTTCAGTTACATTTCGGAATTCAGTTTTTATCTATCGACACCCGATTGCTTCGACGGCATGTTGCACCTTACAACCTTGCGGTAACTCTGAGAAGGGTTGTCTGGGGTTTTGTAGCGGTGGCCCTGAAAAGGGTCGTTTGTACGATGAGGTAGCACCAAGAAGGGGTGTTAAGTCCGATCGCTGGTCTCCGGCAGTGTCGGGTCAGCACGATGAGCGGTAGTCGGGGAGTTGCGGCTCGTCCATTGGAATCGATCCGAACTTACACTCGGCGGCAGTCGGATCCTTGCTACAGCGAGGCGGTGTGACCCCCAGAGCCCCGCATTGTCCGGTCGGCGTCGGTCGAGGCGGATCTCCCCGAGCGATACTTGTTCGGCTCCGTCTTCACCGGTAGGCTTCCTGGCGCTAGCGGACTTCGCGCCGGGCCGGCTAGAGCGCTTAAAATCCGCCAAGTTGGAGCGGGAAGGTGGCGTCCGCGCTCATCGGTGCCACCTTCCAGAGATCATTTTTATTACATTCAGTGGAGGAAATAAAAACAGGCAAAAGATAATAAGCTTGCATTACGGTGAGCATACGTACTGCCGGGTTAATTGTTTGAATAACTGTGTTGTTTGTCGATGAATTTTTACAAATGAGGTGTGTCATTTGTTCAAAATAAAATGCTTAGTAAATTTTGTAAAAGTAAAAATCAGATCAAACAAATAGGTACAGAGATTGAAAAAAGAGATTAAAAAATTAATGCGGCCGTCATTTTGAAATTTTTGAAGGTGACGTTTTCAAAATGTTCTACTTTGTAGAACAAGGAACTAGTCTTAGATTTATCAAATATGTTTAAAGTAGGTTCGCTCGTTCCTGAGAAATAGCTTTTTTGTTGAAAATCATAAATGGCGTCCAGAAGGAAAATAAAGTTATATCGGAGTTAGGTCGATATGAACCTTTTTGTTGTCCTGAATCGATTCCTGAAGTTCGATTAATTCGTCCGGGAACACTCCGTATATTTGCAGTGCTCTTATCGCATAAAAAAAGAAAAAAAATATCGACGATATAGCTACTTAAACATCTCCGCACTGAAAAAACACATTAAAGTATTCTATACTTTAAAATTAAATCTTCACAAACAATATAAAAAATTCAAGCCGAACTTTAGAATGATGTCTGAGAGTTATTCGTATAGTTTAACAGTCGATCGTTCTATAACAAGCGCATTTGTATCGTAGCAAATATGTTGTTCGTATAATGAATTACACATCGGTATCGGTTAACAGTATTATAGATACTACTTTCATTTTGATACCGTCGTATTTTATCGAACGTTATTGTAATACGCAGCAGTCGTACAAATTCAAAGAATTCCTAGTACTCTGTATAAGAGTATTCGATGGCAGCTCTCTGCAGAACAATGAGAGTCGTTGTTAGCATTCAAACGGTAAAAAAAGGTACTTTATCTAAGTATAGGAAAATAAAGCGAGTTTTATTTTAGCGCTTGAATTACAGTATAAAGTTACCGTGTTTAAACATCGTGAAGACTTATTACGATAAATACATTTTGCTTCTCGTTTCACCAGTAAAAATAATTTGTTTTGAAAAGAAATTAAGTCGATTCTTTGTTAAATTTTTCCTACATTCGTAACGAGTTAATTAATATCGAATTACTTTTGACTTTACTTTCCCTTCCAGATAGCGATACGGCAGAGCTATAGCTCTAGAAGAGTAAGTATTGCGATCGGTCCGGTTTGGGCATATGCGGTTTTCACCGTATATTGACGTTTTGACACCTCTCTTTCTCTGTGTAGCCTCCAGAACCACCATAAGGTATTACTTCAGAGGATAATTTGCATGAATATAAATGAAGTGTAGTCTTGCACAGCCTCAGGTCGACCGTTGTCGAGATGTCCGGTTGATTGAAACCCGACCGCCAAAGAACACCGGTATCCACGATCTAGTATTCAGATCCGTCTAAAGGTAACTGCCTATACTAGAATTTGAACTTGATTTCCTCTAATTAAGGTCATATTTATTTACGAAAATTTATTAACGATTAAAAAATAACGACATTAAAAAAAAAAAAAACTTTTTGCAAGATCGCATCCCCATCCCAAAAAATGTTGTTATAGTCAGTTATCTGCTATGTTGTGACATCACAGGTGAGCGGTAGAATTAAATAAACGAATAATTTTTAAAGTGTAAAAAAGTAACTCGGTCTGGTTGGATATCGAATTCCATCGCCCGGTCGATTCGGTGCGTTAAGCCTCGCAACTATACCGGTCTACCGATCGTAGAAGCGAAATTTGTTCTATGTAAGTTGTGAAATTAGTTTAGTTATTGCCGACGGTCGCCGCTAGTACCGTCACACTCGCACGAATTAAATACGGTATGTACGCGCGCGCTTTGGTTAGAATCATTGAATTAAATAAAGGAAAAATATTATATTTAAATAAAACGATTACAATTTTAAATTAAATTGTATGTGTAAGCCGTGCATCAGAAACACCCCGTAGTTGTAGGACCAGATCGCGTTAACAAGTAACAAAATCCAAAAGAGTAGTTAATATCGGAAGGAGTTCCTAGTTTCTGTTCAAGATTACAGATAGTCTTAAAGAAGTTATTTTTTAAATATGCATTTTGTAACTAACGGTACCTTATCGAGTTTTCAAACAAAAAATTTTGTTTAAAATATTGAAAATTATTTTCCCTTTAGAGTACTTCAATATGCAAATAAGATTTGGTGATAACCGGTTCTGTTGTTTTCAAATGGGCATCAAATAAATAGGCACAAATATAACAGTAATTTGCCTCAAATTTGTGAAAAAGTAATATAGAATCGGTTACCGTAATCGGTTTTGTTGTGAATGGAAATATTATAAAAAAATTTGCTGAAATTATATAGAAACATTTTTTTAGTCTTTAGCTAGTTTTTAAAATGTTGCGGGTGTTAGTAGGATCCCTCTGGCGTGATTGAGAATATACTTTAAACGATTTATTGAATTTTTTTTAGCGATCTCAAAAAGAGGCGCTTAACAATTCAATTTGTATTTTTTTAAATATATTTTTAAGGGTTAGAATATTTTTTACCTACCGTACCGAATTTCGTACTTCTTCTTTACTTTAAATTTATTAAAATTTTTTAAACGATTAATTTTTCTGATAAAGCTCTTGATTTTTTGGCGTGGAAATATGTTATGAAAATTTTACTGTTTATAAAGAAGTCAAAAGCTGACCGGGATTTAAACCTGAGACCTTCGGGATTAAAGACGAATGAACAATTACCGTTCTGCAAATGGGAGTCTGGAAATCGATCTTTAGTGATGTTTTTTTATCGATCTTATAGTAACATTCTTTCATATAAGCGATGGAAAAACATTTTGAAACGAAACTTTGCGTGTAAAAATCATCTAAAAAGATGATCTGAAGATATTAAAAAAAGCCTTTTGTCATCATCGCGTAATATTGGAATTTTGCAGCGTATAATATACAGACTAATGTTACTTTTACGCCCGTCGACGTTCTTTTTCACCTACTTAAACGAAAAAAATTAGACGTTTAGAAAAAAACGTTTTGATTTAATACCGTTATACTTAATACTGTATTATTGTATTTGCACCTTAAAAAGGACAACAATTTATTAATTGTCAATTATATTTTAAATTTGGACTTTTTTAAATTCGACGCTGTTTTGAAATTTAGTTAAGCGGGTGCTAGTTTTTTAATTTTTTTGTAGTGTTTTACAGTTTCTGACGTAGGTAAAAAATTTGTCGAGAATCGAACCCGAGACTAGCCGACCTATAAGTTTGTTAACTGCAATGCTGTACATATTCCGGTCGGCATTATGATAATAAAAATATTTTCGTACAAACTGTAGAAAAAAAAACTGACCGAATAATTTGCTTTGAAGCAAAAATAAATTTAAACGTGATTTGTAGAAATTATTTTGTTTTTTTACGTTATGTTGAATGTATAAATCTAAATAGCTGTACATCTCGCGCATTTTAGATAGCTTGGTAATCCTTCCTATACGTCGTTTTTTTACTGTAGCCTACAGGAGATCTAAAAAACTGAAAGTGAAATATAATTAAAATCTTAAAATCGATTTAAGAAAGGCGCTAAAAAAAGAAATAAATACAAAAATTAAAATAATTATTCGTGTTAATCGAAGTCGAAGCGTTATTCTATTACCTGAAAAACATTATCCGATTTGTTAACTTCTTTTAAAATAAATATCTGAATAATTATTGTACAGAGCGTAAGCTTAACGTTTAAAAAATGTATCTCAAAAATTTTCTAAAAAATAATTATTGTACTACGTTAAAAAAATAATCTTTTGGATGTTTTAGTGAAGGTAAATTATGATTTTATTTTTACCTGTATTTTCAGTTTCTAAGTTTTACAATTCTTTATTCCGCCGGAAAAAGGAAGTGAAAAATGATCTTTAGTTTCACAAAAATATAATACATAGTTTATTTAACTTATTTTCGGTGATATATTTATCTTTTATTTTTAAATCTAGTAAAGCCCTTTAGACCGCTACAGGCTTTTGTGGTGAGAATCGCCGTAAGCATTACTAGAATGAAAAGAACTCGCCTGTACATAATTTTTTTTTTACTCGGTTCACGAGAAATAAATTCTTTTCTTGCCTTTCTTTCTTTAAAGAGTTACCTGAGACGATCTGAAATACCAAAAAAAAAAAATCTCTTTCCGTTGCTCGATTCATAATTATATTTCTCCGTAAATACTGGACTGTAAACGGGGGCTACTTAGCCGTTTCGTGATAAAAACTGTTAATACTCGCTCCCCGTTAATCCATTTTAATCTTTTTACACAAAGTATAAAGGACGATTACAAACGTTCCTACATCTACTGATTTTATATATAAAACACCTTTAGCAGCATCTATTAAAGGTAATTTAAAAATTACATGTAATACAACGGTTATGCCTCTAATTTATATATAAAAACAAAAGAGATAAATAAATTGTACACGATTAGAATAACAATATAATATAAAATTTTACGTACCGTATTAAAATAGCTCAAAAGTTATTTACCGAAAATTTTACTAAACTCTAGTATTAAACTAGACTGTTACTTCGATCGTTAAGCAGTTATCATCAATACGTACCGATCAATTAATATACGCATATATAATTTTTTTCAGACATTATATACCGCTGTATTAAATAAATTATTTTTTAAAAATATTTAAATACACCAGATGCAGTTCAAATAAAAGGCAAGAACACTCACTCGCCTATCTGTAGCGCTTTCGAAGTTCTACTCTATCATCATCAGTCGCATTTTATAAATTGCACAATTATAAATTAAAATATATAGTTAAAACTTTGTTTAAATTTATAGTTATCGATTCATTATTTTACCGCAGTAGATATACGAATATGAGTTTTTAACAATGACACTAGTACGTACGTACTAAAGATTTCTTTAAATTTTAATTATATATTCTAATTTGTAAATTTGCGTTTATAAAAATTATAATTTTTAAAGTTATAAATGCGTTTATAAAATCTTTCTGCTGATGATGGAGTAAAACTCCGAAAACGCTACTGATAAGTGCGTGTTCTTATCTTTTATTTGAACTGTATATGGTGGATTCAAATATTTGTTTTTAAAATAAGATATATATATACATAATCAAACACGCTAAATATAAAAAAAGAAAAATGTAGATACATTAATGATAATCATGTAAAGATAAAGAGCCACCGAAAGAGCCGACCTGTGTAAATTGATGTTTAAAATACCTGAGAAAAGTTGATAGAAATATTGAAATAAAATAAAAATAACCGTTTAAATTATTTTAATTACAAAAAAAAAACACAGAAAAACCAGCTAGTAGATCATCATTAACTGACAGCTGATCACAAGTTAGGTCATTACGAATCACAGACTTTTAAAAAACGTCCACGACAAACAGGAATCGTTTACTTTTTTTGACAACGATAGAGAAACTTCATTGTTGAATAAGGATAAAGAACTTAATTTATTCGTCGTTTAAAATCTTAAAAATTTTAAAAATCTTTTTTCTCAATTCCGCACGGTAAGACAAAACCGAGGTAAGACGAAAGAAGGCCATTCCTCCCGTGAAGGTGTATATCGATTTGATCGGTCGAAGGTTCATTCAAGGTCTTCAACCGTCTTGAGATAAGTCGTTACCTAACCTAATTTTGTGTAAGGGACGTGTATTACATAGTGGAAGCGTTCTAACGCAAGTAGGGAAATTTAATGGCGCAGACTATTTTTAACTTACTTCCCACTTTCGATTGGATTTTTTAAAACGATACTAAACAGGTTTGCGTATATCTGTCCCTGTAAAGCAACTTCTTGTCCCGACTGACCGATTGGCCGATTCGTAAACGCCCAGCGAAAACTACTGAAGACGAATTGATGAAAATTTGTATACACCTTCTTCTTACGGTGTAAGTGTACCCTAAGAAATAATTTTTTTTAAATTCCGAGTTTAAAGGGTTAAAATGGAGTAATTTTTTTGGAAATTTTTCGGCTTTTACGTAAAATATACACACATTTTCTCCAGCGATGAAGTTCAAAGTTATTATCGATCTTTTATTATTCGTTTTTTAAATAAATATAAAGTTACCGGGATTCGAATCAGGGAATTTGTTGATGTGGGCGCGCATGCTACCGCCTATGCTCTGGTTTTGGTTTTTTCAAAGTACCAGAATTTCTTTCGAGCTCAAACAAAAATTTAAAATTAGTATCTGAAATATTTTAACTGTCAAATCCAGCGAGTCCCTTCTTTAGTCATCAGTATTTAAGCGCTGTCGACTATTATTTGTGTAGGCTAATATTACCACGTAGTTTGTGGATGTAGAAACTAATACGAAATTATTTTGTAGTTTAAGCGTACTCAGACTAACATTTTCCTTTACGACTTGGTTCCGTGAATTCCGATTTGAAGATATAATTTTATTCTTAATTAAAATTTCATAATACACAATTATTCTCTAACACTTGTAGTTATCGTAGAGTGAAAAATTTAAATTGCTGCCGTTTAAAAATGTTTGTGATAGCTCAACCACTTTTGGAGAATAGATTTAATTTAGAAAAAAAATAAAAAAATAAAAATAAAAACAGATTGGTGGACTGACGAACAAGGAGCTGCGTTTATTTTTATAGAACTTTTTTCTTGTGTCCATGTTAAAAACGCACTACCGAAATGTCCGAGACCTTTTCTGTATACTCTTTATCGGTAGAGAAACCATGAATGTTATAAAAATTTAGGAAATACGCTTATAATTTAATTACGGGTCACCGTTCTCCTATTTTTAATAAATACGTTAAAAAATAAACGGAAAAATTACCATCGACAAAACGAACAAATGTTGTCCGTAGTGTTAAGTTGTGTTATACTGTTAGCGTATTATATATCTGTTTCATTAATAAGAGATAAGTAAGTTTACTTTGCTTAAAATTACATTTCGTTTTATTTTGTTACGAATTTTTTTTTTTTTTATAACCGTAAAGAAAAGTTTTGAATTGCTTTAAAGAATAAAAAAAAGAAAACCGAAATAATTTTATTTGTATGTCGATTTTGTTTCTTCAATCTCGTCTAGTTATACTTTTGCATTCGCGTATTAGATAAGACCAAGGAAGAACGCGGAAGAAAATTCCTACCGTTCAAAATCTACTTAGATATTTTTAATGGTTTTTTTTAACATTTCAACTCGCAGTCAGTGTAATAGAACTTACGCGGTCTGCCGCTAACGTAAAACTTCAACGTCAGAAAATGAAAAAAAATATGAAGTTATTCAAGCGAAAAGTTTCTTCAACATTGAGTTCTTAACTTTTTGTTGTCTTCAAACAGTTTTACAAGTTTCTAACGAGCGGGACCTGCGAAGACTTTAATAAAATTCATTTAGAAGTTAAAACCAAATTAGGTACGGTTATTCAGAAATATATGACTATATATAAAGCGATGTATAACCAAAGAGGACATTATTTTAATTTACGGCTGCACTTTATTTTTATTATTTCATTAATTATACTTATAACGCTGCACTTTGTCATATTTTACCGGTTAAAACTTAGACTAACTCCTTTCATATAATAAACACAATAAGGCCGGGAAAATCCACTGTATATACTTCAAGAAAAGAAAAATATATATTAAAAACTAAGTAAATTTTAATCGCTCATTATAAATGTTTTAAATTTAGGTAATGTATTAATGTGTGCGCTACAGTAATCTATATATATAAAAATGTTAAGTTCGTTTGTGTACGCTTCAAAAACTCAAAATGTTCTGCACTGATTGAGCTCAAATTTTAGCACGATATATAACCCTCATCAAAGATAGTTTTCATCTATTTTTAATAAATCTATCTATCTATTTTTAATTTGTACATCTTTAATTTGGAAATGTAAACAAAGGAAAACCAATCAGATCAATGCAAGATGGCCGCTGTCAAACACAACGACCAATCACAAAGAGCCTGTATGGCCGTTGCCAATGTAAACAAAATCACAACTGATTAAGTAACAAATTTCTTTGAATTATATTTAACAGCTAAAACCTGTGTAAAAAAAAAAAAACCAAAACAAAAAGAAAAGCCACCAAGAAGGATGACTTACAGTAAATAAATTAAAACACCCAACTTTCTTGTAGCCCAGATAGACTTAAGACTATGCAAACAAAAAAAGTCGAAATAACCAAACACACAGAAAATAATATCCCTACATAATGACCAAAAAATCCTTTGTTAGGTTAAATATTCACTTTCGTCTGAATTTACAAAAGGCATTTACTACGAAGCGTTGATAAATATTGAAGACAAGTGCTTAGCTAATGCGAATAAAGTTCTTAGTCGATTGGGAATGCCAGCACCCGCCCGAGCTGCGATTGCTTCATTTGATGTGAATTTACGCCGTGAACAGAGTTACAACATCGGTGATCTTCAGTCATATGTCCGATCAAACATTCCCAAATTAACGCGTGAACAGAAAGGCATTTATGATCGCATAATGCAAATGATAAATGACGGAATTAGGGGGACCTTCTTCTTGGATCCGCCAGGAGGAACTGCGAAAACATTCCTCATTAGATTGATTTTAGCAACGGTTCGATCAAAAAATGACATAGCCTTAGCTGTTGCTTCGTCTGGAATAGCTGCGACATTGTTACCAGGTGGAAGGACTGCGCATTCAGCTCTGAAGTTGCCATTAAACATGCAAATAATCATCGAGACTCCCACGTGCAATATTTCCAAAGCATCCTGTATGGGAAAAGCATTACAAAAATGTAAACTCATTGTTTGGGATGAATGCACGATGGCACATAAAAAATCGCTTAAAGCTCTTGATCGATCGTTACGAGATTTGCGTGGAAACGTTCAACCGTTCGGGAATGCTTTGATATTGCTCGCAGGAGATTTTAAGCAAACATTGCCTGTAATTTCTCGATCGACACCGGCAGACGAAATAAATGCTTGCCTGAAATATTCAACACTGTGGCGACACGTACGTACATTGCAGTCGACTACGAATATGCGTGTCCAGTTGCAGAATGATCCATCAGCTGAGGTATTCTCATGACAGTTACCGGACATTGGAAACGGACAGCTGCCAGTCGATGAGACGTCTAGACGAATATCATCTCCTGATAATTTTTGTAATTTAGTAACATCGAAAGAAGAACCGATCGAAAAAGTATTTCCTGATATTCAAATTAACCATAGAAATCACGATCGACTCAGTGAACGAGCTATCCTTGCCGCAAAGAATAAAGATGTCTATCGACTTAATAATGTTATTCAATCCGGCATTCAAAGTGAGGAAATTACATATAAGTCGATAGACACCGTTGTGGAAGCAGATGAAGTAGTTAAGTATCCGACGGAATTTTTAAACTCACTTGATGTGCCAGGGATGCCACCACACATATTAAAATTGAAAATAGGTGTGCCAATTATCCTGTTGCGGAATATTAATCGGCCAAAACTCTGCAACGGCACGCGACTTGCAGTTAAGAAATTGACGAATAACGTAGTGGAAGCAACGATTTTAACGGGGCCTTTCAAAGGTGAAGATGTCCTCATTCCTCGAATACCCGTGATCCCGACCGATACACCATTTCAATTTAAAAGATTGCAATTCCCAATTCGATCGGCATTTGCAATCACAATCAATGAAGCTCAAGGTCAATCTTTAGAATTGTGTGGTTTAGATTTTGATGCGGATTGCTTCTTACATGGACAACTGTATGTGCGTGTTCCCGAGTCGGCAAACCAGATAGCCTTTATATCTACGCAGACAGTGGAAAAACAAAAGAATATTGTATATCCACAAGTATTGCGAAATTAAACTTCTATGAAACGTATGCTTTGTTTTGTTTCTCATTTCTCATCCATGCAACCACAATGTGCACAGCGAAGCGTGGCGGGTACAGCTAGTTATTTATAAATCCCTTAAGTATGACTAATCTTTTATTTTTACAACAGAATAACTTATCGAAGAACATTTTACGGTTCGAGAATAGCCTTTAATAAATTTAGCGTACGTGATTTCCAACTTGAATTCAGCACGGAAAACATCATGTGAATTTGAAAAATGCCGCTTTCGCATTTTAACGGTTATCCAAAAATATGTTACGTCTTTGGTCGATACGGTTGCGGCTAAACGGTGTTAGCCGTGCCGGGCGATATAATATGTCGAGAATTAATTGATGTTACGATTATGTCGGTATGTTAAAATCGATTGTAACGCTTTTACTTATCCTTTAAACTTACGTCATCAGGTTTTTTTTAAGCGAAGATAGATCTGTAGGCGACCAGTCTGAATCAGGAATATTTCAGCACTTCAGATACCCGCACACACCTTGCAACAAGCTGATGTCGATTACTGTCTTAGTTTATTAGATGACGGAAGGGATCAGGCGTAAGGAAAAGAAATAAATGTCATAAAAGAGTGAACTACACTCATCGGAACTGCAACATCAGTAAATGACTCGACAGATAGGATTTCTTACAGGATTTGATGTGTGGAAAGTATCCGGTTAAAAAATGAACCGTTCAGCATTCCCCGTTATTAGGTGAAAACTAATAAGTTATAGTAAAAGAGTATTTGACATCGGTGAAACGAAATAAGTTATAGGCAAGTCGTTAGGTTACTTAATACGTGAAGTACTGTGAAAGAGGCGCGAGATTAGACCCTGTCCTTGCCCTCCCGACTGAACTGCGTTGATACGGTATCGTAAATGTTTGTAGGCTGAGTTACATATTTCGAAATTATAAAAATTTAATTTAAAAAAATCACACTACAACAAAATTATCGCTTCGTCCAATATTGTTATTGTTATTACTTGTGTAATTAAATTTGAACATTATGCTAAAAGGTTTGTATTCAGATGATTTTATAAACACGAAATATTTAATACAATACATAATATTGTTAAATAATAACTGCAACCCACATTGTGATAACATCACAAGCTTTCCTCCTGGCATGTAAGTATACTCGAAACACGCCGTGGCCAGATAAAAATCGGGTCAACTAGTAGGTGATCTCACCGAAGCTGCGGTTAACCCAAGGATCGATCTCACGGATCAGACGATGTGACCATCGTCCCGTGCAGGACAGGTCCCGGCGAAATATTCGCCTGAGCATATCACTTCTGTCAGCTCTTCCAATAATCCCGATGCTCATCCCGGCTAGTTGTTTAAATGGAGGGAAACCCGCAATGTCTTAACACTGCCTCGGTCAAAACTGAAGAGCATACCGAAAAGATGCGGAGGGCAATCCGCCTCTGCACTCCCACTAGTACCCGCCGATTTATCGCACCCCAGAGCTTTCGACCAAACAGTGACCCCATGTAGCAGTACAAAATTAATCGCATGTTAATTAATACAACTTCTTTTTGCATGACCGGAGACCGGCCACGTTGCCCGAGAGCCTACTCAGTATTCACACCGTCGCTCCTGCACGATCAGATATCTCTCGCACATGTACGGAAAACGTACGTCTTCGGTCTAGCCATACCTTGGGGTTATGGCTTCGCCAACCGTGATCTGAATCGGAGAAAGAGGACGCCTGCCAGCCATGCAGATGAATCATGTTTTCTCAGTAGACAAGGTTAGCCCTCTACCAATCGACCAGTGATGCACTAGGTTGATAGCTTCGTTGGCCGCTGTCGCTATGTCGTCTACAACCCTCGTCCGTACTACCATTAGATCGACAGCAAAGGCCACCGGTATAACACCTGCAGTATACCTCAGTCGGAGCACTCCATCAAACACCAGGTTCCGTAACGTCGGACCGAGTCCTGACCCGTGAGGTACCCCTCCCAAATAATAAATTTTAAAAGTGTTTTCCTTTACGTATCCGCTTATTAATAGAAGAGAATAGAAGTCGGATATTATTTATTATTTAAGCGATATAAAACAAATTTCACTCGTCCCCAAAATTGTAGAGATATATGGAAATATCTAGATTTCAGTATTTAATTGTTTCTATAATCATTGTGCTCCGATAGAACTTTTTTGATTTTTCAATCGACACTCCATTCCCCCTCAAAGTAGGGAATGGACCTAGCCTGCCAGATCTGTATGATTATTAATTTTTTTAAGGGGTTTGTTCAGAATGTTGTGGTTACTTAATCGGAATAAATAATATAACAATAACTACATTTAATTTATATCTATATCAGATCTAGTGTTGAGTATTGTCTGTTACGAATGCAGTGTTCATCACACCCAACCACCTCCCCCAAACACACACACACAAACATATATACCAGTCCATATATTATCGGGGTTAGATTAATCGTATAATTGTATAGTTAAGTGCAGGAATTGAACCTTTGAAGTTGTGATCTTAATTTCAAATTATTTGCTCTTTATCGAATTATCTTATTATTGTTTTAATAATTTACAACTTTTTTTCAATAATAGTATTTCTTTTACTGTTAACAGTCTTTACCGTTGTTCAGTTTACGGTTTGAAAATGAAGGCCAATGAAAATCTTTGTTTTTAGTGACCGGTATCAGCTGATTGGAACTGTTTTTTTTTTTTTTTTTTTTTTTTTTGGACGGTTAATGTTTATTTATTGTATTGGCATAGTTACACGGATTGTTTTCCAAAGAACATGTTTGTACCTTTCATTTATTTCTCTTATATTTCTTATCGGATATAGTTCTCAGCTATAATGATTTTAAATTGTTGGTGGTGTTATCTCAATCGTTTTTATATTTATTTTTTTTGAGGACTATCTCTTTTTGTCATCGACTGATAAATATTATTTTTAAGGTTAAACTGCATTTACATGAATCTAAATCGGATTGTAATTTTGAGTCGGTTATTAATATTGTTTGTTTGTTCGAACGTAAAATTGTGTGGTGTTAATAAAACGTATACAACTTTGGATCGCCAGTTGAATGATGATGAGTTTTATTTTTTCCTTCGTAATCGCTACCCGATCCCAGATCCTCAGATCTTCTCAAAACCACCGTTAAGTTATAGTTCGGGTGGCCAGTTTTGCTCTTATTTTGAAACTTGTTTTTGCGTTTAAAATATCAAGGATTCCATTATTTTACACCCTTTTAGTCGCTTTTCTGTTATCCGATTAATTCCTCTTTACGCCTGAAATTTTCAATAAAAGTGAAAAAAAACAAAGAAAAAACTAAAGAAAAGTGTCCTTTTTTGGATTATCTTTTATGACGACTGCAAAACTCTTGGTATTCCCTTTTTACTTGGCTTATTTCGACTTTTAAAGAATAATTTTTTAATTATCGGATATTTTCCGAGCGTATCTATTTAATTTGAGGAATGAAACATTTTTAAACCTGAAAACAAATTGTTGTTTTGATAAGGTCGATTAGAGAATGTACTCGTAAATAGTAAATAAATAATAGTAAAGTGTCTACTCCGCTCCAATATTTCTGGAGCATTCCTTATTTGATTAAATCCGTCCTGGACTCTTAGTTTAGTTCTTCGATACTGAGAATTGGAGTAGAATAAACACTATTTGTTAAACGACTCCAAAGGTGGAAGTCAAGACGGTTTAAGTCTGGGAATCTGTGATCGGAATAATAAATAGCAAATCAATATCATAATAAATCAAGAACCTGATTTAATAGAGGAGTTGAAATCTTAGAAAATTATGTCATACGTTTTCGGTCATAAGTTAATTATTTATTAGACGATTTTCAATACTAAGGTGACATTTCTGAAAAAAAAATATATGAAAACTAAGGATTACCGAAATATAACGAACTGCAACAAAATTGACACGGCCGCCATTTCGAAGTTTGTGAACGTTTTTACACTGTATTCATTTATTAGACAAGTTCGACTAAATGTGTGTACCAAACGTTACTGTGAATCCTGAAGTCGTTCTTGAGGTATCAATTTTCCATTAATAAACACAAACCGGGGAAAAAATGAAAACGAAGGAGAAGTCTAGGACATTTTGTGTTCATTTTCGAACACATAGTATCCGAAAATGCATCATTTTAAGTACGTTCTGTATAATATTTTCTTATATACGACGAGATATCTTTTTATATAATGAAAAAGAACGAGCCATCGTGATATTACAAGTTTTATTTTTATATTTTTTTACGCCAACAAAAATTTCTTCGTACAGCAAAGTTTTTTTGAAGAGAACATTTAACGGCAATTATTATACGTTATACGAAGTTTCACAGAAAATTAAACGCGTACAATAACAAATTGAACAAGTTTACTCGTGAATAAATATCGATATAATGTATCCTATATTAAAGTGTTTTAAATAATGTACGGTAAAGCGATTCATATTTATTTCCCGATACAAGCGCAAAATCATAATATCCTCATAAATATGCGTAAAATAAAAGAAAGAAAGAGACAGCGAGAGAGATCTTTACGAAAGGTAATAATTCAATCAAACATTTCTTGACGACGGTTAAACGTTTTTATATATTTCTCTCTTTAAATATATAGACTACATTTTTACGCCCTTTCTATATATTAGCAGGAAAGATTGTAAATCGTGCCGATTGTATTTCCGCCCTTTGTTAATCGGGTCGACATTAAAACGTTTGGCGGATAAATCGAGCAGACTGTAATGTTAAAAGAAAACCGTTCGTTTTAACTCAGACCGTGCCTATCTCAGATTAAAATTATTGTCGCTCTTCTGCTGTTTAGTTAACAATAAATTAATATCGTAACGATTAATAATTATGTAATTCGGTTCCTCTGTGCGCAATATTTATTTCCGACGCTATAAAATATTATACCTTAGTTACTTATTTTAATTTCTAATGTAGCGTCTTAAATTCGGCAAGGACAAGCATCGAAGGAAAGCGCCATCGAAAATCTGGATAAAAACCACCACGCGGTTCAATCCCTGAACTGAACTATACAGTTATACGATTAATCTAACCCCGATAATATATGGACTGGTATATATGTTTGTGTGTGTGTTTGGGGGAGGTGGTTGGGTATGATGAACACTGCATTCGTAACAGACAATACTCAACACTAGATCTGATATAGATATAAATTAAATGTAGTTATTGTAATATCATTTATCCCGATTAAGCAACCACAACATTCTGAACAAACACCTTAAAAAATTAATAATCATACAGATCTGGCAGGCTAGGTGTCGATTGAAAAATCAAAAAAGTTCTATCGCAGCACAATGATTATAGAAACAATTAAATACTGAAATCTAGATATTTCCATATAACTCTACAATTTTGGGGACGAGTGAAATTTGTTTTATATCGCTTAAATAATAAATAATATCCGACTTCTATTCTCTTCTATTAGTAAGCGGATACGTAAAGGAAAACACTTTTAAAATTTATTATTTGGGAGGGGTACCTCACGGGTCAGGACTCGGTCCGACGTTACGGAACCTGGTGTTTGATGGACTGCTCCGACTGAGGTATACTGGAGGTGTTATACCGGTGGCCTTTGCTGACGATCTAATGGTAGTACGGGCGAGGGTTGTAGACGACATAGTGACAGTGGCCAACGAAGCTATCAACCTAGTGCATCACTGGTTGATTGATAGAGGGCTAACCTTGTCTACTGAGAAAACATGATTCATCTGCATGGCTGGCAGGCGTCCTCTTTCTCCGATCCAGATCACGGTTGGCGAAGCCATAACCCCAAGGTATGGCTAGACCGAAGACGTACGTTTTCCGTACATGTGCGAGAGATATCTGATCGTGCAGGAGCGACGGTGTGAATACTGAGTAGGCTCCCGGGCAACGCGGCCGGTCTCCGGTCATCCAAAAAGAAGTTGTACGGCCATGCGATTGATTTTGTACTGCTACATGGGTTCACTGTTTGGTCGAAAGCACTAGGGTGCGATAAATCGGCGGGGACTAGTGGGAGTGCAGAGGCGGATTGCCCTCCGCATCGTTTCGGCATGCTCTTCAGTTTTGACTAAAGCAGTGTTAAGACATTGCGGGTTTCCCTCCATTTAAACAACTAGTCGGGATGAGCAAAGGGATTATTGGAAGAGCTGACAGGAGTGATATGCTCAGGCGAATATTTTGCCGGGACCTGTCCTGCACGGGCCGATGGTCACATCGTCTGATCCGTGAGGTCGATCCTTGGGTCAACCGCAGCTTCGGTGAGATCACCTACTAGTTGACCCGATTATCTGGCCACGGCGTGTTTCGAGTATACTTGCATTTCAGGAGGTGAGCAGACGACCCCTTTTGGTCTCTCTCTCTCTCGATCTGTGCCTTTCTTCTTTGGTACTAAAATTAATTAGGCTTCTTTCCAGTAATGTGGAAAACATGTATTCTCAAGAGCTAGATTAATCGCATTGGGCACGGTCCAGGGACGCCCTGGACTCCTTAACTATTTTGCCGAGTACCAAGTCCGGCCCTGGACTCTTATTTGGATGTAACGTATTTACCGCATTCTACAGTTCCTCTATCGTGAACCTCTTGTCATGCTCAACCGGAATAACACTCCAATGTGACTCCGTAACCGTCCGTTCCACCTCTTGCAGCTATAACTTGTCGCGGAGAGTTTGGAGCCTACCTCCACCGGTTCGACTTAAGAACGACATCTGAATGTCGCTAATGTAATGGTGTCGGTACTGTTGAATATTCTATCTATTTGTGCTGTAGATGGGATGAAGTAAGGCAAGCTCTTGGAGCGTGTAAATTAACCCCGGAGAATGCGATCGAGTTCATGTTACAGGGTAAACGTGAACGGGACACTGTTACCACGGTCAAGAGGATTATAAAGACTGTAGAATGCGATGCCAAGGAATGAGTCTGGGTGTAGTCTGTAGGTAGGGACTCACAGGGGCACCCTTGCTCATGAGAGGGCGATTCGCTGAGGTGGGCCGCCCTTGATGACTGACCAGGGACCTCCTGAGTTCGTGGGAAAATAAAAGACCGAGACCCGGCCGGATCCCTCCCTCGGGGAGGAGGTACAGTTTAACGCAACGGCAACATAATATACCGAGTCCCGGGCTACCGGGTGAACGACCTCCGTGGGGCACGGCATCGCCGGATCCTGCGGGGCCTGGGTGGTTAGAGGCGTGACAACCACTGAGAATGCGCAATGCACAGTGCCGGTCCATCCTCACTGGCAAGGGGAAAAAAGAAAAAAAAGGCACGTAGGAGGATGGAGACAGCGGAGGCGTGCGTGAGACCTGTCGCCGCACAGAACACCCGATGATTTATAACGATATTGTTTTTTGCACCGCGTATGTTTTAAATTACCACTAATATAAAGGATAAGTTTTAAATCTACTTGTGATTATTTTTCCCATATTTTAAAATTATTTTGTAGAATCTTGAAAATAAATTATTTCGAACGTTTGTTTCTCGTAATATATTTATTTAACTTTGTTTATTATATCTTAAATAACGAATCGGGTTACGCGTACTCGTATTTACAGAACGTTGGAATTTCGTATTTCAAGTACTAGATAAGATAGTGTTGAGCTTTACTTTTTGTAGTGAACTTAAGCAAAATCGGAAGTAAAATAATAAATAAAATTATTACAACAATAATAATATCGTAAAAGATCTTTTAATTGTTTAAAGGTAACCCGAAAGGTTCCTACCGTTGATTAACGATCTCTTAAAACTTATTTTTAAAACCTTACTTCGAAAAACCAGTAGTACGTCTATACCGTTATATTATCTACCCTTTTTTAATATATAATTAGTCTTTACTGTAATTAGAAGCTATTGTTAAATTACAGAGTATGAAGATTATTAGAAATTCATACTAATTGAAATACAAAGCCGAATTAACTTCATTCGAATTCTTTTGATCGCATGAAATTCTTGGTTTAACCCTAAAATTGGCTTACATAGATAAGCTAATTACAAGGTTATGTTATTAGCTTAAAATATTACTGTCGTATTTATTAATGCGAATACAAAAATAATTTTAAAACCGGAAGATGAAATAGGCTATTATGTAGATTTAATAATTGTAATTGTTAACCTTTTTAATTTAAGAACCAGACTGTTATAGAACGGTGACATATGTATTTATTTATTTACCTCTTCAATTTACTCATAATTAATTACAAAATAATCTATATAAAAAATGAAGATGTATGTAAGTTTAAACGTTTTAAAGAAATAAAAATTATTTGTTTTAACGTACCAGTAATTTACATAAAGTAAAACAACTTAGGTGAAACTAAAGAAGTATCGTGTCTATTTATTATGCATCACGTGTTTTCTTATCTAAGAGCGCTCTTTATAAAATAGAAAGGAAATATAACTACGTTTTCTCCGCTTAATCCTAGCTCTTTGTCGGTCTCTTTGACACGGCCGAGCTTTTTTCTGGAAAAGCTCCAATGTTAGGAAAGGTTCCAAGTTTTCTGGGCTGAAAAAAATAAAGATATCGTAGTATCTTTTATATTCAAAATAAAATTTAAAAAAACTGTTTTATATATATACATATAAATTATATTAATCTGAAATACATTCTAGGAGTTATTAGTTTATTAATATCTACTGTTGTACTATTATATTATTACAAGTAGCAGAATCGGTGTTATTTCTTTGCAAATGAATTTAGAGCTTAGTTCCACTTCAAAATGACTGTGGAAAGCCCAGAACGATCTGTTTTTCTCTCTATCACTATTTTTTTCTAATTCGTTACTCTTTTTTGAATAATTTTATTCTTATTTAATTTTACACTCCTGAAACGCATAAAAAAAAATATCAATGTAATACGGACCCTGGAGGTCTTTTCCTCCCGTCGTAATTAGGATATTTACATTCCTCCATTTTTTCTAATGTTTTCGTACAATTATAGTCGTCTCTTTTCCGTACGATCGATCACTGTATTTGTTACAATTATGTTATTTTACTTCTTTCATTCTTATCTACTGAAGCCTTGTTTTTGTATCTTTCTATATCCATTTTCACAGTAAACCCTTGTTTATAAATTCCCAACGATAGATTTTTTTTGATAAACTATTCTGTAAGGTGAAAATGCAATTTTGCTTACTTTATATTTTCATATATATATATATATATATATATATATATATATATACACGAGTATATATATATATATTTTTTTTTTTTTTTTTTTGGTAGTATGAAGTTGTATTCCGTATCTTTTGTTATTTACACAAGGCTAGTATAAAATAGATTTTTGATTTAAAAAATATAAAATTTAAAATTATTTATTAAGAATAGAATACTTTGTAAAAGCGAAACATCGACAAAAATAAAATGAATACTTGGTTTTGAAATGCGAAGTTAAAGTGTACTCGTATTAAATGTTAAGTCGGTTGATAAAGTTCTAAATGAAATAAGTGGTTTTAAGACGAAATAAGGAAAGAAAAAAGTTTGTTGTAAATTTAGTAAAAAGAAAAACTAAGCGGGCGGGCCGTATATTAAGGGATCCAAAGTTAATTTAGAATTACAAGGAAATGTAGAGTAAAAATTGTTAGGGAAGACAAAAATTAAATTATACGAAGTAAATAATGAAGGTTGTTGGAGAAAGTGAATATTTGAGAATATTTATTTTCGGTAAACGATTCGCGAACGACGTTTATCTTTAACGGTTAGACTTAATTAAACATTTTTATAGGCTATATTTACATACAAATACCATAGAGATAAAAAATAGGTTAGTTATTATTTTTATCTTTTTATTTTAACGACTGGTGATCATAAGCTAAATCTGTCTAGAATGTCGGAATATGTATTTTTTTGTACGTGTTCCGGGGGTCGATTACTACGGTCATTAACCCTTTTCCCAAACAAAAAAAGATTTCTTTCCTTCCCTGATAAACTTTAGCGAACTAAACGGAAGAACAGTCTTGTCAGACAGGTCTTCCAGAAACAGACTTGTAGTAAAACATTAAAAAATCAAAACGGCAGAAGATGACTTCTTCCTTATAAATCGGAAATATTCACGATCTCGCAGAGTGATGCCCACGGCAGCTGACGCAAACCGGCTGATTCTTGCACGGGTCGGGTCATCCGGATACACAGTGGATCACCATAAGGACAATCTGTTTCGCTAGTGCATACCCCTTTGTATTTCCGAATTTCTTGCATCCAAAACCGCGCAATGGAGTCGGGATGAATGAGCGAACATCCGGTCGGTGAAAGCCACCTTTTATTTTTTCGGGACGCGTGGGTTTGTTAAACGTCAAGACATGCGACGCGGAGGGTGCAACTTCTGCGTTTCATCGTGTGTTCAATCATCGACATGCAACAACTCCTTGTCCATAAAGCTCCTCAACAATTTCATCTTCTGCGCGGTTCAGCAAATCCCTTCACACAACCGTTTCCTTGAAGGTATTTAGCGTAGTACCATGCGGTACAACCTCAACGTCTAAGAGTCCCGACTTCTTGGCTTTGAGTAGACGTGACGATTGTAGGTCGTCGACGATTTTAACAAATAGCACCGTAGCAGTCTTCCTTGTCTCCTTAACAAGTCTTCCTGCAGCTTCTGTGATCCCTCGATAAATCACAAAAGGGCTGATCGTAGTATCATCTTCTTCTTTCCCCTTTATCACCGAATATTTTTTCAACGCTTCATTACACTTAGGTCGAAACTTATTCGATCCCTGATCACTGAGATTTTCCCTGCGCTCAATGTGAAGTACCTAGGAGTCTGGCTCGTCGATAAGCGATCTTTTCATTCCCAGGTCGTCGAAGCAGTGACAGACTGTATCTGCAGTGTAGAGATTAATGACTAGAATTGGTGGACCGAGCTCGTCCAAGAGAAGAGGTTTTGGGTAGCGAGGTCCGTCGTTCTGTACGCAGCTTCGGCCTGTAGTAGAGACAGCCCTTACAAAACAGATGCTGAGGAAAAACCTGCTCACCTTTCAAAGGCTGTTGGCGGTAGGATTAGCTCGGGCGTACAGAACAATCTCGACGGAGACGGTACTGGTCACAGCGCCCGTGCCGCCGTTGTATATCATTGCAGAAGAGATGTTAGAAAGGTTCCTCGGGGTGTCGAAGAGTCGGGCGAGGAGAGAAACCCTTGGGAACTGGCAGGCCGTATGGGCCACGGCGCAGAAAGGAGCGCGGACAAGGAGGCTCATCCCACAGATAGAACCGTGGCCGGCGAGAGGGTTCGGTGAACTTTCGTATAAAGTGACCCGTTTCCTGTCCGGCCACGGTTGTTTCAATAAGTATCTGTAAAATAGGAAGAGGGGAAAGTCAGACGAGTGCCTCTACTGTGGGTCTTGCACCTGTGTTTCAGTGTGTTAGATGGGCCGCGGTGCGAAGGGAGGTTAATACTGTTATAGGTGGAGTTACCCCCGACAACATTGAAGCGATTTTGTGCGGTAGGAGAAATTGGGAGATGATCGGCAGGATGATTTTTAATATTATGCGAACGAAAGCGCAGGAAGAGATGGAGGACGAAGACAGCGACGGGGAGAACTGGAGCTTGATTTGTTAGAGTAAGGAAGGGTGGACAGCCCCGTTCAGAAGGGACGGGTTGCTCCGGTTTCCCGCTTCCGATGAGTGAAGCTTCAAGAGAGAGTAGGGCGGAGTCAAAAGTAAGACCGTAGTCCCGGTCGGAGGACCTCTTCATGGACCCTCCGATTAGAGGCAAGGCAACAAGAAAGGACCCGGTCCCGGCCGACCGGGTGGCATCCCGTGCTGAGAACGGAATAGCCGGGTACAGTATGGTCCCGGGTAATTTCAGTGTCTCGAGATTTCGACCGATTAAAGTAATATTTTTCTTAGGCGCATTTGTTAACGATTAAAAAATAACAATATTTGCAAAAAACGGTTTTTGCGAAATTGCACCCTCGCCCCCCAAAAATGCTGTTGAAGTCGTCTGCTACGTTGTGACGTCACAGGAGAGCGGTAGACTTAAATAAATGAATAATGTTTAAAGTGTAAATAACTAATTTGGTCTGGCCGAGTCTCGAACTCGATCGCCCGGTTGATTCGGTACTTGGTGCGTTAAGCCTCGCTGCTACACCGGTCTGCCGATCGTGGAAGCAAAATTTGTTCTATGTAAGTTGTGAAATCGCATTAGTTAAGTTAATGTCGACAGTCGCTGCTAGGACCGCCATTCCCTCGCGAATTAAATACGGTATGCGCTCTCGCTTTATTAGAATCATCAAATTAAAAAATATATTTAAATAAAACGATAAATATTTTAATTTAAGCTGTGTGTGTTAGCCGTGCATCAGAAACAATACGCAGTTGTAGGACTTTTGCGGAACCTGGCTTTAGCTGCGTGACGGGAAAGCATACAACTGTTTTGTCAGCTTTTTTATTTATTTAATTAATTCTGTATTTCTGAATTTTTAATATTGTAGTAATTCTAATATTACACAATATAAAACAACATATTACAATTTTTGACGTACGATAAGTTTATTTTCCAAACGTTTACGTCAAAATGCATTTCCCTTTCTTCCTCGATGCAGCCTAATTGATATTAATATGAAACTGCATGAAATATATCAATAGATCGTTTTTCATGCCGCCCAATCATCAAATCGGTTGGATAAAGAATAAAAAAATAAAAAAAGATCAATAAAATATAATAAATAAATACAATAATTAAGATTAAAGAAAAGTAAACGGTAAAAAAAATAATTCTATCGTGTAGGGAAAAATTGAATCGAAGATCAATATTGTTGACAAGCTCGGAATTAATTTTTTTCATATATCCTTTAAACGGGTGAAACGAATATAATTGTACGTGAAATTTCTCGTATCGTTTTGGACTTATGCCCCAATATTAGTACTAAATCCGACATTTCCAGCCCAGTATCACACGATCAGAATTGTACGAGATAGAACCAAATAGTCTAGTTTTGATTTTTTTTCATTAAGCTTTACATTGTGCTGCACGTAAGAGAATAAAAAACCCACCGAATTGCAAGTTATATTTTATTCTAGAAGCGATACATTCAGTATATTAATTACCGTGAACGCCTCTATAATGAAGAAATTCTGACAGGTAGCTCTGTATCTCAAACCCTAAAAGACACAGATAATGTAAACCGACAAATTAACGGTCTCCTTTTTCCTGTCAAACGATGCATTACTGTAGGAGGAACCCGGCTGAAATATATACCAAAAAATATATTATACACACAAATACAGGCGCTTGAATGTGCGTCGTATTTGTTTAAAGGATACTTAGTTCTTTCTACATGTACAATTGGTTACCGACTTAGTAACTCAATATGCGGGCTGATTTCTATACATATCACGCAAGCACAGAGACGTTGCTGTCATTCTGACGGTTTTAAATGAGCAGATTTAAAACTTACGAAGGTGAATCAGTTAGTTGAATCTGTAATCGTTTTCATTCATCGTGTCGTATTTCTCCCTTGCACATCTCAATTATACGGTTTGTCATTTTTCGGTTTTTAAGTTGATTTTAAACGTAACGAACGATCTTTATTCTATCTTTTTTTAAAGGTAGGAAGACGGGTCGGAAATAATGAACGGTAAATGACACAGAACTAATTAGTTCTAAAGTGTAGTTCATTCTTTCTCGCCCTCGCACCCATAAATTCTCTACCTTTTTTCAGTATTCTCTATTTTTTTCTCTAAGTTAAGTTCATATTTGAGATTTATTAAGTAGAAAAAGCTAGGTTTTTGTAAAAATTTAAAAAAAGTAAAAAGTTATCCTGAATACAACAGTATAAATATTTGTAACGTGGAGTTCATCAAACGTGAAAAAGTTTTTTTTTCTAGTTTGATGCTATTTCTGGTTTTTCTCTTTAAAAAAAGGACATTATATAGTTGCGATGTTTACTAACTGAGATTTGGTAACGGAGGCGACAACCGACTGGAAAATTAAATGTGATTTAGTTCTACTTTTTTATTTCTTAATTAAAGTACGTTAAATGATATTTACCACGAAGTATTATTACGTTCAATACCTTCTTAAACTTCGCTTGTATTTAAAATCGAATAAGAAAGTTAAATAATGGGATAAAGTTAATGTAATTTACGATCTAAAAGGTGGTTTCTTAGAACAAAATGTTTTAATCTGATTTCATCTCACGACAAATGTATTAGTTAATATAATACTTTTTTCTACGTATAATATTATTTTTCTTATCTTTTCTTTTTTATATAAGAAAAATAATTAATTTGTTGCTGTTTTCTTGTTCAATTTATATTTACTGACGAGTTTAAAGTGTAAATACTTTTAGAATATCGATAAGAAAAAGGAAACTTCTAACCAATCTTTAACTGTCAAACGGTCAAAAATTTTAAAAATATTACGTATTATAATAATGTTATCTAAAGTTTGGTTCTGGTTGTTGAAGTATTTCTCTCACACTGTCTGTCTCTCTCTCTCTCTCTCACTCTCAGTGAAATGGCGGATGGGTATTGGTTCTGGTCATAACAACACATGGATATGTCGTACCGTGGTTGTCAGAATCACTACGCTTTCGTCAACGGTAGTCGTTGACTAAATTCTATGTAAGAACCCACCAGGTTGGTCTAGTGGTGAACGCGTCTTGCCAAATCAGCTGATTGGAAGTCGAGAGTTCCAGCGTTCAAGTCCTAGGAAAGTCGGTTATTTTTACACGGATTTGAATACTAGATCGTGGATACCGGTGTTCTTTGGTGGTTGGGTTTCGATTAACCGCACATCTCAGGAACGGTCGAACTAAGACGGTACAAGACTACACTTCATTTACACTCATACATATCATACTCATTCGTCCTCTGAAGTATTATCCGAAAGGTAATTACCGGAGACTAAACAAGAAAAAGAAAGAGTCTGTGTAGAGAGCGTCTGTGTTTTATTTAACTCTAACTGCGTGTGTTCAAGATTTTTCATCAATAATATAAAATAGTATTTTTAACTACTATTACCGCCAGAAATTAGATTAGTCTGTACATACAACTGTACTTTTTCTACGTAGTATTTTTATATTCTGTAGAACGAATTTAATATTTTTCAAGAATCTTTAGTTAACTGTTGGTTTTAGCGATTTTTTCGTGCAACGACTTCAAAAAGAGGTAGGCCTGTCACTCACTCTATTCTTGACAGGGCAGATTTTGGTCGGGGTGTAACGGTTCATAGCCGACCGCGGGAAATGGTCTGCAGTGTTAGAGAGTTTTTTGAGAATAAATCAAAAAGTATATTAGAAAAGAATGAACCTTTAATTCCTTTTCAAAAGGTTACAGATCGAAATTCTGCTGCTCTTAAAATTAGTAAGAATACAGTTTCCAATATTACAAAAGAGAAGTCTTTCACTGCGCAAAAAGGTTCATCCAAATCATCAGTACCGGACAAACAACGACCAGGAGATTCTCCAGTAATCGATATAGATACGTTTACAACCGATGCCGTTCGCCGATACATTTACAACTACTGCTCGAAGAAAGAATATCCAACGACTAAGAAGTTATTAGTTTCTCTTCGGGGCTGAGTTATTTTATTGAAAATACTTGTCTCTCTACTAAACGTATTGAATAATATCGACTTCGAGTACCAAAAACTTAATAGCAGAAGAATTTTACTGAAAGAGAAGATATTGCCCCTCATCGTAGTATTCTTCTTAAGCGAATGAATACCGTTAATTTTAATGAAATCTTTTGGTTAGACGATACCGAAGTTAATGCTAACCGGTCAAACCCAAAACCATGGACTAATGAAACTCTTGACGGTACTATGCCTGTGCCTATCGGTCGAGGTGGAAGATTAACTGTCTTGTTATGCCGGAACAGTTGACGAGTTTTTAAATGAAGTGCTATAAACGTTCAGATCAAAGAAACGAACGACTACCACGAGAAAATGAATAATGAAACAAACATTCATAAATCGGTTCAAAGAAACGCTTTTGAAAAAAGTTAAACCGACTAGCATCACAGTAATGGATAAGCTTCATATCACTCGATGCCTTTGGAAAAAGTTAGTTTGGAAAAGTTACAAGCACTAACTAACGCTAATCGGAAACATGAGTTGATCGATCGGCTAGTTTCATGCGGGGTCAGTGCAGAAAATTCAATGATCAAAGAACAAATTTTGGAAATTATTCAGGGGAATAATGGCCTGTCTATGAAATAGCAAAAGAAGTCGGCGACAAAGTCATCCCATAGCCTCCCTATCGTTGTCACTTCAATGCTATTGCAATTGTGTGGAGTCACGTCAAAAATATGTAAAAAATAACAATAAAATGTTTACGATGACGGAAATAGAAGAAATTACATCGCGATGAATAAATAGTATAACCGCTCAAAACTGGAGAAAAAGTTATACGATGTGAAGTCGTAGAACGAGAAATTTCCTTTGACGTAGACACAGACAATTTAATTATAAGTCTAGAAGAATCATTTGCTTCATCTTTCACTTCGGATAGCGGCTCTGAAGATGACGAAATGGACGGAATTCAATCACTTTCTGCTGAATTACGCCACAGTATTTAATTATAATAATTTTTTTTTGTACGGTAGTTGTTTCCCCAATTTAAATAATATATTGTAGTGATTATTCTTATATTAACAACTAATGTAAACTGTTAATGTAAAAATAAATTAAATACGTTGTAGCCTACTTTAAATAATTATAAAAGATTACAAAAAAATATAATAGGCCTACAATAAAAAAATAAATTAATTAAAAATGATATTTCGGGAAACGGTGACACTTTATTTTCAAAGAAAAAATTACTAGGTTGACGGCAGTGTGCGAGAGAGGTGAGAGAAGGTAATGAGAAAGAAAAGGTTTCGGCAACATTCGACGCCTCGCTTTCCTTCCGAGAGCCGCACGTGGCTACGATATATTAACCCCCAGACCCAAACTTTCAATAACATCAATTATAATTATCTAATAATTAATCTGTTCCACCGTTTTCAGAATTTTGAAGATTATAGTATTATCGACAAGTTTTTTTACGAAATAGTGTTTAATTCGGGAGTATTTTTAAAAATAAATAAAAAAGGTGGAGAACGTCGACCTACTTGACAGACTAAACAGATACAGCCTTGTAGTCAGTGATTCTCCTAGATTTATTCAGGACTTGGTGGGATGGTACGCCTCTAGTTCGCTTTTAAGAGCAACGGGAGCCTAAGTAGTCTCCAACCACGCGAATTTGAACCAATATTTATTTCGGTTCCACCTAGCAGCTGATGAACTGTGCGTCTGCGGGGAGATCCAGTCGAACGAATATATGATGTACGACTGCCCAGCTCTGGGGAGGGGGGTTCATAATTCAGGCTCAGAAGGAATTGACAGAAAGAACCGGGCTGCACGTCTGCAAAACCTCTGGCCACGCTTGGAGGGGGCCGAGGTTGCAGAAATATACACCGGAAGTGAGGTATGCTCGCTGTGGAGCGTAGAATTATGGCGTTTCCGACGCGGGATAGCCTCGTCTAGGAGTGGTGGGACGCTCAGGCGTCGGAGACACCGTCCGCTCAATAAATCAGACCGCAGTCCTGGTGGGGGATCCCTCTGAGGGTTTCTAACTAGAGGCAAGGCGTAAAGACCTGAGTGCCGGTGGGGGATCCCTTGGGAGTCACCTTGTTTGCGGCACGGCGAATAATCAAAAGACCGGTACAAGTCATTGCAAATTAATCGATGTGAATTTTGGAATACATTACTACGACTGTTGAGTGAGAAGTCTCTGAGTGACGTTAATAGCAGTGAAGGGGATGCCGTAGCGTACTACAGACCCGCCTTTACGTGTTACATACACTGTAATGTTATGGTATATATCAGTATTAAGTTCACGAACTGAAGAGAAATGTTTTTTTTTAGTAAATCTGAAAATACTTCAGTCTATTTTTAACTAATAAATTACTAATGTAGGAATCTCTGATAACTATAAGTCAGTGATAATCAAATTAGTAGGCTTATTAACTGACAAAAAAGCCGGCAAAAGTTGAATAACTTTTCCGGCTTTGCGATCAAAGCCGGAATAAAAATCCGGCACGATTGCCGGATTTTTATTTCAAAAGACATATACGTTCAAATACAGTGGGTTCTTAAAAACTAATGACTTTACGATAAATCGATCAAATGAATAACGAAACGTACTTTTTGCATGTGTTAATATAAACTGATAAGGCGCCGGCTAATCATTTTTTTCGTGAAGTATTACGCATCACTCGGTCTGGCCTATGCTTTTAATTATAGATGTCATTTCATTCATATTAATTAATTTTTATTACATTTTATTACTCGTCGACAAAAAACATACACGCCAGTTTGATATTTGTTTTACAAAGGATTATTAATTTTTACATCAGGTAACATTGCTACGTTCGGTGTCAGCTAGTGAAATGTCGCCAGAACCTCTAGGAACACTCGAGGTAGAAATCGATTTCTAAGTAGGAGATCAGTATAATTTCTAGGAGATATAAAAAACCATTTTCAAAAATGTGTAACTAACATCGATTTCCGATATTGTTTCCTATTTATATTTGCCTCCTCTATGAATCATGAGACCTTGCCGTTGGTGAGGGGGCTTGAGTGCTCAGGGATACAGAGTAGCTGGACCGAAGGTGCAACCATATCGGAGAGGTATCTGTTGAGAGCCAGACTAAGGAATGATTCCTGAAAGAGGGCAGCAGCTCTTTCAGTAGTTGTTAGGGGCGGGAGTCACAATGACTTAAACGGCCGTATCAACATCACTCAGTCCTCTGAGTACTGCGCAGCTGAAAGCAATGGAAAACTACAGCTGCTTTTTTTCCAAGAAAATGTGGCTCTCTGCATTTTCACATAGCAATAATGGAGGCGCCTTCCTTGGTAAAATATTCCGGAGGTAAAATAGTCCCCCGTTCGGATCTCCGGGTGGGGACTACTAAGGAAGGGGTCACCAGAAAATTAAAAAATAACATTCTACGAGTCGGAGCGTGGAATGTTAGAAGCTTAAAAAAGGTTGGTAGGCTAGAAAATTTAAAAAGGGAAATGGATAGGGTGAATGTGGATATAGTAGGAATTAGTGAGGTTCGGTGGGAAGAGGAAGGCGACTTTTGGTCAGGTGATTTTAGAGTAATTAACTCAACATCAAATAATGGGCAGGCAGGAGTAGGTTTCGTGATGAACAAGAAGATAGGGAGGAGAGTGGAGTATTTCAAAACGCATAGCGATAGAATCATTGTAATAAGGATAAAATCAAAACCTAAACCGACAACGATTGTTAACGTTTATATGCCTACAAGCGCCCATGATGATGATGAGGTAGAGTGTGTATACGAAGAGATTGATGAAGCAATTAAACACGTAAAAGGAGATGAAAATTTAATAATAGTTGGAGATTGGAATGCAAGCATTGGAAAAGGCAAGGAAGGAAATATAGTGGGTGAATACGGGCTGGGCAAAAGGAATGAAAGAGGGGACCGACTTATAGAATTTTGCACAAAGTATAATTTAGTAATTGCCAACACCCAATTTAAAAATCATAATAGAAGAATATACACTTGGAAAAAGCCAGGCGATACTGGAAGGTATCAGATAGATTATATCATGGTTAAGCAAAGATTTAGAAATCAACTCGTTGACTGCAAAACTTACCCTGGAGCAGACATTGATAGCGACCATAATTTGGTGATAATGAAATGTAGATTGGGGTTTAAAAACCTGAAGAAAAGGTGTCAGATGAATCGGTGGAATTTAGAGAAGCTTGAGGAAGAGGAGGTAAAGAAGTTTTTTGAGGAGGACATCGCAAGAGGTCTGAGTAAAAAAGATAAGGTAGAAAATGTAGAAGAAGAATGGGAGAATGTTAAAAAGGAAATTCTTAAATCAGCAGAAGCAAACTTAGGCGGAATAAAGAGAACTGGTAGAAAACCTTGGGTTTCAGACGATATATTGCAGCTGATGGATGAACGTAGAAAATATAAGAATGCTAATGATGAAGAAAGTAAAAGGAACTATCGGCAATTAAGAAATGCTATAAATAGGAAGTGCAAACTGGCGAAAGAAGAGTGGATTAAAGAAAAGTGTTCAGAAGTGGAAAGAGAAATGAACATTGGTAAAATAGACGGAGCATACAGGAAAGTTAAGGAAAATTTTGGGGTACATAAATTAAAATCTAATAATGTGTTAAACAAAGATGGTACACCAATATATAATACGAAAGGTAAAGTCGATAGATGGGTGGAATATATTGAAGAGTTATACGGAGGAAATGAATTAGAAAATGGTTTTATAGAGGAAGAAGAGGAAGTTGAGGAGGATGAAATGGGAGAAACAATACTGAGATCTGAATTTAAGAGAGCATTAAAAGATTTAAATGGCAGAAAGGCTCCTGGAATAGACGGGATACCTGTAGAGTTACTGCGCAGTGCAGGTGAGGAAGCGATTGATAGATTATACAAACTGGTGTGTAATATTTATGAAAAAGGGGAATTTCCGTCAGACTTCAAAAAAAGTGTTATAGTTATGATACCAAAGAAAGCAGGGGCAGATAAATGTGAAGAATATAGAACAATTAGTTTAACTAGTCATGCATCAAAAATCTTAACTAGAATTTTATACAGAAGAATTGAGAGGAGAGTGGAAGAAATGTTAGGAGAAGACCAATTTGGTTTCAGGAAAAGTATAGGGACAAGGGAAGCAATTTTAGGCCTCAGATTAATAGTAGAAGGAAGATTAAAGAAAAACAAACCAACATACTTGGCGTTTATAGACCTAGAAAAGGCTTTCGATAACGTAGATTGGAATAAAATGTTCAGCATTTTAAAAAAATTAGGGTTCAAATACAGAGATAGAAGAACAATTGCTAACATGTACAGGAACCAAACAGCAACAATAACAATTGAAGAACATAAGAAAGAAGCCCTAATAAGAAAGGGAGTCCGACAAGGATGTTCCCTATCTCCGTTACTTTTTAATCTTTACATGGAACTAGCAGTTAATGATGTTAAAGAACAATTTAGATTTGGAGTAACAGTACAAGGTGAAAAGATAAAGATGCTACGATTTGCCGATGATATAGTAATTCTAGCCGAGAGTAAAAAGGATTTAGAAGAAACAATGAATGGCATAGATGAAGTCCTACGCAAGAACTATCGCATGAAAATAAACAAGAACAAAACAAAAGTAATGAAATGTAGTAGAAATAACAAAGATGGACCGCTGAATGTGAAAATAGGAGGAGAAAAGATTATGGAGGTAGAAGAATTTTGTTATTTAGGAAGTAAAATTACTAAAGATGGACGAAGCAGGAGCGATATAAAATGCCGAATAGCACAAGCTAAACGAGCCTTCAGTAAGAAATATAATTTGTTTACATCAAAAATTAATTTAAATCTCAGGAAAAGATTTTTGAAAGTGTATGTTTGGAGTGTCGCTTTATATGGAAGTGAAACTTGGACAATCGGAGTATCTGAGAAGAAAAGATTAGAAGCTTTTGAAATGTGGTGCTATAGGAGAATGTTAAAAATCAGATGGGTGGATAAAGTGACAAATGAAGAGGTATTGCGGCAAATAGATGAAGAAAGAAGCATTTGGAAAAATATAGTTAAAAGAAGAGACAGACTTATAGGTCACATACTAAGGCATCCTGGAATAGTCGCTTTAATATTGGAAGGACAGGTAGAAGGGAAAAATTGTGTAGGCAGGCCACGTTTGGAGTATGTAAAACAAATTGTTGGGGATGTAGGATGTAGAGGGTATACTGAAATGAAACGACTAGCACTAGATAGGGAATCTTGGAGAGCTGCATCAAACCAGTCAAATGACTGAAGACAAAAAAAAAAAAAAAAAAAAAAAATTTATATTTGATAATTTAATCGATCGATTTTAAGTTAAAATAATTAAGTCGTGGTGTATTTGAAATAAAGGTCTGTCAAGGGCCAAGCCGAAACGCTTATGCAAACTTTTGCTAACTTTTACAAACTAATTTATATATTCTTCCGATAAATTTTATTACATATAATCCGGTTATAGTTAGTTATTAATTTTTTTAAATTCGTTTACAAGTCTATTTTTTAAAGAAAATAATCAGATTGTAATAATCACTTACTGTTATTATAACGACTCGATTAACTAATAAATAATTGATAAATTATAAATAAATTGTATCATTTCGTTGTATATATGTCGAAAACCTTGCGGCAATATGTTGTTGGAACTTTGTAAAGACCGGCAGACCTTCATTATTTACGCTAGAATTTTCATAAACTTTATTTTTTCTAATTTCTTATGAGAAAGATACTTCATATTAAGAAATGTAAGATGAAATAATCTTCATCCCGAATTTTAATATGAAGTATTGTAGAATAAAAAAAAAAATCGCGCATCGATTAGCCGCATGTCTAAAAAATAAACGCTTATTATTCCAGTAATAAAAATAACATACTTTTATAAAATTTGAGATCAGCTAACGGTAAAGAAAACTCTCCTCTCGTCTTCGTCTTATATCTTTGATTTGGAAACAAATGATTGAAATTCTAAGCGACTATATGTAATTGAAACTAGCGATCGCCTGAAGCGATTGAATCATCAGACCGCTTTGCATGACAAATCGCTTGGTTCCCTTTTGTACGGCAAAATCCTAATAGCAACCTCCATTTACAGATACGACTAATAATTCACGTGTTGACCGATTTCATATAATTGATCTTCATATAATTCTACAGAATAATTAGAATCTTTTCCCAAATGAATTTCAATAAATTATTAAGAATAATAATTCCATTTATAAAAAATCATGACGACACAGTTGTAGCCCTACAACTGCGGGTCGTTTCTGATGCACGGCTTACACACACAACATAATTTAAAATATTTATCATTTTATTTAAATATACTATTTATTCGTTTATTTAATTCAATGATTCTAACTAAAGCGCGCGCGTATACCGTATTTAATTCGCGCGGGTGTGGCCAGACCGAGTTAGGTTTTGACACTTTAAATATTATTCGTCGATTTGATTCTGCTCACCTGTGACGTCACAACATAGTAGATGACTACCACATTTTTTTGGGTTGGTGTGCGGTTTTGAAAAATAATTTTTTGCAAATATTGTCGTATTTTAATCGTTAACAAACGCGCCTAAGAATAATATGACCTTAATTAGGCGAAATCTTGAAGATATTTAGTGAATTCGATTTTTAAGTTTGACAGCGAATAATGTTTTGAACAGGTCGCGTAGAATTTTCAAGTTCTTTTATGTAATTGCATTCGGTTGATCTATGCAGAGTATAACAACTGTCCGTTGTTATAAACGAACTGTCCGTTCGTTATAATTTTTTTCACTGTAATTTTTTTCATCTTTTCACAGATTATCTGTTAAGTTATCCATCCGACTTAGAAGTTTCCGTTTTTTTATAAGTTATGTATGACGATGTATAGATCGATCGACGTTTTTATTGTTATTCAACTCATAGGTCTTTTGATCAAGTTTATTATTTTTTTTACAGTTTCATTTGATTTCTTCCGTTCTCCATTTATGGATTGCATAAGTAAAGTTTGCTTTTTATATTTCTTACTTTTGGTTTGAGCAAAATACATTTACTTAAAAATCAACAGCATCACCGATTTTTTCCATTATATCTTTCAGCGTTGTTTTGTCCCTGACGTCTTTCTTAAAATAATTTTAAGTATTTAACTACAAGACTAATTGTTTTTATTATTATAAATGAATTTATATATATATGTATACATGTTGAGAAGTTGAGTAAATACCTTATACGAGTCTTTTATATTTTTATGAAATTCAGAAAACAATATCTATTCGGTCTTGTTTTGGTAGGTGAAGTTTCCAAGTTAGTAACTTAAATAAAATTGTTCTTAAAAAAATGAAAATGGAAGATTATTTCTTGAAATGATCCTTCAAACAATATAAGTGTTTAACAACTATCACGTTTATACACGATTATGTTAATCTATATTAAAATATTAACTTTTATATTTACCCTCATTAAATTTCCTTCAGTCTATTATTTCCAGGATGAATAGAAATACATTTTTTTTAAAACATATTATCTTTGTCCTCAGGTATCGGATCAGCTATTTTTTTTTTGTCACAGAGATAAACGGTTTTATTAAATAACTAAAAAATTACCTGTTTATAAAGTTTATGAGATCAATCTTGCGACAAGCCGAGGACATATGGCCCCGGCCCCAACAACGAAAACACCTTTCTTTTTTTTCCCCCTGTTTAGCCTCCGGTAACTACCGTTTAGATAATTCTTCAGAGGATGAATGAGGATGATATATATGTATGAGTGTAAATGAAGTGTAGTCTTGTACAGTCTCGATTCGACCGTTCCTGAGATGTGTGGTTAATTGAAACCCAACCACCAAAGAACACCGGTATCCACGATCTAGTCGCTTCTGTGGTCCTCTGACCTTAGCGTGCTGCGCGCAAGAGTGAGGTCCGCGCGGATAAGGTACCAGCGTTGCCCCCCAACGGGGACCATCGTTAACCACGCTGAGCGTCTTCGGATCTACCGGCGTGCCCGTAATATATATGTTCACGCCATCAAGGAAGCCAAACTCAAGTTTTGGAAAGACTCCATGCGGGAATTGCAGCGCGATTCCTGGCAGCTCGCGAAGACCTGTTACCGACCGAAGCCATTGTACTGGTTGTCCAGTGTTCGGTGCGGGTTAGGTGGTCGTGACCACACTTTAACATCTGTGGCGACTTACCGGGCGTTCTTGGATACTCTGTTTCCAGATGCTCCGGAGGGGGAAGCGGAAATCGGCGTTAGGGCGGGTGAAACACCATTCCCTGGCGCTCGGACCGTGGAACCCGAGGATATAGACCGAGTGGTTTCTCGAATGGCACTAAAGAAGGCACCGGGGATTGACCAACTTGACCCGGATATTTTCCATCATTTATTGCCTGTCATAAGAGAGCCACTTGGCAGACTGTTCACGGGATGCCTAAGCTGGGGCTGCTTTCCGGCTTGCTGGAAGGTTGCTTTGGTAAGAGTACTCCTGAAACCTGGAAAGGATCCTGGTGAGGTCGGCAGTTATCGACCCATCAGCCTCTTGCCGGTCCTCGGCAAGTTGCTTGAAAGGCTGGTTGTGGAACGGTCCGTTCTCGGTCCCCTGCTGTGGAACCTGGTGTTCGACGGATTTCTGGGGTTGACATTCCCAGAAGGAGTCACGGCCCAGGCTTTCGCCGATGACTGTCTTCTTGTAGTTCGTGGAAATTCACGACCACAGCTGGAAATTAGAGCGCAGGCGGCCTTGTCAACCGCCGAAGGCTGGATGGGCATGCAAAATTTAAAGATTTCTGTGCCCAAGACGAAGTTTATGCTTCTAAAGGGCGCAGACAAATTATCATGGAGTCGAAACCCCCACATTAAGTATAAAGGCTGTGTAATCAGCCGAGTAAGGGTTCATAAGTACCTAGGTGTTTTGTTTGATGATAAGTTGCTTTTTAGCAACCACATCAAAGAAGTTGCGGCGGACGCTGTCTCTGTGATGCACAAACTTAGAAGGATTGCTCGGAAAGACTACGGGCTGTCTGGTCGCCAAATGTACTCGGTGTACCGAGGTGTCTTCGAGAGTATGATCGCATACGCGGCGCCAGTTTGGGCGCATAGGTTGGACAGAAATAGAGCACTGCTTCTAAATTTAAGGAGTGCCCAGCGCAGAGCCTTAATGGTATGCACTGGTGTTTTTAAAACAACCTCCTACGAGGTTACTACCGTATTGGGAAAGGCTCTCCCAATCGATTTAGTGGTGAAAGTTCGAGCAGCCACGTGGAAGTTGCGAAGAGGTCGGGAAACCGAGGTATTTGGGATGCGGTTTCGGGCCGGGCTAGAACCGGAACGGAACGGCTATCACAATGCACCGGGTCTAAATTTCGAACAGTTGCCTATTTCCCGCCTGCGGAAGAGGCTTTGGAGCCTCGCGATGGAGGCATGGCAGCATGAATGGCACACCACGACTAAGGGAAGATCTCTGTATAGATTTATACAGGATGTAGGGGATGGTATGCCTCAAGTTCATTATTAAGGGCGGCGGGTGCCCAAGTGCTCACCAACCACGTGAATTTGATGCAATATCTGTTCAGGTTTCGCCTACCGGCTGATGAGTTGTGCGTCTGCGGGGAGGTCCAGTCGAACGAACATCTAATGTTCGACTGCCCTGCTCTTGGGGGGGCCAGAGACCGGGCCACCCTGGAACTTAGAGGTCAGGGGGAAAACTGGCCGCTCATAAACGGCGAGTCGATGTGGCGTGAGCCGCATTGTCGGACCGTGTGGGAGTTCCTCGATGAGGTTGCGATGTTCAACCGTCATCGGTAGTTTAATTTTAATGGGGATTTACTGATTCCTGTGGCATGTCGGTGGAAAACCTTCCTTGAATTAATGGCTGCCATCAGCCAATAAAGCTCCAAGCGCTTTAAATGGTGGACAGACACTAGCTGGCAAACAGCGACCGAGGCGTGGAGGTTTAAATTACCGTCTTTTAATTTGTAACTTTTATAGTTTTAAATTGTAACAAGGGGTGCGCCTCCCCGATTTAGTTTTAATGTGACAAGTGAGCGGTAGGGACACATAGGCGGGTGCTGTATGGCGCTCAGCTTAACCGCTCACGCAAGATAGGAGCTCATTAGGAGCATTTAGGTAACGAGGTCGCAAATCTGTTTCGAGGCACAGTAGCAGTTTTTTGGCACGGACATTTGGTCTATGCTCTAGGGCGACCGAATGGGGTGGTGGCGGGAGAAATGCCAGCTAACCAAACAATAACCTGTAACTTAATAAAATTAAAAAAAAAAAAATTTATAAACATGCACATCGTATTTTATATGTACGTTTACATATTGAGGCGACCGAGATGCCGCTTTTTTTAAAGGTCTAGCATTCCCAAAATAATAGACGAACCTAAGATTAGATGAGTCGATAAATAAAAGTATTATATTGTGAAAAAACGTTTTTTGTGTATTTTTAAAAATATTATCGAGCATTTAGTCGATTAAAAAAAAGTTCAATGTTAAAAAAATTTAATTAAAATCTAAATCCTAATTACCGTAAAAATTTAAAACGGTTATCTTCAATAGAAATTGAGAAATTATGAAACAATAGCAAATAAGCCGTAAGGTATACTTATGAAATACTTAAAGAAAGATTACTTCTACCTATAAAATTAATATCTTTAAAAACCGTCGATAAAATCAAATCACGTAATTTTAGACGGTTCAAGTTGAAAGCGGAAAGTTAGGTTTAAAATAGTCTATAAACCAAGCAATAAATTCTCCCGATTCAAATTGCCTACTTGTACCTAATACACACATCGCATTAGGTACCCGTATATAGAAGTATAAACAGCTGATTTTTGGAAGAGGTTGTGTCTGTGTAATGTTCCGTATTTTTTCTGTGTTTTGTGTGGCCGAAATTATTACCGCCTCCGGGGATAATAGGCGGGTGATCGCCTAGGATACTAGATCTGATCACCCAGATGATAGGGCGCATGGGGATACTGCGATACTAGTCGAAAATATTATAAAACAACATCAACTACCCGGGTACAAGACCAACCGTATACAAGCAACCTCTATTGTGATTCTTGACCGAGTTGGATCTTTTGGCCGACTTGTTTTCAGATTTCCTTTCTACGCCGGGTACTTCTTTACAGAAGGGGATCGGAATGCAGAGCATCCTCTCTAGGGCTCTAGGCTAACGACTACAATCGGTAAACCTTTGAGGGAATGCATCACCAACAAATGTCTGAATGTTATCTCTGGGATACAACCGATATACTGGCCGTCAGATCCAAAGAAGACCCCCAACTTACCAGACGTCTTTGTCACCTCGGGTATTTTACCGCTGTACACTGATGCTAGGAATAAATAGCCTTGACTGATCATCTGATCATTCAGCTGTAATTCTTACCGTTACGACGATTATCGTTAAGAAGAACAAAACAACCGTTTTACATAATAATAGAAATTACTGGGACTCATACAGGGCTGGACCGAGGTCGAGCTACGTGTATATGTCCCGTTGAAAAATGCGACTGATGTAGACAAAGCGACTTATTACTTGATCACATTTCTGCAAAAGACGGCCTGACGGTTGAAGCAAGAGGATAAAGAAGAGACGGGAGGTGGATTCTACCCGATAGAGATTATGGTCTTGTCTATGACAAGAGGAGATTAAGACGGAGATTGCTGTATTACAGAAGGCTAGAGGATAAAACATCGTTGAACAGGGCTGCACGTAAATTAAAACGGCTGAGATTGTTAATAGCGACATATTTAGAAACTAAATGTCTCCTCTTTACAAAAGAACGATTATTCGCTATGGAAGGCTACGAAGGCCTTTAAGAGCTGTCACCGACGATCGTTCCTTTGAAAACGTTGGGTGGTTCGTTGGGGAGCGACAATGGAAATCTGACGTATTCGCTAGGCATGTAGGCAAAGTCTTCCAATCTCTTAATGTACGGGGAGCTGGGGAAGAATAAATTAATGAATTCCTGAGTAGCCCTATTCCTACGGTCTTCCAGTAAAACCTTTTTTGCGGGCAGAGGTTCTACAAGCGATCAGGAAAGGGTAGAATTCAAGTAAAGCTCCTGGATATGACTTGATAACTAACAAAATGCTGATGATTCTCCCATACAAGGATTCCGGATTTGGGTGAGTCGGCTATGTTGGAGCATTATATCTTGCCGTTTAGTTTTATTTTTATACGAGTAGTTTTCTATTCTGACTATTTATCCTCATTTGGTTCGTTTTTTGTGATTCCGTAACCGTGTAGTATACTTCTTGGCGTTTTCTTTTTATATTTTGGACTTGATCAATGTTCTTTGGACCGATTAGTGTATGTACGCGTTTATTTTTATTGTATATTTACATGTACTGTATAAGATATGTATACAAATGCATACATGTGTGTGCATTTATAATTAAGATTTCAACGGAGACCTCTGTTTGCATGCCAGTTATTTATTTTAATCAAATTTGCATGCGGTTGTAGTCTGATCGGGACTGATTGTATATATAAATGATTTTACTGGCAAAAAAAGGGAAAACGTACTACGTATTAAATTAACAGGAATTATTCGATTAATAAATAATTTTGGAATAAAAATTTCACGGATATCTTGGCTATTTATCGACCGATATGAACAGATACAAAATAAGGTTTTATTAAATTAAATTGAGAGAGAGAATCTGTAACGAGCGAATTAGATAAAGAAAGAGGAGCACGGAGAGAGAAAGAGAGAGAGCGGTTGAGTTATTTAAAACTTAGATTAAGCCCAGTTTAGGGATCGATTAAAAATCAGGGCATTATATGACTTTTTTTTAAAGTAAAAAATTTAACGTTTTATTTAAAAAAACTAATATTTATGGAGCGCTATAATTGACTAAAAATTTTTAATCGCCGGGGTTATTTAAATTTTTTTTAGATAAAATTTAAAAAAATTATTTTGTAGATTGTAATACATGCTCGCTGAATTACATTAAAATATCTGTATCCAATCTTAAGATATACATTTTTATTGAAAAAATATAAAATATCGGGCTAAGAAAAATAAAGCGAGGTAGGGCATGAACTTTTGTCGGGATGAACTTTATTTATTTTTAAATGTTTTGAAGTCCGGAATCAGCCCCTTAGGTTTGCCCAACAATTCCGGGTATATTTATAATTTAGCATGGATCTTTTTTTTACATTTGACAAATTTTGTGTTTTAATTCTTAGTTACGTAAATAATGTAGAAAAAAGTTTTTTATTTGTTACATACACTAAACGGTATTTTACAACGTTAGGATCGTAAAGAATTATGACGGCTGAATTTTGGTGTTTTTATTCGTTAGTAAACTATAATCAGTTTTAACATTTTAACACGGAAATTTGAAGAGGAATTTAAGAATGACATGTTGTTCACCGTTATTCTATAAATACGGATCTATAGTAAAGGGAAATACCGTTTCCGTACGACTATTAATCCCTTATCACGGGACAAAATGGACTTTACACCATATACGGTCGGATAAAGCATATCCCTTAGGATATTCTAAATGAGAGAAATAGAGTGCGAGAGAGAAAACAGAGAGACAGAAGTTGTACAGAGAGATGGGTGTAAGAAAGGGAGATGAGTCGAACTAGAGAAAGTTCTCTATCTTTTCACTCGCTCTATTTCTAGTAGTGCGATGCACGTTTATGTGTGTGTGAGAGAGAGACTTTGAGGAGCGGATAGGGAATTAGATAAAGAAAGAGGAGCATGGAGAGAGAGAGTAAGACAGAGAAACCTAAGGAAAAGCCAGTGTAAGCCGTATACGGTACTTGTTATACCAAAAGTTCTCGTTGTATGGTGTTTCCAATTCCCTGTGAGAATTTAACTAAATGTTTACAGCAATATTAAACATAGAATGTAAGTAACTAATAGCTTCGTCTGATGAATGCACTTTTATTTTAACTTTATAATGTAAATTCTGGGTGTCGATGGGTTTTATTTTTGAGATTGACTCTGACCGAATCATATTTTTCAAGAGAAATGTAATATTCGTTCGGCGATCAATTATTGTTTGTCTTTAAAATTTTGCTAAGAGCTGTTTTATTTGATATCAGTTCATTACATAACAAGAATGCAGTTAAAATAAAAATTCAAGGCGGTCAAGCTAAACTGATAAATAAGGAAACGGGAAATAAATATCTTAAAAAACGTCACATTAGTTTTTACCCAAAAATTTCTCTTCCGGTACTGTACAAAGATATAATTTACTTTAAGTGGTTTTTTGTACGACCCTTCACAAGATTTATAGACATTTTTGTTACTTAAAACTTAGATCTTAGATTAAGCTCGGTTTAGGAATCGATTAAAAAAATGTTGTTTGTTTGAAGTTTATTAGAATATATTTATTCAAGTCGGCAATAATACGGTGACGTTTAATAAGAGTTAATCCTTTATTTACGTCTAGTGAGTGATAAATTTTATAGCGTACTCGTATTTTGTACCGTATGAGAAATTATGCCGTGATCCGGATTATTCTAATCGGGATTTGAACCCGGGTCTTATTTAAAAACGTAAACCAAATTTTGTAGTTACTAATACATATTATAGGGAAAGTAGATTATGATAAAAAAACAGTTTACTTATATATATATTTTTTAATTTACTGGTATCGGGAAGAAAATTGTTGTATAATCGTTATTTTAACCCTGTTTTATTTAAACGAAGGGTAAAAGGGGACACTGTTACATTTTTTTTTTTTTAAGAAAAATTGTATGAGTTTTTTATAGCTTATAAAATCATCTTTAAGCCGATTTCTTTTTTATTACTACCCGACAAAATTTGACCGACCTATAAAATCTTTCAATAATGTCCTTTTTATCATCAAAATATTAATCCTCATCGCAATTTTCTGCGCGTTAAATATTTACAACAGTTAAAAGTTATTGCGGTTATATTTTAAAGGTCACAGAATCTTCATTAATTTTTTTTTATATACGTTATTGTATAATGAAAAATGACAAACATATTACCGAAAATAACACTGTACGACGTGTTTTGACTACGCGAGTAGCCAGGGAAACGTAATTTAAAGTAATCTACAAAACGAAAAATTTGTCCTCAAAATTTTATTAGTTTGTATAACGTTAATTATATCCGATGGCTTACTGTAAATATCTTTACGTTACGTACTTACTAAAGGAATGAAATAAAGCGGTCGTAATAAGAAGGTCGGCGGTCCGGACGCTTGTATATTTTAAATTATTATTAAAAAAGTAGAAAAACTTTTTCCGGGTTATTAAAATATATTACTTTTAAGCGTAAAAATATAGTTTTCGTGGAATTTTTTCTCGATTAGACGTAATGAACGTTAATTTAAATCTAAATATCTCATCCCTCGAACAGGAATGCTGATTCGCTTAAACACGTAATGAAATATTGTGTCGAGCGATGAAAAATATATTCATGAATCGATCAAATTTTTAAAATCTATATGTATAAAAATCAATGTTTGTTTGTCTGTCTGTTCCGACTTTAACTCGTGATCTACCGGACAGATTCGTCTAAAATTTTGCACGCCTACACTTTGAAGCCCTGCGGTGAACATACGCTAATTTGTTTGGACCTCCGACGTAACGGTTGCGAGTTATCGACGTTAAAGTTACTTTTTTTCATTTTGACAATATCGGATTCATTTATTCGCACACTTTAAAAGTTAAATTTCATGTGATTTTTTTTGTTTTTTCAATTCGATGAGGATTCGAGTTCCAATTTTGACGACGCTTAACGATTTGGCGTTATCGAGTTGTACGTGTAAAAGTTAATTTTTTACAATTTTGACGTTTTTGCATTTAAATTTTCAAAATGACTTTGATTTTCAAGAAAAATTTAATTTTTAACTAACATTTTTTGAAAATGACAATCGATCTAACGGCTAACATCGATCAATTTTGAAAAGGGCTGAAGTTTTAACGTACAGTTATTCCTAAGTTTCAATCGATTTAGCGCACGCGTATATGTAATTTTTACGATCATTCATTTACAATTTTTTACAGCCGTTTAAAAACATAAATAAATAGCCGTTTTTGTTTATTACGTGTGCGTTACTAATTTAAAGCGCGTAAAGTATTTAACTGCAATCTTTTAAATTCTGTGATCTTTTTTCAAAACATCATACCGCGCCTAAAAGACATTCTTCGATCGGAAGAAATCCAAAAAAAGCACGTATAATGAAAACCGTTCGTGCGGCAGAGACTGAAGACGTAAGACAGTCGAGATTGGAAAGCGACCGAATACACACAGCCCGATCCTGTTGACTGAAACAACCGAGCGACGGGAAATGCGTTTAGAAAGCGACCGCATACGCACAGATCAATCCCGCCCGACCGAAACAACTGAGCGACGGGAAATGCGATTACAAGGCGTCCGAACTCGCGCAGCTAAAGCCCGATTAACAGAAACGATGACAGAACGGGAGGAGCGACTACGATCACGAACTGCTCAATCTAGGCGGGCATCAGGCATTGAATTGAAAGAATGCGCCTATCATTACGATGCCGACTATGATTATTCCGCTCAAGTGTCGCGATTGCAAAAATGGACAAAGAGTGTCCATTTCGGTAAAGAGCCCCCATGCCGGTAAATTAAAAAAAAAAATTGGATTTTCTGTTATCAGATAACGTATCTAAATCGTATGAAATTTTTTCTAAAAACATTAAGCTCTTAACTTGGAGTAAAGTTGATAACGTCAAAATTTTTCGGTTGAAAAAAGAACTTTGGAAACCTGGAAAACCAAAGCGCCGAGCGAAGCGTGGCCTGGCTGGGAGGTTCGGCGAAGCCGGGCCGAGCGGCTAATTACGATATATAAATATTGCAAAAGGTTGTACATAAAAATGTTTACCGATGTAATCGGTAGTCCTTCGGTTTTCATACCTTAAAAATAAAATTTAATTATCGCTTAATTACTGAAAATACATGAAAATTATATGTTTACGCTTTATATAAAAATAAACCGTACAATCGTTTACTTTTTTCTTCAAATTACAAAGAAACAGTAATGTTTATTGAAAGATTAATACCGAGGACTCAATTCCGGTAGGCTGGGATTACTATAATAGGATGTTATATGAAAAATATATTCTTAAGATCTGATCTGGTTTATCGGTTGTTAAGAAATCAATTCCGTAAGCGATTGTTGTGTGATTATTCGGTTGAAATAAATTTAAAAAATTCTACAACGAAATCCACTATTTTTTGTATCTTGAATTAAAAAGTGTGACTTATCGATTAAATTACCGATGCGGCATTAAAAAAAAAAGTTATTATTTATAGTATACTACTACAAACAAATTTTTTCATTCTCGTTTGTAAGTAAAAAAGGAACGAAATTGTAAATACAACTTCGAGCTTTATTTCTTTTCTGTTTAGCCTCCGGAGGCTAAACTCCGGTTTAGGCGAAAGGCTCTCCCGATCGATTTAGTGGTGAAAGTTCGGGCGGCCGTGTGGAAATTGCGAAAAGGCAGGGAGGCCGAGGTATTTGGGATGCGGTTTTGAGCCGTGCCAGTACCGGAGCCGAACTGTGATCTCAGTGCACCGGTTCTAAATTTCGAACAGTCGCCCATTTCCCTCCTTTGGAGGAGACTTTATAGCCTCGCGATGGAAGCACGGCGGCAAGAATGACACTCCACAACTAAGGGAAGGTCCTTGTATAGATTTATACAGGATCCGGGAGGGGGTATGCCTCTCCTTCGTTTTTAAGGGCGACGGGAGCCCGAGTGCTCTTCAACCGTGTAAATTTAAAACGATATTTGTTTCGGTTCCACCTGGCAGCCGATGAGCTGTGCATCTGCGAGAAGGTCCAGTCAAATGAGCGTATGATGTTTGACTATCCTGCTCTTGAGGGGCCAGAGACCGGGGCACCCTGGAACTTAGAGGTCAAGGGGAAAATGGCTGCTCGTAAACGGCGAGTCGGTGTGGCGAGAGCCGCATTGTCAGACCGCGTGGGAGTTCCTCGATGAAGTTGCGTTGTTCAACCGACATCGGTAGATTAGTTAAGGGTAAAGTATAATGACTCCTACCGTGCCGCTGCGGGAAGCTAATCCAGAGATAACGGCTGGCCACCGGCCAGATAAAGTTCCAAGCGCTTTAAACGGTGGACAGGTACTACCTGGCATTCAGCGACCGAGGCGTGACAGGAAATTACTGTCCTTTTAATTATAATAACAAGGGGTGCGCCTCCCCGGTTTAGTTTTAGTGAATGACAAGTGAGCGGTTGGGACGCGTAAGCAGGTGGTGTATGGCACCTCGCTTAGTCCGCTCGCGCTGTTAGGTAAGCTCACTAGGAGCTATTAAATTATTGGTCGCTGAACTGTTTTTGAGGCACAGTAGCTGTTTTTGGCACGGACATAGTTATGCTTAAATTGGACCTTCTTTTTCAGATTACTTTTAAAATTAAAAAACTGAATTTTCGTACCGAGTAAATAATGAAAAAAAAAAAAAAAACTAGTGTCGGGTGAAGCGATATTTGTAAACAAGGATGATTATTTATTTTGCATTAACACGATCTACGCTTAAATGCTTGCTTATGAAAATTGTTCGGACAACATTTCTTCTGAATAATAAATAAATTATAACAAAGCTATAATTTATTTATTATCTGATTGTTGGAGTAGTTTCTCCTTTACAGCGATTAATAAAACTGTTATTTTAAACGAATCTTTTTCGTTTTATCTGCCTTGATATTTAATTACAATGCAATTTCTTCTCCGGCTTTAAAATCTAAAAAGTTGATCGCTGCTAACTGAAGTAGTTATAAAATGAATAATGGTTTTATTTAAAAACTATTGACTCAAAAAGTTTAAATCGGTGAGAAACAAATTAGAAAAGAGTATATTGCATGTTTATTTTTATAATATTTTTCCCGTTTCACGCAGGTGTAAATTCAAATCAGGTTAAAAATCAGTTAACAAGTTTTATATATGTTAAAATTAAAAAAAAAACGGATACAATAAAAATTAAAAAAAATTGGATGTCCGGCCAGTGCAGATCATTACACGTCAGTGGAATGTAGAAGTGCAGAGCCCCTCAATTTCGGACCGTTGCCATCAGATCCGTGAAGGCTTTATGCCAATATGATTCGGTTAAAATAATTAACTTGTTTAAAATGCTCACGTACTATAAACTTTCCGTTGCCTATATCTTGAAAATGATATTGTTCATTTCGTTCGACGTATTCATTTTGCTGCGTTATTTGAATATAGTATAATTTTTGCTTCGACTTGTTTAAATTCATTTAAGCATATATATATATATATATATATGGCTTATGACACTCCCGGTAACTTAAGGATTCCAACGGGGGATTATAAATCGAAATCCGTTCAACCGTTCAGCTGCTACGGCGGAACAATCATACCTGAAATACAATACATTCCTTTTTGGGCAGTCGTGAAAAATTGGAAAGTTTTTATTAGTTTTACTTAAGACAAATGTAATTATTGAAATGAAATCGCTTATTACTGAAGTTTTACTTGAACTACAAAGGAAATTAGTTATTTAATAACGTAGAGAGACAATGCAGCTAGCGTAAGCGTTCTTATATGTATCTCGCCAAACGTTAAATAAATTTTATAAACGACGTAAATTTTTATCGTTTAACAAAATATAGTCGTAATAGCTTTATTCGATGGTAACGGTTGAAATATGTTGCGTGAAAAGCGTTAAGTTGTTAAAACAAATAAAACAACGCCGTGTTCGTTAAATAAACTTATTTCGTGTAGAACCAGCTTTTTGTTATAGCGTTTGAAAACGTTAGTTTACTTGCGTGGCGTATATTTTTGTTAGTATTTATTTCATCGAGAAGAAGATAGAAATAGCGAAAGAGAAAATAAGCAGAAAGAGGCAGTCGCCCGACAATCTCTGGCATTTCCCCTTTCCGAAATATATCTTCCCTTTTCATTGCTCTGCGGTTAGACTGACTTGGCAGAAAAGGAGGAAAAGTTTAATAGAAGAGGGAAAACAGTGTTTGGCTTTGAATTTCAGCCGGAATAATGATTTAGTGTGACGATTCTTTGTTGAATAAAATAAATAAAAAATATATTATTTATAATTGTATTCCATCGTAACTGTTTTCATTCGTCCAGAATTTATAAAAATTAAAATTGTTTACCTTTTATTTATTTTTCTCACTAAAAAAAGAAGTTAGCTATACTTACCGTATTTATTTTGTAAATCTATTTCAAGCACTTTCTACGTTTAAGGAAAATCGGGCTTACTACGGTTTTTTTGCATCATCTTATTACCCGTCTTCGCACAACATTTCGCTTGCGAAGGAATCATATATAAATGTTTTTATACAAACGGTGTCTTATTCTTTTTCCTTTACCGTTGGAGCGTGTCTTTTTACGTAACTGAATTACTAAATTTAACCGTATATGTAAATCACAATATGACTTTAAAATATCGAATTTTCTATAGTTAAAAAAATATAGTAATTTTACTCGTGCAAACTGTATATATATGCGGCATTTTAATAATACAAAAATAAAATTATGTCATTTTTCATGAAGTTTTTTTGTTGAAAAAAACAGAAATTAGATAACCGATTATAAAATTTCGTACTAGTTGAAAATACAATAAATTTGTTTTTGTAGGATTTAAATTGGACTATTTAATTTTGTTTGCTATAATGATTTATGTTATATGAAATTAGATTGAAAATATACTTAACAAGAAAGAAACTGAGGAGAGATCTACTAATTTTATTTGATCTGCTGGAATTTATTAGTAAAAAAGAAAAAAATCTAGATAATTTTAGAAACAATTCTATTAATTTTTATTTAGATAATTTTTAAAAATTACACTAGCAAAACAGTCAGTTCTTTTTGGTTGTACTTAGTCTTAAGGTAATCTTCAAATTTAATTAAAAAGTTTAAAATTATATATTTTTTGGAATAAAACATTTTAAAATTTACGATGAACTTTTACGTAAAAAGTTTGAGTTAATTTCTACTCTAATAATGCCTAATTTAGAAAAAAAATTGAAACGGTAGAATATTTTTAAAAATCGATAGAACTCTTAAATTTAAGATCGGTATTCCCCACCGCGACTGATAATTTCTGTAACAATAATTTTAAAAGATTTCTTGTAACAGCCAGGGAAGCAATTTATGCGCTAACAAAGTAATATTACTAGTAATATTATTACTTTGTTTTTCTACTGTGAAAAAACCTTTCTGCGTATTTTTTATGAAAAAAAGATCGGCTTAAATTTGTAAAACTTGTTTATTTAGAAGACCGATGTAACTTTATCGGGTGAGCTTTTTTAACAATAAACGCAGCCAAAGATTATTTCAATTTTCATTATTGGGCTATAAAATAAAATTGATTTTAATAAAGAATGTACGGCACCGATTTAAAGAAATCGATTCGATTTATTAAATGACATCTAATTTTTCAGTTCGTCAAACTTGATCGTTCATATTCGTATAAGGACCGTATTCCTGTAAAACACTATATAAGAACCGATAAAATTTCTATTTTAGTGATACTACAATGTAAGTATGTAGATGATCGTTTTTTGATACCGTACCGTCTTACGTATTACTCTCTTTTTCCGTTTAGCCTCCGGAATCACCGTAAGGTATTACTGCAGAGGATGGTATGTATGAATGTAAATGAAGTGTAGTCTTGTACATTCTCAGGTCGACCGTTCCTGAGATGTATGGTTAATTGAAACCCGACCGCCGAAGAACACCGGTATCCACGATCTAATATTCAAATCCGTATAAAAGTGACTGCCTACATAGGATTTGAACCTCAGAACTCTCGACTTCGAAATCAGCTGATTTGCGATGACGAGTTAATAATAGACCAGCCCGGTGGGCGGCTATCTTATTTATTACTAGAAAACATATTTCTAGATGCTAAAAATTGTTTTTTTTTTAAAGGCTAAAATTTGATAAAATTTTCGATAAAGAAAATTTCAAATCTTTTCTTCCATGTATCTTGTTTTATTTTCTGAATGTAAATGAATTATAAATGCGGCGGACAGAAATCATTATTTTCAAATCGTTTTTAACAAATCTCTGTATTGTCCTAGAATAAAGTCCGGTAGGAAAAGGTAGTTAACAAAATGTCAGTATTACATAATTTAGAAGAGGTCAGCAAAATATAGTTAATATCTCAATATCTGGAAACAAAAACTCACATGCGTTTTGATTTTTGATATTTTGACAATATGACCCTACAAAATTTATCGATGGACGTTAAAATAAATGCGACCCCGATACTAGTAAATACGATTGACGGTTAAACAATCCTACAGAATTGGATTACGTATAACGATACACGAACAATTTTGTTTTCCTAGTTACATCCGGCCGAAAACATTTATAACACTATCGAGTCGCGATAATAGCTGTAGAAGAAATAGCGGTTTTGGTAAATCACCAGGTTTGTCAGTTTTTTGTTGCTGCTGCACCGCTACCGCTGGATCCACAACTTCTTTCGTTCAAAATATATTTTCTTTTTTATTTTGTTATGAACCCGACACATATATAATGAAAATTTTTAGTTTTTAAAAGAAGAAAGTTTTATACGTTTTACTATTTATTAATATCGTTTTCAAAAATTTTTCATATTTAAAAACTTTTTCGAAATATTTAATTAAAAAAAAATTCATATCTTTTCCGTTCCCTTGGTACCAAAAGTTTACGGTTTAAATAATAATTACTAAAAATGAATTAAATGGAGAAAATATGGAATATTATCTTTATAATGGAGACCGGTATTCTTTGATGTGAAGTAATTGCTCGAACAAATCCTTCTCGGCGTCATGAATTCGCATCAATATCAATCTAGTAATGTAATAAACAGAACAAACAATAACAACAAACAGCAACAATAACAATTGAAGAACATAAGAAAGAAGCCCTAATAAGAAAGGGAGTCCGACAAGGATGTTCGCTATCCCCGTTACTTTTTAATCTTTACATAGAACTAGCAGTTAATGATGTTAAAGAACAATTTAGATTCGGAGTAACAGTACAAGGTGAAAAGATAAAGATGCTACGATTTGCTGATGATATAGTAATTCTAGCCGAGAGTAAGAAGATTTAGAAGAAACAATGAACGGCATGGATGAAGTCCTACGCAAGAACTATCGCATGAAAATAAACAAGAACAAAACAAAAGTAATGAAATATAGTAGAAATAACAAAGATGGAACCCTGAATGTGAAAATAGGAGGAGAAAAGATTACGGAGGTAGAAGAATTTTGTTATTTGGGAAGTAAAATTACTAAAGATGGACGAAGCAGGAGCGATATAAAATGCCGAATAGCACAAGCTAAACGAGCCTTCAGTAAGAAATATAATTTGTTTACATCAAAAATTAATTTAAATATCAGGAAAAGATTTTTGAAAGTGTATGTTTGGAGTGTCGCTTTATATGGAAGTGAAACTTGGACGATCGGAGTATCTGAGAAGAAAAGATTAGAAGCTTTTGAAATGCGGTGCTATAGGAGAATGTTAAAAATCAGATGGGTGGATAAAGTGACAAATGAAGAGGTATTGCGGCAAACAGATGAAGAAAGAAGCATTTGGAAAAATATAGTTAAAAGAAGAGACAGACTTATAGGCCACATACTAAGGCATCCTGGAATAGTCGCTTTAATATTGGAAGGACAGGTAGAAGGGAAAAATTGTGTAGGCAGGCCACGTTTGGAGTATGTAAAACAAATTGTTGGGGATGTAGGATGTAGAGGGTATACTGAAATGAAACGACTAGCACTAGATTGGGAATCTTGGAGAGCTGCATCAAACCAGTCAAATGACTGAAGACAAAAAAAAAAATGTAATAATGGCGGATTTCACACTCGGCTTCCTCGGGTTGATTACTCGACCGCCAAGTACTTTCTATAGTCTGAGTATGTGTGTGCCGGTTCCGGATTGACGATGTATTTCATGTAGTTCACAGTTTTCTATCGGACTATGCGGTACGCTCGCCAGTCAAAACCTGATATGACAGCTGTTCCGGATAGACTGTACCGACTAATAACGCTGGTCAACGTAAAATTTGGAACTGAAAAGGGAGTAGGCATTCTATGTAGTATTTTATGTGCTGAATCTGAATATGTATGCCGGAACAACCCATCGCGTAACGTTCTTAAGTTACAACCCCCTTAAATTTATTTGTCCAATCATTCGTGGAACGAACAATACAAATAAGTTAGTACGTCTGTATGTGTGGTTATTCATATCTGATTTATGTTGCGGTGCGTGCTATAGACCTATATTTATAAAAATCGAACGATGATGTCATTTAACGCCAAGCCACACATGTCAGTGATTCAAGCAATGAGCAATTCAATGCGATGAAATTTTCTTCGGTACGTGTTCACCTCTTGGTATGACTTGTTCTGTTCGTTAGTTATAGTAATGTTTTATCAAACACATTTTGTAAAGATTGTTTCAAAAGTGATGCCATAAATTTATTGAAAGATTTTTATGACAGAACAACTTTGATTTTTTAAGTTTGTGTGTGTATATATATATATATATATATATATATATATATATGTGTGTGTGTGTGTGTGTGTGTGTGTGTGTGTGTGTGTGTGTGTGTGTGTGTGTGTGTGTGTGTTTTACGCTGTGTTTTATTGCCCTCCATGGTGAAACAATTTTTTTAAGTACTTTAAGTAATTAAGCATTTATAAATTAAAACATAATTATTTTTATAATTAAGTCAGTATTTCTGTAATATTTCAGTTTATTTTTTCTTACGTTTGCGGAGAATTTACCGTGAAATGTCAACGAAAATCAGTATCGAATCTGCTGAAAACCGCCTACAAACATTATTTGGATTGTTCCTTGGGAGATCAAGATAAATCCTGGGCTCCACATGTAGCACGACAGTGCTACGTTAAACTAACCCGGTGTTAAAAGGAGAAAAGGAGCATTTACCTTTTGGCGTTCTTATGATTTGACGAGAGCCCACTGACCGTTATGGTGACTGCTATTTTCGCTTAAAAAATGTTACCGGTTTCTATTCAAATAATAAAAGCGGTATCGCTTACCCCCAAATGTTCGTTCAGCTATGAGACCGGTACTTCGTGGTGTTGATTTACCGATTCCGATCGCTCCAACCTCTTGGAAAGATATTTCTGATTCCCCAGAAAGCTCGACCGATAAATCCTCAACTTAGATATTAATTACGTTCCAGAAGAATCAAATACTGAACCTCACTTCATCACATAAGCAGAACCGAGCGACCTAAATCGTGACTTGTATTTGTCGAAACGACGTGCACAACTCCTAGGTTCACTTCTCAAAGAATGAAATTTATTAAACAAGGATACTAGTATTTCAGTATGTAGAAATCCAAACGAAAATTTACTAAAATACTTTAGAAGAGATGACGGTTTAATTTGTTCTTTTCGTGATGTTTGGGGGTTATGTCTGAACCGACATTGAATATGATATTCACGATCGGCGTTTATGTATAGACTCTTCAAAAAGAAGCTTAAAGGCATAACTCGAAAACGTTTTCTTCTATACCGATAGAACGTGGCTGTAGGAATGAAAGAGACATGAAAGTATGTCAAACCTTTAAAAGCTATTAAGTATGATAAACACTCATGGCGAATCATCACTGTACTGAAAGCGTACTGAAAAGCTTCTGTACTGAAAGGCTTCTTCTATATATATATGTGTCTAAATATACGTGTTTGTTGTGTTCGTGGGATAGTAGGGCTACATATAATCACTACGCATTTAAAATACTGGCCAAAAAGAAATCGGTTCTCCCCGGGAAAGGAAAATATTGCCAATATTCCCTTTGTCGAAGCAGATCGTATTATTTTACCACCTCTACACGTAAAACTAGGCCCGAGAAAGAATTTGAAAAGCATTAGATAAAGATGGAGACGGCTTTAAATATTTAGCCGAGGTTTATTCACAGTTAAGTAAAGCCAAATTAAAAAAGGGAATATTCATCGGGCCGCAAATAAGAAAATTAATTCGTAAAGATATATTTGACGGCAAACTGAATCCTAAAGAACTAGCAGCATACAAGTCATTCACTGGTTTTCTTGGAAACAAAAAATTTAAAAAGCACGAACAGCCTATAAATAAACTCTTAGAAAACTTCAAAAATGTAAGGTGCAGAATGCAATTCATTTTTTACATTTTCATTTGGACTTTTTCTTTTAAACTCGGGTGACATCCGCGACGAATAAGAAGAAAGGTTCTACCGATATTTGTTGCAGATGGAATTACGTTATCAAGGCAGATGGGGTGAATCTATGATGAGTGACTACTGCTGGAAGATAAAAAAAGTGTTTAGTCAGAAGACTGAACGCAAAAGAAAGATAAGAAAAAATAAATTAAGATAAACGTAAAGTACAAAATAAAGGTATTTTATTTCTAATTATTATTATTTCTGTATTCTATTTACGAAGTTTCTCAACATTTTAAAGGGTCATAACTAAAAATCAGAAGGGATGAAGAAAAACTGATGACATTTTAAGATTTAACGTAAAATATAAATTCTAATTCACCTACTTTTATTTCAGTTCCAAATTATTATTTTTTTTTTTTTTGATCTCCTTAATAGGTAAAAACCTACTGATCTTTCCAAAAACGGTACTGAGATTCTCAGTATACTCTCCAAACAGTATTGGTGATTTGGTTCGTCTGGCATTTCTCCCACCACCGCTCCAATCGGTCGCCCTAAAGCATAAGACCGAATGTCCGTACCGCAAACGGCTACTGCGCCTGAAAACGGTTTAGCGACCAATATCCTTATTAGCTCCTAGAGCTTACTTAACTGCGTGAGCGGAATAAGCGTGGTGCCCTATACTACTCGCTCGCGTGTCCCACCGCTCACTAGTCATACATTACTAAACCGGGTAGGTGCACCCCGTTTTCCATACTAAATTATATGACTTATCAGTAAATTAAAATTTATTCCGTTAAGGATAGCAATTTGCTGCCACGCCTAGGTCGCTGAACAAAGCTGGGCAAGTAACTGCCCATCATATTATAGCGCTTTGAGCTATATTTGACCTATGGCGAGCCATTTCTCCAGGGTAGCTTCCTACAGCAAGCGGTAGCAGTCTTATATCCCTTAAACTGGTGATGCCGGTTGAACAAAGCTACGACATGAAGGAACTCCCACACGGTTCGACAATGCGGCTTCACGTCACATGACTCGCCTCTTATAAGCGGCAAATTTTCCCCTTGACCTCTAAGTTCCAGGCTGGCCTGAGTTTTGGCCTCCCCAAGTCGAACATCAAGTGTTCGTTCGATTGGACCTCCCCGCAGACGCATAACTCATCAGCTGCCAGGTGGAATCGAAACACATATCGGTTCAAATTCGCGTGGTTGGAGAGCACATTGGCTCCCTTTGCCCTTATAAACGAACTAGAGGCGTACCATCCCCCCAAGTCCTGTATAAATCTTACAAGTAGCTACCCTTAGTCGTGGCGTGCCTAAGGGTGAGATAGAATTACACTGTTGGTGATAGAAGTACACTATTGTGAGATAGAATATGTCATACTTAGTAAAATTGTTAAGATCTTGCGGGTACGATGGTCCTTTTTATTATTCAAACAGCGATAAGGATTGCAGGCCCTTCGTTATCGCTCTATACCGTTTCAAAGAGGAAAACCGATTAAAAGAATTGTATCATTTTTACTATACAAATTATATCGTAAAATTTAAAATTATTTCTCTTGTCTTTTATCATTAAAGGATATGTTTTAAGAGACGGTAAAAGATTCAAAAGTTATTACCTAAACATCCTAGTGTCTCTAATTCTGTCACTGTTTCGCGCAGACTATTCAACCGATGAGTTGACATTTTATATGAACATAGGTTTTATACCTGAAAAGAATACAGGAATATTGCCTTACAAATTGTTTCACGGTTTCTAAACTGTGGCCGTTATAACGGCTTGCGATAACAACCGGATTATGTTCCTTACCGATATTCAACTTTACTGTGACCAAACTGTTAATCAAGTCGAATTCGGTGACCGCTAGTTGTATTTTAAATTAAATTTCCTACAAAAAATGTTTCTGTCTTTTTTGATATCTTGATATTTCTGTTATTCAGTGCAACAGCGCCAATACATAAATAAAAAGTTGAATCCACCTAAAGGTTAATAAATTTTTATGAAATTGATTCAAAGCAAGACGGGTAATAACGGAGTTATTGAGTGTCTATAAAAAAAAAACGGTGGTCATCCGAATGAAGCATGTTATTTAAAAATGTATATCGATAGTATATTTAAATAATTTGTTCATATATTTAAAAATTAAATTCACGAAAGAATTATATCATTTTTTTTGCACCGTTTGTTCCACTGAAATGGTTCAATTTTATTAGTAAAATAGAACTTATATTACCATTAGACTATATTATATTAATATATATTAATATATATATTAATATTAAATATATATTAATATTAATATATATATTATATTAATATATACTTATATTAACATTTAGATGTTAATATAAGTAAAAAACTACAATAATTTTAGAAATTTTATTAAAAAAACGAATTTTAGTTGAGTACAGATAGTTTTATATTGTTATTAAATATATTTATTCAATATTATTAGTTCTTCTTATATAAAATTTCAAATTTTGAATAATATACGGATGTAAAACTGTATAATTGTAGGGTTTTTTATTTTTGTAATTCTTCTGACCTCCGTTAGTTTTAATTTTTTAAATTCATCTCCGTATAAGATTTCTGATTTTTCAAACTAATCTCGATATAAAATATCTGTTTAATTTTTTTTAAATGAACCTCGACTTCTGATTTTTTAAACTAAACCTTGATATAAGACTAAATTGAAGCGAGGGCCCACCACCCTCCTCGCACTTTATCGCACCGCTATCGTTAAAGTCTGACTATTTCTGTTTTTCTTTTCTTTTATTTAAATTAGATTTATTTTTGTCAATTTGTAAATTTCTCTTTATACTATGATTCCGTCAGACGTTTTAAGTATTGCTTTTTTGTTTTACTTCTTGTGTTGATATTTTAAAAATCTATATTTTTGTTACTATTTGGTTTTATAACGGATTAAATTTTCTTTGCAGAGTTTTTTATTCGCTTCCTAGTTTACTTTTACGCTTTTTGGTATTTCTATGATATAATCTTTAATATTTCGTTTTAATTAGTTTATTCCTTAACAAAGTTTTTCTTCGCTCAAATGAATCTGTTTAATTTTTAGTTCTGGAGCAAAGTTAAATCTTTACCGATCAAACAAAGACTTAGAAAATTCTTATTTTTGTTTTTTAATGTTTTTTTTTCACAACATAATCACTCATAGTTTATGAGTGACTAATCGAGTAACACTATGATATCAGCTCCCGTCCCCCGTAAATAGAATTTACGTTCATAACTATTTACACCCGTTAACTATATTTGTTTTGTTAGGATTTAGTTTTAGCTATGAAAATAGTCGACCCGTTGACCAAACTTAAGGAACTAATTCAGGACATTGAAGTAAATAAAAACGTTCGTGCGGATAAATAACTTATTTCGCTTCAATTTCCCTCCTGTCCGCCGTTTTTTTATTTTTCCAATAAGAATTAATATTTTAATAACGGATGGATATAATTTAATGAGATTTGATGTATGTATATGTACGACAACATCCTCTACGTAATAAATAAGTTTTAAAATTTTACGTTTAACATAGTTGACCGTTGTTTAAATTTTGAATCGTTAATCGTTTCGTAAATATTGATTTGTCGAATTACGTTTTATTAGATAAAGCCGTACTCTTTTTTCGCTTCCTTCATTAAATGAATTAAAATTAATCAGTAATACTGTCCGATATATATGAAATATATATGTCATGTGAAATTTGTTTGTTTGTTACTCGATCGCACCAAAAAACTACTTTATCGATTTCGATGATTTTATTTCATTTCAATTTTTTATAGGGAAGTGTGTAGGCCGCAAAAAAACACGATATATTAGTTTAATTTTTCGAAAGATGAAAAACTGCAATTTTTTTAAAAATTTCTTCATTTAGCGAGTACTATTGCATTTTTTAAATTTTTTCTTCTTTTTTTTCGGGAAAAAATAATTTTTTTATCGGCTACGTTGATTACCGGTACGCATACGACGCCGCGGGTATTCGCTAGATAAATATATAACCGTTTTTAAATATTTCACGTGACGAAATTAAACTCGCAAAAACAAAAACCGTTATTTAAAGCTGAGTTCTTCACTGAAGAATTCTAATTTCCAGGATAAAATCCTGTATTACCAGACGTTCTTTCTTTTTGTAGTTATAAATCGTAAATTAATTTTCGGTAAGCATATAGTTATCTCTTAAAAAACGTGATATATAGTCACGACTCATAATATTGAATATTAGAATAAAATTGATTGTAAAATACATTTTTTTGTTAATGATATAATAAGTAGTTGCAAAATTTTATTTTTTTAAATTTTTACTCCTTGGAATTGTATATTAAAATATTTCTAAACGGGAAAGAATCCCCGTTTAAAATGTTTGATTTAATACTTATCGCTTGAAATTGTTCGCTAAAATGAATTTTTGAAAAATGGTGGGTGAAAATCTCGTTTTCCTAACGAAATAAAAATTGAGATCGCAAAAGAAGCTTTTACAAACATTTCTTTGATTAAAAAATGTTGTTTTCGGGATCGCGTAATAACGATGTACAAAAAAGAGAGGATTTAATTTTTTCCTGTTATTGTAAAGTTCTTCGTCAAAGTAAAACGAATATCTATTTTCCTTTTAGAGGGGAGGACCGGTCCATTGATATCGAAAATATTTGAACTAAATAGCGGGTACAGTTAAGAGTTCATCTGTAATCATTACGTTTGATTAAGGAAATCCGTTCTTTATAACCAGCTTTTGCCGTTAATGCGTAACGCTGTATAAACTTAAACAAAAAACGCAATCGTAAACATAATACTGGACATAAATTGAAGTAATGAATTCTTTATCCGGTTAAAGCCACTAAATTCAAATGTAATATGAAAATAAAAAGCAACAAAGCAATTTACAGGCATAACTTTAATTAAATGCGCTGTGCTCGCTACAAAAAAAATTGTCTCGCTAGCCTAACATACGAAAATTGTAAAATCTTGTAACGTTGAAAAACTTACGCGTAAAGTTCCTAAAAGTAATCTAAAAAGTTTGTATTTAACATAATGCTTCAGAAGTTTCTTTGTTAAAAAACCGCCTGGTGCGGTATAAACAGTTTGATTTTACACCGAGTTGATTTTATTTCGAAATATTGTCAAACTATAAAAGTTATGAAAAGATAATATTATTTATTATATTTTTAGTATCTCGAGATCATTTGACTTAATTTCGATCGATTTAATACTAAAAAATAAACTTCGTTTTAATTTATTTCTAATTCAATTTTTGGAGACCCTATAGTTATCTCTTAAAGGAATTGACTTAGTACCGACTCAGATATTATGAAAAATAACTAAAATACAACGCGTTCCTGATTTAAGCCTTACTACTTACAAAGTAATGGAATTACACGGATAAATTTACGCCTAAAACAATCCTCAAAGATCAATAAATAAGTTATAAATAGCTTTCGTATATGCCCAACGGTCCTTTACTTTTAAAGGAAAAATCGATACATTCCTACAAGTAAACCCACGAATATTCTGATTTATATAGAGTATGTTCAGAAAGATTCCACCGTACTTTATGCCTGTATTCCTCTCAAGAAAATAATGAAAAAAAAAATCGTTTGATTATCAGTTTGTCGTTTCAATTCAGCAAGCAAATTGTTCGCCCAGATTTTTTCTATAAAGATCAAATAACGCTGTATTAAAACTTTAGACAGATTATTAAACAAACTAACGGGATTATATGTCATTTTAATGAAAAATTGAAATAAATGAGTCCCAAAACTGTATCTCCTGTAATTTTCGAAAAACTTGTAATAAAACTTAAAATATTGAAGTCGAAAATTTTCTTTGTTAATTCTCTAATAACCAAACAAAACTTCAAGGCAAAGTTTGTAAAAAAATTGATTCTGAGAAAATTTATGTAATTAAACTCCGTAAAACAGGATAATTTCTTTTTTAATTTTTAAAGAAAAAATATTTTGATGTTTTGAAAATCGGGTAGCGGAATCATTGAATTAAAAGAAATTTTTACCGTTAACAAACAGCATTTCTAAGACTACATAAAAAAAACGTTAAAGCTCCTTTTTAGCTGTACAATTTCTAGAATGAGCTATCTCATACGCTTTTTATAGACGCTTTCGCTTCACTGTAGATTAATTTTTACTCCCGCTTTTTAGTCTCGTAGTGCGGCGTAGTGAAACAGAAGCTAATAAATTATTGATAGCTACCTGATTGAATTTGTTTGGGGACAGTAATACAGCAACGCTGATTTTTTTTTTTTAATATATAAAATAATGCATAATACTATTGAATTGATCTTCTTAGCGAATGTATAATTATTCAAATTTGTAGTTGTATATTCTTGTATATGAGTTATAATATCTTTACCCTAAATAAATTATACATTAAATAAAAAATTGTGAAAATTACAAAAAAAAATTTACAATAAATCTTTAGTTAGAAAGAGTACGGTTAGAAGTAAACAGATGACGTTACAACTGAAGAAGGGTCTTTTGAAATGGTACGTTTGGAATGTACTTATATACGGATGTAAAATATGAGCGCTAAGAAAAAGGAAAAAGAAGAAGTAATAATCTTTTAAAATACGAGCAAGAAGGAAATTAGACGAAATTAAATGTACAGAAAAGTTAAAAAATGAAGCGATGAGGACAGTTAAAAAGAACAGTTGCTTAATCAGAAATTCAAAATCGGTCTGGACATATCGTAAGAGTAGAAGCGCGATCGATTAAAACAGTGCTGGAAGGATCGATAGAAGATGTCAAAAAAGTTTAAAAATTGTAGGCCGATAGGAAACGGGAGCTATTAGGATGGGATCTTAAAAGTTTAGCTGTAAGTAAAGGAAAGTGGAAACTGTCATGATACAAGTGACCTGCCTCAGGGAAGATAACCCAAACGATGCGATAAATCTACAAATTAATCTTACTAAAATAAAAGATACATAATTAAAAATAAAATAAATTCTAATTTTAGTAAAAGTATTAGAGAAATGAATTAAATTTAAAAAACCAACAAGTACAAGTATGATTTATCAGATTCTCCACTGAACTTGTCACTTTCAGTAATAAAAAATGTTATATAAATCCTACTTATTTACAGAGAGGTTAAAAAAAGCCCCTTAGTTGACCACCGGGTACAATTTAATACCGATTGACAGCTGTAGATTTACATTAAATGGAAAATAACGACCGTAGCAATGTTATTATAATTGTTTTTCCTAATATGTAAGTTGCAGTCTGTTCAACTAGTAAACAATAAGAAACACCTCCCCTCCCAGCCCGATGAGATGAGGATAATATGTATGATATGTAAATCGGGTGTAGTCTTGTACAGACTCAGGCCGACCTTTCCTGAGACGTGTGGGTTAATTGAACCCCAACGATCAAACAGTATCCACCTTCTAGTATTCAAATGCTTATAAAAGCAACTACATTTTCTTAGACTTTGAATCTCAGTACTTTCGAATTCGAAGATCGGCTGATAAATAACTGATTTGCGATGTACGGTGTGCTTGACATGCTTTCTGTTGATTTCGATGTTATATAATATTGCCCGAATAGCTTTATGTTCATGCCTATTTATATACTCAGATATATAATCGCTCACAGAAACAAACACGTAGTTAACCGCTAGACCAGCCGTAAATAAAAAATAACTACGAGATAATAATCATAAATAATAATAATAATAATAGTATAATAAAGTTATCATAAAAATGAAGTAAAATAAAATTTTCAGTTTAGGAAACGTTGAAAATCTTCATCGTAAAAAATTCATAATAATTTTTTATTTATTTTATTATTAGAAAATTCTTTAATTTTCTAATTATTATTTTATAAAAAAATAAAATAATTTTTGGATTAAAAATTTTAATCCAAATAATATAAATTAAATCTATACTATTTTATAAAGAGGAAAAGGGTTTTTGTTCGTTCGCGATAAACAAAAAACTACGCGATCAATCGCAACCAAATTTTTACCCTTGTTTCTTGGCATAGTTGAGAAGGTTTTTAGATACATTTGATCTCGAAAGATTTCCAAGAACCAATATTTTAAATAGCGTAGATAAAAAGACGATTCCATTTTCAATTTTTTTTTACCTCGGTAAAGGATTTAATTTAGCTTTTTTAACCGATGAAAAATTAGTAGCTGTAGTAGTATAGGAACAGCTGTTTACAGTCGGTTAAAGTTGTACCTTGCGATTGAAATTTCATCTTTAGATAATAATACGAATCTAAAATTTAGATCTTCGCTTAAGATACATAATACGGAGGGTCTCGGGGAAGTTCTCGGTCTCTTGTATTTCATATTAATGACACGCCTCAAAATCTTAAACCGCCCGTTGTAACTCTTTTTGCAGACGGCGCAACTGTATTTCCATATATTATATATATATGAAGGTCGTCGTTTGAAAGGATTTTAAAATTCTGCAATAGCGGTTCAAAAAATTATTCGCCGGATATACGTTAACAATTTACCTTTAAATATGAACTGTGCATCTCCGGTAGAGGTGCCGACCACGTGGGACATCATGTTCCCATTAATGATAGCGGTAGTATTTAATCGTCCACAAATTGAAATTTCTGAATCTTTTACCCGACAAGTTTTCTTGGAACGGTTAAATCGATTTCTATTATAACAAAATCGAACAGTACTGTTTACTTTGAAGCGCCTTAGTAAAACGGTAAGGTTGACGTCGTTAAAGATTTATTATTTTTACGAATATTTCCGTTTATATAATGTCACTTCGGGGCTCCCTCAAAAAGTCAGAACGAGTTTTTAAGATGTAAAAACGGGTTGTCGTTCGTTATCTGGTGCCCGTAGGTACGAATCGTAAATATCGATAATTAATAATTTGAATTTCCTCGGTCTAGATAGCGGTACAGCTCTAGAAGGGAAATATTGTAATCGATCAGATTTGAGCACGTGCGGTTTTCATCGGATTTTGTCGTTCTGACACCGAAGGAACCCAATAAAAATAAACAAAACCGGTTGAAAATTTTCCAAATGTTAATGTTCTTATGTACGTGTGTTCTGTGTTAGCCTCTAAATCACTTTATATCTCACGAACTACTGAACCGGTTTTGACCAAACTTGGTCAGATTACTTCCACATATAGTGCATTGATGCCATTAGATTTTCAACTTAAAAGCTCAAGGGGATGAGGCTGTAGATCAAGATCCCCTTCATTATCTCGAGATTTCGCCTAATTAAGGACATATTTTTTTTAGGCGCATTTGTTAACGTTTAAAAAAATATTTAAAATATTATTTATCGAATAATAAAAGTTCTAAATCGATTATAACAATATTTGCCAAAAAAGATTATGCAAAATCGCAAAAAAATTATATTGTTGTCTGTAGTCGTCACTCTGTCTTTTTCTGTTTAGCATCTGGAACCGGCGTAAGGTATTACTTCAGAGGATGATATGTACGAATGTAAATGGAGTGCAGTCTTGTACGGTTTCAGGTCGACCGTTCGTGAGGTATGTGGTTAATTGAAATCCAAACACCAAAGAACAAAGGTTTCCACGATCTAGTATTCAAATCCGTTTAAAAGTAAGCGCCTTTACTAGAATTTCAACCTTAGAACTCTCGACTTTGAAATCAAGCGATTTGCGATGACGAGTTAACCGCTAGATCGGCCCGAAGGGCTTGTTGTAGTCGTCTGCTACGTTATGACGTTACAGGTGAGCGGTACAATTAAATAAATGAATAATATTTAAAGTTTAAAAAAAATAACTCGACTAACAGAGTCTCGAACTCGATCGCCCGGTTGACTCGGTACCTAGTGCGTTAAGCCTCGCGGTTTCACCGGTCTTCATACCGCGTACAACCGAAATTTGTTCTGTGTAAGTTGTGAAATTACATTAGTTTAGTTAGTGCCGACCGTCTCGGCTATTGCCGCCACACCCGCGCGAATTAAATACGGTATAGAGGCGCGCTATAGTTAAAAGTATTGATTTAAATAAACGAGAAAATATTGTATTTAGTTAGTCATAAATATTTTAAACTAAGTTGTGTGTTTGTAGTCGTTGTTGTTGTGTTGTAGCCGTACGTTAGAAACAACTCACAGTTGTGGGACTTTACCGTAACATTGTTTTTGCCAAGAGACGGAAAGTCCTACAACTGCGTTTGACAACTTTTTTTAACCTAAAATTTATTTATATTTATGAATGCGCTATATTTTTGACGAGGATATTCACTAGAAATAATGTTCCATATCTATCAAATCAGACTCAAAATGTTATTTCCGTACAACTTACGCGATATTTCGGCTTACAACAAAGGATCTTATTATCCTTCTGATGCCGTTTTTAATAAATTGAAATTGTTGAGCGCTATCGTCTAGCGGAAAAAATTGAACCCACAACCGCATAATAAATTGTATTGTGAACTGTAAACGGTAGGTTGATTATATTAACATTTATTATACTTATCTTTTTTTTGTACATTTTGTTAAAAGTTATTGTTGACATAAGCTTTTTTATAAAAAGAAATAAGTATAGAAGCACCATGCTTCTTGATACGAACGGTGTATATATATATATATATATATATATATATATATATATTTGTTTTCTTTAACCTTCGGGACCGCGGTTATGTATTGCTTCCCCGAGGATAAGGTAAATGTTTTGTAGCGGTGAAAATGCCGTGCCTGACCGGGATTCGAACGCGTGACCTCCGGATGAAAGCCCGAGACGCTACCACTTTCGCCACGGAGGCCAGAAATTGCGTATTAATCCTTTTACTTCGTTATATATCTGTCACCGTGGCAACAAAAACATATTTAAATAAAATTACTAATCTTCTTTTCTTTAATCGATATCTGTAAAATACTTAACGTTCTCACAAACGTGAGAATATGAACGCGTCGAGAGTCCAGGGGGCTCCGTCCCCTGGCTAGACGGTCGGGCAAGCGCAGCGAACCCGGACCGGCTAGTATTTAAATAAATTATTTGGAATTTAATCGCATTTATTTTTATCTTAAAATTTGTTTTTTATTTATAAGTAATATCTATGTATTTTCTTGTTATGTACCGATCAAATTAAAATATTTATTGTAAGCCCTTTTGCTGCTAAAATTTGCGATAATTTCTTTTTCACGTAATTAATCGTATAATTGTATTTTTGTATGCGTCATAAGTTAAAATAAAATAAAATATTTTTAGTCTGTGATCTCACTTAGCGTTATCAAATTTTTAAACAAATGAGTATAATAAAGAAAAAAAATTAATTTTTTCTTATAATTATCGATCATTAAAAGAGACAAATGATAAGAAATTACACAGGTGGATTAAAAATGATGAAGAATACCCTTTCAATAGTAGTTAAAAGTTCTTTTAGTAGCTTATAAACCGCTATTAAACATGTCGCCGTAAGTACAGCAGCGTCGTTTCTTACTGTCTAATTTGCTTTTTTCGTGAACTAATTATTTACGATCTTTGATAAGAAGATCGAAATAAACTTACTGAAGTTAATCAAATTATAACATTACTTTTACGCTGAATTATTTGTGAATTTTTTCATTAACGTAATAAAGCTAGGCGATTCAGAAATTTTGTATTTTTCTTTTTATTTAAACACGTAAAACAACTTATTACATTAGAATGAAATGCTTTAAAAAAAAACCGTTTGTGACGTTTACAGTATAAGAGAGATATCAATTAGATTTTCTTTTCCTGAGAGTTAAATACTGAGGGCTCTTTGTACTAATTTATTATTTTTTTTTTTGTAAGAAAAACAAGTTAGATCGAAACAATTGAAAGGCTCAATACGGAAACGTTTCAATTAATTTTATCAAAAATAGTTTTAAAACTGTTGGATTTTTTATCCTAACCGTTAATATTATTAACGATCTATAATTATTTTAATAAAGTAGGCTTCTGTAGTTTGTTTTTCAAGAAACAATATTAACTGCTTTGGAGGCCTTTTTATTATATAAGAGTTTTCGATTATCGGGCGCTATTCGGAACTTTTGCGACCTTATCTTTCGATAGATTTTCTTTCCGACTTAAAAACAGTAAAATCTACTATCAAAGACCCTTAACTTGCCATTTCCAAAAATGTCTTTAACTATTTTAACAAAAATAAATGTGATGTGGACACCACATAATTTCTTTGTACGCCTATTAAATTACATATACGCATTTTTGCTGCACTTCATTTAAATTTATTTCATTTGAAAGCGAAATACGATCCTCCGATTCTTTAAAGTGGACATTTACACGATCGCATTGTCGTGGATACCACCCCATTGCTTCACAGTTTTTTGTGGTGTCCGTATCAGCATTTTATATTAATTTTGTTTTGCGTCGCTCAAGTAGTTATGCGGTGTAACTGAGAACGTGTCGGATCCTTATCGTGCACACATCGGTTCAAATCCGACTTCATATACATATATTTTTTTAATTTTTTTTTTACTTTAAATATGTTGATTTACTAATAATTATTAACCTCTGTAACATTTTTCGTATTAAAATGAGAGGTAAATAAAATTTTATTTCACTAATAACTTCTGATTTTTTTTAAATTAATTTTTTATTATTGAATTATTATTTATCGTAAAAGGTTTTTTTTACAATCGGAGGTTAATAATTATTAATTTCTCAAACATGGTACCTCTGATATGTTAAATAAATAAATTAAAAATTAATGTAATCCACCTTATCAGCACGTTGATATGTACTCTAGATCTTTCGGGCTACCCAGAAGCCATCATCAGGAGTTAAAATTAATATATTTAAAGTCAAAAGTTTAAAAAACAGTCATGACTGTCCCGGTCCTATAGAACCGGAACAGTCATTTTTAATTATGTTTTTTTTTAAACTTTGATACTATAAAACTACTGTTATGTTATGTATACTTTGATACCTGTAAAATATCTTAAGGTAAATGAATACCGCTTAATTAAATGTACTTTCTCTAAAAGTAAGATGTTATCTACGACAGCGTTTAAAGAATAGAATTAATCTATCGCTTATAAAGTTGTATCGCGTGCATTTCTAGTTAGCATTTTCCCTTGTAAATATATTCAGCGGAGAAGATAACGGTAAACCGCTTCACTCCTCGCTTTCCCGATAACCATTCTTTAAAATAACTTTACCGTTTTTAAATTTGACTTATGTAACGTGTCGGATGACTCAAAATCTTTTTAACGATAAAATAAAGTCCCTAAACTATCTAACGAGTAAAATTTCCGACTGAATTGAAACTTCGATCGATTTTTTTTCCAAGTAGGTAATCTACCGATTCACATTTCCGGTTTATTAGACGACGTAAAGAATTATTTTTCCAAATAGTTTGTTTTCCTTAAGCGTAATGTCATCGAATGGCAGTGTTATTAACCGCTAATAAGTGTCAGCAACCTGTAGTAACACTGCATCTGGTATTATTGAACCCGATCTGTGTTAATCGGTTTATTAAATGTGACTTTGGCCGTTAGCCAAAGCCGCTTACTTTGGCTCCCTTATTATACATCCTTCAGTTTCCAGTCTGATAAGTTTTATTCATTTCGGTCGTTAAGAACTATTAATTTTTAAGGAGCGTAATTTACCTCGTAATTATTGTGTAATCTTAATTTCTTTAAACGATTCTTGTTACGGTTTTCGACGTTTATTTCTAAGGACAGGATACGGGAAACTTCATTCGATTACATCAATTTCAATTTTAAATATTATTATCGTCTGACAGTCGTAGACGGGTGAATAAAATTGAAAATAATCGCTATGTTTTGTACGTATCGATTAACCTCCGTTTCAAACGAATGCGGTTTCCAACACGATCGCTCTTTATTTAAAAATTACGCACTCGACTTCGCAAATCACGTTGTCAACGAAAATATTATTAACAGCTATACCATAATTTTGCGTATCAGGTTCTGTAAGCCTTATAGGGAAAATTTTCCATTACCGAATACATTAATTTATACTATACCGCTAACCGATTCACTATTACTTTCGTCGTGTACCGTTGTGCCGAATCGAAAACACATGACTTCAGCGATATGTAAATGAATCTAATTTGTAAAATAATTTAACAGAAATTTGAACAACGTTAAGAATGTCGAACTTTCAATTTACTATCGTATAGTTTTGAAACACTCGTTTGAAAATCGGTGACGTAATATGTAAAATAACGAAGAGTTTTAACATCGATCATTTCTAACGGTAAAAATTTTTATTTAAACATTTAAATCGATAATAAACTTTTTTCTGAAGTACAGAAGAACTTAAATAAAATACTAAAATTAGAGTGTTTTATTTAAAAAATAATAATTACAAAAATAACCGTTAAATAGTATTAATAATCGTTTTAAACGGCTCAATTAGAAAGCAAAAAGTTAACTTACTCTCTCTATATAACTTAAACCGTAAACTCACCTCTTATAGGCTAGGCCTAATATAGAATTTGACAAGATGAAATTATTCTGATTGTTTAACGTCAAACTTTTATTTTTTTTTTGTCTTATGCGTCCTAAATTGCAGCGGCTTTGTCCAGTAAATGGACCTTCGTATTCGGAAACGCTGCAGATAAAACGAGAAGTTTTAATTATTCACTTTAATTAATTATTATTATACAAATATAATTTTCTAAAATTAATAATAAACATTTAAATTACGATTAATTCGATCAGTTATACTCAGTTCTTTACCGTCATCGCATCCGTTTTAATCAAAAGATTAATTAATAAACCTTGTCTTGCGTGAAGAATTTCAAATTCCTCACGCATAGGTCGATTCATAGTTTACCATCATTATAATTGTGGGAGTTACGCGCACCGATTTATTAATTTTTTTTTTCTTTGAAAGGTGATGTGTTACATAATTCCTTTTTCTACAGTCTTAAGATAAGTTTAAATCCTGCTTATCGTTTTTAAAAAAAACGTTTTACCGGTTTTTGTGGTAACCGTCAGAAAAAATATTTTTAAGTTTATTTTAATGTCTATAAGGGTTGTTAGAAGATATCGCTGAACTTTCAGAAGTAAAGTCGTTGTGAAAACTTATAACGAAAAAAATATTAAAAAAAGATGTTTTTGTTAAATTACAGTTTACCCTTGTAACAGCAATTACCTTTACGTGCACAAACAAAAATAAATAAATGGATATAAAAATGTTTTAACATCTAATTACGTAACACTTTTTTTTAACAAAACATTCGTATTTTTGTTTTTTTATTAAAAAAAACAGCAGAATAATATAACACTTTAGGGATGTTATTTAAAGTGTCGACAAGGATTTTTTTTTTTTTTTTGTCTTCAGTCATTTGACTGGTTTGATGCAGCTCTCCAAGATTCCCTATCTAGTGCTAGTCGTTTCATTTCAGTATACCCTCTACATCCTACATCCCCAACAATTTGTTTTACATACTCCAAACGTGGCCTGCCTACACAATTTTTCCCTTCTACCTGTCCTTCCAATATTAAAGCGACTATTCCAGGATGCCTTAATATGTGGCCTATAAGTCTGTCTCTTCTTTTAACTATATTTTTCCAAATGCTACTTTCTTCATCTATTTGCCGCAATACCTCTTCATTTGCCACTTTATCCACCCATCTGATTTTTAACATTCTCCTATAGCACCACATTTCAAAAGCTTCTAATCTTTTCTTCTCAGATACTCCGATCGTCCAAGTTTCACTTCCATATAAAGCGACACTCCAAACATACACTTTCAAAAATCTTTTCCTGACATTTAAATTCATTTTTGATGTAAACAAATTATATTTCTTACTGAAGGCTCGTTTAGCTTGTGCTATTCGGCATTTTATATCGCTCCTGCTTCGTCCATCTTTAGTAATTTTACTTCCCAAATAACAAAATTATTCTACCTCCATAATCTTTTCTCCTCCTATTTTTACATTCAGTGGTCCATCTTTGTTATTTCTACTACATTTCATTACTTTTGTTTTGTTCTTGTTTATTTTCATGCGATAGTTTTTGCGTAGGACTTCATCTATGCCGTTCATTGTTTCTTCTAAATCCTTTTTACTCTCGGCTAGAATTACTATATCATCAGCAAATCGTAGCATCTTTATCTTTTCACCTTGTACTGTTACTCCGAATCTAAATTGTTCTTTAACATCACTAACCGCTAGTTCCATGTAAAGATTAAAAAGTAACGGCGATAGGGAACATCCTTGTCGGACTCCCTTTCTTATTAGGGCTTCTTTCTTATGTTCTTCAATTGTTATTGTTGCTGTTTGGTTCCCGTACATGTTAGCAATTGTTCTTCTATCTCTGTATTTGAACCCTAATTTTTTTAAAATGCTGAACATTTTATTCCAGTCTACGTTATCGAAAGCCTTTTCTAGGTCTATAAACGCCAAGTATGTTGGTTTGTTTTTCTTTAATCTTCCTTCTACTATTAATCAGAGGCCTAAAATTGCTTCCCTTGTCCCTATACTTTTCCTGAAACCAAATTGGTCTTCTCCTAACACTTCTTCCACTCCTCTCAATTCTTCTGTATAAAATTCTAGTTAAGATTTTTGATGCATGACTAGTTAAACTAATTGTTCTGTATTCTTCACATTTATCTGCCCCTGCTTTCTTTGGTATCATACCTATAACACTTTTTTTGTAGTCTGATGGAAATTCCCCATTTTCATAAATATTACACACCAGTTTGTATAATCTATCAATCGCTTCCTCACCTGCACTGCGCAGTAATTCTACAGGTATTCCGTCTATTCCTGGAGCCTTTCTGCCATTTAAATCTTTTAATGCTCTCTTAAATTCAGATCTCAGTATTGTTTCTCCCATTTCATCCTCCTCAACTTCCTCTTCTTCCTCTATAACACCATTTTCTAATTCATTTCCTCCGTATAACTCTTCAATATATTCCACCCATCTATCGACTTTACCTTTCGTATTATATATTGGTGTACCATCTTTGTTTAACACATTATTAGATTTTAATTTATGTACCTCAAAATTTTCCTTAACTTTCCTGTATACTCCGTCTATTTTACCAATGTTCATTTCTCTTTCCACTTCTGAACACTTTTCTTTAATCGACTCTTCTTTCACCAGTTTGCACTTCCTGTTTATAGCATTTCTTAATTTCCGATAGTTCCTTTTACTTTCTTCATCACTAGCATTCTTATATTTTCTACGTTCATCCATCAGCTGCAATATATCGTCTGAAACCCAAGGTTTTCTACCGGTTCTCTTTATTCCGCCTAAGTTTGCTTCTGCTGATTTAAGAATTTCCTTTTTATCATTCTCCCATTCTTCTTCTACATTTTCTACCTTATCTTTTTTACTCAGACCTCTTGCGATGTCCTCCTCAAAAATCTTCTTTACCTCCTCTTCCTCAAGCTTCTCTAAATTCCACCGATTCATCTGACACCTTTTCTTCAGGTTTTTAAACCCCAATCTACATTTCATTATCACCAAATTATGGTCCCTATCAATGTCTGCTCCAGGGTAAGTTTTGCAGTCGACGAGTTGATTTCTAAATCTTTGCTTAACCATGATATAATCTATCTGATACCTTGCAGTATCGCCTGGCTTTTTCTAAGTGTACATTCTTCTATTATGATTTTTAAATTGGGTGTTGGCAATTACTAAATTATACTTCGTGCAAAACTCTATAAGTCGGTCCCCTGTTTCATTCCTTTTGCCCAGCCCGTATTCACCCACTATATTTCCTTCCTTGCCTTCTCCAATGCTTGCATTCCAATCTCCAAGTATTATTAAATTTTCATCTCCTTTTACGTGTTTAATTGCTTCATCAATCTCTTCGTATACACACTCTACCTCATCATCATCATGGGCGCTTGTAGGCATATAGACGTTAACAATCGTTGTCGGTTTAGGTTTTGATTTTATCCTTATTACAATGATTCTATCGCTATGCGTTTTGAAATACTCCAGTCTCCTCCCTATCTTCTTGTTCATCACGAAACCTACTCCTGTCTGCCCATTATTTGACGCTGAGTAAATCACTCTAAAATCACCTGACCAAAAGTCGCCTTCCTCTTCCCACCGAACCTCACTAATTCCTACTATATCCACATTTGTCCTACCCATTTCCTTTTTTAAATTTTCTAGCCTACCAACCTTTTTTAAGCTTCTAACATTCCACGCTCCGACTCGTAGAATGTTATTTTTTAATTTTCTGGTGACCCCTTCCTTAGTAGTCCCCACCCGGAGATCCGAACGGGGGACTATTTTACCTCCGGAATATTTTACCAAGGAAGGCGCCTCCATTATTGCTATGTGAAAATGCAGAGAGCCACATTTTCTTGGAAAAAAAGCAGCTGTAGTTTTCCATTGCTTTCAGCTCGACAAGGATAAAGATTTCAATTCGAAAGTAAGTTTAAAATGACACCAGGAATTATTAGCTACATCGAATACCTAAAACATTTTAATATTTTATTATACGATTATTAATTCTTTTTAGGATGATGACACAGTATGAGCTTGAAGCATGCGCAAAGGAATTTTAAACGGAAGTTTTGTAACGTATGAAAAACGCCATACCTGACTAGGATTCAAACCCGGGACCCCCGGATGAAAGGCAGAGACGCTGTTGTTATTATTATTATTATTGTAATTAGGATATTTAATGAAGTTTTATGGATTTTGATGACGATATCGGATTGCCAAAAGTAAAAAAATATGCCTTTAAGAAAAAGAATTAATCTTTTTTATTTCTCAAAGTCCGGTAAAAGAATCAGAGGATCTCGGTCCTCTGAAACAGCTGAAGCGCTTGATTCTCGGTTGGCTGCCGATCGAGAGCGCTACACCCAGCTGCAATTAATTTACAACGCGAGTTGCAGTTAAATTCCTCACGAGTTCATTATGTCATCGTAGAGCAGCCGTAGTCGCATAAGGATAGAAGTAATGTACGGATTAAGTACGCCGATCGTGGACATATTGCCGCTGTGACAGAAGCGTGTTCGTGTTGTCGCGCTCGGAAACGGAAAGGGGATCCAAAACGGGTATGTTCGTCTACGGCAGAAGGATTTCAGAGCTTCTACGTCAACAACCAGGGAAACGTTGAAGAAAGATAGGTTTCAGACTTAAATCGTTATTTATCATAATTATCTCATAACACAGCGGAGGTTTAGGCTATTGGCTAGAATGGATATACCGATCGGCTTGTTTCGATATATTTTTTTTAAAATTTAGTTTCATAATTAATTAAAATTTTACTTATATTTTCACGTATTAAATACGCATAAAATGTTTCAACTTTTACGTGTTTTTATATCGGAGTAATAAAAATTACAATCATTTACTATGTTGAAATTAATAAACGCAATGGTTAACGGTTTTTCAATTAAAACATTTACGTTTATTTAATTCTAGTGTAAATCGTTATTTTGGAATCCTATAATTCAGCCTCCCAGTAATATAAATTTTTTATATGAACCGATTCGTGTGGTTTTTGATTTGTTCGAATTATTGTTTATATAATTTAATCCGCTTTTTGATATAAAATATTTTCCTATTGTTTTTGTTAAACCGTAAATTAAATAAACTCTTAAAAATATTTAATATAATCTGTATAATGCGATATATCGTTTAAATATTAATTTATTGAATCTTTAGAAAAAAAATATATTTTTTTGTTGGTTTTGTGTATTAAATAGTTCGGTATAAAAATTAAATTCCGTCCAACGTCATCGTGAGGTATCTAATGTCTTCCAAATTATACATACGTAAAATGCATATGGATTTATCTGTCATCTCAACCTGGCATTTACATTAACACGCCCTTACGGTTTGAAGAGACGTTTAGTTCTATTTTAATAACGGATAAAGGAAAAGTACAGGAGTATTGTAAACCTGTTACCGCAGCGTACTCTCTTATCGCTTAATATAAAATGTAAACATATATGTTTTCAAATTAATTTATTACTGCGTTTCTATATTAAATACGAAATAGTAATTTTGTTAATTCATTTTAACGTTCTGTGTTGATCGCTTTCACTCTACAAGATATTTTTCTCTCTTTTTTACGTATTTTATAAAAATATATCGTATTAAAATATATTTTATAAATTTATTTTGTAAAAAAATATTGTGTAACTACAAAAAAGCTTTTTTATTTCTTATAATCTACGTTAGTTTTTTTTGTTACGATTTAAGATAATTTTATTTTGGGTTTACATGGGGAATTTTAACTGCCAAATCGATTTTGGTATATCTAGTTAGCAATTATTTTTCGAATTTTCTGATCGCTTTTATACCGAAATGATTTTTATCTGCCTGAATTTAAATTTTTAACAGAACTTTTTTTATGATGTTTTTTAATACTGTGATTTTTTTACTTTCCCGTCTAGCGCTATAGCAGAGCTACAGCTGTAGAAGGGAAAGTATTGTAATCGGTCCGATTTGGGTACATGCGATTTTCACCGGATCTTGACGTCTTGAAACCTAAGGAACCCAAAAAACCGGATGGAAATTTTTCGGATGTTAATGTTCGTAAATACGTGTGTTTTGGTTTTGGCCTCTAAATCACCTTATATCTCTAAAACTACCGGAGCGATTTTGACCAAAATTGATCGTATTAGTTCTATACACGGGGCATTGATACCGTTACATTTTCAACTTAAAAAGGTCAAGGGGGTAACGCTATAGAGCAAGGTCACCCTCAGCATCTATAGATTTCACCTAATTAAGGTCTTTTTCTTAGGCCATTTGTTAATTAAAAAATAATATCTGCAAAACCTTTCTTTTCAAAATCGCCCATCCCAAAAACTGCCCTAAACCAGTGGCGAGTATATTGCGTCAGTAGTACTCACTGTCCCCACAAGGAGCGCTAGTATAGTATTGACGTTGATCTGTTGTAGAAAAATATTATATTAAAATAAAACGGTAAATATTTTTAATTTTGTTTGTGTAAGCCGTGCATCACATAAAAGCCGCATGGCGGGAAAGTCCTACGACTGTGTTGTCAGTTTTTTGTTATAAATACGCGTAATTAATTTTAAACGATATAGAAATTGCGTGTAATTTCTATAAATTGAAATGTACCGAATGGCCTTTAAAAATTAGTAAAAGAAATTAATGTTAACGGATTGATAAGGGTAAAATCTTAATCTGTAGAGACGGATAATCTGAATCAAATTATGATAAACTATACAACTATTTTAGATTCACAATGAGAAGGAAAACAAACACAATTTAAAGTATATAAAGAAGATATACGAGCGATTTTCTTGTCTATACTAAAGATAAAGATAAATCTCGCTAAGCTTAGTCCATTAAATAATAAGGTATCATTGTTATCTAATTTGTGTAACTTATTATTATCATATACTTTGTGTATCTCAAGGAAATATTAAAGGTAACAAATTTACCTATACTATAATTGTATAAATAGAAGTGCTGTATATAAATTTATGATAATGCATTTTGCAGTTTTTTATAAACACGGTTATATAATTCTCATTTCATTCTGTAAAAAATAAAGTCCAATATTCTTTTGCCAAACACAAGCTACGTATAATTATTTTATGTAACTTGCCCCAACATTTGGTTTAGTCGATTGCAATCAAGAGGGGAGGTGCACAACTAGATGTTACAACAGTCTTAAATCCAAAATTTCAACGTACGGCTAACCGTCTTTGAGTTATGCGATATACATACGTACGTACGTACAGATGTCACGCAGAAACTAGTCAGAATGGATTCAGGGACGGTCAAAATGGATATTTTCGTTGAAATCTGGAAACCGAAATTTTTCGCGATCACAATACTTCATTTACTTCGTACAAGGAAGTAAAAAACACCGATGAGTAAATCTATTTGAATAAAAAAATACCGCGTTCAAAATTAAATATAGAATTACAAGTAATGCGATTAGTATATGATGGTTTTTAAAAATAATCGTAACGTAATAAATTTAAAAAACGAATTACTTAAAAAAATTGAAAAACATCACAAAAATAGTTCTATTGTAGTCTGCCACGAGAAAATATTATACTAGCGACTAATAAATTTTGAGTTCTCCAAACAAAAAGTTTCCTTTTTTTCACGGTAAATTCATTTATATAAATTAATTTTTAACATAATGCTTTGATGAATTAAGTTTTTTGATCGAGATAAGATTGATAGCGTAAAAGTCTTACACCTCGCATCATTTCTTTCATTTTTCGTTTCGATTACGTATTTTCATTTATTTTCTGTTTTAAATTTTGCTAGAGATTAATGTTTCATTCGTGTTTGTTCCTCGTTTTGATTTTATTTCAGTTTCTTTAAAGACTCTTCTTTTTCATATTTGTAACGTTAGGTATAATCGCTTAGAAAACCTTTTACGTAATCGTTTTATTTGTTAATTCTGTTTTTTGTTTGAAGTAAATATACGTTCGGTATAAAGTAAATAACTCAAATAAAGTAACTCTAACTCTAATAACTAAGTAATAACTCTAATAAAGTAAAAACTCAAAATAATAATAAAATTTGATTTTGATATCGATGTAGAAGCAATAACAAACGATTACATGCGTTTTAAAAAAAATAGACTTCAAGTAACGTTTTCCTTTACATGCCGATGGAACAATCTTGCAAATTCTATTTAAATCCGTTTAAATTTAAAAGCGATATAATTAAGTTATCAATAAAAACATACTTTCTCGATCGTGCGAGTTCTCTGAACGAATCGACCACTTTATTTACTTTTCTCGTTGTAGCCCGATTTCGACAAGGTTTAATCATACGAAATTTAATATCTCCATACATAAGCGTAGATCGTAAACGCAATTATCGCTCGTCAAAGTTTAGAAAGGATAGTGTACAGCGAGAAAATTCTTGGATGGCAAAATGCCAATCGCCGCGCCGGTCCAGCAATCCATCACCACCCTGCGCGTCAACTGAACTTTCTTAACTTTGGCGATGAGTTATACAGTTAATCTTGTATAGTTTTGACCTGATAAAAACCGTAACCGTGCTTTTATAAAAGCGGGTTTTTGATTCTATTTTATCCCTATTTTCTTTTCTTATTTGGTTTCCGTTTTCTTACCCGATTGATTATTTTTTCGGAGACTTTAAAATAATACTCTGGTTTTAAATAAATATCAGTCAACCAAATTTACACAATCTGAATACCGCTTTGGACTAAAAATCTGATTGATTCACCGTTCCCTGAGAATTCATTTTAATTATTTTTGTTTAAAATTACTAAACTAAATATAATTATTATTAAAACGAAAATTTTATTTAATTAGGAATTCTTAAAATTTAACGGTCCGCTGATAAAACAACGAATTATAACAATACGAAATATTTGGCAGGTTTTAAGGTAAATATTTTTGAGCTTTTACTTATTTTTTAGTTTTTCTTTTTGACTAAAGTCTTTTTGCTATGAAAATTCAAATTTACAATCTCCCCTTATGAATAACTCTTCAAATTAATTTCTTCAGCCGGCTATCTGCTTAATGAACATAAAGAAATGACGATGTTCCGTATTCCGTATCGTTATCTTACGTTACAAATATTTCAGTCGTATGCGATTACTAAATTTTTTATGACGGGTATCCGAAAAAGAACTCTGCGGTTTCAAATTGAATTTACTTTATTACATTTAGAATTACAAACGTATGCGTTTTATTACATCAAAGTACAGAACGTAACGGTTTTTTATCTCTTAATGTAACTCAATATGAGCACCGTTTGCCGTCAATTTTAACACCCAGAACACATTAAACCGATAATCACGTTTAACGTGTATGGAGAGCACGTCTACAGAAATCGCTTCCACGGTTGCTGTTATTCTTTGATCTAAGTAGTCAAATGAGACGAATTTTTATCGGTATACAGTGTCTTTTACGTAGCCCCAAAGAGTAAATCCGTCGGGGTCAAATCGAGACTTCGCGGTGACTCCTATCGCTTTGCGTTACGGGGCTTCTCCGTCTATCCAGCCTTCTGGGAATTTGCCGTTGACCGCAGCCGGCACAATTTCTGCATAATGCGGAGGGGCTCCATCCTGTTCAAAAGCCATCCGTGTTTTCGGTCTGCGGAAGTATAATGTTCTCTGCATGTCCGTACGCTATGTCAGTAATAGTCTGCTCGTGGAAAAAGATGGCCCAAAAACTAATTATGCGTGATACCACACCACTCGCTTTCGGAAAGTCGGGAACGATCTTCACAAATTCGTGTGGATTTTTGAGCTCTATACTCGACAATTATGGCGATTAAGTACTCAATGAACATCCATCCCCCTATGAACATCCATTCCCGATCTGCTCGTCAAGTAAGCGATCTAAACTTTGGCAGCGAGTAGATAGACGGTTTAGTTTTATCTAATCGTAGATATCATAGAGATCGTAATTGTGCTTTTATAATAGTGGTTTTTCAATTCTACTTCATACCTATTTCCTTTTTTTCTCTTTTCTTATATCGAATGAATGTAGCTTCATCAGAAAAAAATTCGCTGCAGGTAGGAAATGAAGTCTAACATAGTCGTTGCAAATTGAACTTTTTGTCTCTGATCGTTAGGTTTAATTTCACGGAGTAGCTGCAATTTATAAGCACGACGTTTCAATCGCTTTCGAATTACATCATTGACGGTGCTTTTAGGAATATTTAGTCGTAGACTAACACTACGTATCGGGTGTTAACTGAAGGTTTTGGAATTTGTTGGAAAGACAAGTGTTTTCGGCAATCGTTTTACGCCTTTCTTTTTCCCGTTTAGCCTCCGGTATTTACCGTTTAGATAATTCTTCAGAGGATGATATGTATGAGTGTAAATGAAGTGTAGTCTTGTACATTCTCAGTTCGTTTCTCAATCGTTTTAGGCCTGGTGTAAGTTTTCTTTCAAAACGTTTCCGGTTTCCAAAAATCGTTCGCCCAATGTACGTAAGCTATTGTAATTCGAAAAATTTCTACATAGTCTCTCGTACAGTTTCTTTGTACGAAAGTCATCGATTTTGTTTCTGCGAACCGGTATACGCAGCGTGCTTTCTGTTATGGCCACACCACGGTACTAAAGCCCGGGCTCATAACAGTTTACTCTGTGCAACAGTCTAACGCAGCTGCTATGTGACGGTGAATATGTAGACTAAAACTTAATTGTTGTCGCTTCAAGACTGCTGCAAAATAAAAAGTGTATTCATTAATGAAACTTCGCAGTATTTTTTCTGTCACCCGCTACGTGTAATTTTTTTTGGATACATAAAAGAAAAATCATTCTCCTAATGAGTGGAGGTATATTAAAAAAGCTTTTAACGGATTTTTATTTATATTAAAGCAGATGATAATGTTATCGAATGCGAGTAACCGATACGACGTTGCCTTACCTCTTAAAATCATTACTTGAACTCATCCGCGCGCGCGCGGATGAGCGTGTGTGGATTCGTGGTTTGTACACAAAGTACCGCATTGGGAAAGTTACTTGATATTACAAGTTTTGCCCGTCGTGTTATACGTTATTACTTTTCGGTAGATGAAGATAAACTCATCGGTGTGAAGGTATAGTGCTAGTTCAGTAGAGTACAGTTTTTAAGTCGTAAACTCAATATTAATCGATAACTGAATAAAATACATCCTGTATTCTTTTTGAATAACGTTGAAATTGGATCTATTTTTAATTATGGAAAAATCGGTAGGTTTTGGTAGATTATTTAATCAAAATTTTTTTACTGGAAGAAACAAATTTTCAGCGAATCAAATAAAATTTATTAAAGGATGATTCACCGAGTTCTTGAACCGATTTTTTTTTTCCGGGGGTAATGTTTTAAAGCTCAATCAGTTTAGAGTACTATTAGCTAATTAACTAATGTGCTGAGCACAATTGATTCTATAATTCAAAGTGGAGGACGCCCTTTCATATAAATTCTGATATCAGTAACGGTTTATTTAAAAAGATCTTATTTTTATTAATAATAATAATATTATTATTATAATTACGATTACAGAGTGTTTACTTATGTTGTAGCAGCCACAAAGAAGGAATTTTAATATAACTCTAATACCTAGTATTATGAAGTAGAAATTATGTAATAAATTCCTATTATATTTGTATCTCGACTATAAAACGATATAATCAGCAGTCTCAAAGGAATTAGTGTTAATAACTACTAGTAAAATAATTTAATAAACAGAAAACTAACATAAAAAAATAAATTATATATTATGCGATTTATAAATGATAGCCGATTTTTTTTACCGAGAGTGTCCCAATAAGGAATTTACGTCTGATTATTTATATGAATATTACCCATCCATTTGACTGAAATTTTTTAAGTACTTAAAAAAAATTAACGAACGGGGTACTTTTTCAAAATATAGCCACTTTCCAACATAAAATTATTGTTGTTGGTAATTAAGGAAATTTATTTTAAATCGAAACAATTATTGATATATTACGCTTAAATTATTAATATTTAAACGTTATAATTTTCTCACATTATGAAAAAAAACATGATTAAAATGACTATTCACATTGAATAGTCATTTTATTATGAATGTGTAGCCCATTCAAGGCTTTTTAGGATATACTCTCTCTCTCTCTCTCTCTCTCTCTCTCTCTCTATATATATATATATATATATATATATAGTGTGTGTGTGTGTGTGTGTTTTTGTGTGTGTGTGTGTAAAATTACTGAGTGATTCTTCTACACAAGAAAGGAACTCAGGAAGACTTGAAGAATTATCGCTCAATAAGCCTCCACTCAGTTATATACAAGGCTTTCACCAAGATAATATCAAATAGATTGGTAACGCTGAATAAACGACAACCAAAAGAGCAGGCAGATTTCAGTAGCGGTTTTAGCACAACCGATCACATCCAAATTGTTCAGCAAGTCATGGACACAACGAGTATTTCATGCCCCTATGAATGGCATTTATTGACTGCTAAAAGGCATTTGATTTGAAAAATACAAGCCATAATAACCGCATTACACGTCCAGGGTGTAAACATAAAGTATTTAAACTTGCTACAATCGATATAAGAAAAAAAAATACCATCCGTGTCAACTAGCGTAAAGTAAAGATAAACGTTTAAAAAGGTGTACGATAAGGCGGCACTATATCAGCCTTGCTCTTCTCATCATGCCTTGGAGGAGATATTTAGAAAGCTGCAACGGGAAGAGGCCGTACGAATAAATAGCACATTTTTAAACAACCTGGGATTCGCGGATGATCTAGTTCTCTTTTCACAAGAAACAGAAGAACTACAAAGATAGATACAGAAACTGCACGTACCTGGTGAACCAAGTCTAAGGATGCACCTTAAAAAGCGGCAGGTCATGTTCAACAAGTTTGTCGAGGCAAGAAAGATTTTTGTCTCTGGAGAACTCGAACAGGCAAATCATTATATATCTCGGCCGGGGATGTCAACCGAGGGTGGTACAGTTAAAGAAGTTGAACGACGAGTTCAGCTTGGGTGGCTTAACTCCCCTTGGAAAAAGCTAGGGTGGCTTTGGGAAATTTATTTTCTAACTCTCCTTTTGCCTTAAAAAAAAAAATTTTCGATCAATGATTCCTGCCAGCCCTTACTTACGGAAGCTTAATTCGGACATTAATCCCGTTCTATCGTTACAGAAACTGCGGGTGATACGATGAAATGTGGATCGATGTTCGCTTGGAGTTACCAAACAGGATAGGAAGACCTGTAAATGGATTAAAGGGCGACTAAAGTATATATCATCATCAAAGTTAAGGAATAAAAATGGCGGTGGACAGGCCTTATAGCAAGAACTGATGGCAGATAGACTAAATTAGCATTTGAATGGATACCGCTAGACGTTAAACGCCCGCGCAAAAATGACCAAACGCTCGTTGGATTGATCGTATTATCAAGTACAACGGACAGAACCGGCAAGAGATCGCATTAGACCGTAATAGTTGGAAACGTGCTGAAGTGACCTTCACCCTACAGCGGATCGATAACTGCTGAAATGATGATAATTACACTTATACTGCTATTAAATATTGTGATTACTGCACAATTTTTTTTTTTTTTTTTAACTTATTACTACGCCGATCTCCATAGTCGAGCGATAGCATCTCTGCGTTTCATCCGGCGATTCCAGGTTCTTGGCCGGAATAGTCGTAACACTAGAAAATTTTATTATTTATCGCATTAGCTGTTACCGAGTCTCACCCTGTTTTTGCTGTTTGAATAAATAAATAAATAATTTTTTTTTTTTTTTTTTTGTCTTCAGTCCTTTGACTGGTTTGATGCAGCTCTCCAAGATTCCCTATCTAGTGCTAGTCGTTTCATTTCAGTATACCCTCTACATCCTACATCCCTAACAATTTGTTTTACATATTCCAAACGTGGCCTGCCTACACAATTTTTCCCTTCTACCTGTCCTTCCAAAATTAAAGCGACTATTCCAGGATGCCTTAGTATGTGGCCTATAAGACTGTCTCTTCTTTTAACTATATTTTTCAAAATGCTTCTTTCTTCATCTATTTGCCGCAATACCTCCTCATTTGTCACTTTATCCACCCATCTGATTTTTAACATTCTCCTATAGCACCACATTTCAAAAGCTTCTAACCTTTTCTTCTCAGATACTCCGATCGTCCAAGTTTCACTTCCGTATAAAGCGACGCTCCAAACATACACTTTCAAAAATCTTTTCCTGACATTTAAATTAATTTTTGATGTAAACAAATTATATTTCTTACTGAAGGCTCGTTTAGCTTGTGCTATTCGGCATTTTATATCGCTCCTGCTTCGTCCATCTTTAGTAATTTTACTTCCTAAATAACAAAATTCTTCTACCTCCATAATCTTTTCTCCTCCTATTTTCACATTCAGGGTTCCATCTTTGTTATTTCTACTATATTTCATTACTTTTGTTTTGTTCTTGTTTATTTTCATGCGATAGTTCTTGCGTAGGACTTCATCCATGCCGTTCATTGTTTCTTCTAAATCCTTTTTACTCTCGGCTAGAATTACTATATCATCGGCAAATCGTAGCATCTTTATCTTTTCACCTTGTACTGTTACTCCGAATCTAAATTGTTCTTTAACATCATAATAATAAATAATTATGAATATATTATTACTAGTACGTCGACTTACGTGTGTAAGACATCTCTACTTAAAATAAAATATTAAAAGATTTTTCACTCTTTCTTTTATCGGTCCGAATATAAAAAGACCGCTTTATAAAAGCGATTAAACTATCCGCTCGATTTTCAATATGCTATTTAATCATTATTCTTATTTTGAAACAGATTTTTTTTAAACAGCTGGAGTAAGTATGGCGCATCAATATTTATAAATTGACAACCGATAATATAGAGCAAATTGAAAAAAGTTGTTTTTAGTATTTTTATCAAAATCTCCTTAAGGAAATGTTTGCAAAGAAAAATCAACTGAAGTATTCAGATTATATTAAAAATCGACAGAAATATATTTAAAAAATTCATTTTTCAAATATAGTCTTTCTAAAAATTATAAAAAAACATATTATTCATAACGAGGTTTTTTTTTTAGAAATATTAAAAATCTTTTTGTATTTAGTTTTAGTTTGACAAGACATTTAATGATAAAAGATGATATGATGCTCATGTCATCTTTTGTTTGTTTGTTTTTTTTTTTAATACAAAATCCTAAATAAATTATATATGAATTACTCATTACTCCCAACCTACTATTGCATTGCAGATCGCAATAATAAAATGATATAATAAAACTATTGTTAAATATAAAATTTAAATGGGATGTAAATAATACGATCGTTTTACATGTACAACATGTTTGTGAAGAATAATACAAACTTTCAGGACATGTTCTAATGATGAAAATGGTGAAGAAGAAAGCTCATATAAACATAAGTTTGGAAACTCTTCGTTAGCGAGTGTCGGCTGGCGAAAAATTTCGCCCAACTTCTACGCTTTCGGTAAAATTAACCGATTTGTAATTCTTGGGACCCAATCTGAGGAGTAAATTTAGTGTTTTTATATGAATTTAAACTGAATTAAAAAAAAATAACGGTCCGAGAAAAGTAATTTAGTATTTTTCTGAGAAAAGTAGGGTGAAAGACAAAAGATTGGAGTCGTAAGACGTTCCAACTATTCTATGTTTAGCGTAAAGTTACTTTCTTAATAAAGCAAAAATTTTGAACAAAATTTATAGAGAATTTTGTTTTAGTAAAATCATACGAACAAACTTCAAACAAACGTAACAATTTTGAAATTTATTATTAGTTATATTTTAAACTTAAATGTTGTTTTCTAATTAGAAAACCGTAACCTTGCTTCGTGCACGCACGAGGTGTCTACAGTACCTCTACGCAAAATGAATTATATTAAGAGCACAGATTGGATATGACTAACCATCATTCTTCGCTTTATAAAGCTATCTTACTACGAATTGAAAGTGATTTATAAATTAAGATAGATATTTATAAAAAAATTACGGTACAACATACCGGTCGTGTCGCGTTATAGTATTCCGAGTAAAAGGAAATTTGAAACGTTAATTGAAAAAATAATCGGTGAGAGTGGTAGAACCTTGCGGAACTCCTGGCTCGATACTTATTATTTCGTTATAAATGGTACTACGGCACGATAAAAATAATTTATCTTCCAGAAAAATAAAAATGTAATTAAGGTACATTTACGGTAGAATTTGATTAGTAAATCGTCGGCCAGAGGTTGTTAAATCAAATATTGATATCGCACCAAGGAAACGGCTAAAGGGATGCGATTTTTCCTTCTTTTTTTGCGACAGAAAATTAACGAATTGTTGGATTATATAATGTTCCCTTCAAGAACCAAACGAATGATCTGTTATGTTTCTACAAAGTATCGGCTCAAACGTTCCTTGATGATTTTTATATCGATTACAATTATCTATCTTTTTTAACTTTTTAATTATGACGAAGCTAAGAAAGGTAGATAATTTTAATCGATATAAAAATTATAACGACCTTAGCAGAAAAAAAATATATATATATTTTAATAACGCCTTGATAAGTCTGCAGACCTTTGAAATTACTAAAAGGAGACTTATAGGTCTTCTGTTTGAAGAAAAAACTATTTAGTAATTTAAGCAAACGTAAAAATGTAACTCCTTTATTGAAAAATATTTAAAATTATCATTGCGCATTTTATGAAAAAAAAAGTAGCAGCTTTGGTCATCGTATTGTTTCTTTATCGGTAACTTCTGTCTGGAAAACTTTGAAATAAAATTTTGATATAATTATTAACCGGAATTGATTTTTCAAAAGGCTTAAGTATATTACCGAATGGAAAATCTTTTTTCGTAAAAGTACTTACTGACAAATTTGTTATTCCAAAGAGTATAACCGAGCTAAATTCTGGAGTATAAGTTCCCCTCGTTTAAATCGAATTTCATTTTGCACACTTTTTGGAAGATTAAAGAAAAATTTATCGTATAAATCGGTCGACGGAAATATAGCCAGAATTTTACGGATAAATGTATTTATCGCTTACTTCAAGTCTGCGTCAGTTAGCGATTCATTTATTCCGTAATAATGTACGTAATAGTTTTTAAGATCTATCCGAATTAGACAAACGAATACGATCAATCGTAGAGGAATGTTTTTTATATCGTTTCCAAATAGTATTATTGCGAAGAATAAATCTTTATAACGCACTTCACACATCTAAAGTTGATCGGTCAGTGTCCGATTTTGTTAACCGTTATTATTTTTAATCGAACTTTATTTTTGTTAAAAGCTATTTTTTTTAATGTAGTTGTATATAATCTTATTTATGTTAGTTATTATCAAAATATGAAATAGTATTGTTCATTTAAATTAAAATCTACAGATTTTGAAAAAACTTTAACGCTACCGATGAAAGTTTAAACCCTAACTTAGGTAATAGTTAAAAGCTTGTTCGTGATGTGTGGAAATACGTACGGATTATTAAATATATATGTGTTATTTTTTGAAAATTCTCTTGCGATCGAATATACACTGTCGGTCGAATTTAGATAAGTATAGAACAATCAAATCATTAATGTACGAATTATTTGTTAGTTAATTTCTTTTACTTTTCTTTATTAGAAAATTAAAGCGTGCGATTCGAATTTTAATAAAATTATAATTATCATAATTCATTTTAATTTTACATCCTGTTTTGTATCGTTGCACTAATTTTAATGTATCGTTTCTAAATATTAAATAATAAACCGTGATGTACGATAATAATTAAAGTTATTTCCGTTTAAGAACGGGAGTCCCAAATGAAACTTTGAACCGCTGTTTACAAATATTTAATCTATTTTATTTAAATAACATAGTAGAAAGAGAAATAGTATTAAATACAATATATTCTTAATTACGACAGATGCTCAAAATGACCACCATTTGCCTCTAGGTTTTTTTTGCCCTACATCCCCTAGCCGGACATCCAATTAAGTATACTCGACTCGGGAACGTGTCCTTTCTGGATCTTTTAATTGCCTGCCTCTAATCTCCAACGTAAGAACCAGGCCCGGCTATGCCGTTCCCAGCCCCCCCCCCCGCCGGAATCCGGGTCTCGTTCTTTCCTTTTGCCAGCCTCAAACCGACGGCGCAAGAGCCGAAGCCGCCAAAGCGTATCCGGGAACCCACACCGCCGGCCGGGTCTCGGTCTTTTCATTCATTCGCACCTAACGGATCCCTGGAGTCCCCGCTCCATCACGGGAACCCACACACCAGGGCATGTGAGCCCTCAGGAACGGGGCTGTCCGCCCAACCCTACTATAAACTACATCCCTCAGTATCCCAGTCGTCTTGCCTCATCTTCTTTTATTCTGACAACTGTTCTTGCAAATATTGCAAAATTATTCCGGTTTCCGGACATAGCCAAGAGCCACTCCGAGAGCTGCTCCGGTCGGGTACGCATCCTGCATTTATACGATGTTCCTCCCATCGTCTGCACTCAAAAATAGTGTGTACGGCATCGTCAACCGCATCGCAGTAACAACAGATCGGTGACTCTCTCCTGCCAAACCTATGCAGGTATTGTTCAAAAGCACCATGTCCCGACATGAGTTGCGTTGTGTGGTAATCTAATTCACCACGAGAGCGATCTAGCCGAGCATCCAGGTCCGGGATAATTCTTCTTGTCCATGCGGCCAGTGCTGAACCCGCCCATGCCACCTTCCATTGTTCTCGTTTAATAGTACTGGCCTCATCTTTGGCTACACCGGACGCCATTAGTTTTCGTCCTTTAATCTGCAATTCTATCGGGGGCACCGAAGAAAGCACGCACAGTGCATCATACGATAACGTTCGGTACTCCGAAACTACCTCCAGAAGCGACTTCCTATGACTGCTAGTTAGTTTTCTTCTGTTGCGCTGGACATTAACCGGTCAGCCCATACCGGGGCGGCGTACAACAGAGACGACGTTATCACCGAGGTGATAAGTCGTCTCTTCGACGCACGTGGAATTCCTTGTCCCGCAAAGAGACCTCGCATGGCACGGATTGTTGTTTCCGCTCTTTCGCAGATCGTGGCTACATGACTGGAGTATTTGAGGTGTTTAGTAGAAAGACCTACATCGCGTGAAGATAAGTCTCGCGGGTCACCGCTAAATTAGACTACGACTAAATTTAGTAAAACGCGCAATAATTTCCTGAAGTCGATATAGACATCGAAATTTAATACTCGTTAGACCGTTAGAACTTCGTTAAATAAGGACTTAGCTAACGTATAAGAAACTCTTTTCCTTAGCCGAAGGATAAAAAAGAGAAGTAGATTCTGCTTTCCCGTTTTGTATATTTAGTTTTAGATTAGAATTAGATTAGCGGTGAGATTGGCGAGACCTGTACAGTCGTTGCAATTGTATAGCGAAAACGGCTTATGAATCAATCGAGAGACTGTATGCAGTGGTTTCACAACATTCCTAGCGACTGAAGTACCTATCGGATGTTAAAGCCTTTCTTCCTAAAATGTAGTAGCTGAATCCGACAAACGTTACGTTAAACTGGCGGTTTATTTTACGTCTGCTTTGAACCGTAACCGGGTTTTTTGTTTCATATTTCAACAGAATTCTGAACACTTAACGATAAAAATAAGGAATAACTAAATATAAATGGAAATTTTACCCCAAAAAGATTCATCTGTATCGGATTTTTCCAAACTTTTCTGTCAAATTTTCTAAACGGGTAATTGAGTTATTTATTCTTGCTCCTTTATTTTTCGTGCTTATTTAGGATTTTACGTCAACTTTTATAGAACAGATAGTAATTAAAACAAAATTAAAATTATTTTACTTAGAATAATTTATTAAAAAAGAAGAATATCTTAAAATTATTACGGTATTATTAAATGAAATTTCATTCTTAAAATAAAACGAAATGAAAATTTACGGAATAATTCTGATAATATGATTTTGTTAGGTGGGAACGACAAGATTTTTCTAAAAGGTACGAGGAAACAGGAGAGAAGTAACAAAGAAGATGAAGGGATATAATACGGCAATATGTTTGAAAGAATTATGTATCACCTGCAAGAGCGAAAAAGAGAAAGCATTACAAAAGATGAGAAAAAAGGAAGTGTCATTACTTAGTAGCGGGACTTGAATATCTAATGAACATAACGAACAAAAAAAAGTTAATTTTTAGCGACCTCTTTTTATATTAACTAAAAGAGATTAAAAATTTAGTCAGAATGATTATTGAGATTGTTCCATTACTTTCTGATAAGAAAATCTAATTAATCCTTTGATGCTTCTAGCAAACTTTCATTTTTTTATATTATATAAAGGTAAAAGAGAAATTATAAAATTAAAAATTTCTGAACAAAAAAGAGCTAAAAGAACATCACAACTGCTTTGGAATATTACGTGCGCCTCTTCGTTATTTCTGCATTAATCTTAGTTAATTTTATTTATTTACAGACTTAATTATTCTTATACTACGAAAATTTTGTATATTAAATAAATTAAACTTTAAAATAATAAATTATAGACCGAGTTAAAAGAAAAAAAAAAATTTATACATTTTCATTTCTTTAGATTTTGATTTTTATAAACAGCGCCAAATTTGCATGCCGAAGTTTTAAAATAGATTTAAAGAATTAAAATAATATTTTATATATATATATATATATATATATATATATATATAAATATAATTTTTTTTAATTTGATTAATTTAAAAAAAAAATTATTTTACATTTTCTAGTTGCGTTTCGCTTTGACTGTAAGTAATGTACGGAGTGATTCAGAAGGAAAAGGAAATAATTTGGGGACAGTTTCTAGAACTTGAAATAAAGAAAAAATTTCATACAAACATTGTTAGAAATAGTGTTATTTGTAATTTTAAATGATTAAGTTGGCATATGTCAGTCGGTTAGTAACCAATAAATAGATAATGATATGTGAGTGTGGATGTTTTTGACAATTAAGTAAGCGGTCAAATAATTTCGGAGCTTTGAGTTTGTTATTGAGAAATAATTCAAGATTCGCAATTTTACAATAAAGTTCTAATTATTTAGTCACATCGATTTTTCTGAGTTTGATTTATAATCACATTTTTTATTTCTCACAATATTTTTACCGGTTTTAACAATATGTCTTTTAATCCTAATATCGTTTTGATATGTACGTTTTAATATATGAAAACGCTTTGTAATCGAGTTACGGCTGGCAAAAAATTTCGCCCGGATTTCAGTTCCCCCGGTGAAGTGAGGTGATACTGAAATTTTTAAAACGTTATGTAAGGGGTAAACTTGATGGTTTCTTATTTTTCCTGACCCGACAACTCGAATAAAACAGGTCCCGTTTGTATCTCCCGTAGTTTGCATGATATGCAAAGTAAAGCAGAAAGATTTAGCGACAAAAAATACATTTTTTAAGCTTGAAGTACAATACTTTTGTTAAACGACTAACTTTTTTATTAGAAAACAGAAAAATTAATTCTGAGAAAAGTGTTGTAATAAAGTCTATAAAATAAATAAATAACTTTTATTGTTATGACTAAATAGAACAATACTTGATAGAAAATTTTTTTGAATTAGTAATAATTAAAAACAGCTGTATTTAGTACAATAAATCTAGATCTTTGAAAAATTAAAGTAATTTTAATTTACTTTAAAAAATTTTATTGTGGTTTATACTTTATTAATTTACAAATGTCAAATGATACAACTTAATCCAACTAACACGCAAAGAATTTTTACACTACTCAACATTCCGCAGAATACAGTATGGAGGACATTACACGATTATGGAGTGCATCCTTATCGCGTCCAGAAAGTTCAACTCCTCCATCTTGGTGATCGTGCCAGACGACTGCAGTTTTTTCGACGGGTTAACAATAATTACAGTTTAATTACGTTCATAATATTTTCGGAAGAAGCTACTTTTACCCGTAATGGCGTAAACAACACACGGAATTCACGTCAGCGGTCTAAAGAAAAAACCCACCTGCTGTATTCGAGTCAAACTTTCATCAAGGATTTCGGGTGAATGTTTGGTGTTACGTGATCCGTCAACCGCTTAATAAGCCCTTTGATACTAGAACAATGCGTACGAGAAGAGATTATCTGAAATTTTTGAACGCTGAATTTCTTACAGCGCTTGAAATCTTCTCGTTGACGAAACGAACCGGAATGTACTATCAACTTGATGGAGAACCAACGCGTTTCACGAATGAAGTAAGACAATTCTTAGATGAAAAATTTACTGTTAAATGGATTGGACGTAGAGGCCCGTTAAATCATCGGACCTTACTCCCTTAGATTACTTAACAGTAATCTAAAACAGTTGTCCGGTAATCTAGGGGGGCATTGGAGGTACCGTCGTTCCAATTCGAACTCAAAAGGACCGACTACTGAGGAAACCCCTGATAAATGCTAGGAGATTCCCTTTTATATTCTCTACTAACATTCCACGGTCCGACTCGGAGAATGTTATTTTTTAATATTCTGATCACCCCCCTTCGTTAGTAGTCTGCACCCGGAGATCCGAACGGTGTATTAGCTTACCTCCGGAATATTTTACCAAGGAAGGCGCCTCCATGTTTGTTACATGAAAATGCAGAGAGCTACATTTTCTTGAAAAAAAAAACCGCTGTAATCTTCCATTTCTTTCATCTGCGCAGTACTTAGAAGGTTGACCGATGTCGATATGGCCGTTTAAGTCGTCCTGACCTACGCCCTTAACAACTGCTGAAAGAGCTCCTACCCTGTTTCAGGAATCTTTCCTTAGTCTGGCTCTCAACAGATACCTCTCCGATACGGTTGCACCTTCGGTCCAGCTTCTCTGATTACTCAAGCCCCCTCACAGTTGAAAAGTAGTACACAGATACCAGCGGTAGAATTTTCGAACATTTAATACGTACAAACCACAGTGAGTATTTTTTTTTTTTCAATTAAAAGTATTTTAATTTTTCAAAAGTTTAAAACCAGCTGTTTCTAATTTAAACCCCTTTTTTTATGTTTCGTTCTGTTTCACTTTTAATAATAAAAGTTGATTTTTTTTGTTTGTTTTTCATAGATTTAATTTTTTTCTTTTTTTTGTTTTTACATAAATTTTTTCAAAATTAAATTCTCTGTAAGTTTTAATTATAAAATTTAAACATTTAACAAAGCTGTTGTACTTCAAATTTAAAAAAAAAGTGTCTTTCGTCGCCGATTTTTTCTGCTTTACGTTGGATATCATAAAAAGTAGGAGGTACAAGTTTGGGACCTGTTTTATTCGATTTTTCAGGTCAAAAACGTAAGAAACCATCACGTTTACCCCTCGTGTAACTCCCTAAAAATTTTAATATGATTTCATTTCACCGAGGAATTGAAATTTTGGCGAAATGTTTCGCTAGCCGTAACTCGGTACGGATCATTTTCGGACGTATCTTTGTGTAAACTTCTCCCTTATTTCAGTTTCTAGAATCAGTTCCCAATTGATTTCCATTTCTTCCTGAACTATCCGGTAATTTTTACAAATATCGTAAAAGAGAATAAATAAATATATATATATATATATATATATATATATATATATATAGCGAAAAGCGAATTTTATATATAGCGAAAAGCGAATTACAGAAGACTAATATGGTATATGTATCAAATCAATAACGAAATTACTAATTGGGTATGTAGGTAAATAAGCGATGGCTGTAGTTTATTAATGTATGTCTGCATGTGTGTTTGTGTTATGACCGCTATAATTTTAAACAGATATTGGTGCATCCATTTGGTACCATATTACTTCAATTGACAGTGGTACGTACCATTACGTAATAAACAATGTTAAATTCGTTATTCATTCGCATTCTTATCTGATTTTGTTTATGAATTCATTTCTGCCTCAGACCGTAAAATAATATGATGTCAAGTTTTACATTCATATTCTTAATACGATGTTCGCAATCTATTTCTCAATGACCGTTTTCCTAATTATATATTTACACGTTATATATATTATGCTGTCGGACGTGTAATCTTGAGATAAGATGATATCAGTCGTATTGTTAAAAAATGTTCGCGGTAATTTAAAAAAAATAATATTCTAATAATAGTTAAGAGTTATTACGTGCAGCATAATTAAAATTATTAAAAAAAGTTTTAATTTAAAACGACTGAAATAAAAAATAAGAATTTTCATTACTTTATATTTTGTATTAAGAAAATACATCGCTGAATACTTTCAACTATAATTATAAAAATTGATACAGTAAAAGTAAATAATGTTATTAGTTTAAAAAATGTTACGTAAATGAAATACTAAGAGTATTTAATATCTCTAGGTCAAAATCATCCTTTTAGATGAAAGCTTTTTCGTTTATTAAAAAAAAAGTAAAGTAAAACAATAGTTTTAAGAAAAATAAATTAATAACGGGAAAAAACTCTTTTTTTCACTAACCTAATATTTGCAATCAAAGGTAGAAAACGTATTTCGTATCTCATTCTCTGTCGGGTCAATAAAATCATTTTTATATTATAAAAGAGATAAAATTCTACCGATATGTTTAAAAAAAAAATTGTCTCATTAAAATTAAAAATTTTAATTTTATAAAATTTTCAATCTTCAGTTTTTTCAACTTAAAATTTTCATGCTATCGCATCAAAATAAACAAGAACAAAACAAAAGTAATGAAATGTAGTAGAAATAACAAAGATGGACCGCTGAATGTGAAAATAGGAGGAGAAAAGATTACGGAGGTAGAAGAATTTTGTTATTTGGGAAGTAGAATTACTAAAGATGGACTAAGCAGGAGCTATATAAAATGCCGAATAGCACAAGCGAAACGAGCCTTCAGTAAGAAATATAATTTGTTTACATCAAAAATTAATTTAAACGTCAGGAAAAGATTTTTGAAAGTATACGTTTGGAGTGTCGCTTTATATGGAAGTGAAACTTGGACGATCGGAGTATCTGAGAAGAAAAGATTAGAAGCTTTTGAAATGCGGTGTTATAGGAGAATGTTAAAAATCAGACGGGTGGATAAAGTGACAAATGAAGAGGTATTGCGGCAAACAGATGAAGAAAGAAGCGTTTGGAAAAATATAGTTAAAAAGAATAGACAGACTTATAGGCCACATACTAAGGCATCCTGGAATACTCGCTTTAATATTGGAAAGACAGGTAGAAGGGAAAAATTGTGTAGGCAGGCCACGTTTGGAATATGTAAAACAAATTGTTAGAGATGTAGGATGTAGAGGGTATGCTGAAATGAAACGACTAGCACTAGATAGGGAATCTTGGAGAGCTGCATCAAACCAGTCAAATGACTGAAGACAAAAAAAAAATGTTTTATCGTTTTCATTTGAACGAAGCACAATAAAGATAGGAAGATTTTTAACCCTTTTCATCCACCCACCTTTAATACAACCTTCCTTTACAAGTTATCTATTATATTTCATTATATACAAAAAAAATCTATCGGTTTCTGTGAGTATATTACTCTTTCGCGGAAAACTATTCGATCGATCGAGCTGAAAATTTACAAAAATATACGTTTTATACCTGGAAAAAAGAAGGAATATTGCCGTTTCGATATATTTCACCGTTTGAAGACGGTGGCCGTTTTAATGGCATGCGGTAAAAACCGGATTTTGTCCTTCCCGATATTCAACTTTACAACGATCATGTTGAAATCGAATTGTGAAATCGATTGCGGTATTTAAAATTAGATTTTTTTTTTCAAAGAAGTCTTATCTTTTTCGATATCTCGTTTCGTTATCGAGAAAAGCGTCTTTAAGTGTATTACGGTATACAGCATACATTCGTTTAGAATTTCCCTTAACATTCATGCGCCTCCGGTTTCCACTTAAATTTGCTTTTTCGATGACAAATAAGTTACAATGCAGACGCTTCAAGCGGGTGATCACTTGGAATGTACGGAGGCTTTCTATTCAGCGATATAATAACATAAAAATCACAAGCAGTCAGAAGAAATAGATACGAAAACAGTGACTCTTCACGGGTTATTTTGAGTTATTTCTCGGAGTTGTTGTTTATCGCTTCTTAAAAAGCAATAATTCATTTATTAAAATAAATAAATAAAAAATTGAAAAAAGCGATTGTCGGTTTCCGAATAAAAACCAAAGTATTATTTCAATACGACGGGTAAAGAAAACGGTTATCGATTCTAACGATTAACGTTAATACTTTTTTCTCATCCGAGTAAAAGATCGCCGTTTTTCTTTCTACCAAATAGGTTTTTACTTTCTACATGTATTATTAACGTGTATTTTTCTGTTATTCCTTTACATTTGATAAATACTAGCCGCTGAGCGCTCGCCTGACCTTCTGATCAGGAGGCTCCGCCCCCTGGAGCCTCGATGCTTTCGTATCCTCTTGTTTGTGACGATTTATTAAACGCCAAAAATATTACTACAAATAACTTCAATAACGTACGAAAGACACGATAATAGTAGAAAGAAATAAAGTAAATTATAAATAATTCAATCGTATTGTTTATCGGCACCGACCTGCGGAAGGACAAAAAGTCCTTTTTCGCGGGTGGAAGTAATAGGTTATTATATTTTCGCAATTTGTTTTATTATTTATCACGATAGAAACTTCCTGCCGCTTAAAATTATAAGCCTTGAATCGTGAAATTTATTTACGGTATTAAGTTTAAATTAATTAAAACTCATTACGCTAATTAAAAGATCGGATACATCGATAGATAAACGTCAATACAACATTGAATATTAGATTCGTTAAGCGATAATGACCATCCAGAAGAATAAAGGTATACACTTCTGGATAACTATTATATAACAATAACTGTATAAGCCGTTAAAATATACTATAATTAATACTCTAAATTCACTGTATACTAGTATAACTATAGACCGTTAAGGAGAAAAAATGAAGATAGCTTATTCAGATTAGTAACAATAAAGTTACAATTTAAGTTAAATTAATGATAATGTATAAATAGGATAATTAGATTGTAGTATATTAAAACGAGAGTTTGAAGTTAAGTTATTAATTCAAAAAAAGAAATTTTCAATTATTCATTTTCTTTGATCCAAGTAAAGAAAACATTTTTCATCGCTTCTCTCCTGCATAAGGTGGCAAGGGATCGTATTAATAACATCGGTCCTGATACATCTTATTTGTTTGCGTACCCTGGTTATATTAATCTTATACGTCCTTAGGCAGCTATTTCTGAACCTATCACTCCGGATTTCCACCTCGAAAACGTTCCTGTATCTATAAATATATCTAAATAAATTTTTAATGTAAAGCCGTCTGACAGTCATCGCATTGAAGTCTCTAAAAACATTTGCATTAGAGTATAATCTAAGTTTATTTAAAATTGTTTTTACGATTCTATAGTTTATCGATATGCCGATCCCAAATAGCTATGCCGTATTGTAATATTGAATTTACAAACGGGTAATATAAAGGTTTTAGTCTACTTAAACGGAGGATAGAGGATTACCCTCGTAGAACGAGTACGAGGACAATTTTAACTTACCGCATGAGAATATAAGTATTTTACAAATATTTATTAAAGAAAAAAAATTAGTAATTCTACTTAATTATTTTTCTGTTGCCGCGGTGCAGAAAATAGAAATGCCAGCATACAAAACAAACAAACCGACGCACCGTGCTTTTTTTATTACAAAGAAGAAGAGAGGAAACGTAAACGGATAAAAAATAAACGTTTAATATCGCATTAATAAGAATAATTTTCAGTCGTACCAAACGTATTTCGAGACAAACGTTTTGCGCCGATAAATAATGTTGGACCTTTACGATTTAATATAAATAACTCGATAATGAAATCGAACAATATAATTTCTAAAATCTTTTTTTAAGCGGTATTTTCCGACCGTAAGTGTAACCAGTAGTACTGGCCGTATGAAATTAAAAGAAAATTTGAAGATGAAGTTAACATATACGTTACTTAAATGCCAACTCTACTGACAGAAGGCGGATTGAACAGCTGTACGGGTTAGGCCTCTATCGTAGTAAAGAATACCTGCTAAAAACAGAGGTCGACCGATATCGCATTAATATCTGTTTTTACTTGAGATTGAGAAACCGGCAAAGAATTGAACAACTTTCCCGGCTTTGCAGCCGATAGATATTTATTTCGAATACACCGTAGGGTTCTTGGGTATTAGACTACAATTACAATTACAATTAGTGGTTAACTCGTCTTCCCAAATCAACTGATTTGGAAGTCGAAAGTTACAGCGTTCAAGTCCTAGTAAAGCCAGATATTTTTACATGGATTTGATTACTAGATCAAGTGGATACCGGTGTTCTTTGGTGGTTGGGTTTCAATTAACCACACATCTCAGGAATGGTCGAACTGAGAATGTACAAGACTACACTTCATTCACACTCATACATATCATCCTCATTCATCCTCTGAAGAATTATCTAAACGGTAGTTACCGGAGGCTAAACAGGAAAAAGAAGACTACAATTACGAGAAAGATCAAAACTTCCAGTAAAAGAAATCCGGGTCTAGTTTGATCGCTTGGATCAAACTTTAAAATTGTTAAAAGTATAATAATAAATATAATAGTAAATAATTACCAAAAAAAAAAATCAAAATTCTTTGAGCGCCAGTTATCTTCTGACCAAATGACGTTTTAATTATCAAAATTAAACTGTATCTAGATTACTAAAAAAAAGTCAACATTTTTTGTAAAAGCATTTGACTTTCTTGCTTGGCAGTTATCTAATGCAACGCTTTCAATAACAACCCCGAGTTGAAAAACAGATTAGGTATCTGTTTTACAAGAAAGAATTCAAAAAATGTTAAAATTAGTCACCTTCTTTAAAAAACAAAACGGATTCATTTTTTAAAAATACCCTCACGTCGTTTACTCAATGCTAGAAACAGTTAGATTTTCAATACTGAAAATTACAATTTTTAAAAAATAATAGTTAAAATACCGTTCCCATTCAGTCTCCTTATTTTTTTTGGAGCTTTGAAGTTTATCTAAGCCGGTAATTATTTACTTCCGATAAGTTGGCCCGACCTGGTACAGCGTTATTTAACAAAGCTAAAAAAATCCCTTTCTGCACGCCGGAAGGAGAAGGTAGATTTCACCGATGCTAAGGAATGGAATGGAATGGAATGCAAAGTTGGCAGGAGTCTATTACTCCCTACTTTATCGCAGAACCTGGACAGAGTCCCTTGCTGCTGGATCATTCTAATCGGGCTTGTTTTTAAAAGGGTTATTTTTAATCTCGGATCTAATTTTTCAAGTTTTGTCTATTATTATTTTAGTGAATTTAAGACGGATTTAATTGCATTCCAATCCGTTGTTAAACCAGCGTTATCGAACCCATTTCATGGGCCGACCGCGGAAGGCTAGGCTTATAAAGCCTGTCCTCCCGACGTAATTCCCCTTCAGACCGTCCACTGAAGTCCTTTCGGTGCTAACTCTTTAATAGGCTAGCAGGAATACGCCACAACGGGGCACTAGCTATAAGGAGGGAGCAATGCGTCCCCTTTTCCGGAGGAGTCGCAATTGCTGGGATATTTTGTCTTACTGTAAGTTTTTTTTAAATTTAGACCGCGTTTTTGTTTTATGCGCGACTTACCGTGTTTGATGTCTTCAAACTATATAACTCGCGACCCCGGAAACGCGTCTGACGCACTATTCCGTTTATGGCTCATGCGATATGGAGGCCCCTAAGCCTGGTTTGTCGATTTTCGGCTACCGCACCGCACCATCACGGTGGTTCGTCCAGTACGGCGTGAGGCCGCTTCCTTACAACTGTCGGAGTTGGGTCCTCTCGGCAGATGTCCCGAAGATGACTGTGTTCGGACACAGCCGCTCTCCCGAACAGTCTGCGCGCCTGCGCCACCCCCACCTCGGACACGGATTGAAATCTCGCATCAGAACGGAGAGTGGCGTTCCTGACGAACCACGGAGCTCCAAAGATCGTCCGCAACGCGATGTTTTGGACGGCCTCGATCTTCTTTTGAAGCGAGGAGCTCAACACTGCCCCCCATGCCGGGTAAGCATATGTTAGAATCGGCAGTACGTACAGCCGAAAAATGAGGAGCTTAGTTGCCAGTGGGTACGGGCTGGCACTGTTCAGCACTGGGTATAGCGAGGCTCTGGCGGCCTTAGCCCTCCGGGTCGCATAATTTACATGTTCGCCGAAGGTAAGCCGCCTGTCCAACACCACCCCCAGGTACTTAACTGTTTTCTCAAAAGGGATTTTCTCCCCTGAGATTTCTAGCTCTCTGGTCGGTTTTCGTGTCTTGCATGTGAACATCACGGCCACCGATTTTTCACCGTTGACCCTGATTCTCCACATGTCGAGCCACGGTTCCACTAAGTCCAGCTGCCTTTGGAGCCTCCGGACCGCGTAATCCACATTTGCGGATTCGTAGAAATATGCTGTGTCGTCTGCGTAAAGGGCCGTTTTGACCCCTTCCGACAGCGGCATATCGTTCACGTACAAAGTGTACAAGAACGGGGAAAGTACTGCTTCTTGGGGAACCCCAGCGGCTATTTCTCTGGTGGAGGAAATCGTTTCCCCTACGCGCACGACAAAATGTCGGTCTAGCAGATATGACCGCATCAGTCTGACATAGCGGTAGGGGATCGCCGATCGCGCTAGCTTATAAAGCAGCCCGCTATGCCAAACTTTGTCAAAGGCCTTGGCCACATCCAGAAAAACGGCTGCAGTCACCCGTTTCCTGTTCAGGCCTCCGACAAGGTCGTCTATTATTTTTACCAGTTGGAGGGTGGTTGAGTGACCCTCCCTGAACCCTGAATGTAAAACGCGAAGATATGTCGAAATTTTCCGGAAGTTGAATCATGGTACCCGCTAAAATAAGTAGCTTTCTTATGAAATCTACCTAAAATTATAGTTTACCGACACAGATTATGAGTACCGTGGAGTACCTACTCCAAGGGGGTCGAAAATCAGGCCAAGGTTAGCATATATTTATCTAAATTTCTACTTTTTTCGGATATAAGGCTAAAAAGCTGTTTACAAATTATGTTTAATATCACCACCCGTTAATCCGATGATTTATAAATACTTTCCACAGACTAAAGCTAACGTTTCTACGATTGCTAAAGCGTAAATTAGAAATAGCGAAAACCACCCCTTCTCCATTTTTAATCTTGCCCAAAATTTAATGTCATCAATGCACAGTATATATAAATTTCTTTCAGCCATTTTCGACGATTATGCTTGATATTGATAAAACAAGCATAATGCTTGTTATGCTTGTCTTCTTTGTTATTGATTGTTTGTTTGATTTATGCTTTCAAAGAACACCTTCCAGTCGGTTGAAAATTCTTTGTTCTGTTTCTTTATTACGGTTAATTCATTATATCGACATAGTCTTGTACTGTTTACTGTATAGTTCTGTCTTATTATACCCTTGCATTCCCTGTCTTTCACCTTTATTTGACAATCAGATTCTGACATTTCGGTTTTTCTTCACCTTATTTAGGATTCTTTTACTTTTATTCCTTTCAGGTACGCCGCTATGATGTCAGATTTAGCTCTAAATTTTCCATTCTATTTTTTATTCTTATTTATTATTAAGGGGAATTCAGCTTTATCATTGCTCTTCATTTCATTTCCACCGTTGTTTTCTTCACAAAAGAGTTTTCGTCCATTAGCCTCCAGTAGGGCGATAGCAGTCACATATATCCCTTGATGCGTTTTGGAAATACGATCGCATTTGCTTCAATCGTCTCGGAATCTTGTTTACACTTCCTTGTTTGTGAAAAAGTTTTTTATTTTCAGATTTAAACCGGGTCTGTCGATCGGATCGCCACCTTCATAAAATCTTAAGTCGCTGTAGAATTCATTTTCCAGTGAGTTTTTACGGCCTTCTGTATTTTGTTGGTTTAAAGACTACTGAATATTTAGACTAGATTCTCGGACTCTTTGACCAGGTCCTTGTGTACTTTGAGCGGCTTGTTTGGTACTCTGGCTAGATTCACGGGACTTCTGGTAATCTTCGACAATTTCTATGTCATTAACCGATGGAGAAGTGATTCCTTTACACTTGCGTCGGTGCAGACAAATATCTGTTTGATTTTCTACAGCTCGATCTCATTCAGATAATTCTTCCTTATTATTGCACTTTTTCAATCCGCTGACTGCGTTTTGTTCTGTCTGCATTATTTCTGAGAAAAGCTAATCGGTATTGATATCTTGGTGAAATCTTCCTTTCCAGCCTGGAAATGGGGGATTTTCTCCATTATTGACGCGATAAAAAGACTGTTACTTTCACATTCATTTATTTTTTCCATTTTAATCGATGTTTTCCTGGCAGGTGTTCTCGACGTAGCCGTGTTCGAAGTGTAAATCGGCGCCGGCGTTCAGAGGTATGTAGATATAATTAATATAGGTGACCTTGATTAATTAATTAATTTAGTTGAGGTCTTCAGCAGGAAGTTACATGCTTTCTAGAATTTTGTCTCTTCATTCTTAAACTAATAGAATGCGTCAGGATTCTCTGCTGTGTGCAGGGTACAGCTGCCGTTCTGGCTGAACATCGAACCGAGTAGGTGGTCAGTGTAGGGGCGGTGGACTCCCTTGTGTCAGTAGATTCTAACTTAAATATGTCGATAGCATGTAGTAAGGTACTTCGTGACCTGTCTAGTCACGAAGACGTTTTAAAAGTACATGTTAAAGATTTATATTTACGACTGTTCGTGTTAGATTTTTATTTAAAACTACACTTTTTTGTTTTAAATTTATTTGTCAGATTATATATTTTTAACCGGGTGTTGAATTAATTGTTTTTTTTTTTGTTTGTAATTACTTACATATGTGTTATGCGTTATATAAATGTTGAATGTTACTTGTCGGGTACTAGATGTGACCCATCGGGCTGGTCTAAAGGTTAAACATGTCATCGCAAATCAGCTGATTTCGAAGCCGACAGTTCTAAGGTTCAAATCCTACTAATACTAGATCGTGGACACCGGTGTTCTTTGGTGGTTCGGTTTCACTTAACCACTCATCTCGGGAACGATCGACCTGAGACTGTATAAAACTACACTTCATTTACATTAATACATATCATCCTCTGAAGTAATACTTTAAGCTACTTTAAGCTAAACAGAAAAAGGTACTAGATGCAAGGTTTTACCTATTTAGATCTTCTATGATTTCTTTATTTATATTTTTCCCTCTGATAAAAGTTCCGTTAAGGCTTTTCATGACTGTTTAGTAAGATCAATCCGTTTCCCTGCTTAGAGTAGGTTTCTTCATGGAGGTTTAGATGGCTGAAGGGAAAGAGAAGACCGTCTATAAAGGAAAAAAATTATTATTGTTAATGATACTTTTTAATGAAGTTTCCCGGAAATATTAAATGAAGTTGTTTTAAATATGTTTTTTAAACCTATATCGCAAAGTATATTCGTCTACCTGAATTTTATTTTATAAAACTTCATACTTTACAATACAAAAATAGTTTTAATTTTATCTGCCCGTTTTTAATATAAAAATTAATTAAAAACTTTCACATTAATTAATATTTCTCTAGAAATAATCAATTTTTTCCTTATTGTTAAAAATTGATTAGAAGTGTTTTTCTTTAAAAGGTATAAGAATAGGCCGGTACAATCTGCTGTTATACGTTATCAAAAAACTTTTGTTTTATAAGTTATTATGACGGTAGTCTTTTTTTAGCTTAAAATGAGTTAAACACTTTGTAAAATATAATCGGGTACGTCTTAAAATAGAGTAATTATTTTATAAGGAGATTTCCACTTCGTAAATTTTTTTTTATTGTAAGATTCAAAAGTTTGTAACAAAACCAAAAATTCTAAAAACTGAAATAATTTTATTTAGAAATGATATATGAATTTTGTTACTTGTCGATAGGTATACACCGTAATACCCTGACAAATGGTTGATGTTTCTAACAAATAATGTTATATATTTCGTCGTTATTTCCATCCACACGTTTGTTTAATTTAGATTTCAATTAAATCATATAATATTGCAGGGCTGTAATTGTTCCTTAGTTCAAATCAGTTAATATTATCGGTTCTAAATATTCTGAACTGAAATGAGTACACGATTTGAAAACTTTTAATCGTTTAAATATCTTGAATTTAAGCTACTTAAGTGATATTTCAAAAAACCTTTATAAGCGCGTTCGACAACCGAAAAGGAACATTTTTTCCTTTAAACAGACAGACATTTTTTTCAGTCATTTTATAAATAAAAGATTTCAACAAATTTTTGATTTGTGTCGAAGGTAATACCTATTAATAAAGTTCTATGCTGTTTGTACGTTATCACATAAATTCAATTATGTTCACTTATAATTTAAATGGCGATGAGTGGTTAGTTTAAACTAAATGTAATCGATTAGTCATTAATGTATACATTTTAAACTGTGAAACACTAGGATATAGTTCTGGTAAAATGTTTTTAAATTAAAAGGATTATAAAAAATTAATAATAATTCCTAAGGAAATCTGACACAAAATTCATTCCTCACAGTGAGTTTTTGGAAATTTGAACGTTGACAATAAACATTTCCGACTAATAAACGCAATATTTTAAAGTCGTCTTTGAAATATGTAATTTTTTTTTGCAGTAATCGTAAGCAGCAATTAAACAATTTTTTTAAATCTAATTAAAATAGATTTTTTCTGAACATTCAACGATTCAATAATTACAACAGCCGTCATTTTGAAATTTAGAAACGTTTAATTTATTTATTTTATAGAGAATCTTTTTAAATGACTATAAATTTTACTCAAATTTTTGTTATGAAGTTCTATTTAAAAAAAAAATGTTATTTTAAATACGAATTAAACATTTTAACATATACATTTCTATGAAATTGTTTCATCGTATTGAATATTAATATAAGGAGTACGCTACCAAAAAATGCTTTAACAATCTTTTCTTTTCCATATATTATTCCTACATACATCTTTTACGCAACATCTAAACACACAACATACGAAACAATTGTTTATTACATTGTTTTATTTTTAAGATTTGAAATAGGAGTTTACGGAATAGATCGTTTGCTGAGGCAGTAACACGTAACGTGTTTTTTTTGAGGAAATTTACGTCAGTCGGCTGTGAACATGGAGTTTATAATGCGACAGATGGGGAACCTTATTGTTTGTCAACTGCTGACGAAAGTAGACGCTAGATTCTTCTAACGTGGAGGTATTTAAGAATCGCTACGTGGAATTTAATTAAGATCTTTAACCGGCGAGAGGAACTTGAGGCAACGATCCTAACGGAAGTACTACATATTATTCTCATCTCAGAAATGCATTCCACCGAACTACTTCGTAATCCGAGGACATACAGTTTACATGATGAATCACCTTCATGGTAGGGCTTACGGAGGCTCTGTGCTTCAAATCAAAAATGGAGTAAAGCATGTTGATAACCGATAACAATAAAGCAACTTCGGTTGAAGTGCAGGATAGTTTGGGTCTCTAAGAGTTTCAGCGATCTACTGTCCATTTCGTCACGCTATATCAGCTCACGCGTTTTCTGATTACTTCATGTCGCTGGGTTGTTGCTTTATCGCGGAGAAGACTGAAATGCAAAGCTCCTACTCTGGGATTCCAGACTGATTCGTGGAATAGCATTAAAGGAATTCATTACCAGACTGCGGCTTAGTGCCGTCTGTGGTGTAGATTCAACTTATCGGCCTAATGACGTAACTAAAGTTCCAGACCGTTGGACTTTTTCATTTCATCAGGAGTCGACTCTTTGTATACAGATATGAAGAATAAACCTTGTCTCCATATCCGATAACTCTTCTGTGAGACTGACTGGGAATCCTACCAGAGCTAGCTCAAGGAGAGACTTTGTACAGGTATGTCTTTGAAAGAAATGTGAACAGGATATTGGTAGGCGACGGAGCGTTCGACTTCGATCATGTGGGAAGCAGCTTGGCGCTCGACTCCAGCTGAGTTAAATGAAAGCAGAGGAGGCAAAGGCTACCCAAGGCAGATGATGGAACTTATTGCGACTAAAAAGACACTCCGAAGAAGACGGTAACACTACAGAAACCCGAGTTTAAAATAGCTTTCAACGGCTCACCGCAGGCTTCGGAAACTACCAAGATCAGTCAAAAAGGACATGTTTAGAAACTATATTGAACGTCTTTCCCTCCTTGGTAGGGATTGGTTTAATTGCTATTTCTCCCGCCACCACCCCATTCGGTCGCCCTAAAGCATAAGACCGAATGACTGTGCCACAAACGGCTGCTGAGCCACGAACCTGTTTAGCGATCAGTGTCCTAAATAGCTCCTAGAGCTTACCTAACAGCGTGAGCGGACTAAGCGTAGTGCCATACACCACCGGCTTACATGTCCCAACCGCTAACTTGTCATATATTTACTAAAATGGGTAGGCGCACTCCGTCAACTATTAAAAATATAAATGACATCCATAAATTAAAACTTACTTCGTCTAGACGGCAATTTGCTGCCACGCCTATGTCGGAGCAAGTACATGTCCACCATATTAAGCCTTAATTGGCTGGTGGTCAGCCGTATATCTCTAGGTTAGCTTCCCGCAGCAGTGTGGTAGGAGTCTTTCCCTTAAGTAAACTACTGATGTCGGTTGAACATAGTAACCGCTATGTTCAAGGAACTCTCACAGTCCGACAATGCGGCTCTTGCCACATTGATTCGCCGCTTATGAATGGCTAATTTTTCCTCTAAGTTTCAGGGTGGCCCGGTCTCTGGCGTCCCCAAGAGCAGGGCAGTCAAACATCAGGTGTTCATTTGACTAGACCTCCCCGCACGCACAGCTCATCTGCTGCCAGGCAGAACCGAAACAGATATTGGTTTAAATTAACATGGTTGGTGAGCACCCGAGCACTCGTTGCCCTTAAAATCGAGCTTGAGGCATACCATTCTCCCAGATCATGTATAAACTTGTACAAGGATCTTCCCTTAGTCGTGGTGTCCCATTCCAGTTGCCATGCTTCCATCGCGAGGCTGTGCAGCCTCTTCCGCAGGCGGAAGATGGACAACAACCGAACGAAATTCAGATCCGGTGCATTGTGATCACCGTTTCGCTCCGGTACTGGCCCGGCTCGAAACCGCATCCCAAATACGTCGGCCTCCCGGCCTCTTCGCAATCTCCACATGGCTGCCCGAACCTTCACCACTAAATCGATTGGGAGAGCCTTTTCCAATACGGTGGTAGCCTCATAGGAGGTTGTCTTAAAAACACCAGTGCACACAATTAAGGCTCTGCGCTGGGCACACCTTAAATTTTGAACAAGTGCTTTATTCATATCCAACTTATGCGCCAAACGGGCGCCTCGTATAATTTCACGCTTTCAAAGGCACCTCGCTATATCATGTACATTTGACGGCCCGACAACCCATAATCTTTCCTAGCAATTCTAAGTTTGTGCATCACTTAGACGGCGTCCGCCGCTACTTGCCTAATGTGGTTGCTAAACAGCAACTTTTCATCAAACAAAACACCTAGGTACTTATGAACTGTAACTCGGCTGATTACACAGCTTTTATATTTAATGTGTGGCTAACTACTGTATGATAATTTGTCTGCACCTTCGAAAAGCATAAACATCCAGGACACAGACATTTTTATACTTTGAATGTCCATCCAGCCCTCTGTGGTTGACAAGGCCGCCTGCGCCCGGTCTTCTAGCTGTGGTTTTGAATTACCACGAACTCAAAGGAGATAGTAATCGGCGAAAGCCTGGCCGTGACTCCTTCTGGAAATGTCAATGCCAGAAACCCGTCGAATACCAAGTTCCACAGTAAGGGACCGAGAACGGAACTCTGCGGGCTTCCCCTGGTAACATAACTTCCACATCTAGGTGCACATCCTTAAACAGAGCCGTATGGTTAGACAGATAGTCACGTACCACGGTCTGCAGGGCTGCGGGAACATTGCGGCGTTCCTACTCATTAAGGACAGAACTGCAACACAAGAATGCTGCCTCTATGTCTATAAAAATTACCAAAACATATTTACAGTCGGCGCTTTCCACCTTGGCAAGAGCATTTAAGATGCAATCCTCGGTATCAACCCCCCTTTCATGAAGCCATAATGGCCTCGATTTAGAAAACAATTCACCTCAATGCTTTCCGATACCCGTTCCACAACCAGCCTTTCAAGCAACTTGCAGGTTACCGGCACCCCAAGAACACCTTTGTAGGGATGACTATTTCTTATGAAAAGTCACGAGGAAGTTCAAAAGACCTCCATAATGTCTCCTTCTTTGAGGTATTCGTGCGGTTGCGCTTGCAGCCACACCCAGAAGGCAGATTTACATGCATCGCAAAGTTTTTCAACCTCATGACAAGAAGGGCTGGCGAAGGAGAGATTTGTAAATTCCGATTTTAATATGTTTCTCACTTGAAGTGAAAGGTATCACAATTAACAATGATCTTAAATCCAGTACCTTGAGGCACCCCTAACCGAATAGCGAAAAAGCAGAACAGACCCTGGTTACACCTTACTTGAGCAAAACGATCATCTTGGTAATTTCGCGTATCAGATAAAATGTTTGGGGCAGGCTTAACTTTAATCTGTAGAGGAGGCCGTGTAGCCGGACTTTGTCAAAAGCTTGCTGAACTTTTAAGAAAGTCGCCGAATAGCATTTATTTATTTCAAACAGTCGTAAATGATATTAACAAATATATGGAATTGCACTTCAGTGTTTGAATTGCCGCGTCTAAAGTCAAATTGGTGACCGATCCGGGATAATGCTTTTTTCCACTAAGATCCATAGTCTTCGAAGGGAGAGTCTGTCAAAAACTTTAGAAAGAAGCGGAAGCAAAATTAAGAGCCAATATGAAGCTCCAACGAAGAGTCCGCCCTCAAAAATATTTCTGTTACTGCGAAACTACCTACATGATCGTTTTGTTCAAGTGAAATATAACCAGGAGCTGTTCTTTTTTTTCGACATTCAGTCAGGGGTGCCTCAAGGTTCAGTCCTGGATCCGATATTATATTTGATCTTCACTGCGGATCTTCCTAAGGCAGACTATGTCACAGTTGCGTCCTTTGCGGGCGATACAGCAAACTTGGCGATCGATAATGACGCGGTCGTGCCCTCAGGGAAGCTAGAATCTGGTCTGGGCCTCATCGACGAATGACTGGTCGGGTAGAATATAAGGATGAACCCAGCTAAGTCGACTCGTGGAACATTCACCGTGAGGAGAGACGATTGCCCTGGAATCTATCGAGAATATACCGATATCCCTGCTGCGAGCACATTGCGTTACTTAGGTATGCACCTTGATCGTCGTTTAACCCGGAGAGATATATAAAAGAGAAAAAGAAATAACTAACCGCATAAGCGTGGGGTTTATGCGGTTGCACCGGCTGTCGGGTAGGAATTCTAACTTGTATCTGTCAAATAAATTGTTGACACACAAGATGTTCGTAAATATGATGTTACGGCGTACAACTTCGGGGCACAAGTTGCGTCGATAACATGAAGGTGATCCAACTATTTCAAAATAAGGTACTGCTGGGAACTTCGTATAACGAAGGCGCCGGGGCTTGCCTTCGAGAAACAACGAAATTCACAACTACCTACAGAACACCCGTGTACAGGAAGAAGTACTAGCGTTTTTGCTAAATATAATGATAACCATTTAATTATAAACAATGGGGATGTTAACGACTGACGAGGCTTCACATGCTGGACCCGAGTAATTTTAATGACAAGATTCACGATATACATTATTTTTGAAAATACAAGTTCGCGTCATAATAGGTCTTATTTTATATAGTGCTATGCCGTGTGTGTGCTTGTGTCTAGTGATATTGTTACTATTCTGATATCGGTTGTCATGACTTAGTACTGGTCATCTTTGTCGACTCGTTTATTGTAACCGTTATATTCCCTTAATATCTTCTTAACTTTAACCGTATGTTATTCTTATTTATCGTTTGTTATTTTATTTCTTTTATTGTTATTGCTATCGACTGCCCTGTTATAATGTAACGCTGTCTGTGAGTTTTGATACGTACTTTGATATTTGTACCCGACAAGGGTACGGTCTTCCTTCCTGTCATATTTTCTCAATCGTTTTACTTACGATTTCGAATTTTTATTTTATGAAATAGATTGCGAATAAAACTCATTAGCAAAAAATATTTTTAAAAAATGAATCGCAAAGGAAAAGAAATAAATCCCAACCGTGAACCAAATTCAGATACTTCGGATACAAAAGTAAGAAATTTTTCTCTAACAGATTACGACTCAGTAGCACCACTATCGTGCACATAATATTTAATTAAAGCTTATACTATACTTTGATGGCTCCATCTTCTCTTTTTCTACTAATTTTTTACGGGCTTCTTCAGCCGACTGTTTTTCCACTTATTCCTTAGTGTCTTCTTTATTAAGAAATTTCTTAATAAAGAAATACTTTAACTATTACATCCTTTAATTAGTAGTATTTTTCTCATTCTTTTACAGCTTTTTCTGATTTTAAACATATACAACAGCTGACTTCAATTTCAAAAGGGAATTTTCTCTTTTCTCACAGCTTAGTAAACCCCACCATCATTCCTTATACCTCTCTCTCTCTCTCTCTCTCTCTCTCTAAATATATATGTAGTTATTTTAGTATTAGACAGTAATCACTTCGAATTTTACTATTATAGTACTTGATAAACATCTTTGGATACATTAGATACATTTTACTGCTTAATATACTAGCAATAACCAAATTAATAATTATTAATAATATTGCCTACTCATCATTAAGTATTTATTTTTATATAGATCACGTGTATTTTATACTTGTATACAGACAGTAACGCACGAGTATGTATTTATATTAACCATTATGCCGGCAACAATATAATAATAAATAACGAATATAACTTATTATTGATAAATAAAAAAATAGAATTCATTAGCCGTACACATATAACTGATTTATTACAAATAAAGGTTAATAAGGTCACCTTGTTAATATATAAAAAAAATATTTTAATTGATATTGGAATAATGTCGATGAGATGTTGCAAAATATTTATCATTAGAACTTGATTTCAGTTAACTATTACATTATAATTAATTATTTACAAATTAATACAATACATAAATTGTAACGTATCCGCAACCAAATCTTATCTTTATTTAATTCTTGTAAATAAATATTGTATTTCTGGGATCTGTAAAACCCATTTTTTTTAAATTTGTTAACAAAAGAGAATTCGTGGTGAATATTAACTGAACTCCGCAATTCCTCGTTCAACATGTTATAAACCTTTAGTCCAGTATATACAAATAACTTTCTATTCAGCGGTTTATTAATTATACTCGTTACATGAAATAGCTAAGAATTTACATCGCCAGTAATATACTTCCTGTCTTTATGTATGTAATTTATTTTATTATTTTTACATCGATTATAAAATCATCTTAAAATTAAGCGTAGTAATATATTTAGCTTTTTTAATATCAGAAGAGTTGCTTCTATTTTGTCGGTGATTTTTATGAATTTCTTCTGGTTGAACGTGTTGAAGGTGTGCTTTGTAAGTCCTACCCCAATAAAATATTTCACATTCTAATTTGGAGTCAACCGATGAATATATTATGTTATGTTCAAAATATTTTTTGAACGTAACTATTAAAGAACTCGATTTTGTAATAATTTTTATAAATTATATTTATACGAATGAATACATCCTGTTTTATTTTTAAGAATTCCTGTTCTAAGTTTTTTTCTGTTTTAACGTATACGATGAACAATTGGAATTTATTTCATTTTTTTTAAATTTATGTTTCATTTAATACTAGTAGTCTTAAAATTTAAACGAAACACGTAATTGGAATTTAATTTGCGAAGTTACGGTTGCGTTTTTCTTTTACTATCTAATATGCTTTAAACTGGGAGTTCTCGCATGAATTGTCCTGCGGGAATAATAATCCCCTTGTGATTATGATTATGTAGAATTAAGTATTTGCTCTGTAAAATTAATTTGAATATTATAAAATGTTTGGTAAAAAAAAAAACAAAATAAAACATTTTGTTTTATTTAATAATATTTGAATAACGGGATTAAATAGTTGTTTTATTAAAAAAAAAAGGGCCAATCACATAATAGTTAAGTTGTACGAGTTAGTTTATCGGTGGAATTTCACCGAAAAATAAGAAAAATCAACCTTTCAAATTATTCCTATAATTTTATTTTTTTAGCGTAAAACTGTAAAAATTTCTTATTATTTTCTCCTTGTAAAGAAATCACGTTTTGTAACTGCGTTGTATATATAATAATTTCTTTTAGAAAAATTAATTGATCCAACTCGACCGGTTTCTCAAAATTTTCTGTAGATCAAAAATATAATTTTTTTATAAAAAAGCTGACAACACAGTTGTAGGATTTTCCTTTCACGCAATTTTTTTCTGACGCGTGAGTTATACACACAATTTAATTTAAGATATTTATCGTTTTATCGAAATGTAATATTTTTGTTTATTTAATTCAACGATAACTTAAGCGCCTGCGCGTACCGTATTTCATTCGCGCGGGTTTGGCGGTACTAGCGGTCACTTTAAGTGCTTTTTTACACTTTAAATATTATTCGTTTATTTAATTCTACCGCTCACCTGTGACGTCACCAAATAGTAGACGACTGCAGCAGCTGTATGTCAGTGCTACGCTAGCGCTCCTTGTGGTGAGAATGGGTACTATTGACGCATTATACTCGCTTAGCCGCTAGTTTGTTTAGAGCATTTGTTAGGGCGGGGGTGCGATTTTGCAAATGTTTTTTTAATTGTTACCAAATGCGGCTAAGAAATATAAGACCTTAATTAGGCGAAATTTCCAGATACTGAGGGTGATCTCGGTTTACAGCCTCACCGCCTGAACCTTTTAAGTTGAAATTTTAATGGAATCAATGTCCCGTTTATAGAAGTAATCTGACCTAGTTTGATTAAAATCGGTCTTTTAGTTCTGGAAATAAAGCGTGTGAAACACTGAACGTATGCAAATGCGAACAATTCCAACCGGTTTTTGGGTTCCTTAGGTGTCGATACGTAAAGATCCCGTGAAACCGCATAAGCCTAAATTGAACCGATTACAGTACTTTCCCTTGTAAAGCTATAGTGCTAGGCGGGAAAGTAAAAAAGCAATTTATCTATTACGTTCTGTCGTTCCAGATATTCTATTTAAAATATTTGTCTCGTCATGAAATATTCCTTATTCAGATGCGTGCTTTTCACTTCACGTATGTACGTTATTTTCTAACTTATTTAAAAAAAGGAGGTCTCGTTTAGATTTTTAAATTGTATTTTCACCACCTTTGTACTTCACCAAATTGACCGATTTCGTTCATTTTTTTTTTAAGATCTAATTTCTCTGATGATACTGCCGTGACTTTTTTTTGTTGTAATTTACGTAGACAATTTATTAAAAGAAAAATTACACTTTGTAGATAGACGATTCGAATGTAAATTTATATTTTTTTTTACAGCTTTGGTTATTTCGTACGAGTACTATTTTATTGTAAAAATTTGTAGTCTAAATTTATTCCTATGTTTAAAATATTTTAATTTGGCATTTCTTGATAACTGATTCTTGATAATTCAAATAAGCTTTGTATTCTGCATGTAATAATAAACGATGAAATACAAATCGTTTGGATTTTGCTTTATGAAAAGTCCACGCGATCGTAATCAAGTTACTGGAAAATAAAGACGCAGAGAGTAATTATACTATTTTTTATAACCTAGTTATCCGGCAAACTTTTATGAAATCCTAACCCCGTAGCGGAAGACCACGGTCGTCACACCACCCCCTTCGTTCCAAGCCCGGGTGGGCTTTATGATTTTTATTTTTGTCGTCTTTTAAATCCTATAAACTTGATAACAAAACAGTGTTATCGGTTTGGCCTCTGCCAGGATGCCACCACCGATGGAAATGCCTCGGCAAACATTTCCATCAGTCTATTTCACAACTATCGCCTTCGTACGCCCTCTTCCAACCACGACCACCTAATATAACTTACAACCCTCAACTATAAAATTAATCGATTCGCGAAAACGCGATCTGCGCGTCTTTCTCTAACACCGGAAGTTTCACACGAAAACTCTTCCTACATCTAACTTCAATTAGACTGTGCTCTCAGTTCATTATTAAAGTCTTTAAACAACAAAAATACTATTTCCGTACAACAAAACCGGCGTTGATAACAATTTTCTCCTAAAATTAGGTTTACTCAAAGATCGACTTAAAAAATCAAGAAACAGATTCATAAATTTAATAAACAGGAACCAAACGATTTGTATTACGTCATTTATTACTACAAGCAGAATACAAAAATTATTTGAATATCAAGAATCAGTGCCTGAAAAGCGGATTTAAAAAAGTATTTTTAAAAGAGAATATTTGTAAAACCCATGCAGCAACAAGAAAAAACAATTCGATCGGGGTTTTTCAGAACTGCTGCCGCATCAGTTGTTTAGCCTAAATCTAGTTCCTAATGATTTAAACTATGAACCGCTTGAAAGACTCTTCGTGCTTCAGTTGTGACGAAGAGATAAAGTTTGCATTAAGGAAACGGTTACGAAATTAAAACACCAGTTTTTCGATTTTAAGGATAGATTTCAAAACCTAGTGTATTGCGGTTTGTGTACAAATTTTTTCGTCATTTTGTAGATAAATAATCGTCCAATCCTGGATATACAGAATCGATGTACGTTTCTTTTTTATTTCGTTAAAATATTTTTTCTCGTTCGTTTTCTGTTTAAGTGGAGGAAAAACCTTTCTGAACGATGAATCGTCTTACAAAATGTACAATACAGGTTTCGTAACATTACTTCACGTGAAATAATAAACGTTAAAAAAGTAATGAAACCAACCTTAAACATCGCTACACAAAATACAAAAAAAAAATTATTTAATTCGACCGATAGAAATAAATTCAATATTAAAAACCAAAAACTACTACGATTTTAATAAACCTTAATTTGAAACAGAATTGAACCTTTTTTTAAGTACGTTGTATTATTTTTTTATTTTATATTAAATATTTCAGTTTTATTTGTATCTAATAAATAGGTTTGGCTCGCAAAAAAAGTATCAATATGGAAAAAAGTTTGGAAAAGTTTCGTTTACAGTAAGTTTGGTAAGTAAGAAAACGAATGAAGAAAAATGAAACGAACTATTACACGGTATTATTAACGGTACTATTATTAAAAATGATGATTAACGGTCTAAAAATTTTAACTTGGTCGGGGTAAGCCTCTTTGTAATACGGAGATGTTATAAATGTTCAAATTAAGTATTTTTGAATTTTCGCTTGGAATAACGCGAGACTTTACATCATCGCAGTGTAATAATCCAATATTAAGTAGCGGCAGCGATAAAAAGTGAAAAAAATATCTTCAAACGATCTGCAAAGGCCGAGGAACTTTTTCGTTTAAAAAAGCTTCCGTCTAACGTTTCAGGAAAAACTTGCAGCTGAATTACCAGAGGAACTTCTCCTACAAAATAAAAAAAATTGTCTATTCTTAGTCTGTTCTACTTAAGAGTAAGATTTGAACATTATATAAAAAAAAAAGAAAAAAATCTAGTGGATTTTTAATTTTGAGCCCCTTCTGATTTTGAAATAATTGAAAACTTTTACAAAATATATGTAATTTGTTTCATAAATAATCATCGATATAAATAAATTTTAATGTCATTTAATATATATGAAAACTAATACAAATAGGTAGTTTGAAATAAATTTAAATTGAATAATAATTTGGATAATTATTAATAGATGAAGTTTATTTTAAAAATATTACGAATTTGAATGCGTGTAGGTATCAATCCCTTCTTCGTCTCTGGCATTTGAGTGATACTAGTACATTTTAATTAAATTGTTTTAAAACTCGGTAACTGAAACGATAAATTTCTGTATCTATAAAGCCGCCGTTGTTATTTTCATGCTAAAAAAATCTTCTTCCTTTTATTTTAAAATCAAAATTATTATTTCCATTTCTGATAGATATGTTGACGTAGATCAGTAAAAATTCGGATCGTAATTTTGTATACTCGTATTGTAAAAATTATTGTGCGAGGTGGATGTACGTTTCAGAAACTAGTTATGCTATTATTTCGTGCGGAAAGGTTTTTACATAAATTTATTTAATTAATTTTCTTTTATTATTTACAGAATACTTAATTATTGAATTCCTTTGTAATAAATTAACGCTTAACAAACATTTAGTTTTCTTTAAGCCGCTAAATCGTTTCAATTTTTGTTTATCTTTTCTTAATTGAAAATTAATTAATTTTCTTTATAAATTCGCGTATTCTAAATTATTTTAAAAAAGTAAATAAAAAATTACTTGTTATTGTTAAATCCCGAACGGGACGGTTCGCTTTAGTCTTTACGCGTCAAGTTAAAGGGCGAGAAATGTTAGATTGAGGTCGACTAGATTTTGGGTTGAGTCCAGGTTAATTAAGAGGAAAAGCTATAGTATACCTAAACCGTATTCCCCCATCTCTGCTTTCTGCTATCGCTCAGGTTGCGCATTACGGAACGGAAATTTACCTTTGTGTTGCCGTTTGTTTAATTTTCACTTTAAACAAAAAGTTATGATCTTTTATAGGTCATCGAGATGTGTTAAATTCGTTAGGAATGTATTACATTATCTTCTTAAACTACATTACAGAATTAAAGATATTTATTCGACCAGGTTTGATATTTTTTACAACCTTCACAAATTTATCTGTCTTTATAATAACTGTAATCGGTTTTAAATACCTACAGAGTAACTTCGTATAAATAGATAAATAAATAACAGCGCTAATAAAAAGTAATTCAGCGATCAGTAGATTAAATAGCGGAAGCTATCGATTCTGTCTTCTTAAAATATTAAATTACCCGTTCGATAATTAGTATCGGTAATTTTTGATTCTTAAAAAGACAGTTTATACTATACTTATATTAACTACACATACATATTTACTACCGTGCGTATTATATTTAATTATACATATTTATAAATTCTAGATTAGATTTGTAATAGCTACAAGGGGCAAAATACCTCAGTCGATTGGAAAATGACATTAAAAAAGCCGGTAAAGTATTGCACGGCTTTTCCGGCTACGCCGGTCAAGTCATTCATACAAAATCTCCCAAATGTTTTTTTTTTCAATTTAGATATTATGGATCTGACTTCTATAATAAAATCATTTCATCTTTTTATAAAATAATAAAAAAAAAAAACAATTTAAGTTTTTTGACGCGAGGAATAGATTTTAAGAAAGATTTTTCTAAAAACATTCGTTTACGGGTTAAGCTTAACAAATTTGCTTAAATAAAGTTGTTTTCCAAATCTAACGCCTCCTTCGATAAAGGAAAAAAAAGAAAAAGAAAATTTTCCAAAAACCTTTTCTGTATTTTAGGTCCGGAGTCTATAATTTAAAATAAATTGTAGATGTTTGTTGATAGATCTACATATGCAGTATAAATTTTCAAAAAAATTTGAAAAATATTTAAACCGAATGGAGAGAGCAAAATAACAAAAAAAAAAAAAACATGTATTTCAATTTTAAGGTGGGGGATTGATTTTTAGAAAAAAACTTTTGGGGATTTTTTATATTTACGTTGTACGATTTTACTTTAATAAAGTTTTCTCTTAAATACCTTTGAAGAAAATCGAAATTGGGTTTTCCGCGATATTCCCCACCCGTTTGAAAAAATTAATATAATCAATGCCTCATGTACAGAAATATTTGAACCAAATTTGAAGAAAATCAGTCGGTCAATTTTGATATAGGGTCATTCACGGGAACCGGATGTTTTTGAAGTGGGGTGTACTCGGGCGTTCGTGGTGGCTGGTGTCTGACGTTTCCTTTGTTCATAGCATTTACATTTTAGTCGTTGAGATGGAGCGTGGACGCTAGACCAACGTCTGTACGCGTATGACAGTTTTGTGCGAAATGACGAATCCGTAACTGCTGTTCAGCGAGATTTCCGCCGTCAGTTTGATATCCATCGTAATGCAAGTGTCCCTTCTCGTAACACAATATTGCGACGGGTAAACAACCTTCGAACAAGCGGTTAAATATTGAAGAAAAAACCACCGGATCCCCGACAAACCGCTAGCACTCCAGAGAACATCGAAAGAGTAAGGGAAACCATTGTTAGAAACCCACGCCGCTCTATTCAGAGGCATTCAGCAGCGCTTCAAATGAGCACAAGTACGGTAAGACGAATTCTGCATACAGACCTGCATTTCCATCCTTACAAGACAGCCGTCGTGCAGCAGTTAAACGAACAAGATTTCACGCAGCGATTACAATTTCGTCGACAAATGCTTACCGTTTTTGAAGAAAATGAAAATTTGTTAGCGTTAATGAGTGACGAAGCCCATTTTCATCTGAATGGCTTCGTCAACAAACAGAATTGCCGGTATCGGGCAGAAAGAAACCCGCATCGGCTTCACGAGAGACCACTTCATAGCCCAAAGGTGACTGTCTGGTGTGCAATAGGAAAGATCGGTGTTATTGGACCGTATTTTTTTGAAGAAAATGACGCCGCCGTAACTGTAACAGCTGATCGTTACGTTGCGATGTTGAATACGTTTTTCATCCCTGAGTTACGAAACCGGGGAATCGATTTTAAAAATGTGTTATTCCAGCAGGATGGAGCTACAGCGCACACGGCGAAGGCAACGATGGGTGTTCTCCGTAACTTGTATCCGGGACGGATCGTTTCCAGATTCGGCGACATTCCTTGGCCCCTTGGTCCCCCGACTTGAGTAGTTGTGATTTTTTTCTGCGGGGGTTTCTGAAATCGCGTGTATACGGCAATAAACCGCGTACATTGGAGGACCTACAGATCGCAATTCGTCATCGCGTCACCCAGATTGATGTAGACATGCTGCAAAGAATTGAGGCCAGTTACTGTGAAAGGCTACAACAATGTATTGCCCAAATGGTCCTCACTTGCCGGAGATAATTTTTCGTTCATGAGTAAGTAACAATTGCTTTGATTTAACAAGTGTTTCAGTAACAATAAAACTTGTTTAAAGTAAATATTCAATTTTTTATGACTAATTTAAAAACATCCGGTTCCCGTGAATGACGCTATAAGGCTAAAGGCAGTACGACACCCTTACGCACATACGTATGAACATGCATTCATACGTATGATTTTTGTTGTATATGAACTAGTTGGATTCTAAAACGTAATGATTTCCAAAAAATCTATCTCCCATTTTTGACATTATCACCCTACTTTCCCCCATTAATACGGCTGTTCTAGCTATATTCTCCGAAAAAGTAAAATAGTACACATATAACCGACGCATTCCGCATTTATACATCGACGGTTCAAAAAAATTATTTATTTTCGCATGACTAACACGGAAATTGTTAATTAAGAAATCTAAAAAGGAAAAATAACATTTCTATACCGTTACGACTTAAATATTTATTTGATAGCCTTTCGCACAGTACGTTTTACAGGGTTTAAATGATTAATTGTAATATTGTTAAAATAATTTGTCTGTAGCTTGAATACTTACCTGCAACAGTTCACTGAACTTTATAAGCCTAAATAATCTGATCTGTTTTGATTCCGGAGATTTCTGACATTTAGATAGGGGAAAATAGCGTGTACAACAAACACGTACCGCCAAACTGGGCGATGGGTGGAGCTCATCAGCTAATGCAGTGTTATACCCTGTTAAATGAAATATGGCCGAGGACAGTACAAGGGTGTGTGTATATTATTCTACATAGTGTGACTTGCATGCGTTCGACCGTTTCATGTTAACGTCTCCCCGACTTACAATCATGCGATATTAACAAATAACTCGCTTGATTATTTATTAAAGTAATGAATTCTACGCCGACATCAAAAGAAGAACTATTTTAAATTATTTGTAAATTCGCATGAATACTGCGGTTAAGTTTTGTCCTGTAATTTTTTTTACGGTAATTGTATACCGTGAATAAATAAAATAATCCTTTGTTAATGTAATAGAAAACGAAACAGAAAAAGGAAACGGCTTTTATTTCAGTTACTTTTAATTCCTTAAAAACTGAAATAATTAATAAAACACGATATCTTTTGAGCTCTCATTATTTATAAATCGGTTAATTAAGAAATAATTAATTTATAGAACATATTTGCTATCATATGTTAATTGTTTACCCAAAAAAAAAAAAAAAATTGATGCGGACACCACATAACTTCCTTGTACGCCTATTACGTTACATATACACATGTTTTGCTGCACTTCGTATAAACTTTTATTTGAAAGTGAGGTACGATCCTCCAATTCTTTAATAAAGTGGACAGTTACACGATTGCTGAAATATTAATTTTTATTAACATAAAATATTTATACAATTATTAATTCGATAATCATACGTGAAATATTAGAATAGAGTAAAAGTCCCTTTATTACTCGTATGTTAAGAGATCACTATTATTCGTATCTTCTTGAGTTGTTGACAACAAAATGTTTAGATTTCTGGTGTGTCGTATAAATAAACGTTAATAAAAATTAAACAATTCCGTTTAGTGAACTACTGTATACCGGTTACAGATGTTAATTTCAACCTTACAGTGTAAAATATTCAGTTTTTATTATTCGATTATTTGGTGAATAATCAAAAATGAAAAAGAAAGAACATGAAGCCTGATTCGAACCGATGTGCCTTCCCTTGTAAGATCCAAATATTTCATTAATTAAAATTTTATTTAGCTATAACTCTGGAACCGATGAAAGTAAGTACCGCTTATGATTTATCTTTGAAAAGCTCTCGATGAGGGCTCATTACTGCGGTTAAGAAAAACTTCAAAATCCAAATAATTTTGGATTTAGAGCTTTTTTGGACACCTTTGGTTCAGTCGATTGCAATAAAAAGGGGAGCCGCAGAACTAGATGTTACAACAGCCCTAAATCCAAATTTTCAACATCCTACGGCTAATAGTTTTTGAGTTATGCGAGATACACGAGTACGTACATACATACAAACGTACGTACAGATGTCACGCCGAAACTAGTCAAAATAGATTCAGGGATGTCCTTCTCCCAGAATTTCAAAACAGAGATATTATTTTAAAGTAATTTTTTTTTTTTAATTTTAATTGAGTTTTTTCTACCGCATAATTAAAGAGTATGACAATTATTTAAACAATTTTTCTTTCAATATTTCTTCTGTTTGATTTTTGTCTTTTTAAGTCTTCGTGAAGTAAATCCTAGGAAGTAATTAATTGATGGAATATATTTCCACATTTACGAGACTACATTTCAGTTGAAATTTAAATACGTTATTAGAATCTTATTCAAATCCAATCCGTTAAACTATTCGCGCACGATGAACAGATAAACGGATATAATCATTGTAATTAACCGATTAGATTCCGCTTTTTGTATGAATCTCAAAGAAATCAAAAAAGCTTATTCTAAACATCGAATAGTTAAAACCTAATTTATATATATTTGAAAACTTCCCATCGCGTTCTTATTTCACCTATATGTACCGGTGAAATCGTTGAATTTAAAAATATAACTAGCATACGTATATTTTTCACCGATAACTCCTACGTAAGTAGCGGAGCGGTAGAGTTTTGTCTTTCATTGAGAAGGTTCTCTGTCGAATCTCTGTCTGACTTGGCGTTTTTCATTCGCCAAAAGATTTTTCTCTCATCTTAAATACATAAGAAAGATATGACCGTTTCGTTTATGAACAAATGAGTAAATGTCAAATTTCGCTTCTTACTTTTAAAATTGCCGTCAGACAAACCAAAACGCTCGATGAAACAAGCAGTAAAATTATTGAAACGTTAATGGTAAAAATATAGCTGTACGAGTGAAAAAACGTCAGTTTTCGAAAACGGAACGGAAATAAAATAGTGTTTATTTGATAAAAAAATTTCTGATAAATTTTATTTTTGGACAAAAGAAAACAATATTACGTTAGAATAGTTTTATAGTTCGCAGAGTATTGTTTACCGTAGATTCATTCCGGGAGGCCGTATAAAGAACAACAAAATGTACATAGATATTTTTCATCTCTTACGTAAAATGGTTATCGAGAAAGGTGATGCAAAGATCGAAAAACAAACGATTAGCGACATTAAACTTTATACATATACCGCATAAGTTTACCGAGAAGCTTGTGCGTGGGAATATGAAAATGGAAATTTGTAACGTATGAAAAATGCCACACCTACCGGGATTCGAACCCTGGACTTCCGGATGGAAAGTCGAGACTCTACCGCTCCGCTACGGAAATCGGCAGTTATAAAGTTACAGTATTAAAATATTAATTCGCTAATCCATTATGTATCTATACTAGATAGCCGTATGGAAACCGATTGCGCCGTTTCTGATTAAAGATAAGCGAGCTTTGAAAAAAGACAGCGTTGGAGATCGTTTTATATTACATACTAGTATATATAATTTTTATTTCACGGAAGACTAACCTAAATTTCAGGTTTAGTCGGGCTGAAACCGCTTACGATTCAACGACGGCAAGATGCAAGGCTCTCTAAAATTGATGCGACAGGATCGGTTCGCCTTCTTTCGATCGATATTCTGCAGAGAAACTTACGTTGCCGGATAAAATGTCAGACCTTGATGTCGGTTCGGCCGTCCTGAAGGGTTTATACAAGACGGATCGAAATCTTATTATACAGAAAGCGTATGCCGCTAAAATTTTCTGCTGTAAAAAATTATACCGTGAAAATCCGAGATCTAGTAACCGCAGCACCGAGCACACGTTTGAATCGCATATTTGGACGTTCACATACTGAAGAGAATACGTGGAAGTATAACAGAAAGTGGAAGACGTTTTGGAAACGTTCTGTTCACCAGAACACACGTGCCCGCTCTGTTTGTAAGTTTGTTTAATTTCAAAAAAATTTCAATATCTTTTTTCTTTCTTTTGCCGCCGTTGAAATTTAACTGAAGAAATTATATCATGAGATCGTATCGCTAAATATTTTTTTTAACCGAATAACTTTATTTAGCGCACTTATGAAAACGCCACTCGTTATGTTTTTTTAGCCTATAAAAAAACTACAAAGCAAGAAATAACGTTGAGTAATTTTTAAAAATTTATAGAGCTTTTCGCTCGTACAATTTGCTAGATACGATTTTATCCTTTTTTTAATGAACCGTCACGATCGGAGTCGTTTAAAAATTACGTAAAAAGTTTAGAGAGATATTACCTTCTTTATCCGTAAAAATGAGTAATTTGTAAGCTTTACCTTCTCGGCTATTGCGATATTTACTGCTTAGTATAGCTGTAACGGGAAAACATAGATAAGTCAAACAAACATTTTTTTAATCGATCTTTTTTGTGACTTGAGACATTTGAAAGAAATTAGCAAAAATATAGATTTAAAACTGGTTGTAAATAATCTACAAAAAAAAAAGATTATTCCGATGCTTCCAAGTCCGAAAAATCTATTTTTGTCAGACGGCCGTTAACGCGTATGTACGAATGTATGTAACTTGGCCTGTACTTTTCTTATTACTCGGACCGATTTTCTTCAAACTCGGTAGACAGTCACTACCTTCGGGGGAAAAGAACGTATTAATTTTTACAAAAATTAGAAAAAGAGATAAGAGTATTTTTCCCGAAATTAAATTTAAAATTTTTATCGCGAACTTTAGCAGAAATGTTTTTCTTACAAATTCGAAGTTTCTTTTATATAGATCGCAAATTACCGAGAACGGTTATTTAATATTTACTCCCTCCCAAAAAATTACTTTATATTTTCATTTTATTAACTATATCTTTCTTCAGAAAAGTAATTATTGGAAGTTGTTTACATGTACTCGTATATTTTCTATACGGTTATACCTTCAAACCGCTGTAAAATTGTTTTCCCATTCCAATGCAATGTTCTGGTACAAAAAAGCCTTATTTTTATTTTTTTTAAATTTGTTTAAAATGTATTTTAAATTTCAATTCATGTCGCAAGTTACCCGCTGTATTTAAATGTAAAAATCTAATTTTTTTAAAGTCCGTACTCTGTAGTACTTTTTGACAGAAAAAATTAACCAAAACTTTTCTTCCTAAAAAATGAAACTTTGTTTATTTAGAATTACGGATGTATCTATGTATTTTTAACGACTTTAGAAAGTTCTTTTTTAAAATTCATTATCTATTAAAAATTAGTTTTACCCGAACGATTCAGACTGATTATGGAAGCCCGAGATTGAAAAAAACTTTTTCACAATTTCAAAATTTTTAGTGTTCAAAACCTATTTTTTTAAACAATAAATCAATTAAAATAGCTTAATAGAGGAGCACCCAAATTAAAAAAATGGAATTTATTTTTTTTTATCTCGATTTTAATTTATATAAAATAACTTTTAGTAAATATTTCTACCGTTAAAAAGCCATTTTTACGAATTGGAGCGTGGATTGTTAGAAGCCTAAAAAGGGTTGGAGGGTAGAAAATATAAAGACGGAAACGGGTAAGTTAAATATGTAGATGTAATAGGAATTAGCGAGGTTCGGTTGGAAGTGGAAAACGACTTTCGGTTAGATAATTTTAGAATAATTAACTCAGCGTCAAATAAAGGGAAGGCAGGAGTAGGTTTCGTAATGAACAAGAAGATGGGAAAGAGAGTAGAGTATTTCAAAAACCATAGCGATAGAATCGTTGTATTCAAGATAAAATCAAAACTTAAGCCGTAAACAATTGTTAACGTCTATATGCCTACTAGTGCCCTTGATGACAAGAGGTGAGTGTGTATACGAAGAAATTTACGGAGCAATTAAACACGTAAAAACGGATGAAAATTTAATGCAAATACAAGATTGAAAATGCAAACATCAGTAAAGGCATAGAAGGAAATATTGAGGGTGAATACGGGCTGGGCAAATGGAATGAAATAGGGGACCGTATTATTGAGATTTGCATGAAGTATAATTTAGTAATTGCCAACATTCACTTTAAAAATCATAATAAAAGAATATACACGTAAAAATAGCCGTCCGTTACTGCAAGGTATCAGCTAGATTATATCACGGTTAAACAAAGATTTAGAACTCGTCAACTGCAAAGCATATCCGGGAGCAGGTCGATAGCGACCATAATTTAATGACAATGAAATGTAGATTGGGGTTTAGAAACCTGAAGGAAAGGTGCCAGATGAATCGGTGGAATTTAGAGAAGCTTGAGGTAGCGGTGGTAAAGAAAATCTTTGAGGAGGACATCGCGAGACGTCTGGGTAAAAGGGATGAGGTAGAAATATAGAAGAAGAATAGGAGAATGTTAAAAAAAGTTCTTAAATCAGCAGAAGCGGAACAAACTTGTTGGCGAAACAAACAGAACCGGTAAAAAATCTTGGATATCAGAGGATATATTGCAGCTGATGAATAAGCGTAGAAAATATAAGAATGCTAGTGATGAAGAAGGTAAGAGGACCTATCGACAATTAAAAAAATTAGAAAGTGCAAACTAGCGAAAGAAGAGTGGATTAAAGAAAAATGTTCAGAAGTGGAAATGGAAATGATCATTGGTAAAATAGACACACCGTACAGGAAAGTTAAGAAGAATTTTGTGGTACAAAAGTTGAAATGTAATAATGTGTTAAATAAAGATAGTACAATTTATAATATGAAAGGAAAGGTTGATGGGCGAGTGGAATATATTGAAGAGTTGAACGGAGGAAATGAATTAGAAACTGGTGTTGTAGAAGAAGAAGAAGAGGCGGAAGTCGAAGAGGATGAAAAGGGATATACAGTACTGAGCATTAAAGCGTTAAAGAATTTAATAAAGCATTAAAGGATTTGAAAGTGAAAAGCTCCTAGGATAGACGGGATACCTGCAGGATTACTGCAGTACAGGTGACGAAACGAAAGATAGATTATACAAACTGGTGTGTAAAATTTACGAAAAAGGGGAAGATCCGTCAGACTTCAAGAAGGGTGTTATTGTTATAATACCAAAGAAAGCAGAAACAGATTAATGTGAAGAATACAGAACAGATAGCTTAACTACTCGTGCATGAAACATTTTTACTAGAATTCTTTACGGAAGAATTGAGAGGAGAGTGGAAGAAGCGAAGAAGAGGAGAAGACCAGTTTGGTTTCAGGAAAAGTGCAGGAAGCAATTTTAGCGCTCAAATCAATAGTAGAAGAAAGATTAAAGAAAAACAAACCAATATACATGGCATTTATAAACTTAGAAAAGGTATTTGATAACTTAAACTGGAATAAAATGTTCAGCATTTTAAAAATTTAGGGTACAAGTATAGAGATAGAAGAGCAGTTGCTAACATTTACAGGAGCCAAACTGAAACTGTAATATCTTTTCTTATTATAAATATAATGAAGTTTTAAAGAAATGAAACGGTTTTTAAAACTCAGTAAAAATAAAGCTTTTAAACTCCTTTAAATTTCGACTTTTTGAAATCAGAATCAATCAAGAACGTAAACGTTAATATTTCTGTCAATTTAAAAATAGATCAGAATTTTTAAATATTAAAAAAAAAAATATTTTTGTTTTTTTTTTTTTCATTGCTGTTGAGTTATAAAAAGATGTACCTCTTTTTTCAGCTTTACTCTCCGGCACCCTTCGAAGTTACGAAACTGGAGGATGTGAAAATCAGCACCTACTGCTTTCCTGCCCAGGATTTACCAGAATAGCTGTCTATCAAGCTGTTTATCTTAATAAACCTCTTTGTCGTCCTGCTAATGAAACTTGCGATTCGTATAGCCTTGCACCACAGGTTGGTAACTTTTAATAAGCTCATAAAAAGTATATTAAACTTTTTTCTTTTTTTTTTTTTTTTTTTTTTATATATCAGTTGTAAAAATAATGAATTAATCAGTTTTTATAAAAACGATGAGTAGATTTAATTAGGTAAAATGTTTCCATATATTGTTACATATCTCCATTATGGAGGAATTAAATTTCAGCTTTTGCATATCTAAGTACGTATTTTATTATAATTTCCTTAGTCTCTGTATGTCAATCATCTTAACGTTTAGATAATAAGCAATTAGAGGAAATTTGTAGGAATTAACTTATTTAGTTACAAAGATGAAGTAAATGTACTTTATCTTAACAACTTTCTGTATAAGGATCTTTTCCTTATATAGTTGATTTTCTCTTGAGATATGTGAACACAAACATCGCATCGTAAAGAAAGTTTGTTTAAATACGATTAATGGGATTTAAATCAGGATTTTATTATTAAATGCTTTTAGAATCAGATTTTACCTACTTAACAAGAGTAATTTTTATTTGTTATCGTTATCCTTTTTCTAAAGTTTTTTTAACGAAATGTATTAGAATATGTTTAATAATTCGCCTTATTATTATTATTATTATTAACTATTAACTACATTATATGTATATTATATTAACTATATTTCACCTTATTTGATGTAACAGAAGAGAATTGATATGAGATACAAGTACTAAAAAAATGGTATTACTCTTCATACAGATGCCTAGAAGAAGTTAGAAATAAAAGTTAGATACTTGACTTCATTGCACATATTTAATGTAACGCAATTAAAAATTCCAAATACTCTTAAACATCTTGTGATATTCAACTTTATAAATAACGTTTTACACTTCTAGAAATTATATATCCAAATGATTCTGACGAAAAATTAACAAGATTTTCTTTTTATTGCATTAAAGTGTAATCTCGTAGAAATTAACTTCTTACTCCTAATTTGTAATTTTTTAAAGGAAAATCTGTCGTTAGTAAGTATTAAAAAAAAAGAAAAAAAGACCATTCTGAAGATTGATGCAATCGGAAGTCATTATTTCGCAATTAATTGCAATAAAAGCAATACTTTTATTATCGTAATTTTTAAAACTATTTTATTTAAAATTATCCATCGCTATTGCAAAACTGAGCGTTAGCGCACAGTAAGAGTGTTAAAAGGCTCAAGAGAGGAACTGGAAGAAAATAGAGCCAGGTAAATAAATATACACTTAAATTAATATTCCATATAAATATAAATTATTTTTATAAATAAACAAAATTAAATCGATAAGAAATGTGTAATTGCTCGTCAAACAACTCTTGAAACAGATTTTTTTTTTACTTGAAAACCTAAAAATATCATTAAAGATTGCATAAATCCGAGGTAAAGAAAACATATTGGAAAGTAGGAAAATGTACAATTCGATTCTTCTTCAAATCTCGACGTTTTGAAGTCAGCGTCAAATTAATTAACAAATTAACAATCTTTACTTTGGTACCGATTTCAAAAAGTCAAAAATTTAAAGGTTTTTTCTTTTTAATTCGTATTTAAAAACTTTTTTTAAATAATTTTACGTTTAATTTTTATTAAAAATATGAATACGCCTTCAAAAAAATCGCTAAGCGCTAAAAAAAGTGTGATCGTTAAAAATATACAGAAATTAAAAAAAAAAAAAAGTCAAGAAATTGAAACTTATCGTGAACTAAGGGTGTTTTAGATTCAAGGATAATTTTTTTCCGAAAGTATCCCGTAAAGTAGATAATTGAATTTTATTATTGAAAATACTTTAAATATCAAAGTAACGTCAAGGTATACATACGTTGTTTTAACAAACCGTTTCTATGTAATCGTAAGGATAAATTAAATTACCTTCAACCTTCAAATCGTTTCTGCGATCGTATAATTCTTATTTATAAAAAAGTTTCAATAAAAATGTCTAGAGAAAACTAACTACGAAATGACGAGAAGAATAGCCTGTACAAAATAAAATTAGCGCGATCGAATCGGTCCGTTTTATCTTGAGTAAAGTCGGAACGAATACATATCCACAAAAAACTCGTACGGGTCGAACGGAGATGAGTTTTTCTTCCTTTGTTATTTATTTTATTTTTTTTAAATAGGTAAGAACGAAAAGATTACGAACGCGTATGTTTTAGAGTTCTTGACCGCATCCTCTTTTCTTTAGTTTGTTTCTGATGAGTCTGAGGAATCCCGTTTACGGGCAGAGTGTCGGACTCCCTAAAGGTTCCGCAAGATGATATTAAAGTGCGTATGTGTGCCTGCGTCCTACCGACTAAACCTCCTTTCTCACCGACTCCCCTCCCGGGGCCAGACCCGCAATTAAGCGTTACACAGCCCTGGGAGGTGCCTTCAAGCTCGGCAGATTCAGAGTCCCCGTGCTTCATCGCCGTCGTTCATCCGCACAAGCGCGGACAAACGACAGTTCCGCAGGGCTCTGTCCGTCACCCCACGCCCACCGGTTCTAATCTTCGTTTCGGTCTTAGAGGTCTTCTCTTTAGCGATTAAATCCATCCGCTCGACGGTCCTCTTCTTGACGAGCGTCCTTTAAGGTTTTACTTAGTCGTGGGTCCGGATCCTTAGAACCTCAAAAATCGTCTTCCTAAAAGAATTCCATTCGTGTTGTCCCCGCAACATGAATTCTACGGTGTTGTCTGGAGTCCGCCGCTCCTGGTTGGCTCTTCTCCTGACCTCGGCCCATCTCGTACATACGAATACTGTATGCTCCGGGGAGTCATCGGAATCACAGTACATACACACCGGAGACCGTCTCCTGCGGAAGCGGTGTAAATAAGCAGCGAAATCGCCGTGGCCCCAAAGGAATTGGACGAGGTAGTAATCCACCTCACCGTGTCCCCTCTGTACCCACGGTCCCTTACTCAGAATCAGATGCCTCGTCCACGCTGACAAATGCGGTTGTGCGCCACCCCAGTCCTCCTGCTGTTCTTCTACGGGCACCCTAAAGGCTTTCCTTTTTGGCATGCCCTCATGTGTTCTTTTAAGTCGGTTCACCTTAATTCTTACGGGCATAAAGCCTCAATAACCTCAACCGCCCTCTTGAGACAGTTCGGTATGCCGAAATTATACGCAAAGCCGCCTGCCTTCGCAATGAGGTCAGCGTTTTCCCATTCTTCTTTATAGGATGGACAACAACAAAGAAAGCACGACTGATAAAATAAGCCTCCTCTTCTTGGTGGGCTGGACCTGTTCGTAACCCCTTTGGCCTTCTTGGTAATCTCTTTTAGGTGGGTGTTGAATCTCCCAGATTTTTCAAGCCACACGCCGAGGTACTTTATGCACCCCGACGTGACAACTCGTACGCCGTTTACCTCCATGACCGTATCGTGTAGTTGTCTTTTATCAACCGTGGTCAATTACGCCGTTTTTTGCGGAGCCAGGATCATTTTATTGTCCTCGAGTCATCTGTTAATCCGTCCTACGGCTCAAGTGCTCGCATTTGTTCCTCGGTGCGACGAGACAAAGGAGCGTTCATTTTAAACAGACTTTCAAACAAAATCACAAACGGCTAAGAATGAAACTTCTTTCGAAGAACAGCCGTAGAGGTTACGAGTTATAGCAGAACAATCATTGCTGCCGTACATGTGATCAGGAGGGAAATCAAAATTTCCCTTTACTTTTTGACTTACCCTCGTATATGTTCTATTCCAGGAGCTTCCCGGTCGTGTTTTTTGAATAGTTTCAGTTAGTTCTTTTGCTATAATCATGCGATTTTTTGTTGCGGTGTATTTGAACGTCTATCGTTCTTCTGTAATCCTTGCGGCTAATTGTTCATGTTGCTTTGGATGTACCGTATGTTTTCCCAAGACGCTTTTATTTCATCTGCGCTTGTCGGTACGACTCTTGTTTCCTCAGGCTGTTTTAGAATTGGTTTTGTTTCTGCTGAATTGTACGGTTGTGTATACATCGCTATTTTTTATTTCAGAGTGTTTCTGTAGTTTTCTTTGTTAGCCTCTATAATGTTTACGATAATATCTTTGCGTTTTAAACCGTATGTTCTTTAGTTTCCTCTTCAATAACGAGTCACTTTTGCTATATCTTTTCTAATATTGTTTATTTTGTTTTTTAAGCCCGATTTGCCATTTCGGTCTCGCTTAGTTTCTTTTGTGACGGTTTGTTGTCGCAAGAGACGCTCTTTTTTTGTTACAACTGTAGTCGCAGTAGCTTACACCGTAAGACGTACGTCTTTTAGTGTATTTGTGTCATCTACATATTTCTCTAGTCGTGCATTAACTGTATAGACGATAAGAAATGGGTCTTTCTTGTATATGATTTTTGGCAACGAAGGTCTGTCGGTCGGAGCGATTCCTTCTCATTAGATTAAGTTTGTTTCTATTTCATTGTTTACTGTGTCTTCTGTAATTACACGTGTAGCTATCGCGTTTTCTGTTCTATGTTTCTCCGTCGGGTCGATAGAGTGGTCTATTTTGGACGGTTGATTTTGAGCCGGGACAGGTTAGGTTTTATATTTGCGTTCGGTGTTCATGTTGACTGCTCTTTCTTCTTTCTTGTCTGCTACGAGTGTTTAATTCTTTTGCGACTTTTTCTTTGATATTTTGTATTTCCTTTTCTGTGAGCCTTTTGTCGGTGATTATTACTCTTTTTTTATCGGCTAGTCTTTGTGGAGCGACGGTGTTTATCGGTTGAGAGTAATTTTCGGCGAATAATCGATTGAGGTCTGATCGATACCCTGTGCTGATCGTTTCCAATTTCACTGCAGCGTAATAACATCCTGACTCTATAGGGGAAGACACCCTCCATGTGACGGTTGCGGTCGCCACGCCGCCCCCTCCATACCTAGTCATTATGGGCTTTACCATAGGTCATCTTCAAACCCTCTGCAAAAGGCATCTCTCAGCCTTGTTCTTGCCGTAGTAGGATGCCACCGATGCGAATGCCGCATGTGACATTCCCGTCGTTGAATTACTACCTACTAGATAACTCTTGAAAAACAAAATACAAGACTTAAGTCTTCAACAAGACCGAATAGACAAATAGAAGGAACTGAAATCGCAAGTACCTTCCCGAAATAGGAAAAAGTTGAGGCCAGCACGCAACGTTAGTACAAAACGTAACGTAAAACCAAAAGCGACAAAAACATAAGCGTAAACCGTAAGACAAGACAAAACTTAGGATTAGCAAATCCAAGCGAAACCCTAACTACTTCGGCGATTCTTTCCCTTGCCAAGTAAATGATGAAATTCTCAGCGATCGCCCACTAAGCCCGGTCACTCCAATCGGAGATCTAACGCCGACCCGATAATATCGAGCCGAGAAATAGCGCATTAGCTCGCTCGTACTTAGGGCATACGTAAAGAACACGAGAGGCATCGTCCAACTATCCACAATGTAGATACATACTGTAATCCACCAGGCCAAGTTTCTGCAATCTGTCCCTGAAAGCGTCATGCTCACAAAGAAATTGCGTCACGTACTTGTTAGGGTGTACCCAAGAGGCACCCCGCAAATCAACAAAATCTGGAAAGAGATTATGCGTATAACGCCATTCTCTGTCTCATCCCATCTGACACGTCATAAAGCATTGTCGTGTTGTTGAATTTTCCGCACTTTCTCTGAAGTCAACTCGTAAAGTAAAGGAGTTAAAACCATTTTTTGATGCTCTAGCTTCAGGTTATGAGAAGTCGGCCGCTAAGCCACCTGAAGTTAGAGAGATGGTGGTGCGAGAGAGCGTTCCCGCCCCTCTTCCAGTTTTTCAGTGACAGTGCCTCAGCGTAAACTGTACGCTACGGTTTTAAAAGAAAATTGGAGGCTAGTTTGTCCGGGAAACAGCTTGAGATTTTGTTCGTTAACCTGAAAGAGGGGGCAGCTAGTCTGAAAAACAAAGGTCGAGTTGGAGATCGCCCTTAAACAAAAGAGGTCGATACTGAAAATTCAGATTATAAAATGAAACAAAAACACTCTCCTTGATCATCACTTCCCTCACCTCAATCGGCTTTGAGGCCAACATTTCATAACCTTCAGCCAAGGCCGAGGTCGTTGCTTTGAATCGACGTCGGGATTAACCCTGGTCCGCACAGAAACGAAGACGGAAGTACTCCTAGGATTCTGAAGGTATTGTTATAGAAGTTTATATCGTTCTTCAAATTCCCTTACTAGAGGTACTGAATCTCCCGCCCTCCCGATAGACTATGAAATCGCTAATCAAGTCCTGCTTACAAGTTCGTGTCGAAGGGCCAGCCTGTAATTCTTCCATCCCAGAAGAGAAAGAGGAGCCACCAAGCCTTCCCCCAGCCAGAACCTCCCCAGGTTTCACCCGCTTGGATCTACTTTTTCCCCGTATCCCTCGTTTCAAACATTGTCTGAACCGGATGCACACTTTACAGAATTAAACTATCGCTTATCACAACACAAAAATAAATAGAACTTAAAAAACTAAGAAATACAACAGGCAACGTAAGTAAGTGACCGACCAATAGCAGTCAACGTAAACAAACTGACCGACCGATGGCAAGTAATGTAGCAACAAGATTGTTGTTAACAACAACAGCCGGTTTAAATGAACAACTATTACGATAACGAAAATAAATTAAATTTAATAATTATAAATTATAAGGTTAATAACCAGATTAAATAATAATAAAAAAAAAAAAAAACAGTCATAACCCAAATTCTTAGAGGCAGTTTATATAAATAAACAACCTACCGAACGGGTAACCTAGATAGCCTAGGCTACCGGTGTGTTGAAAAACACAAAATTAGCTATTAAATAAATTAATTCCATATAATACAGTTGAACAATGAAAACAGAACTATTAAGAATCACACAAAACGAAGTAACAATAAAACTTAAAAGAAAATATCAATTTTTCAAAATATAGCACAATTCAACAGACAGAGCCAACTCAAAACAATTTTCCTCTCAGGCGTTGCGTGTTGTATTCAGCAGTGTAGTAACAGCGTGCGACAGTGATGTTAATTCCCTTGTCCATGTCATATGCTATCTGTGTCGTCAAGTTTGAGTAGGCCGGGACAAAGTTCCAGCCGCACTTTCATCTGGTGAGTTATCGTTCTAGTTTTTCTCGATGTTGGAATAAAAGGGGCCACCACCTCGTTCAGCTTTCCTGTTCTCAATCTGAGTTAAACGCGTCCTGTCTTGTCCGGTTTGTCGTCAAGTAGAGCGTCGCTACTCGCTCTTGCATTATCTACCTCAGGCTGAGCTTCATGAAGGTTCCGAGCACCCCATCCCCTATTTTCATTATCCATCGTAAAATAAATGGATATACCGGATAAGCTCTTGCGAGTCTCGTAGGTCTCCGACAACCCAAGCATAGCTGTCCGCTACGGGTACATACGCTGACCGAAAAGCCGCCCACCATGAGAACAGACACGTCCGGATTTGATTTTTGTTTTGGTCCGGAGGTAGTATTTTATTCCCCATTATCCCATATATTTATGGAGCGTTCTCCGATCCGCCACCTGGAGACGCGCCGGGTGGGGGACAGACAACCCCATACCGGCAATTATTTTTATTATTATTACCCGACTTATCTATTTTGTTATTTATTGGCAGGGGGAGAGAAAGATTACTGATTATTTTTAAACAACTGTAAAAAATAAGGGTTATGTTAAAAGGTAACAAATAATCTCTATTTGGTGGTTACGGTGTCACGTCTTTTTTCTGTTTAGCCTCCGGAACCACCATTAGATATTACATCATTAGATACTACTTTAGAGGATGAAATGTGTGAATGGAAATGAAGTGTAGTCTTGTACGGTCTCAGGTCGACCGTTCTCGAGACGTATGGCTAATTGAAACCGAACCTAATATTTCAGATTTAATAAAAGCGACTGCCTTTGATAGGATTTGAACCTTTGAACTTTCGACTTCGAAATCCGCTGATTTGCAATGACGTGTTCACCGCTAGACCGACCCGCTGGGTTTCGTTAAGGTATCGATTATTAACTCCTTTTTTTAAGCTTATAGATAAACTTGTACGCGGGAATATAAAGATGAAATTTTTTAACGTATGAAAAATGTTTTGCCTACCGGGATTCGAAACCGGAACCCTCGGATAAAAGGCCTAGACGCTACCGCTCCGCCACAGTGATCGGCATTTTTTTTAATATAATAATTCATTTTAAAGCTAACGGTAAACCAATTATAAATGTAAATGATATTTTAGGGTTTTACCTATATCACCTACTTTAAAAAGTGACTTCTTTCCGTGGAAATTTTGAAATTTAATTTTACAGTTATTATTAATAATTAGAATTTTAGAAAAAAGGAAATTAAAAAAAAAATGATATATATATATACAGAGTGATTCAGGAGGATAGGGCAATACTTTGACAACTCATTCTAGAATAGGCTAAAAATAAGAAAAAAGTTCATATAACATAGGTCCGAAAACGCTTCGTTAGCGAGTTATACAGGGTGAAAGATTTCGCCCGTGTTTCAGTTCCTCCGGGTAAATTAAGGCTTCTGAAATTCTGGGAAGATCAATTAAGGGGCAAATTCAATTGTTTCTTATGGTTTTTGAGCTGGGAAATCGAAAAAATAGGTCCCAGAACTGTATCTCTCTTAGTTTCTATGATATCCATGTAAAATGCCAAATATAGGGTCAAAAAACACATTTTTTTTACGTTTGACGTACAATAACGTTGTTAAATTGGCAATAAATCGTACATTTTTAAACATAAATTGTAGAGAATTTAATTATAAGAAGATTGATGTAAATAATGTCAACAGAAAACAAATAAAATTTTAAACATGTCTACGTTTATTAACAACAAAACAGATTAATTTTTAACAAATTGAATAAACCTTTTTGTTATGTACAGTATTAAACGCGTTGTACTAGATTTTGTGTTGCCGGTCTAATGGTATCTTTGCGTTCCTTGATTATAGCTGCAGCGTTGAAAATGCGAGCAATCAGTTCATCGCATGCGTCTACGTTTTGCTTGTAAACCTCATTTTTCAACCGTCCCCACAAACAATAATCCAACGGAGTGAGGTCTGGGGATCTCGGTGGCCAATTAACCGACCCTCCACGTCCTATCCATTTACCAGCAAACTTTTCATCAAGACATTGCCTTACTTCATTAGTGAAATATATAAATATTCTTAATAATATATATATATCTGAATATTATAGTTTGTTCAAGTTTGTTTGTTTATTAAGACTAAAAAGTAAAAATATTTATTTTTACACGTATCAAATTTCAGTGATACTCATACGATAGTTGATGAGAATAAAAATTTTAAGCAACATGCATGAATTTAGCGTAGTGGTAACGCGGGGGGGATATCAAAATGCCGACACTGTAGCATTGTATTGTCATCGAAGTTACATACGTGTACCAAATTTCATTGATTTTCATACGATAGATCAAAAGATATAGCAGTTGCAAGATTTGATTATAACTAAAGCAAGTTAAATAAAAGCTTATAAGTAAAAGGTTTTTTTGCAATAAATATTGGTTTAACACGGCCATTTTTAATGGGTTTTCGGGTTTTTTGCAGTAACTCCAAATTCAACAATTAAGGGCTTAAATTATAGGTACTGCATTTGCGTATAACCTTTATTCAGAACTTTTCGGCTAGGAAGTTTAGTTGGCCTACAAAACTGAAAACCCGATTTTCATCACCTTTGAACGGCCGCCATTTTGTTCAGTTAGCGAAAATTTTGTCCAGTCACATATAAACAAATTATACTTACCCTAATCTACAACTTCATGTAGTGCCGTAAACTCTACTAATTTTTTAGCAAAAAAAAATCCCTATCGACCGGACTAATGCGGGATAGTAATTTCTTATAAGCACCAGAGCAATTCAATAAATTTTTCCTAATAAATAAGTAAGATGAGTTGACGAAACGTCAGCCTATTAAGAGAAAAGAAACTATTCAATATCGTATTATTGCCGTGGTGTAGGGGTAACGAGAAGAAATCTTAGGCGGTGGAATGAGAAAGAGCGCGTGACCTTCATCAGCAAAATGATTTTAAATTTGTAATAGGATGATAGTTACGTTACAACGGTAACAGTGAAGCCACCTGTCTGCTACCTTTGTAAATGTTTCTGTTTCCATATCTCTGATATTCTGTATCTTATTTTTACATAACAAATTAACGAGTTTGTTATATTAAAATAAAAATTAAAAGATTTACAAATTTATACCGATAATAATCATTATTTGACGTACAATTACATCGGACGGTTTTGAAAACTATGCTTATTTGTCGAAGCATCCATCTCATTATCATAGAAATTGTTTGTTGTATCTTACCGCTATTATTTTGAAAATAACTATAATTTTACGTTATACACACACACACACACACACACACACACACACACACACACTAGACGTGGAGGATATGTAAGTCAGGAATGATGATTAATACAAGGATGATATGCAGAGAATGATATTTGTTATATGATTGTTAATATACTATTTTTACTATTATACGTCCATTACAGTAAGTGTATATGTGTATGTTTTAATTAATTACATAAATTTATCGCTACTACTGGAGACTACATATCACTGTAATTTGCATGCATTTTTATATATTAATGTTTTTATCCTGCAGTTTTCTTCTCTATCATGTTTTTTCTTTTTTATTTACGTTGTTTTTTTTGTGTTCTATTTTAATAACATGAGATTTGACCCCGACAGCAAATTAATTAAATTAATAATATATTGTTTAATAGATTTTCATTTAATAAAAAGAACCGACTGCAACAAAGGGAGATAAAATTAACGTGTGTTGGTGGTTTGCCTTGTTGTATCCCTGCATTAAGTGTTGTATGTACAAACAACAGTTAGTTGCATAGTATTTTATGAAATTGTCATTAACAATCTGCTTTTTAGAGAAACAGTGATATTTCTTTTAATCCATTTAAAACAAAATTTATTGAATTCATCAAGTGAAATACTAAATTAAAGTACCTGAAAATTTGATTTTATATACGGTTTTGTAACCAAACTTACAATTAATGTTGAATGCTCAATAAAATACTAATTATCAGTTTTTTTTGTGCAAAATATTATCTAGGAAAAATCGCTAAAAAACAGATTCATCATTTATCAGAATCAAAATATTTCTGATTATTGATCTTACATTATTTTTTTTTTTAATTTTCACTGATAACGTATCAAACTTCTTGATTTACCTGACATTGTGTTCAGTTACTGTAAATTTCTTACGAGTAATTCAGTATAATACGTAGATTCATTTAATTTAAATATTTAACTCTTATACATTTAACTCTTTCATAGTGCATTAATTTTTACATTTTCTTTCTATATTTACAATTTTTAACTTTCAGTGATTATTTTCACCATCCATCCTTATTATTTATTTTATCATTATTGTTTTCATTGTAATCTAAAAAAATTTTCTTTATGGTAATTGATAAAAAATAATGTCTATACCGAGTATTGTCCTCTTTCAGTTAATTTCTTTCCTTATATTTATTTAAAGTCGGCTGTTGTAATTGAGTTCGATTGAAATTTCAGTACTCTTATGAATTAAGTAAAATAATATTGAATTATATGTCTTGTAGTCTATAAGGTAACGTAATTACGAAACCCGAAATTACAATATCGTAATTAAGATACATATTTTACTGTTAAGGCTGTATTTTCTAGAAACTAGAAACTCGACCGTTTCTAGCAGGCTGATTAGATTAACCTATACTTGCTCAGTGTGTTAACCGTAATGGAATTTACAGTGTGTTAACTGTAATATGCTACGCCAGGAATTGTAGAAAATCTTCGCGGCGCAAGCTTATAAGAGATAATATTGTAAATGATGTCAGTGACGTAATCGACGACATGAGTGACACCTCTGAAAGCGGGAAGGATATTACGGACTCGCGGACTAATTCTTTTCTACGACAGATCATCCCGGTTCTACGCAAACCGAAAGTTTCACGTGCTTCCACAATGAATGAATTATCCAATCAATTTGAGCACCTTCCAGTGAAGGAGAGTACCGTACAAAGGTTGTTAGACCCTTGCCAATAATTCTTTACGGAATAACCGACGTATTAAAGCTCTATGATTTATTTGGGGTGGTTGTAGATAAATTTGTCTGCTATGTACGAATAATAACTAGCAAACTTGTCAACTTTGAACCGCAGGATAACAACGGGGAGATCTTTGACCTAAAGTATATTGCGAACTGTAGTGTCCGCTTCGAAACACCACGGTCTCCTGAGATAGCACAATGCACACGATGTCAGCAATATGGGCTCACTAAGGACAATTTCATGCGGCCATAAGCATGCGTAAGGTGCGTAGGTGGACGTAGAACCACGGATTGGGCCAACAAGAATAATACTACTCCAACAACATGTGCACTCTGCCGTTCGGATCATTATCGAAGCCCAAACGACATCGATGATGTGACTCAGCGACTGACCTTGATTATGCAGACGTTCTACTCCCAGGTGGAAGCAAGGGGTTCGGGAAGACATAGACTACCCAAGAGAAGAAATGAATTTGTCACTAAAAGAAGATTTCGGAAAATATGGCAATTATACAGAAAACCTGAAGATATGATACCTTTAACAGGATTGCTCATAAGTTAAAAAAGCCGGTAAAGACTGTCAAGAACGAGAGGTTCAAATGCTACGTAGAAAGTCTTTCTCCTTCGAGTAGAGATGACCATTCATTGTGGATGATCATGAGGAGACTTCGACAACCTTGTCACTTTCACCTTTAAGGACGACGACTGTATGGGTTCTTAGTGATGGTAAGAAGGCAGAACTGTTTTCTGAACACCTGACCAAGATCCTTCGGCTGAATGAGATGGGGAAACAGATGATGGAGAGATTTATGATTTCTTGGATAGCCAGATTCCTCTTTGTCTACTTATACGTCGTTTCATATGTAAAGAAGTGTCTCGAGCAATCGGGAAAGTAGGAGGCTTAAACAGTGCTCCTGGATTTGATTAAATAACTCCAAAGGTGCTGTTTATGTTTCGTTTAGAGCCATCGAATAGATAACACTTCTTCAATGGCATCCTTCAAAAAACATATTTCCTATCGGAATTGTAAATGTCACATATAACGATGGTCTCAACTGGAAAAACCTGTGGAAGATGTATCTTCGCATACTAGCCCTTTGTTGAATGTTTGTAAGATCTTTGAGAGGCTTTCCTCGGACGAATTAGGCTTATTTTAGTAGAAGAGAATGTTATACCTGATCGCCTGGAGTAGACCAAGAAAAAGACAGAAGAAATTCCCCGGCCGGCTCAACGTGGGACCTCCCGGAGGATGCCAACATCCCCGCCGGAGAAGCAGGCCTAGCCGGCCCGTCGAGGGAGACGCTGGACATGGACCCTACCTTTCCACTTCAACTCGCCGGTCTTCAATCACCCTGGTCGGCGGACTCAGCAGCAGGAGTCGGCCCAGCGTGGGATCGCTCGGGGAGAACCGCCTTGGTCGCGCCGGCGAAGGACGACCGATGCCGACCCAATACTGCGGGGCTCTGGGGGCCACCTCTGGCCTCTTTTCTCGAACAGAGGTTTGCGTTGTATAAAGTCTCTTTCAATGCTATTTTTGAGCTGGTGGTTGAGTGTACCTTCCCTAGTTTCACAATCTTGCCGTCTGAGAACTGTTACAACGGTTTTGCGCCCTTACTGTTAAGACGATTCATACTCTTTTCATGGGGATTCAGAGGATTTGATGCACGATTTGTTCGAGAACCCACCTCATCGTGGCGAAAAATGTGGCAACGACTCCTGATCGCAAGTCCCTGTTACGAGCAAAGGGGCCTGTACCCTTAGTTCTGTTCACCCCCTTTTAGAGCGGGAGCCGTAAACTGCAACCGTGTGTTGATCTTTGATTTCACACATTTAATCCAGTAGCGGCGAAGAGGTGCAAAGAGTGACGGGAGAATACAGATTATCTCCAGCTGCCCGTGGCTCGCTGCGAATAGTCGTCACGCTTGTGGGCTTGTGTCCAATATCTCTAAATAGAAAGAAAACAGCAAGCATATTGTTCGTATACCGTTAGGTAAGGGCATCTCCGATCATGACAGTTGTTAATGAAGTAGGTAAGAAGCCTAGCCGGAGGAGAGGGGCTGAAGCTTTATCCTTCGACCTCCTTCCACACTGGTCCTGACAACCGTAGTTCAGATGTAGATATAGGGACGACCACCCGAGAGGGTATGAACCCACTTATTAAAGAGTTTTTGCAAGCCGGGGGCAGCCCTGGCAGCTCTGCTCTTTTGGCCCGTGATGCTTTGGCGGAACTGCGTGGCTTGTCTTCCTAATTAGCAAACCCAAAGTGTACTAGTGCTGCTACCGAAAGGAGATTATTGCCTCGACTCGAATTCTTCCTAGCGGCTTTCACTACTCTCGTTGAGGGTTTCGAGAATCCTGCCTCAAGGCCTAAAGAAATAACTGAAGCTCAGAATCCGGCCCCGGCCCCGATGCAACCGCGTAGGTATGTTGAGGTGGTCAGAGGCTGACATGAAACCAGCCAGTCTTCTAAGAAACCTGAGGATGCGTTTGTTAATAGGTCGGAGGGCTGGATTGTGTCCAGCAGTCAGCTGAAGAAAGACCTTCAGGTTGCCCTTCGGGGTAACCGGAAACGTCTTAAAATCAGGAAAATTAAAGAGACCGGCAAAGGATTAGTTGTGGTAGCGGATAATACGGAGACCGTTCTGGCAATTAGAGATTCCACGGCGGTTAAGCGATTGAATGTGAAAATAGACCAGAAGAGAACGCGTAGGTTCCGTATTATAGTCTATGATATTGACCGTAACCTGACCGACGAAGATGTCTTGTCCCTCATTAGGGAGCGTAACACTGATTTGGATGAAGCCGCCTTCCGGCGGGACTGCAGGTTAGTCTTTAAAACGGGTAGGCGTGATACCCAAAAATATCACGGAGTCTTTGAGGTAAGTTCTGGTATCTTTCCAAAATTTACGTCTGCAAGCAGACTATTTATCGATTTAGGGTCCTGCCGAGTAAAAGTACATGGCTTTCCAAAAACGTTCCGAGTGTTGCAGATATAGTCACAGGGCTAAATTTTGTAAGTTTGCCTTGATGTGTGCCCATTCTGGTGACGATTGTTCGCTTCCTAGGCTCCGGCCTGTGCTAACTGTAAGAGGTTGCACAAAAATCATGAGCACCCGTTTCTTAGTAGGGAGTGTGGCTGTTACGTAAGGGTCGTTACGCTGTACTTTAATTCTTTAGACGGTTAGGTTCGGTCAACTAAATGTCCAGGGTGCTTATATAGTCCAGGTTTAGTTAGGTGAGATTGTAGAGAGACGGAGCGTCGATGTTGTGCTTCTGTAACACCCGTATGTATTAATCTGGAAAATCTTTGTGCGAGGCATACCTGTATGTCTCTACTATTCTATGCAGGAAGTCGCTTGATAATGTCTTTTACACTGCAGGTTTCTGACGCGCATCACGGTTGGGCCACCACTGCCACGCTGTAGCGGGGTCCCAACTGCATCTGGGGTGAAGCCCGGTCTGACGTCAATGGACGAGCCGCAACTCCCCGACTTCGCCAGAGCTAACGCAACAAACGACCCTTTTCAGGGCCACCACAAAGTTATGAATTTCCTTCGAGCAGTCGAAGGAAGCCATTAGACGACAACAGTCCTTCTCAGGGCTACCATAAGGTCAAAGCCATTCGGCGACATGGCGCAGAGCGGTGGTGGTGCGCCAGGCGGCTGTCTCCCGCTTGAAGCAGTCCGTTGTCAGTTACTTTACAGATTATTTTATTTCTAAGCGTAGATTAAGCCTCCTTAAGCCTATTTTAAATATAAAAGCACCAAAATGTTTAGAAAAATATTCTCTACGGACTAATATTTCTTTTCTTAAAATATTTCTGTAAAATACTTAATATTCTCACAAACATGAATATGCCAACGCGTCGATGGTTCATGGGGTAGAGCCCCCTGACTAGAGGGTCGGGCGAGCGAAGCGAACCCTGACCGGCTAGTAATAATAAACAATTGTGAGTTAATTACCTGCAGTCGAAAAAAGTTAGAACCGGATTATGTTTTTACAAGGTAAGTCAGTAAAAGTTCCCTATTTTTTTATGTAAATGCGTTGACCCCTTAGTTAATGCCGATTTTAATTTTTAAATTATACCTAATTTACTTGTGGACGCTACAGAGCTGTGCGTTAAGCGGTTACTATTGTTTCGTAATTTTTTTATGTCGTATGCAAAAAATATATTTAATTACTGCACAAAGACTTTTTATTTCTGAAAAACCTGCACACATACAAAAAAATGCGCACACAGGTCGCTAAAAATTATAAGGAACACTGTTGCTGACCTTCCTAGACGGACAAAGTTATTGTACTTCAAACCTAAAAAAAAAAAAAAATAATTTTTCGTTTCAAAATTTCTGTATTTTACGTTGAATATCGGGAAAACTAAGATAGATACAGTTCTGGGAGCTATTTTATTCGACCTTTTACGTTACAAACATAAGAAACCGTCAAGTTTAACCCTTTTAAAAATTTCAGTATAACCAAATTTCACCGGGGGATTTGAAATCCGAGTGAAATTTTTCGGTAGCCGTTACTCGATAATAAAACATTTTCAGACATATGTTAGTACAATTTCTATCCTTACTTCAAACTCTAAAATCAGTCCCTATCGTTCTATGAAAACTTTTTTCGGAAAATGTTCACGGTTACAAGTAATATCCTATTATTGAGATACGTAAAAATATCAATATTAGATAAACGGAAATCTTTCTTGTAACATTAATCTGTTGAATAAACAATGCTGTATACAGTTATTGCCGGTTTATAGTTACGGTATCATTCACATACGCGTATGTCCAGGCCTGAATTAAAATAATTTTTTTATTTGCATTTTTTTACGCTTCATTGTATTTAAACTGTTATAAAATATCACACCGGCCAACTGTTTGTACTGCGATGTGTAAATTACTTTTCCCTCCCTACTCGCACAATTACCATGACCTCTTTCAGTCTCTTTTTCTTTTTTTTTTTAATTATGCTGTAAAATATATAAACGCAATTTCCGTTTTACTCTGCAACGATTTTTGTTTTTAATTTTTTCTCTCTGTATATATATATTTGAAAAAGAAAGAGGAAACGATACATTATAAATCCATACCGCGACTGTATTAATAAATGTGTCTGCTTCACTATCACTTATAATGTCCGTTTATTCTAAAAAGTATGTTTACAGTTAGTTTAAACGTTCTTTTTTAATTTATCGCTATTTTAGCCCTTCAAAATATTATTTTTATTATGTAAAAAATATTTTAAATTCTACTTTACTTATTTCATTAGCAAATAAACCCGGCTGTACTCGGATTTCAAAAACGGCAGATTTGTTTACTTTAACCTTTTTTTATGAAACTTTTAAGGAATTTAAACAAAAGTTACTCCAATGTATTATACTATTTATTGCGATCGCTTAAATGACACTGTGTGGACAAAAATATTTTAAATAATCAAGTATAACGTAATAATTTAAATATCAATCGGCCGTGAAAAACTATTTCAGATATTCATGTTACCAAATTGCACGAGTGCAATTTTATGAGTATAGCGTTTTATATAATTATAATTGTAAAAATATTAACAAAAAAAAAACAATTAAATAAATTAAATTAGAAGATCCTGTATTAAAATATCTAAACACGTTAATTAAAAATAAACGTATATAAATACTGAAAATTGTTTTCTTGAAAGCAATCACAAATAAAATGAAAGAGCAATTCTTTTACACACCCCCGTTACCTTTCATCACGCGACAACATCCAACCGATAGGACGATTATGCTCATTTCATAATTTAACCGTGACATCTGAAAAATGGAAGGGACAGCTGCTTCAATCCTGTGCCTCAGATGGGGTAGATCAATAGGTGGCGAAGGCACATACACAAGATCCTCTTTAAATCCCGAAGGAAAAAATCATAGGGAGTAGAATCGGGTGACCTTGGAGGCCATCGCAAACAAGCTTTGTCATCGGGTCCGTGCCGACCGATCCAGCGGTCCAAAAAACGTCATTTGACCAATACCGTACAGAGTTATGTTAGTGAGGGGGCGCACCGTCTTGTCGCCAAATAAAATTTTCTTATCCATCTTATAGATGAAGAAAGAGTCATGTACGCGGCATAACCGAATAAGCGATTCCTGTTACTTTTTTTCAGCGAAAAAGAACGGCCTGTAAACTCTCCGTCGGAAAAGGATAGATCGATTATTATAGACAAGATCGATTTAGATTTCAAAATTGAATAGTACGGTTTGATTTTATTGAAAACTAAATCGGTTTAATCTTACAGAAATTAAATATTTAACAACACGCCCACAGCTTTAACCACCTGACAACAGAAATAATATTATTATTAACGAGTATATTAATATTACTTAATACCTGATGTTTAAAGGATAATTTACGTTTCTAAAGAATTAAATTACGAGTAATTTTAACGTTCGTTAATTTCCGCGGTAATAATTCCATTGTCTTGCAGTAGAAATTATTTTATCGCTTAACATTTTCATTCAGAAAGAAATATTACGAATATTGTTTACATCCTTCCTGTATTTATGTTGATAAACAATAGTAAATTCAGATATACCTGCAGAACAATTACATTTAAATATAGCAGTACAGTAACCCTCGTAAAGTTTGGGCGTTGTACGGGATTTAATAAGAGGCGTTGAACAAAGATATAGCGTGTTATATTATATTGTTGTGCAACTCGATTAAAGTTGTAACTAGTTATAACTCTAGCTTCATAGTTACATTAAGAAATATGAAAGTTATATTAGCCTACATTAAATTAAATTTTACTTTAACGTTTTTATTTAAAAATGTCTTATTTAAAAAATATTTTGCAATATGCAAGTAGACAAAACTCCTTTACATAAATAACAAAATATTTTTTAAATAAGACATATATATATAATATATATATATATATATATATATATAAACACACACACACACACACACACACACACACATAAGTTATGTTTAAACACAACGATGGTTGTTTTTAAAAATATTAATTTTATTTAAAAACATAAAAACACAATGTATCATACAATCTTCTTTGATATGCAAACAAATACTAACTATGCAGTAAAAATGTAAGTTATGCGTGCATGTTAACATCACAAATAGGACGATATAAATATCGAACGAGTCCTAGCTTAAGACGTCTTTACTATATGAAAGTCATCGCAGTACTAAATAATTATTCTCTGCATTTGGTGCACGATGAAAAATATGATGCGGCTGCATCGCATTCCATCACATAGTAGATTCTCTTGGTATCAAGTGATATTGGGCGCACGTGGCCGATGGAATGCAATGCGTCGTGATTTTACTGTAACATAACTCCCCCATCCCCAAATAAAACTCCGCGGGGTTGATTAGCATCAGCCACAGCTGTTTTCCTATTAATTATTTTAGCATATAATACAATTATAACGATTAATCCAAATTGATATAAACCTACGACAATATAATTTTTCCTGACCGTTGATAAAGAATTCGAATTTATATTTTCTAATTCTAATGTTTTCAGATCTATCGATAAGTACGAATGCTGCACTTTGTCTATATTTAATTCATTAGCATCAATAAATTTGGGATGCCCGAAAATAAGGCATAAGGAATAAAATATTGCTATTTTATGTTGCTATTTTAAAATATGCTAATATTTTACTATTATATGTATTTATTAAATATATTCTTTCTAATACCTTAGATACAATTTCTTTATCGTTTATAATTGTAAATTTTTCTTTATGTCATAATTGCCAAAAAAATTGTGATTTTTATATCCGTTTAAGCATATTCTCTTTTACCTCTAACGTAACAGATATTTGTATTTAACGGTACAATTATTTATTTTACTGTTTCTTACAATATTTTTTTGACGTTCAATATTTTCACGAGTTACTAATTCATTTGAACACAAATATTTATTATATTTATTATTACATTTATCCTTCAATCCTTTGATTGAAGGATTATCTATAACCTGAAGGTTATCCTATAACCTTTGATTCTATTGACTTTAACAAATATTATTTTACCTCGGTGTAATATTTACATATTCTAGATTTCTTTTAATAGGAGTGGATATCAATTTATATATCCACTTATATTATCCACTATATATCGAATTATAAATTATAATTCGTTTCTTCTACTACTGACAGTTCAAGAAAATACGTAATATTATTTTTACAAATCTTACAATCGACTCTCGACGTATTTTCAAATTCTCTTATCGGTAATCTATTTAGATATTTTCTCTATTTCATTAAACAATTCCTCTGTGAATGCAATGCTTGGCTGTAGCGTTCCCAGCTTACAAAATGTTAAACTATTTTCAATATCTTGTACAAGGCTTACTACAATAATAAATAATATATTTAACCGTTTCAGAAAATCTTTTATTCTCTCTAATTCTACAACATCATTTACATTTTTATTATTAATAATAACCTATTTTTCAGTTCATTAAATAATATTCAATTACCTTTACTGTCTTATTAAATTTACTTAAAATATCTGCATTTACAGCATATTAATTTATTTGATAAATTACATTATTTCATTTAATATCATTTTATCGTTAGCATCCATATTTCCTGTAATCATTTCTCTAACTGAACTTAGATCGTTTATTATTATTTCTTATTAACAATATTATTTCTAACAATATTATTTCTTATTTTAACTTATCGCTAACATCTATTACATAACTTTCTCTGTTGTTAACGTTATATAATTCATCGCTACTTAATATTTTAATACAAGATTGTACTCAACATTTTAATTCGTTCACATAAATATCGTTCAATTCTATAATATACAACAACTTATTTTAACATAACAATATATAAAATTATTATATGCATTCTGCTCTTAAGAGCGGGAACGACCAGCAACAGGATTTAAATAAGGATTAGTATTTGTATTCTTTTTCTTTATTTTATTTACTCTTTGTTTTACTTTGCTTCTAGACCGACTTAACATATACTTCTTGCGTTTTTAATTATATATTTAATTTTATATTGAATTTTACTTTAATATCATATCTACTGAAATACCTCTTTCGTAATACCGTTAGTTAAACGATTTTTTTACGTATTCCTTTTTATTTAAATTATTTAATATGCCGGTTAAGTTTATACTTATTTTGTTTTTCAAACATTTTTCGTATTTATTAATGTACGAGGGTAAGTCAATTATTATCCGCAATGTAGTTATAAATTTTATCGCAATATCATTTCTCAACATAGTCCCCTTGCATTTCAACGCGCTTAGTCCATCGTTGCACAAGCTTCCTGATGCCCTCATAAAAGAGGGTTTCGGTTGAGCTGCGAGCCAGGAATGCACCGCTTCTTTCACCGTTTCATCCGAGGTAAATCGACGGTCCGTTAACGCCTCTTTGAGGCGTCAAACAAGCGGTAGTCAGAAGGGCCAAGATCAGGACTATACGGAGAACGAGCGGGTACTTCAAAGTCGAGTTTCTGGAGCGTTTCAGTAGTGCGGGCAGCAGTATCTAGACGAGCATTGTCGTGCAACAACACACCTTTCGACAGCAGTCCTCGGCGTTTGCTTCGAATCGCAGGCTTCAACTTGGCAGTAAGCATCTCACTGTATCGCGCACTGTTTATTGTCGTGCCCCTTTCCTCATAATATTCCAGTACCGGGCCTTGTGAGTCCCAAAAAACCGTAAGCATCAGTTTTCCTGCGGACGATTGGATCTTAAAGGTTTTTTTGCAGGGCTAATTTGGATGTTTCCATTCCATACTCTGCCGTTTACTCTCCGGATCGTAACGATGGATCCGTGTTTCGTCACCGGTGATGATTCTGTAGCGCTGATGTTCGTTAACGTAGCGATCCAAATGTTTTTGGCAGATGTCCAAGCGCGTTTGTTTATGCGACTGTGTGAGTCGTTTTGGGATCCGTCTTGCACAGACTTTATGAAACCCGAGTCTGTTGTAGATGATTTCGTAGGCAGAACCGTGACTAATTTGCAGCGATGTGCCGCTTCATCGATAGTTACTCGTCTATCTAAGAAAACCGTGTCGCGTGCACGCTCAATGATATCCTCATTTGTGGCGGTTAACGGTCGTCCGGCTCCTTCGTCGTGCGTAACACTTGTGCGATCGTTTTTGAATTTTTCAATCCGTTCGTAGACACTCCGTTGCGGCAACACACTATTCCCGTACCGTACCGAAAGTTTTCGATGAGTTTCGGACCCTGATACACCTTCCGACCGCAAAAAACGATTCGGATCCCTGAACGTTGCTCTTCTTTGATGAGAACAGAAAGCGGGAGGAGCCACGGTTAACGGCAGGGCAGCGATAATGGAACTAACCTAGCAGCATCAAACCTGCAGACATAATTATACCACGCATGCGTCAACTACGCAACACGACAGTACTACTAACATAAACAAAAATATAACTAAATTGCCGATAATAATTGACTTACCCTCGTAATTGCGCGCCAGTTACAATTTCTTGTATTCCACAATGATTGGTTTCTCCTACATAATAATTACACTAATAAACATGTTTGTTTCTTAACATGCGATACATGATTTTAATCTGTTTTTGATGGTGAAAACGAATATGAGCTCAGACTCTTTCTAAAAATTTTTAAATTTTAATTAAAAGATTTTATTCATTTTTCAATGTATAGTTAGCCTTTTAAGCTTCTATATTGTATTTTATTAGCTCATTTTTTATCGTTTTAAACATAATTTTTAAGCTTTTATTTTAAAAAAAAAGCGGGGTAAATGATCTAATAAAATTATGCTATTCAGTCTAAATCGTTTAATGTCAACATTCTCCCCGAAAGAGCATTGTTACGCGAGAAGTAGATGTTAATGTCTTACTAAATACCTAACTAGATTTTTCTATAATTTTCTGAATAATTTTGTTGCGTTTATGATGCATTCTCCAGTGACGAATAAGTTTTTAAACGGTTACTTCTAGTGAGAAAACGAGAAAGAGTACCCTCAAGCTTTAAGTTTTTAGACGAAGCTATAAAGTTCCTTATAAACTTAAAAGTAAAAATCGTTATCTTTTTTCATACACGATTAAAGGTTATAGGTGGAGAACTGTTAATACTGTAACTGATGAGGCTAATCAATAAAAAGAGGCTTCATCAGTAGCGAGGGTAAATCAGAAGTGCGTTTGGTGATTATGTCTTTTCCACTGACAGTCCGACAACACATTGTTTTCAGATAAACATTTCTTAAGTCTCTATTTTATTGTCTAGTAAAATTAATAAATAACTTGTTATCCGTAATGTCTCTATCTTGGACTTTTTACTTTTCTTATAGTTATTTTGAAAACCTTTATGATTTTCTGCTGCGGCTTTTATTATAATTTTGTATAATTGAAGAAACGTAATATTCACGAATCAAATACGTGTCGTACGTTTACTAATGAATTTTTAGTAATTAAATAGAGTTGAAAAAGTAAGCGTTTTGTTTGCTTGATATACCAGGAAGTGTATGGAAAGCCTTCTTTTTTTAAAATAATAAATAGGATTACCGTTTTAAAAACTTTCATTCCACGAGGTAGAAAAGACTTCACCGGTTTTCATTTTCTTATAACGGTAAATATTCGTATAGAATCACGTGATATTCAGAATAAGCTTAAATAAATTTATTAATTTTTTTACGATAATTAAAATAATAGTCTTTATGACGTCTTGATACGCTCTTATTCACAGAATTGATGAGATTTTTATCGGGTAGTATAGTTTTTAAGTTATAAATATTGTTCGGTTCGACTAATACATAATTATTTTTTTCATTAAAGATTAATCGAATTGTTTTGTTTTCCAGGTACATCTGATACGGATCTAACCGTAGAATCCAGGAATCCAAGCGGAGACGATTAGTCAAGCTAGTTAATATTATAATGATAATTTTTTTTTATTTAAATGTTTATCGAAACTGTAACACAAATTAGGCTGAAAATATTGCTTCTTTTCAATACGACACTTAATTAAATGTTAATTTGAAGTAGGTAAAACTAAAACATATCGTAGTACCTGTTTTTGTAAATAATATATATTTTCTCTTTACGAATTAGCAATCCTTATAGTATATTGTCAACAGAACTAACTTAGAAATAATGGCCTATAGTTAATATTTTACCCTTCCTCTAAGTACACATAATTTCGTTCGTATTCTGATAGCGTACGTCCTTTTACTGTTGTAACGAACTCATTTCCGTAGCTTTCAAATCCCTTGATTCAGCAGTCCATTCTTCACTTATATACTCTGGTCTTATTTCCGCGTCCCTTCTTGTACAGTGCGTTTGAGTACCTTACATTGCAAACCGCAGAAGCTTTTGACTCCATGTAACGTATAATTTAAATCCCCGATCTATTATAAATTGTACTTGAGCGTAGGTAATTATAATTGCGTATCCTAAGACGCAATTATCTATTATGCTTTTTTCTGAAAAAGTAGTTACATATTAATTTTAAAGGACCGTTGTCCAGTGTTTTTTAAGACGGTCTTATCTTTTGTTTTTAATTTTTCAATGACAGATATTAGACTGCCAATTCTCGTAGTATGCGTATGGTGGCTTCTTTGCCCTTCATCCGGTTTCTAGTTTATTCGGTTCTGCCTTGATATTTATCTCTCATTTTGTCGTGTAAAAAAGTTTGTATAATATTTGTATAATTTGTCGTGTAAAAAAGTTTGTATAATGTTTGTATAATATTTGTATAAAATTAAAATAAAAAGCATATATACAAAATCCCAAAGTTACAGCTGCTCTTTATTAAACTGTGCCAACATGCAGTTGTGTGTTATCGACTAGGATATTGAGAGATAGCACACTTAAAATTATTATGTTATTTTATTTCCTTATCGAATAATGTAATTTTATCTCCTGTTCACAACGAACTCGTCGAACAACTTCTCGTACTTTCTTTTTTACGGACGAAGTGAAGGAAAAACGTCCGATTTAAACAAGCCGGCAAAGCACTTCGCCATTGCCAGGAACCGATGGGAATAGTGTTTGACACCACTGGCCGGCGCGTGGGGAATGAACCCGCCAAAAAGCTCACTCCGTTTATCACGTCCGGGAGCCGGATTCATCTAAGAAGGGCATGCGCATACTTCTGACCGACTCTCCTCATCAGGCGCCTTCGTGTACGTCATTCTCCAGGAAACTTGGAGCAAACGAATAGATTGGTAAGTGTACTAAACGTAAAAGGGCACGGTTATCTTGATACCCGCCTCTCATAGCGCCTCTCTTGACCCGCACGGAGGGTCTGGTAACCCAGGAGCGTCTTTACCGCCTTCCACACGCGCTTGTGCAGACAGACGACGGTGTCGCTGTCAGGCTGACTTCACACCCGGTCCATCGGTCCCACGACGCCGTTCTTCACAAGTTTTTACGAATTTTTCACGATAATCAGGATCTTCTACGAAAGGTTCAGCTGTTCCTCTTTGCCGTAAGTATAACATTTTTGTATTGTCTTTGGCCGCATCGTAACGGACTCTAAGATTTCTCTTTAACTCCGGATCTCTGCCACTGTCTTCTGACGGGCCAGTTTACTGCTCTTAGCTACCCGTTCCCTTCTGTTCACCAGTAGGCATGCCTAGGTAAGCTGGGAATACACTTCTGTAACCTTTTAGTGTACTTTTCGGAATCCAACGATTTGTGATAATCTCCTACCTTATTCGATTCATACATATATAAAGCACTGTTAATCAATCCTTTATTACAACCGGCATGAACAATTATTAATAGTGAATCCTTGGTTACTGGTGTTTTCAGTCCCTTATGAAGGTTTGTTTTGTCTACCCACGATTTGTTTGTGTTTTACCCACACTGTCGCACGACTACCGTGGATGCAGATTTCATCTGTGTATACGATCTGTCTTCCTTCTTCGCGAAACAGGGAAATTTCATTCTCGGAATTTTAATGTCATGTCTATCAGTATTTTCCGGTTTTCTGTTTTTTCTCACCTAAATATATTTTAACTTTCGCGGGCTTTTTGCATAATTGTATTCGCAGTAGGAACGGATTTTCCGATTACATAAGTTTATTTAAACGCCTCAAACGAATCTAAATTGCAGTCAGTACTGCGGCGATTTACACATTTTGTCGGCGAACACGAATGGCTTCCTAATTTCATTTGAGTTCCCTTCTGCCATAATTTTTTGGACCATTCTCTTTATAATTTTGTCGCTTGAACAACCGTATTCAGCACTTCAGTTTTCCTCTCTATTCCGGTTCCGGCATTGCTTTGTAAAATGAAATTGTAAACATCGAATACAATTTCCCTCGCCTGTCTACAAACCACTGTACCTTTTCCTCTTAACTTGGCCCCTTCAAAGACAATATCTGTATTGAAATATTAAAAATTTAAGCGACTGAATTTATGATAAAACATTAAATGAAAACAACACAATAAATATTAAAAATAAATCACTTAGAGCACTTCATAAGTAAAATATACAATATTAAGTTGTTTCTATAATAATCACACTTCTAGAACACAATTACAAGCGATGTGTGACATATGATTCTTCACAGCGCAATGATTAGAGTAGATTAAAAAAAAGAAAATGGAATTTTAGAATTGCGTGTTGTATTTACAACAGTTCATAAATAGCACATTAGTCATGTATGATTCTACTAGTATTAGTTGCTACGTAACAGGAAGTAGGCCTAGATCATAACTCTATATATAATTCAGAATAAAACTCAACAATTACCCGCTCGATTAACCTGTTTTTATATATTAATGGTAGGTAATTTAAGTCTATATTAAGGTTCTATAACTCTTTTGTGGTACGGACCACAAAAGACTTATAGAAAATGACTATGTTTTTAGTTGCTTGTAACAGAGCAGAGGCCAACGCGTGCAAAATATGTACCTGCGCCAACATATGTACAGATATATTTAATTAAGATTCTACAGATCTAATTAAAATTAAAATTTAAACGAATGATGCTTCAAAATTTTAAACGATAATATAATGATATTTTATGATTTTTAAATCAATTATTCTAAGGCTTTCATAATCCCAGACCTAAGAATCGGCTTTCTAGGATTCAGCTAGAAAAAATCTCTCGAGTAAAGTATTTTAAAAATTTGTTAATAAAAATAAACAAATATAAAACCAAAAATCTGACATTTTTTTCAGATATATTTTTACTTAAGTCTCGACTATAAGTAATATTTAATTAAACAGTAGTAGGCCCAGTAATTAGTTTTTGTAATATTATTTGATGCCAAGCAAAATTATCGTTCCCAAACATTTCCCGAATAACCAATTTCATGAAATACACATCTTGTACGAGCGTGCAAAAATTGTTTCTTTTTTGAAATTACCGTCTTAAAAAATTACAATAAAAATAAAGATGAGAAATTATTAAAAATAAAAAGAAATAAACAATTATTAAATAAATAATATTGTGTAATTAAATATTAATTCACTTAATAGGCATCATCAGGAAGGTAAGAAACCCTGATCGCTGAATAATCGTATAAGCCATAAGATACAAACCTAACTATAAGAATTAATTACATTATGAACTCACCGTTACATATTATAGTTTTAGATTCATTTGACACGTTTAGTATGCAGTATATGAATTAAAATACATATAAGTGAGGGAATAATATATAAAACCGTTTAGAAACATGTAAATAAGTCGTGCATCAGCATGTACACTCTCTCATCGCCTACTCCGGTGGCCAAATCTAATTATAAAATAGAATCGCTTATATCACTGTCAACCTTTACGTAGAAGATAGTTTAATACCTTCTTCATCGTAAATTTCTGTGTTGTAGTTCAGAAAATAATTCCTATAATCTGCTTTATTTTTGTGGCCCGAGAGAAGCGAGTGATTTTCATTATTATCAGTCGTGTCAGACGTTGCGACCACAAGAACCGCAGGAACAATCGTCAGATATTATTTTGGTTAGTTTTAAAATTAAATATTTTAATTAGACACATATGAAACTGTTTTACAATTTCATAACATTATTTGTAAAATTTATGTAATCAAAAACAGAGCACGTAATAAGCTCGTTAAACCGCGCCAGCGCGCACTCATATTTTCACAGAATATAAGCACGGAATCCCGTTATTTAAGTCCTAAATACCTTCGACATATTTGAACAACTTAAACTAAAGGGATTTTTTACGTTTCTAAAATTTTAATTAAAGAAACAAAATTTAGAAATACACAATAATGGAACTTCGATTCCAAAGTAAAACTTCACCATTATAATAGTTTATTCTCTACAATTTTTTATAAGCAAATAAATAAACGAGTATATATATAATATATATTTCATGTCTAGCTTTCGCAGAAGACCTAGCCATATTAGGAGAAAACCAGATCGCCGCACTCAAAGAAAATAGAAATCCTCAATGAATGTCCTGGAAAAGTGGGCTTACAAATTTCCTTTCAAAATACTGATTTCGTCTACTCGAAACTCGACGTCCAATTATCGACTACAAAATACGGAGGTACCGGAAGAGTCCCGCGTATTTCAAATACCTAGGCGAGATCCTCGAACCCACAGGGGGAGAGAAAACATCACAGAATACTGTGATGTTTTTGCCTACAAAAACTCAAGAAAGTGTACCGGAAAACTCACATAAAAAAAAAATGTTTGTCCGTACACACAAAAATCAAGCATTACAACGCGGTTATCAAAGCCTGAATCTCTGTACGCCAGCGAAACCACCCTCACTCTCCACAGAAAAGGCGACCTAGAAAAAGGTGATCTTGAAAGAAGAACGAAAATTATTGGAAAGATTCTCAGCCCGGAAAGAGCAGAAGACGTCTACAGATTGAAATCGCGGAAAACAATGGAAAAACTATCCGGTCTTGCAGCAGACATCCGAAGAAGAAGATTATAGTTTTCCTGACTCATCCACAGACTCCTGACGACAAGGCTCACCCACGAAATTCTGACCAACATAAAACCGCCGAATACTGTCCCTTGGGCCCAACAAGTCAAAAAAGACCTAGAATAAGCTCGGATAAATTCGTCGGAAATTTTGGATAAAAAACTTTACTGAAAAAAATTTGGAAATTGGAAGTACAATCAGATATGAAATCCTGAAGAGACCAGCAACCAATCGGACAGAAGAAAAAACGGGGAAAAAATGAGAGCAGCATGGAAACTTAGAAAATTGAATCAAAATAGCTTTGCTTGATCTAACATGATCCAATCCCAAATAAACTTCGAAACTCTTGCATTTGTATTTAGTTTCTTTGGCCTTTATTCGCATGGTTTTACTCAGAATTAAATTCTCTGCTGTCTTTTTTAAAAGTTTTATGTGTTTACTTCTATTTAACAAAGTTATTTTACGCTAAACATAAAACAATGTGTTTATCAACTTTAATCTTTTGTCCTCTACCTCAGATTCTTCGAAAACTAAAAATATATTTCTGGTAACTACTTTTTTTTTCTTTTTTTTCAGTTTTTCAGGTTAGATTGCATATAAAACCACTAAATTTTTTTAACTCCTTAATTTAGGTCCCCAAAGTTACAGCCTGACCTAATTCTACCGAAGACGCAGAAATCAGGGCGAAATCTACATCAGCCGACACTCGCTAACGAAGCGTTTCCGAACCTACATTTATCTTAACTTTCTTCTTTATTTTCATCGGTAGAACATGTTTTGAAAGTTAGTTATATTCTTCGTGAATCATTCTGTATACACTTATAATAAATCGGTACATAAAGGAAATCGAAAGTAAGAACGAGGAAAATTAAAATTCTGTCGGCAAACTTTATCGATTTTTAGTAATAGCCTGCTGACGTTTGAACTGGATAACACGACGGTTCGACTAAATCGTTGTTTAGTATAAAATAAATATATTATTTTATAATCCATCTAACTTTGAAAACAAAATTCTTGTAAGTATTTTACTTGTATTCTTATCCAATTAAAATTGAAAAAAAAAGCTTTTATCTGTAAATTTGAATACATTTAATAATTTTGGCTTTAAAAGGATGCATATGTTAACAAATAAAATAAGTATTATATGCTAGGGTTTAATTTATTCCTAAATCAATTTTATTACGGATGTTACGACGTCGACGAGACGCCGTTGGTCACCAGCGTTGCGGTAGATTTTAGAGCGAAGGTGGACTGTATGTGTTCATAGGTGATGAATTAAGACAACTTTTTGTCGATTACTGAAGGATTGTTTAATTGTACGCCGTCTTGGCGGTTTAAAAGAGTTTAGTAAAATAACACTTGAAACTTATAACTTAACTTTAAAGATAGCAAACGTAAACTAAATGAAACTTAAAATAATGTTCATCCGAACACGACCGCCTTGGGTCAGGTATGAGTGTAGACTGGCATAAGACGCTACGTACTGTGCTCGAGGGAGTAGTTAGTGACGTAGTGTGGCGTGATGATCTGACGACCGTATTTTGTCGTGGGCACATTAGCCACCGCTAAGTTTCAGCATCCGAAGGCAAGAGGGGGTGAAAACGTAACATTATGTAAAAAATGGCAAGGGGAAATTAGAGTTAAAATAATTAAAGTACGCTTGCTATTTTCGCTCCCGTATTTTATTTCCAGCCGATTGGGATAACTTTTAAATAGTATTTAGAAGGAAAAATTTACATGTTACAGCCTCAACGCGCGGAAAACTAAATTTTTGGATATTTTATTTTAGCCATTTAAAAGAGTAATTAAACAGCGTGTGGACTGTTGATCTGTTTCGTTTGTACGATTCTGTAAAAGCCGTAAAAATAAAATAAAATCTAAAAAAGCCGTAACTCTGCGGATACCAAACGCGTTTTTGCGATTCCCGGACAATAATATCATCGCGTTTTAGTTCTTCTTTAACCTTTCTAACTTTTGAAATGTATAGATAAATCTTTTATCCGTTTGAAAATTATTAGTATTTAAATAAATTCTGAATAAAAATTACTCTTACTTTTATTACAACAATAAAAATATGCACCAAAAATTCCCATTTTCTTTTCATTTTCCCATAATTCAGTCATTTTTCGATAATTTTTTTTCTCGATATAATTCAGTCATTTTATCGATAAGAGAATTTTATTGTTTGTGCGAAAGTAAAAGAGGAAAATCTACACTCCCATCACTGTCGACGGTAAAAATATTTCAAATTATAAAGTAGCAGATAGATGAGATTAAAAATATGTAAATTAAATATCTAGTTTAAAAAAAATTAATTCATAACGTGTTCTTAGGACAAATTCGCACTTAAGAGGCTGCGGCCGTGACCAGGAAAAAGCTAGCCGCAATTGGTATGGAACTCATTGGTAATGAACGAACGCACGTATGGCCCCTGCGGCCAGAGATTTGTCGTTCTGGCCGCCGCGATCAACTGAAATCTTGCGGCCAAGATTTCTATTATTGTAATGGGACAACGCGCACGACAGGCGGCTAGTATGCAACCAGACAGCGACCTGTTCAATCTTGTGTAAACGTATCCACAATTGTATTAAATTATAATTTTAGTGCGAAATTTACAAAATAGTGCAAACGTATATTTTTCAAATTCGTTTTTTCTCTTGACTTAACATTGATATAATGTTGGAAATTGATTTCGATACGGAAAAATTCATTTCTAAAGTTAAAGAAAGACCAAGTTTATGAAATCTATCTTCTGATGTTTATTTAACAGAAATTAAAAAAAAAAATTATGGAGGAAATTACAATTAATTTTGGTGGCAGCGAATGTTCTACCCCAAAAGAGAAAAATGAGCTGTGAGTAAAATTTTTATTTTCATTAATTTACACTATTATAATTTTTACTAGAAAATCATATAAATTTATTTTGCCACCCGAGAGCACCTTCATTTGCGAAGAACGGGCAAATAAGTCTCTGCAATTCGAAGAGTGTATAAGTCTTGTAATTTTGGATTAGTAGGGATTTGTCCTCGTGTAACGTAGAATATCCGTACAGCGTATCCCGAAACTGTATGCCATTCTGACTTCTGACATAATTATTTAAAATACAGCACGCTTTTACAATATCCAATGCGAAATCAACGCTTACATTTAAGGGTCTGTGAAAAATTCTTCGTATATTCGTCATTATCCCGAACGTGTATTCTACGAAACGTCTACCTCTGGTAAGACGATAGTTAATTTTCTTTTAAATCATCAGTCGATCGCCTACGTATGGACGCATAATTCTATGCGATTGGGAAAATGCATCATCTGCGACAGATATATTGGCAAAAGATGTTTGGCTTACATTCAAAATGTCCCTATCTTCAGGAAGATCAGGTGGTTGTTTATAATTTTTATATACAAATTTGATCGTTCAAATATTTTAGAGTCTGCATATTTTCAATAAACTCCTACATCTACAAAATTAAATTTATATTTTGCGTCAGCAAAGGCCATTAATACGATGGAAAAGTATTTCTTATAGTTAAAGTAAATCGACACAGTTTTAAGCGATTTCACAACTCGTTGTGCTTCCCATCTACAGCGCCAAGACAGTTAGAGAAATTATCTAAAGATTCAAATCGTTTTGCTATTCGTAAACGTCCGCTTTTGTAGGTTCTTGTAAGCATTTTTCTTTTAAGTAGACCAAATCACGGAACAAACTCTTCTAACAATTTCCCTTATTGGTGTCTCGCCGAGCCGAAAATCATGGTGCAAATCAAAGAGTGAATATCCTAACGCCAGATACCTGAAACCCAAAGAGAACATGTATTTTAGCATATTATTTTAACCACAAGGAAAATAAACATTATTTCAAAATGTTAATTTTTTTAAGATTCAGTTTAAAATCAGTGATTTTGTAAGTTATAGGCCTACGGGTTATATAATAATGGTTTACTATATCTCATTGTTTTAACATCTGCTGTTTTTTTTTTTTTTTATGACCAAGTGTTGTTTATGGACGCATTTCCTTCGTTTCAGGCATGGCTTTACAGAAGAAATGGAAGAACATTAAGGACTCTTAGTAGAGAAAAAAGAAGGATAGGTGGCAAGAGTGGTTCTGCTGTTTTTGGTTCCATTTCAATATACGTTATCGTTCTTAAATTTCATCAGTCCTCCGACCAACATTGAAAGTAGTGTACCAGAGCCTGAATTCAAACAAGTCTGAATCCAATCTAACAGGACCTTACGAGACAAGAGTGCGTGCAAAAAAAAAAAGGAAGCCGCGTAACGAAACAAGCACAGCACTAGTACAAGTGTTGAGAGAATCTTCAGAAGCCACAATCAAACTTGATAAACTATTACTGAATGACGAAGATAGACCGTTTATGTAATCCTTAGTCAGCGAATTGAAAAACGTTCATCCTCATCTTAAATTGACGTTTCACATCAATTCTGGAAGATGCTCAACTCCATTCCCGTACGCCTAATGTACCAAACATACCTTTTCCGCGTGGATATGCGAGCCAATACGATAATCAAAGTGCTACCTCAAATTCAGCTTCGAATTTAATCTACAGTCAAGGTAATTCAACACAGCAGTTTCCTTCTGTTCAGTCTCCTACATCATCAACGTCTTCTTTGGAAGCACAGTTACCTTTAGTGACATGTTTTACTGAATCTTCAGAAAGATGCTAATACAAAAAATGAAAATTGCAACGTGATTTTGAAAAACTAATAATTTCATTTTTATTATTATTATTATTATTTCTCCCTGCGGGTCGGGGTAGAGGTTGTCGAGACCAAGCCGGCCGCAAAGTTCCTCGGTATGATGATCGACCGGAAACTCAGCTTTGCTGAGCAGCTTCGTACAGCCGCCGGCAAAGCTGCGAGAGCCGTAACTGCTCTCAGCCGGCTTATGGCGAATGTCGGCGGACCGAAGGCCAGCAGACGGCGATTGCTGATGTCCACGGTGCATTCCATCCTGTTATACGGGTCGGAGGTGTGGGCCCAGGCATTAAGAGTTGCGAGAAACCGGAAGCGGCTCGCGCAGGTGCAACGCATCGCAGCCTTGCGAGTCGCTTCCGCGTATCGGACGGTCTCCGAGCCTGCAGTGCTTGTGGTCGCCGGCGTCATACCCGTTGCTACTTTAGCAAGGGAGCGCCAGGCGATCTACAGGATGCGACGGGCAGGCGAGGACCGGGTGACCGATGCCAACGAGGAACGCACTCGCACGTTCCTCGCACGGCAAGAGACCTGGGACCGCGAGACCAGAGGATAATGGACCGCAAGCCTTATCCCTCTGGTCAGACCGTAGACGGAGCGACGGCATGGAGAGGTGGAGTACTACACGACCCGATTTTTAACCGGTCACGGGTACTTCCGCGCTTACCTCCATGTCATAGGGAAAGCGCCGTCCCCCGACTGCCTGTATTGCCCCGGCGTACGGGACGACGCTGAGCACACCTTTTTCAAATGCGCTCGGTGGGCGGCAGATCGAGTGACACTAGAGGCGGATCTCGGAGCACTGAGTCCCCGCAACGTGGTTGCGATGATGCTGCGTGACCTGAACAGCTGGGAAAGTGTAGCCCGATTCGTCGGCAACATTCTCAGGGCCAAGAAGGTTGACCTGGATAGTTCTGAAAATTAGGTAGCACCTAATCAGATTAGTGTAGGAGGACTCGACCGGAAGTAATGTGTTAAACGGTTCCGGGTCGAGTCCTAGTAGAAAGGGGGGTGGTTTTAGTCGGTAGTCTGCTGATAGTGATTGGATAATACCATCAGCGGGAGCCCGACACTCCGTGCGTAAATGCATTTCCTCCTCCCTTCGCAAAAAAAAATTATTATTATTATTGTTATTGTAATACTTACACTAAGTAGTCTTTGTCTTTTTGTAATACCAATTATAAATGAATATTTTAATATATTTGCGAAAAATAAATTTTCCTTAACGTTTCAAGTAGTTTTTCTTCATTTCCTATGCACAGACGCATCGATGTGTCCTGTACCTCTTATGTTGTCTGCAATTTTATTTAATAAATCATCAAAATCTTGACTGACATTCTTGTGAATTGAAATTTTTTTGTCATGTTGGTGCAGATCACAAAAAAATTATAAAACGTGCCTTTTGAATAACGACTTCGTAAAATGGAATGTACGCGATACTTTTTTGTTTGCCGTATCAAACGATTATATAAATACACAACTGCAGCTATCTCGGTGACAACCATCTTGTGATTGGTCGGCCGAGGCGCGGTCACCACCTTGTTGCCCCCTTGTTCGGCCACGACCGGCGTCTGGGCGTGGCCGCAGCCGCATAGTGCACGACACGTTTGCCCTTAAGATGATTTATGTGGTTCACACGTAAGTCTATACAAATAGTTGAAAGACAAGTCCAGCCAATCGGTTAACATTAAAATAAATAACGCTATTAAACAAAAAGTTGCTTTATAACTGTTGTCTAGACTTGACAAATGATACGAAAAAATTAATCGTGGAAATAATAACAGTTGAGATCACTTATATATATATATGAAACATAGATTACACTCGCTACAAAAAATTTGATATCGTCTTGCGGAGAGTCACGCACTCATTCCCTTTCAACTGCTTAAGGTTCTCCTCCTTCCCCCTACACCACGGTAATAATACCATACTGAATTGCTCCTTTTTAGGCCGACGTTCGTCAATTCACCATACGTATTTATTAGCAAGCAATTTATTGAATTACTGTAATGCGCGTAAGACCTTACTATCTCACATTTGAAACTTTATTTTACATAAAATTATCCCTAATTTTCCCACGTTCAAAAATTTGGAAACTGTACGGTAAATTAAAATATGGAGTTTAAAACTGAAAAATTCCTTAGACTTTCTTTTAGACAAAATCTAAATAAATTATAATCTGAAAGGTTTCATCGTCTGACTAATATGTCGTATTTTCGTCACTATCATCTTCTTGTAAGTTTACTGCGATGCGTTGTATGAGGTCGTCCCGCAATCCTTCATGAAATTTTCTATTTGAAGGTTTTCTGCGTATCTAACGCGTTTTCTCCAGTCATCTATTGTCACTCGGTTTATATCATCTTCCAATAATAATATGTTTTTACGCCATTTATTTGAAATGTAGTGTTTTAATCGGGTTATACTAGCAGCGATAAGGCAGTAGTTGAACGACTTCATGCCCCGTTTTTGTTGCGATGTTATTAAACTCATACCGTCTGTATTTTCTCTGTGTTCATCAGCAATAGACGGTATATCGCGAATCGTGTGTGAAGGCTTTTGTAGTACTTTTGTCTCTGTTAACCGCGAAACAATTTCAGTCTTTTTCGTGTCGGTCACTGGCACTTTCTCTTTAAGCGCAGAACGATAGCTGTCGTTATCCGTCGCGGTAACACAGCCTTCTCCCGAAGGTCGCAACAAATTTACAAACCGACATGGAATCCGTCACCGTTCATTTTTTGGTGGAAGCCCCCGTACGCTTCGACTGAAAAACGAGAGCGCACGGTCTTTTATTAAATCAAGTTCATAACAACCAGACGGCATATAATTAAACAGGATCTTTCTCAGCGGGAATCTTAAACCCCTCACTGCTTTTTGAATTTTGCCAGATGTATTTCCTGGAACGACCGCTTTAACCGCGTTTCATCTAAGTAAATTATTGAACCGAGAACTATTTTATATAATTTCGTTCATTTTTCTTAAAAATATTACCTGAGGAAAATCAATGTCAGACCTCTCCAACAAAACGTTTCTTCCGTGATTATACTTACGAAAACGGAATACTAATCGTTTTACAATTTTCATTAATTTTTGTTACAATTTTTTACATGGAATACGCATTCCCGATAATTTTTTTTCAAAATGTCTAATTTTACTGCACGTCGGATACTGTCCTCTAAAGTTCTTCAATGGAACGACGAACTATATCCTTATTAAAATCGTCTAGATCGGTTACCCAGTCGGTTTGAGAAATTTTTTTCCGAGGAAATTCAAAACAGTGTTCGCATAATTCGGCTTGGGTTGATGCATTCTCATTACCTTCAAGACAAACATTCTGCACAGTACGCGCTGTTACAGCACACATGGTTACGGTCGCTTCCCGCATCGTATTAAAACCCTCCTTAGTAGTAGTATTACGTTTCCTTTGCACAAGCTCTTTTAAATGATTATATATACCCTATAAATCATTTTTGTAGATTGTTTCCGAAGATGAGCACCGTTTTATGCCATTTTAACTACACGCTTACGCAATTAAAATAGCGTAACTTTCACAATTAAAGATAAGTCAAAGAAACTGCACGTCCGATCGTTGTAAAACCGTAATTTGGACCGGTGGAAATCGTATTGCAAAACAAAAATTGCACTATCATGGTGTAACAACGTCTTGAAATAGTTAACAATGACTATTCGTAAAAACAATTAAACTGAATAACGTAAATAGCAGTCGCGCCAGTTTTTTATTTAACAAAAGTTTTGCCTCTGTACGTGATTGTTACTCAAAGGAATGTAGTTCGACTTCGAAATATATGGGAAAACACTTAAAGGTTTTTAGATTGAGATAATAATATCGGGTACGTAAAATACTTTAAACGGGGTTATCGGAAAATTTGGTTTCAATTTTTGTGATTTAATTATCTACTGAAAATATTAGATTTTCAATATTTTTTAAATATTAGATATCCGGCAGGTAGTTGATGATGTATGTGATATACCGGCCGTATGCGCCGCTGCAGAATACGATTGACGTTGGGAGGGGACGACAAGATGAGGAAGTCGACGCGACTACCCACAATATGATTTCAAACCTATTGTAGTCGTCAACCAAAATGTTTTATTGTAGAAACAACCAGCAACAATAGCGCTTATTTTCAAACGATCACAAGAAGGAATACATCGGATCGATCGTAATCCCATTACTTAGTTGGCAAATTTCAGTACTAAACGGTTTTGAAATCTTATCAAAGCAGTTATAAATCTTTTTTATGAATCATAAGAAATCATTCATACAACGTCCAAAAAAACAAGTTTCTCGTACCTGAATACGGAAATTATTGAATTTTCGGGTGTCTGTTTGATAGTGGGTCTGTAATAAAAATATTCCATAGCGTTCAATAAAAAAGCCGGTTATTGAATGCTTGTGGTTGTGAACTTTTCTATATTATGGCGTTATTTCGTAAAGGGAAAGCCTAACCTTTCAGCGAGTCACACTTTATAACTTTATTCCACGTACATCAGTATTTGAGCCGCTAAATAAATCAAGCTCGGTCACATACAATTATATACAAGTATTTCGCGCGAAAGGATTTTTAGAATATAGGACTGAATTTAATTATGTAAATAGCGTTCACTGTATTCAATTTATCACCTGTTAATAAGATAAATCTTTTGCCACTATTTTTTAATATTAATTTATACTTCTCTCTCTCTCTCTCTCTCTCTCTCTCTCTCTCTCTCTCTCTCTCTCTCTCTCTCTCCTTCTCGGCGCGTTCTCGCGCGTGCGCGTGTGTATGTGTGAGCGATTTATCTTGAATTCGCATAGCTTAATGAAATGGATAATGCACTTGCTGTTTTCAATTATACCCGATGAAGGAATTTTTATTAAGCTATATTTACAGTTTTAATAAATTTTAACCTGTATTCCTCCGCTCGCTATTTTACGACCAATCGGTTACTGTTTTCATAAGAGCGTAAAAAAGTTGACGATGAAAGAAGAAAATACTGAAGTGATTATTTTCGTATAAATAGATTCTCAATAAATATTCCAATTTCGTTACAAAAAATATTAAAGAGCGTGAAATTTCCATTTCCTATTTTCTTACACGGCTTTACAAGAAAATAAAATACCATTTTTATCTTCGCGCATAAAATCTATATCGATTACGAAATAAACGAATCGTGAATAAAATACAGTCATTTTATCGATACGGATATTTTATTTTTTGCGCAAGTATAAAAGATCGAATTTATATTTCTCTACAATGAACCGCCGCCATCGACCGGTAAATATTTCAAGTTAAATTTGGATTTCTAGTTAAAAATAAGGTTTTATTTAAATGATCTATGTAATTCCTGCGTAATCTCTTTCTAGGGTTACATTCAGATAATTACTTTTCTTCTTTTTTTTTCATTTGTTAACGGTATTGCGGAGAAACACCATTTACGTACCTCTCACAAGCGGGGGAGTGTAGGACTCGCACGGGTTCGTCGCTACATGTTGATATTAAGAGCCTGTTTATCCCGTATCCTACCGACTAAAACTCCTATTTCACCGTTCCTCCCACCGGAGGACGGATCCGCAATTAAGCAATACGTGACCCCAGGGGTGCCTTTGAGTCCCCGTGCCTAATCACCATCGCCCATCCAGGCAAGCGCGGACGAGGGCTGTCTATCGTCCCCGGCTCTCCTGTCAGTTCTTCACCTTTATTCAGGGCTTCATTTTCTTTAACTTTCTTTCTCTTCGCTCTTTTCTCTCCTGCTCCTCTATTTTCTTATTACATCGGTTTATAACTTTGCTAAAACATTTTCTCAGGACTTCTTTATCTTTTCTCTTCGCTCGTTTCTTGCTTTCTCTTAATACATTAGTTTACGCCTTTAATGGTTCCTGTAACTGTATTCCGTTTTAGTTTAAACGTCATTCTAACGAACTCATGGAAGTCCCCGGCCGCTCATTGGAACCGCAACCTAGGCATGCCGGCCCTCACGACCGGAGTTCTCCACCCTGCCCTATCCTAAACCCCTTGAGTGGCCCTCTGCATTCTTAGCGCGTATTACCGCCGTAGAAAACGCGTTGAACGCCTGCCACCTTTCTCCCGTAGACAATATGTGCTGAACCAAGTTATCGACATTCAAACCAGACAAACCGCGTGTATTCCCCAGACCATTCCACGCAACACACGAATAAAGAGTACGTTCCGCCGTGTCAATCCCAGAGCAAATCGTACATTGGGGAACGACACGCCTACCAAATCTGAATAAATACTCCGCTAAAGCGGCATAGCCAGTGAGTATCTGTTTTGTATAAAAACCCACCTCACCACGGCCTCTAGCCGACCACGCTTTCAGATCATTAACAAGCCTCCTTGTCCACGCCGAACCGATTCCTGTCCTCCATCTAGCCTTCCAATCATTCATGACCGATACGTCGACCTCTGATCTGTCTGTCCCATTATATTTTAAGATGCGTGCTTTAATCTGTAGGTCAACGGGCAAAACCGAAGCTATGACACAGGCTGCTTCATAGGATACGGTCCTGAAATCACACCAAGTTGGGTGCGTCTATGAATCCCCTGTATCCGCCTTAAATTCCTTTGCACTCCAACCGCAGTTCCCCATATTGGGGCTGCCTAAAGCAACATCGGCGTGACGGTGGGCATCAGCATCGTCTTTTGAAGGAGGGCGGGGCCGCCTGAGTTGTCAGCAATTGGCTGAGCGCCTTGAGCATCCTTTCGGCTTTACAACACGCTTCGACTACATATTGACTGAAGCGAAAAGATATGTCTGTGTGAATTCCCAAGTATTTGATGCAGTTCTTAAACTGTAGAGGCTGATCGCCCAGCTTTAGATTAATCTGTCCCACCACTCTCCTTCCAGTAAGAGTTGTATACTCGCATTTGTGTGGAGCTAATGTAAGACCGTGCTGCATCCAAGTGTTAATCACGTCTAGCGCCTCATTTCCTCTGGTCTCCAGCTCAGCCTCCGTCCTCCCACTAACCAGTAGGGCAATGTAATTAGCAGAAGCGATCGTCCGGTAGGAGGCGAAGCACACCATCGTATGCCAGTAGCAATAGCGATGGGCCTAATACTGATCCCTGTGGAACACTTACTGAAAGCTGAAATCGCAGGGCCCCTCCTTGTGCATTAGCCGTCACCCAACGGTCGCCGAAATATTCCCCGGTCTGGCGTCTCGGGTATTGACTGATCCCTTTGTCGGGAAGCGCAGACATGATTGTCATCTACGGTACACTAGCGAACGCATTACGTACGTCGAGCATAATGAACATCGGCATGCGCCTGGTCCTCCATGTCCCCTGTCTCGTGGCAATCGCCCGATTGAACACCTTCGTTACTGCCTGTACTCTTGACCTTCTGTCCAAAATCCGTATCGGTTGGGGCGGATGCCGAGGCCCGCTTCCAACTCCTCAACTATTCGGGACGCCAACATCCTTTCGATTGATTTGCCGACATTGTTAATAAGACATAACGGGCGATACTCGACACCTTGACCTTCTATAGCATATTTGGGGTGGAAGATCAGGCACAATTCCTTCCAGTAACCCGGGAAGCATTTGTTCTTAAGACCGTAGTTCAGTACATCTGTCATTGCCCATGGCAGTTTCAACATTAAACCCTTCAAAACCGCCGCCGGGATGCCACCTGGGCCGGGACTCTTCTTGTTGTTCAATTTGGCTGTAGGCTTAGACACCTCCTCTTGTGAGAAGCGTTTTACCTCGCAATCAATTACATCAGTAACCATTAATAGTATGGGGAAAAGGTTTGGTAAGGTTTGCTCCTCCGTGAGGACAGGCAATCGTCTACCGAAACGCTTCATCGCTATTTGATAAGCCCGCCCGCACGGGTCTACATCTAAGTCTCCGCAGAGCTCAAGCCATTTTTCAGCCTGTTTAATGTCAAAATTGAGTACACGCCCACAATTCACATAATTGAACGCTGTTTCTTTATGTGTCTCTCACCAGTCTACCCTAAGACGTTGTTTACGACGTCTTCGTCGTTGCAGTTCCTGTCTCTTCGTCGCGATGCTGTCAGATCACCAGTATGCATGTTTTTATCCTCTATCTCTGCTAGGTATCCGAGATATCCTGTGGATTATCAGTTCTTGCAGAACATCTGGCGTGAGTGGTCTGCCGTCACTGATTTTGTCCGCCACTTTCGCGACTACTATAGCCACCTGCGCTTGTGTCAATCTAGCGGGTCTCTGGATATTGGTCGTATGAAACAATACATCGTCTATCTCCAAAAGCGTATCCAAGTGGTCGTTTGCGGTCTCCCCACTTACGACTCTACATTGACATCTATTATGGTCCCAGCCCCCCATCAAGGATCGTCAGATCCAGCACAGAAGCATGGCCTCTTGCCTCGTAAGTGGCGTGTGGTCATTGATACAAAACATCCCTGTCATTTGAATTAGGTCTGCTAGGACCTCCCCTCTTCGATTGTTGTACGGGCTGCCTGCAACGACTGACTTGCAATTCATATCACCCATCAGCATGACGTTTTTAGACGACCTTATTATGACCTCGTGTAACTTAGTCATATGTTCTTCAAACACGACTAAGTCACAATTTGGGCTGATGTAAACACCAATGAGTACTGCATTCGACAACTCGAGGGCAATCAGTCCTGGACCTCTAACAAAAAGTTGGCATCTCAACCTGGCACTGACGTCCTGTACCGCAACGTCGCCCTTCACATCGGTACACCAATCGCTCTTGGATGCCGTATGTCTATTCGGCTCTGAAATAATTAAAATATCTACAGAGAGGCTGTTGGGTAAATTTAACAAAAAACACAGCTCGTATTTGCCAAAAGAAATTGGACTTTAATGAGAAAGAAAAACAACTGAACTTATGTTAAATCATAACCTTGTCATCAGAATCTGAACAATGATGTTAAATGAAAAAAAAAAAATACATGAATATACACTTTTAAATACAGATTTTGACAATATACATTTTTGACAAAGCCTGAAAAACAAGAGAACATGAAACACATTAATTTTAATTGTAAATTTAGAAAAACATAATATCAATAGAAAAATGTAACTGGCAAACAGTTGTACTACTGACATATACTATAATGTGACAAATAGCAATGAACGGATGTCATTAACTTAGATAAACGAATTACAATAAATCTTAATTGGCACTGGTCTTTTTTGAATTAAGAACATCAACAAACTTAACGTTAAATAATTAATACATGTAATTCTAGTTTAGTGTAGAAAAACGGCCACAATGATATTCTAGTACAAAAAGAGTTAATAACAATAATCAAATTGTGATAAGTAAACATAAAAATAAAGAGTCAATTACAATGTAATCGCATTGAAATTAATTGAGCACGTAAAATAGGTTGCAGCTGAACAATGAAAACCTTATGTAAGTAACCTGTCGTGACTGTACTTAAGTGAAATTGAAACTTGAAAGGCATAGCTAAGATGAACTGAATGTTCCACAAATTTTAATGATAACATAACTGTTTAACGTAATAAGTAATGAAAAACTGAACTTGCCTGTAGCACACAGATATTTGTAAGAAAGGAACTCATGAATGAAGGTAAAACGAATACATACAGTAAATTCCTGGGCGTAGTCCGCCGTGGTGTATCAGGAATACAGTGGTGAGAATGTGACTTCGAGGTTGAGCAAGATTGGGCGTCTGAAATGTGTAGCAACGAGTTTGAAGAAATTCTACTTCGCTGAAATTGTAATAAGAAGCTGGAGAAAATTCGGCGTCGACAGAATTGTCAGCTTGTAATGATTGAAGCACTTTCCACAGAGAAGTAGTAGAATTTGAAGAATAACTTAACGAAGAAACGAGGCTGGACGAACATAGAAAACTGTGAAATCACGAAAAACTGACGAGTAGAATTAGAAAATATTTTAACAGAGAAATACCGCAACGTTTATAAGTACGAAGACGACGAAAGTATTAACATTAAGCGAAAGAAAGAAAACATCGAAGCCTGGCCCTCCAAGAGGATCAGGATCCGCAGAACGTGAAAGTCCGAACTAGAATGAATAAAGCTGACGAGGTGAGAAGTAGGGGATGCGAACAAAGGAATGGACAGAACAGTGTGTGTGTGTGTTGACAACAAGAGTAGTGTCTTAGCGTTAGTATGAGAACGATTAGACAAACTGTGTGGAATTCGGGAACGAAGACATAACAAAAATAATTTAAGCGAGCAGTCCACTAAAGAATTACGTAAGACTGATAAAAATAATTTCTGAATACGCAAGTTGAAGAAATGACATCAGGGCAGACAAAGAGAAATAGACTTCTAGGAACTATGACAACATTGAAATCGGTTGAGAATAAAAAAAACACTAAGCCTAATATATACATTAAGACTTAACAGCAATGAAATAATGCGTGTTATAAATAAGCTAACACCAATACGATGATGCAATAGTCAGACAAGCTGGAGCCTGAGAGAAATTGATGTCGAAAATAAATCCAAATAACCTATTTAAAAATACACGTAGATAAGCCTTACAAAAAAGCAAAATAAATTACCAAGCCTGTAAACTACAAGACTTGACCATAACCTCGAATTCATTGGAATAAAACGACTTTACGCCAACGGCGTAAACAGAGGCCTCTAGCCACCTCTCCCGCCAGATTGTGAGAGAGTATACCGCTATTTTCGTTGGATAATATATCCTAGGCATTGCCAGAACTCAGCACTCCTATGCCCTCTGTCTATGCCCTACTATCTTCCTATGTAAGCCCGACAATGGACCCACCCTATACGTATTCGATTCTTAATCGACATATTGGCAGCCCTGAACGTCGTTACAGTTGTAACAATCTGTGTGTCGCCTTCCGCACCGAAGTGATGCGAAACTTTTCATTAACACCGATCAGTATAGCTACAGCCTATCACGTAGAACAGCTGTAAATTGTTTCCCATTCTCCGCTCCTTTAATACGAACTTGTAACTCCTTATTCCTGTCTTTACGTAACGACGGTACTTCACCCGCTTCATCCGGCGTGACGGCGGACTTCATTGTCTTGAGTAGGTCCGCGAAGAACCTACTAAGAGCTCGCACCACAACCACCCGGTTTTCCTGTACTGGTGGTGCGGACCGCCTAGCAGAGTCAGACCTCGACCTCGATCTTCCTCGTGTCGACAGGGATGACCACTAAACAGGTTTCTCACAATTTCTGGACAAGTTTACCGATACTTTCCTGACGAGTACTCCAAATGGTCCGCCTGGAAAAACGAAAACCGGATTCTTAGATTCTCTTAAAATCACACACGCCTGAGCGATTTTAAAATCTTATTCAAAGACTTCCTATCTCCGTCGATCAGGTTATAATAGATTTTATATCTGCATTGTTGCAGAGAATCAGAGTCCTCTCCCATCAACGACGAAGCGTCGTTGATGAACTGTATCGCCTGGTTTATATCTGATCGAATCTTGCTCACCTCGAGAAAGGTCTGCAAAGTGGCAGGTATCACCGTCAATCTTCGATCGGTCCTCAAACCGGGTTACCTTATTTAAATATTCAATCGGCCAACGTCGCGGGAGAATCTTCAGCAACGCTTCATAAGTCAATTCGCAACCAGTAGCTCACTAATAACTTGATGTTTCACCGGTTTCGTCTGCGTGGCCTGTGTTATCAGCCTCAGGGGAGCAGAACTTTCTGTGAGGTGCTTCAAACCTTTGTATATTTCATCGATCTCCCGCTTATGTTAGGAGATAAGCTACCCAAATCCGGTCAGGTATTTTGCTTTAGTGCCAACAGCGTAATACCAAGTCTGTCGGTCAATTCCTTTAAGCTAACCTGCGGGGCTCCTTCCTCATCTGACGACGAAACTTGCAATACCCCCTTCTTACCCTTCACATCTGCGTATTAATCCAGTCGGGGGAAGCCTGGAAACGCCAGCTTGTGGGGTCGCCGGGGTTTCTGCACTCTCCTGGAAACTTAACTCGTTCTCTTCCTCCGTGGTTATCTTCCTGGTACCATTAATACCCAAAACGTACTCTACGCCAAATCCCGAGTTATTTGACAGCCCGCAAGGGGGTTCCGGAGGTACTTGGGGGGGAGCCCCGGGAAATTTTTTTGGGGGTCGGGAAAATATATGATTCCAAAAAAATGGAAGACGGGGCAGGTAAAATGTATCGACCCAAAATTTTGGGGGTCTGGAAGTAAACAGGAGGAAAAGGACCCGGATCGTGTAGATCCGGGAGGATTTTGAGATTGAACTGATAGGGAAGGTATTAATGGGAAAGGGGAAACCCCCTACTAAAAAAAAAATATAAAAAAAATAAATAAATAAATCTTTGATAGTAAAAGTCACTTGGCTACTTACATTTGTTTACAACTTCGTCCTGTGACATAGAAGTCTTGTTAATCCGTGTCTATTATACTTGGAATATTTCACTCGCTAACGTCTAGGTTATACACAGCCCTTGTGGATGAATATCACAATAACTAAAAAAAACACCCAAAACAGTGTAATCCGCGAACCAAAACTCTTGAAACTTTACGTACGTTTCCAGTATCCTTTTGTCTATTTCTCATTGCGTGTCCAGTAAAAAGAAAATCAAGAAATCAACCAGAACTGTAATTATCGCAAAGCTAAATAAGAACAACCACTCGGCTTGAGTATCCACACCCGAGTCGTTTAGATAATTACTTAACATTGAAATAAATAACGTTAACGAATTATCCTTTTGATGTTAAAAATACCTGTACGTCTGTTGAAATTAATATTTAATACTAGTTACTGTATGTGGTGGGCGGTCCTCAAAGCCTTATAAAGTGATTCTTATTGTTCGTCGTCAGATTCATTTCTTGAATTTTACCTTTACAGTTACGAATAAAATCGAATAAAGTTAAAAAATACGTACAGTACTCTATAAGAAATAACAATGCGTAATTGCAACACCGGAAGCGCGGTATCATAGATTCATATGTTTAATAAACTTCTTATATATTTATTCTTCAACGAGCCAATATATGTACCGGTTATAAAAGAAATTGTTTTAAAAATAAAAAAACAGAAAATACAAATATCTGTAAAAAAAAACTAAAATTAAAATTAATAAAAAATAAAAAAAATTTTTTAAGCGGCCGAGGTAATTTTGGTCGTACGTGAATAAAATATAAAACGTTATGAGATCATCGAATAAAGTTAAAAAATACGTACAGTACTCGATAAGAAATAACAATGCGTAATTGCAACACCGGAAGCGCGGTATCATAGATTCATGTGTTTAATAAACTTGTTGTATATTTATTCTTCAACGAGCCAATATATGTACCGGTTATAAAAGAAATTGTTTTAAAAATAAAAAAACAGAAAATACAAATATCTGTAAAAAAAAACTAAAATTTAAATTAATAAAAAATAAAAAAATTTTTTAAGAGGCCGAGGTAATTTTGGTCGTATGGGAATAAAATATAAAGCGTAATGAGATCATCGTTACAAACGGTAAGAAGAGATTTAATATTTCTTGAATCGGTAAACCCACTTCTAACGATGACTCCCCGAAGCTTTTATTTTTAATCACGAAAGGCCATCTCGTTTTGACGGCTTAAATACGATTTGTTTTACTTTTTATTGTATTTTAAATAAAAGCTTTCTTTTAAAAAATATGTAAATTTTTGAGTTATCGCCGTTCCATAAAAACTCATATTTTTATGATATTATTTTTATAAATGTATGAGTTCTTTATCGATTTATTTTTTATGATAATTCATTAAAAAATAAAAGACTCATTTGTGTTTCTGAATATTTATTTTTAAATATTCATGAGTTACTAACTTCGATAATTACGTAATTTATATATTTTATTTTTAATTTTAAATTACAGCGTGTTTTAAAAATAGCACGTATTTTTCATATTCGCACGTATTCCTCTCGTATTTATTTTTATTTCGTAATAAGATGATTTTGTGATAAATGTGTTTAAAAAAAAAGTAATGACGTAATTAAAATTACCTGAGTATCAAGTAATTTATAAATTTGTTTGTTCTAATTTACAAAACAGGAGGAGAATTTCAATTCGACCTGATTTTTTTCCTTCCTTGTACAAGCCGTTTCAAATGCATCGATTTCAATGACTATTTTTTTTTTCGTTTTATAAAAGTTAATGTTGGCCCCGTAATAAGTTCTTCCAGATAAAATTAGCGGAAGATGTTTTGAACGAAGAGTTATTACGTAGTGACACGTAAACCGTTTCAATCGGATACGTTTAAACGGCGTATCGTAATAATTGCTTGGCGTTGAATTGTTATAGCGTCATTTTAATATTCAGAGTATTTTCTCTTTAAACTTCAAGAAAATTGGAAAACTTGAGTTATACATTAATTCGTTCGAATAATTACTAAATTCTAGTCAGACGTATTTCACGCTCTGTAATGCTTCTCTAAAGTTTTTCTTTGCATTCATTTTCCTATTTATTTCAAGACCCAGATTCCTCTCTTTTGCCATTTCTTACGATCGGCGATTTACGCACCGGTAACATCTTTTGTAAGCCTATACTTATTTTAAATAAAAAATATAAATTTAGAAAATACAAACTATTCGGTTCTTTAAATTAATCATTTTCGTCAGTCGGAGTCACTTAACGTTTCGTAAGTTATTGGTAGTTTGTTTTTAATCTGGTATTGTCAACGTGAATTCTGTTTTAAAAAATAATTGAATTACTTTTTTGCGGTTTAATTAAAATGAATATGTGAACTTCAGTTAATATTATCTCGTAACTTGAGTTGCAGTGTCAGAATGTAAAAAAAATAAAAAATAAAAATGAAAATGAAAATTTTCCATAATTAAAAAACGTTAGTATTTTTAGATAAAATGAAAATATTACGCAATTTTATCTAATTCAACGCAATGTATAACATAAAAAGCATACTGCATATAACATAAAAAGTATATTTATATATATATATATATATATATATATATTCATTAGACAAATTATAACTGAATAATTTCCTTTATTAACTGTATTATCTTTCAGTTTATCTTTTTTAATCTTCAGTTAGTCTGACCTCTCTGTAAAGAAATAATTAAAGTAATTCACCACAAGAGTATTTATCTCTCTCATTTCCCCTTTAATCCATTGTTTGTATCTCTTCCTTTCACATTTATTCAAACACGTTTAATAAATCATAATCTAAATTATTACACGAGAACTTACCGATTGCTAAATTATTCCTTATCGTTTGACGATCCACTCGCATTGAAATAATGCCGTTGAGTAATTCTTGTTGTGTGATTGTGCATATTGCACCTATTACGTTGTCCATATTTTTTAGATATGATCACAAGGCGTGCAACTTTTAATCTTCTCATCGAAAAAACTGGAAAAACCTTTTTCGTATGGTTAATTTCCAGAATAAAACAAAGTATTTAGGATTATAGCCTTGATAACCTTATAGATAGGTCATGTGTATATACACACGACCTATATATATATATATATATATATATATATATATATATATATATACCAGCTGTACCCGCCACGCTTCGCTGTGGCACATTGTGGTTGCATGGATGAGAAATGAGAAACAAAACAAAGCATACGTTTCATAGAAGTTTAATTTTGCAATACTTGTGGATATACAATATTTTTTTTTGTTTTTCCACTGTCTGCGTAGATATAAAGGCTATCTGGTTTGCCGACTCGGGAACACGCAACATACAGTTGTCCATATGAGAAGCAATCCGCATCTAAATCTAAACCGCACAATTCTAAAGATTGACCTTGAGCTTTATCGATTGTGATTGCAAATGCCGATCGAATTGGGAATTGCAATCTTTTAAATTGAAATGGTGCATGGGATCATAGGTATTCGAGGAATGAGGACATCTTCACCTTTGAAAGGCCCCGTTAAAATCGTTGCTTCCACTACGTTATTCGTCAATTTCTTAACTGCAAGTCGCGTGCCGTTGCAGAGTTTTGGCTGATTAATATTCCGCAGCAGGATAATTGGCACACCTACTTTCAATTTTCATATGTGTGGTGGCATCCCTAGCACATCAAGTGAGTTTAAAAATTCCGTCGGATAATTAACTACTTCATCTGCTTCCACAACGGTGTCTATCGACTTATATGTAATTTCCTCACTTTGAATGCCTCGTTCGCTCGTTCGCTGAGCCGAACGTGATTTCTATGATTAATTTGAATATCAGGAAATACTTTTTCGATCGGTTCTTCTTTCGATGTTACTAAATTACAAAAATTATCAGGAAATGATATTCGTCTAGACGTCTCATCGACTGGCAACTGTCCGTTTCCAATGTCCAGTAACTGTCGTGAGAATACCTCGGCTGATGGATCATTCTGCAACTGGACACGCATATTCGTAGTCAACTGAAATCGTGCAGTTACAGTGTCGTCACAGTGTTGAATATTTCAGGCAAGCATTTATTTCGTCTGCCGGTGTCGATCGACAAATTACAGGCAATGTTTGCCTAAAATCTCCTGCGAGCAATATCAAAGCATTCTCGAACGGTTGAACGTTTCCACGCAAATTTCGTAACGATCGATCAAGAGCTTTAAGCGATTTTTTATGTGCCATCGTGCATTCATCCCAAACAATGAGTTTACATTTTTGTAATACTTTTCCCATACAGGATGCTTTGGAAATATTGCACGCGGGAGTCTCGATGATTTGCATGTTTAATGGCAACTTCAGAGCTAAATGCGCAGTCCTTCCACCTGGTAACAATGTCGCAGCTATTCCAGACGAAGTAAGAGCTAAGGCTATGTCACTTTTTGATCGAACCGTTGCTGGAATCAATCTAATGAGGAATGCTTTCCCAGTTCCTCCTGGCGCATCCAAGAAGAAGGTCCCCCCAACTCCGTCATTTATCACTTGCATTATGCGATCATAAATGCCTTTCTGTTCGCGTTAACTTTGTGTAAACGCGTTAATTTGGGAATGTTTGATTGGACATATGACTGAAGATCACCGATGTTGTAACTCTGTTCACGGCGTAAATCCACATCAAATGAAGCAATCGCAGCTCGGGGGGTGCTGGCATTCCCAATCGACTAAGAACTTTATTCGCATTAGCTAAGCACTTGTCTTCAATATTTATCAATGCTTCGTTGTAAATCCCTTCTGTAAATTCAGACGAAAGTGAATATTTAACCTAACAAAGGATTTTTTGGTCATTATGTAGGGATATTATTTTCTGTGTATTGGGTTATTTCGACTTTTTTTGTTTGCATAGTCTTAAGTCTATCTGGGCTATAAGAAAGTTGGGTGTTTTAATTTAATTACTGTAACTCATCCTTCTTGATGGCTTTTCTTTTTGTTTTGGTGTTTTTTTTGTTTTTGTTTTTTAATAAAATACAGATGTTTTAGCTGTTAAATATAATTCAAAGAAATTTGTTACTTAATCAGTTGCGATTTTGTTTACATTGACAACGGCCATACGAGCTCTTTGTGATTGGTCGTTGTGTTTGACAGCGGCCATCTTGCATTGATCTGATTGGTATTCCTTTGTTTACATTTACAAATTAAAAATAGATAGATAGATTTATTAAGAATAGATGAAAACAATCTTTGATGCGGGTTATATATCGTGCTAAAATTTGACCTCAATCGGTGCAGAACATTTGAGTTTTTGAAGCGTACACAAACGAACTTAAAATTTTTATATATATAGAGTTACACAAGAAGGAGCAGATTTTTAAATATTTATCTCTAATGAACGACAATAGATAGAGACACATATGATACATCGCTGAGTAGAGGAAAGTTATAAGTTTTATTTTACGCATTCAACATGAGCACCATTTTTATAAGACAAACTTTGAATCGGTAGTCCGTTTCTTGCTACACACGAATTAACTCCATGTATTGTCGTTTACTAGAAATAAATAATTAAAATCTGCTCCTTTTTGAATAACCCGTATATATATATATAAATTATATATTTACACAACGAAATTTCCTTTTTAAAAAACGAACTTTATTTTTATTATATAACTTTCATACAACTTAATTTACATTTAACTTTTTAATAATTAATTATATGATAATTATAATATTTGCATGCATGCTATATTACTTTATATAAAACGTACATGTTTTATAATACGCAACGAAAATAGTACTCTACATTACGGAGTCTACTGTAGGACTTAACTATTTGAATGTTTATGTAGGACTGATTAACATTAAATTATTTGTAACAAAGAGTGCAGCTGCATTGCATTCCATGACACGGTGAATTTTCTAGTATTTAGCGATAGGCAACACACATGGCTTTTGGAATGCAATTCGTCAAGATTTTACTGTAGCATTACTTATATGTATACATATATATGTGCGCGGGGGAGGGGTGTGCGCATCAGATTTTGGTGGTTTGATTATTTTAAATAGATTGTTTTTACAAACCTCGATCGATTTTTGTAAAAAGTAACTAATAATATGGAAAGCTTTAAAACGTAAAAAAGATTTTTTTTCAGTAATTTTCTGGATGCTTGCAGATAATAAAAATATGATTTAAAAAATATTATATTTCTCACAAAAGTTAAAATCTTATCCAAAGCACGAGTTATTTTTGTAAATTCTAAACAAATCTTTTTACTTTAAAAATATGAAAAACGTTTATTTTTCCGTTTGAAATATTAAAAATAACTGTTTTTCGATATGCTTTATTTTCTCGTAGATAAATATGTAATGTTGTACTTAAAAATATTATTAAAGTTCGAATTGTCTTTTCGACTTTAAAATTTTCTGGAAATCAAATTTATATTATCCGCTTACGATTACATCCTTAAACGAAATTATTCGTCCTGCATCATCGTCTGTAACTCTACCGGTTTAAGTTGACTTTCTTGCCGCTAATCCGTGAAGCAGTTAAAGAATTTCGACACAGCTCGACAGCTGAATTTTTAATACGCCAGCGTATTTTTGCTGAACAACACTTTTGTGCGACCAATTTTTTCTGCGAGTGTAGCTGCTGGAACCGAAGTGTTGCCAATCTAGACAACTGGATGACCTTCTTCCCTAAATATCCGAATTTATCGAAGAAATTAAAATCTTTTGTACCGTGCGCCGTGCTTTCTACTAGAACCGACCTGTTTGTGTTCTATTTTCACTTAAATCCTTCGATTTAAAAATTTTGCTTAAGCCGTCTTCTCCTACTTAAGTTTCAACATAAGCTTTCGAAGTGTAGAAATATATTCTTCAGCGATGCAAAAATTTTAAAACAATCTAATAACGGCCTTGTCAAAGTCATCTATACAGGTGTCTTTTTAGACATATTACGTTTTATTTTTTTCACAGCTTTGTTAATCTTTTTTTAATCCTGACAGATACTTGAATGGCTTTTGAAACTTGCTCTAAATTTTTTTACTCTAAATTGTCCCGTTCCGTGCTTCCTCAGTCGTGAAATGAAACGCTCTATTATTTCCTTAGAATGCCCGCTTGATGTACTTTTCATTTTTTCCAGGTTTTCTTTCAATTATACGAGTAGTAAGCCTACGACAATAACTTTTATTTAGTCGATAAATGTTTAGCAAAAATTATAACTAAACGTTCAGAGATTACATTCAGAGCAAATTTCTAAGATCTTCGTCTTTTAGGGTTTAGGTAAATCGTCTGCCCCGGTTTTAAAAGAATACCTCCACGTGTTACCAACGCTTCCTTCGTTTTCTCGGCTCTCTTGAACCTATGTGTTTGTATCTGCATACCTTCTTAGGTAACCTTTTATCCGGCATCGTCTCCAGGTGCGCTAACAGTCTTTTTTATTCTGTAAAATTCTATTCTGTATCTTAAATATATTTAACTCCTTCCGGACATCATCGTTGTGTAGAACTTATCCGGTCTTGCACAATCTTTCATAGATTTCAGAAACAAATTTCCGATGCTTGAACTCTGCTCTTATGCCGTTGTACTAACCACCCGCATCTCAACCGTGCAACAAAACCGGTTTGGCCATACTTTAATAAATTTTAGTCCGGTCTTTTTCTTAGTCTTCTTAGTCGATATTCGCCGGATTGTTCCACATACTGACTGGAATTTTTTCATATAATCCCGCAGAAACGATTTCTTAACTCTATCGAAAGCTTTCTCATAATCAATAAAGGTGAAGTGTGTTTCTAAATTAAACGCTCCTCCGTTTTCAATCGATATTTTTACAACAAATATATCATAAACACAGGATCGTTCTTTGGGAAATTCTGTCTTTTTTAAAAAGGGAAATAACTTTCGCTTTTTCATCTGAAATTGTGCAGCGCATCCAATTCATATTAAACAAGTCCAATAGCCTAAACTTAAAAAATGTACTGGCGTATTTTATTACTTTTGAATTTATTCCGTCAAGACCAGTTGCCTTTCGGTTCTTCACAGATGAAATGGCTTTTTCCAAATCGTCGAATGATATTGGAGGATGTACGCTTTTCTCTTTTGTACCTTTCTTTCAGTTCCGTCAGTAACCTCCGGGTCATATCGTAGATTTTCATAATGCTCAATCTACTGACATTGTTAAATTAAATTCAGTTTAATCGTTTCTTCCCTATTTACTCAGACGTTTCATTAGTTTGCATGCAATAGTTCGACGTCCGTTTACATCATCTACATTATTCTTAAACCTGTCCCACGATCGGTCATGCGCTTACGAATGACAGTCTCTGCTTATAAACTGCCAAAGATACAGGTGTTACCTTACTAAACCTTTTTTACATTTACTCAAAACTTTCTTGTCGAGCTTCTTTTTAAGTTACGCTGCATATTACTTACTTGATTCTTTTTCTATAACATTATTAGCGGTAATCGATTGCGGCAACATTGTTAACCTATTCTGGGTAGAAGGCGAATACCTGCTTCTTGGAGCAAGTAAACCTTATAAACTTTCCTTCCTTCCTTTGAAGTCTTAATTTGATATTTTCTCTAGCTTGCCCGCAACTCAATTCTAGACACCACCGTATAGTGATCGCTGCGTATATCAGGATCTCTGAATACATGAGTCTCTCTCTCGAGAGAGGACATTCATCGATTAACAGTCACACAGTCGATTAATGATCTCTTGCTGACCAGGTGAATTTGTTTATGTCTTTTTTCCTAAAAAAACTCATTTATCACCATAATGTATTGTTGTTAGCAAATTCCCTCGCACCACCGTTATTAATGTGCTCTTCACCGTCAATACTAATTACATCAGCAGTAGGTTACCGACCCACTCTTGCATTGAGATCACCAGCAATAACTAGATAATCTTTTTTGTTACACGTCCAATTGTCTTTGTAGACCGAAAAATAGTTCCGTCTCTTCCCTCTTACCGTTGTTAGGGGCGTACAAACAAAGAATTCCTCTATCGACCTTAAATCTAATCGCGATAGCTCGCTCATTAACGAAAGCGAAAGATTTTACTCGAGCTTTCCACTTCTGATCCACCAACAATCCAACACCAGAGCGAGCCCTTCTCATATTCTGCAGCGTTCCGCTATACAACATTTTATTCTATCTAAATCTGCTGTTCCTTTAACCTTTCTCTTTCGTTTCTGTGATCACGTCGATGTTAATTTTCCGACTCTGCAAGGTATAACACTGTTAGTTTATTTACGGGCCAAGCCCCGAACATTCAAGTTGTCAGATTCAATAATTCCATTAACCCAAAAATTTATTCGTTCTATGTTTGCGATCGTCAATCCTGACCGGCATTTCCTTTTGAAACTCGTAAGTAATTTAAATTTTTCGTAAACGCGTAACTAACGCCTTGTAGGATAATCCGGCGGTGAGGCTCCAGATATGCTCTGGTTTTCGTTCGGAGACTCATCTCTTAGGATGTAACATCCTTTCCGCCGTTCCGCCTTTGAGACTGTCGACCGGTTTTCACTGTAACCCTAGACAGGCGCCCTTTCTAAGCGCTACCGTTTGAAGCCGGATGGATCCAGGATTTTTACGAGGTTTCTAAGATTTATAACACGATAACTAAATATTCTAAACGCTAACTTTTGCGTTACGCTAACAAATATAAATAATTAAACGACGCTAAGTTAGAGAAATATATAGTCGCTTAAGAATATTTTAACGCAAAATTTACTAAAATAACGAATAAACGTTTGATATCCACCGGTATACTCCACGAAAAGAATCGTTTCAGCGATGTAAGAAAAAAAATAGACAGACCGTAAATATTACCTAAAGTGGTGATTTAGGTGTAACAAGATAAGCGAACCTATAAATAAACGAACAACTAATGAATATTTAACTGCTGTGAAATACTTGCGTTTCGTTTCTATAAATTAGTCGGTGGAGTTATGCGCTTATAAATTGTTATCGATAAGGTCGTAGGACTATTCTGGATCGCTGAAGAAAGTAGAGCGCGGTTCCTTCTATATGGGCCAGCAGAGCTCACGTGCTTGTTAATAACCTATACTAATCGGCGATCGGTAACTACGTCGTTTTGGATCGCCGACTTTCTTTTGCCGCTATGAGGATCTCTCATTCGCTCAAATCCACGTCGCATGAGATACGAAAATCCATTTTATAAAGTGCACGGCTTATCTTTTTCTGCCTTCATCAGTCTATATCGGACACAGCAAGAACACAAATAAGAAAAGCGAATCGCTAACAAAATAGCGAGCCAAAATAGACTGAATATTCTTAAAAGATTTTAAAAGAAATTACATCAAGATAGGATAAAAATTAGCCGATGCATAAGTAGTAATAGTAATACCGTTATTTTTAATAAAATTCTAATTTATAAATAAAGTTTATCGATTAGAATTAGTTTTAAAATGTATCGAGAACCGACACCGGTGATTCTTTCTAAAATTTGACAAAATATTGTTAAAAATAAACATTTTTCATCTTTTAATATAGTACCTTTGTTATACAATAATATACTGGGCGTTTCCGAATGAAATTGTGCACCGATGTTACAAACATTTGATTAATGTAAAATTTCATTCATTTTGCTATGGAATTACGTTCATATAACAATAAAAGAGATAGAAAGAGGAATAATACTTACAGCGATGAATTTTTATGCGCAGGAAATGCTGAATATTACTCGTTTATTATCCAGGCATCCCTGAACCCGTTTCAACGTGTTTTAAAATGCATGCTGTAGCAACAAAGGAGCGATTGTATTTACAAATTTAGTTATTTTATTTTTCATATCATCCAGAGTACGACGGTCGTTCTTGTAAACAGATATTTCATCGCTTCTCAGAGTTAAAAATCTATAGGTGTAAGATTTGGGTATCTCGGTAACCAGATATGAAGATAAAGTGAGACTATCCTCGAAAATGTTTCGCCGCAAATTTAGAGAAACATTAGAGATGCGCACGAGTAATATATCTTGGAAGTACGCAGAGTAAGTTCTTGATCGTTTATTCGGTCGATAAAAGGATAAATTATTTCGTTGTTATAATGTTTTGAGTTTATCCGGTTCTGGAAAACCGAACGGCTATCCGTTTACGCGATATAGCACACCGAGATACGTAATTGTCGTTCCAGTATCTCATGAGAGTTATTCACAGACCGCATCTGACTGTTCTGCTATTGTTTGAGGACAAGAATATGTCCTCCGATTAAGCTACTAATGGCTAGGAGCCGAGGAGGGGGTGTGGCAACCAGACATTTTGCAAGGCGGGTGTTCTCCCTCGGGAGAGAGTTGAGATGTTCTGCTATCGCATACTGCTACGCATCAATAGCCATTTTGATTGACGGTTAATTGTTGTTTTTTTTTTTTTGGCGATTGAATCTAGACGTCTCTGTCGCGGTATACATTAAATAAACTAACTGACAGGAGATTTTCAAAATCTATACCATAGTCTGATTATCGGATTTATTTGATGTTATCAGGGGCTAATAAACGCATCGGAAACATACGTCCAGGTTCGGTGGTTCGTTATTTAAACTATTTTATTATATGCACTTTAACAAAATAATTTCAATGTTAATATAAATAAATAACAGCGGGCTTCATATCTGTTTATAGGTTAATCATACGAATTAAATAAAATATTATTATGTTTTAATCTATATAATGGTCTGATTCTTGGAATTTTATTGATGTTGTCAGAGGATTCTCTAATCTTTTGTGTGTGTGTGTGTTTGTATATATATATATATATATAGAGAGAGAGAGAGAGAGAGAGAGAGAGAGAGTGAATGCTATATAATATTACATCTATAATCCTCAAGAATAAAGTAACATATCGATTTATAGATTCATATCAATTCTATCTTATAGTCTTGATGAATCGGTACAAAATTTATTTCATAGTTGTAAATTTTCAGACGAACACATAGCATATATATTCTTTAAAACAACTTACAGTTATGAAGCGATATAACAAAATATCGTGATAAAAAAATGCAATACTAATTAATTATTCAATACGATAGAGGGAGAGGAAAGTATGAACGATAATAATATATACTCTTTCTGTTAAATACTCTATAACTGCGGAAAACTAAAATTGTAATTATTTTAATTAAATTAAAAAAATTAATAAGAAAATAAAATCAAAAATTTAAAAAGCCTGACCGAAAAACCGATAGTACGTACAAGCTGATAGTCCACAAAAAATGCTGCACCGGCGAAAATCATAAATTCTCAGAGAATTTGTTTTACACGGGAAACCCTATATGTTTCTCAGGAAATTTTAATTTAATCTCTACGAGAGCTCAAAAGTGCTCTACAAAGAACGTCATGGACATCCTAATACTTCTAAATCCTGTTTTGAGATATTCTGAGAGAGTTAATAAAACGGAATCTAGAAGGTACACATCTAGATGCAATTCCTGAATCGAAAGTCGGTTCTTTGATTTGTTTTACTCGGCTATCGCAAAATTACTATGTATTTATCTTTTTTTTTAGTTAACTCTCCAGCGGCAGTCTGGGTCGTTGTGTCGGCAACGAAATTCCAAATCAACATATTTTTGCCCGATATTTGATTTTGTTATTTTTAAAATTACTTATCGCTTTAGTTTAGTACTACACTTCTAATTATAGAATAAGGCCTTTAAAAAGTCAGCATGACTTGCAGAATTTATTATCGTTTAAAATATACTTAGAAGACAAGCGGGATCTCAGTGAACTAGATTTTTGATGATACCAGAAAATAAATGATTATAGATGGAGGATTATAACAGAAACTGTGAAAAAATACAATTTGTCCTGCAAAAACATGAAATTATCGTGGAATTTCGATCGTAGATTTTATTAAGCATTTTGATCATCGAGAAGAAATGAAAAATCAATTTAGAGTAAAAAAATTATTCACATATTTATCTGAAACCTATTTATTTTTTAAACTGATATTTGTTTCGGTATTTATCAAAATAAACGGATAGCATTCCTTAGTCGGATAAAATAGTCATTACCTCTAAATACTTTGTAGGGTACTGTGAAAACACTTCAACATCTAGGATTCTTCTTCATCCTTTTAATACTTTTGTAAAAACAGAAAATAATTCATCATTTCATATTACCTATCATATTAATTTAAAAAATACATAACCGACTCTTAATTAGTATTTCTAATCGTTAATGGCTCTGATTCTTAAAGTAACTGTATTAATAATTAGCAGGAATCTTGGGTTGTCGTAAGCAGTTGAATCGTTGACACGTGCGATTCGAATAATTTTGTTTGAATTAAAAAAAAATATCCGGTTTTTGATACTCTGACGGCTGACCTTCGGAGAGAGCATAAAGTTATTTTTTTAAGTTTTAAATAAATCGTCTGATTTCTTTGCGGTTCTCTCGGAATAATGTTTTACTTAAAAAAATAATTTTCAACTATTTCTGAAATTATTTACTGCTTTTGATATGTTTCACGCGATTGAATTTTAATGAAACCTCCCCGGGCAAACATCACGGGTATCCCCCGTGTCGCCACCGCTGTTCGTCACTAATTTTTTGTGCGTGCTGCTTAAACGTACTATCGTTTTTTCCGTCAGACTTTTTAATTTTTTTGATTTTTTTCTTACTAATTTTTTTTTTCTTTAATAAAAGTAATGACGATTTCGGTTTTCTGCAGTTATAGAGTATTTAACAGAAAGAGAATATATTATTGTTATCGTTCAAATACTTTCCTCTCGCTCCCCGTATTGAATGTCTTAAGATCCCTAACTTCAAAATTAGTAAGAATTTCAAATAAATTTTGTATTTATACAAATACGTGTATTTGTGTTGACTTCTATTTTGTATTATATCTTAAAAAATATTCGCCTAAAAGCCATGAAACTTAGTGTATCTCTTTCAATATTAGGGACACTCGATTTATCAACTTTTTGAAAAAACGGATGAGAAAAGAGAGACGATGTCGAAGGGTATTTGAGGCTTTATTTTGAAGGAAACCGGATGTAATTAAATCTTTTTTTGAACCTTTTATAGTTTATTAACGTCATCAGAAATGCCGTGACAAACTATAACATACGTTGTTTTAAATTTATAAAATCCTCCTTCCTTGTTATTTTTATGAACCTTTCTAACTTTCGGTTGTTTCAACGTACACTCTTAAAATATTTTTTTTTTTTTTTAAATGATGTATTATCAGGATGGAAATAATTTTAAACTTTTATAAGTAAGTAATATCATACTATATTTAATAAAATCGATGGATATGTCGTACGGTATGAAAAAGGATTTCCTTTTTAACAGCGATGTCCTATCCGTTATTTACGAGGATAAAATGTCAAAATATATAATAATATTAAAGCAAAATAAAATTAATATATACCGCATACGACAAACTACAATAACATTATTGGAATCGTGAATTATAAATTTAACCTAATATCGCTTACGAATAACGGTTTACCTTTCACGAAATTTTACATCCTTCGGAACACGAACGTAAAAGAATGTACTTTTCGTAATAATCGATTACACGAGATCAGTATATTTTACGATTCACCGTATTATACGACTGAATTAGCCGGTGTTGCTAAGTCATTTCTATAACCTCGAAGAGAACCGTCTGTCAAAAAATATAATTTGTACAAAAAATTATTAAATATTTCATTTTCTGTAATTCTTCATCCCGGTGAAACGATTAATAAAATTCACTTTCAGTTATAAAATCGTAGAAACTGTTCCCGAAAAATGAGTGAGGGACTCCGTTTGAAATTTCAAAACAGCTCCCGCAAATACATAATAATTTTTAATAATTTTTTAATTTTTTTTTTAATAATTTTCATAGCTTAAAATGTTTTGCTAAAATAACATATGTATGGTACATCTTCAGGTAGTAAAACATTTTAAAAATCAGTTATTAGTTTTTTTCGTAAGTAAAATGCATTTTAGTAATTTATAAACATAATTTAGTTAAACGATCATAAATACTCGTTCTGACTTTTTCGGGCTTGCTCAGAATGTCGGAACGAATTTTTAAGATACGAAAACGGGCTGTCACATTGTTATTTAGTGCCCGAAACTATGAATCGTGTAGACCAGATATTTATAAAATTAAATTTGTCAAGTTACACTTGAGTTTATATTTCATGATTGTGCAATATTTACACTTATGCTTAATAATAACAATATCCGCCTTTACTAAAACTTATAATAGAACTCTTTTCGTATAATTCAACGCGATACTTCGGTTTTGCCATTTTTAATAAATTATTGAATTCTTTGAAACATCTTTCCACCGATTTATCTAAATGCAATTAAATAATTTTCTTTTACAAAAAAACAATATTACTCTGTCGATGCATTTTTAAATAATACTAATTTTAAATACTCCCTGATTTTTCAGCATATTATTCATGGTATGCATAAATCGCTCCAATTATTTTCAACAGTGCCTTCTAAATCGCCAATTATTTTGTAGCGATTTTTTACATTTACCGATTTTTTTATCTCATAATTCATGATGTTATCATTTTTTTTATAATGACGTGATTTATGTAATGTAATTTATATTCCGATCAGAAGAGCGAAGCCCCCCCTCACCCGTTTGACCACGAGAAATAAAGGAAAACTTTCGGGAAAGTTATTTGAAAATTAATTTTCATATCTTGTTTTTTGCCAGAATAAAACCTGAGAATCGATAAAAGCTATTTTGGTTTTGCCAAAAGGGAAGTGGATTTCATTTTTTGTCCTACTGCTTCCTTTTTTAATAAAATCTATTCTGAATAATTAAATTTAAAAAAAAAATATATATATATATATTTCTCATTTGGAAGGACGGCTTACTAGTATGTTACGGCAAATAAGAAATAATAGAGGTTGAAAACTTAACACTTCGACATTTAAATTGCCATATCTAGTTAAAATGATTTTATTTTAAAGGTTTTCTTACAACAGATTATACCGTTAATTTGTAATCCTGTACGGCAATAAAGAAGATAAATTGAGTTAATAACCGTAAATTGAAATAAAGCAAAACCGCGTTTTATGAAATACAAAGCTAACGTGAAAGTAAAATGCGTCTTAATTATACGTTCAGAACATAGGTTACCGCTGCAAAAAGAATTACTCGTCAATCGCCAGTTAAGAAAATCTTTGTAATCTTTTTTTTTTTTTGTCTTCAGTCATTTGACTGGTTTGATGCAGCTCTCCAAGATTCCCTATCTAGTGCTAGTCGTTCATTTCAGTATACCCTCTACATCCTACATCCCCAACAATTTGTTTTACATACTCCAAACGTGGCCTGCCTACACAATTTTTCCCTTCTACCTGTCCTTCCAATATTAACGCGACTATTCCAGGATGCCTTAGTATGTGGCCTATAAGTCTGTCTCTTCTTTTAACTATATTTTTCCAAATGCTACTTTCTTCATCTATTTGCCGCAATACCTCTTCATTTGTCACTTTATCCACCCGTCTGATTTTTAACATTCTCCTATAGCACCGCATTTCAAAAGCTTCTAATCTTTTCTTCTCAGATACTCCGATCGTCCAAGTTTCACTTCCATATAAAGCGACACTCCAAACATACACTTTCAAAAATCTTTTCCTGACATTTAAATTAATTTTTGATGTAAACAAATTATATTTCTTACTGAAGGCTCGTTTAGCTTGTGCTATTCGGCATTTTATATCGCTCCTGCTTCGTCCATCTTTAGTAATTTTACTTCCCAAATAACAAAATTCCTCTACCTCCATAATCTTTTCTCCTCCTATTTTCACATTCAGTGGTCCATCTTTGTTATTTCTACTACATTTCATTACTTTTGTTTTGTTCTTGTTTATTTTCACGCGATAGTTTTTGCGTAGGACTTCATCTATGCCGTTCATTGTTTCTTCTAAATCCTTTTTACTCTCGGCTAGAATTACTATATCATCAGCAAATCGTAGCATCTTTATCTTTTCACCTTGTACTGTTACTCCGAATCTAAATTGTTCTTTAACATCATTAACTGCTAGTTCCATGTAAAGATTAAAAAGTAACGGAGATAGGGAACATCCTTGTCGGACTCCCTTTCTTATTACGGCTTCTTTCTTATGTTCTTCAATTGTTATTGTTGCTGTTTGGTTCCTGTACATGTTAGCAATTGTTCTTCTATCTCTGTATTTGAACCCTAATTTTTTTAAAATGCTGAACATTTTATTCCAGTCTACGTTATCGAAAGCCTTTTCTAGGTCTATAAACGCCAAGTATGTCGGTTTGTTTTTCTTTAATCTTCCTTCTACTATTAATCTGAGGCCTAAAATTGCTTCCCTTGTCCCTATACTTTTCCTGAAACCAAATTGGTCTTCTCCTAACACTTCTTCCACTCTCCTCTCAATTCTTCTGTATAAAATTCTAGTTAAGATTTTTGATGCATGACTAGTTAAACTAATTGTTCTGTATTCTTCACATTTATCTGCCCCTGCTTTCTTTGGTATCATAACTATAACACTTTTTTTGAAGTCTGACGGAAATTCCCCATTTTCATAAATATTACACACCAGTTTGTATAATCTATCAATCGCTTCCTCACCTGCACTGCGCAGTAATTCTACAGGTATTCCGTCTATTCCAGGAGCCTTTCTGCCATTTAAATCTTTTAATGCTCTCTTAAATTCAGATCTCAGTATTGTTTCTCCCATTTCATCCTCCTCAACTTCCTCTTCTTCCTCTATAACACCATTTTCTAATTCATTTCCTCCGTATTCTTCAATATATTCCACCCATCTATCGACTTTACCTTTCGTATTATATATTGGTGTACCATCTTTGTTTAACACATTATTAGATTTTAATTTATGTACCCCAAAATTTTCCTTAACTTTCCTGTATGCTCCGTCTATTTTACCGATGTTCATTTCTCTTTCCACTTCTGAACACTTTTTTTTAATCCACTCTTCTTTCGCCAGTTTGCACTTCCTGTTTATAGCATTTCTTAATTGCCGATAGTTCCTTTTACTTTCTTCATCACTAGCATTCTTATATTTTCTACGTTCATCCATCAGCTGCAATATATCGTCTGAAACCCAAGGTTTTCTACCGGTTCTCTTTATTCCGCCTAAGTTTGCTTCTGCTGATTTAAGAATTTCCTTTTTAACATTCTCCCATTCTTCTTCTACATTTTCTACCTTATCTTTTTTACTCAGACCTCTTGCGATGTCCTCCTCAAAAATCTTCTTTACCTCCTCTTCCTCAAGCTTCTCTAAATTCCACCGATTCTTTGTAATCTACGTAACAAAAACATTTTCTACTAAATAACCGATACCTTACCGAATGTAATTCGATCTACTCAAGATACAACAACACGAAAATGAAGCTACAAAATACGACATGTTTTTTTTCTAAGCCTTATTAATAAGCGGAAAATAAATTTATACGAATAAATTTTCGCCTATAACCGTATTCATAGTTTAATAAAAATAGCGGTAAAATCGAGAGCAGTTCCGTCTCGAGAGCATCGATCGAGAGCAGTTCCTGAGTTTCCAGGAAACATCGGTCTATACAAACGAATAAATAATTATACATATAGGCCTTTATGATTTATTAAACCGATAAAGATTTCAGAATTGTAATTCTGTCTATATATTTTTGTACGGCCTATTTCAGATTTTGGGACGTTGATATATTTCATAAAAAGAACGAATTACCGTATCTCAAAAAATATTTTATCGTAATAAAAGTTGAATGAGTGCTAAACGAAAAATCAGTGAATTACGGACTTATCTAACAGCACCGAGAAACGCATACGATCGTAATTAAAATGTTTAGTTTAAATTCACTTTGTACTCGTAGTTATATATTCTACTGTTCGGTGTAACTAAAATACCGTCGATTTTAAATATACGCAAATTTTTTTTTGAGTTTGCTATTTAAAGTAAAATATAACCTTTGCACTATGTTTTGTATTTTTCCACGTATTTAAATAAGAAACAAGCAAAAACATCGACGAGTTACAAATAAATTTGCTCGTTTTATTCTCACACGATAAAACAAGCACGGTAAAGTCTTTTGATAAGTCAACTGTTTTGACATTTCGTGCTTATTTACGTATATATGTGTAAGTACGCTTGCGCGTGTGTTTGTGTTAATAACTTAATAATTTATCACTGTATGATAACTTTATGATAATAGTTGAACGGATTTTAACTAAACTTGGCAGCACGTAGATTGTTCCCAAAACTTCCTGTAAAGGAAATAAGTTCGATTAGAGAAAAGAATTAGCTTAGGGTTGAATCTTCGTATTAAAAATCACGATTTAAACCTTCGTCTATAATTTGATTATTTTTTTTACGCAAATTTCTTACCGAAAAAATTTTTTAGATAAAAGTAAATTACAATTGTTTTTCCCATATAAATAAGCGCTCCTAAACTTTCACTTAGCTAGATTACTGTATAAAAGTTGTCAAAGTAAAAAATAAGTCGCTCACACTGAACTAAGAATATTTTAACGAAAATTTAAATACAGCAAAACGACGAGTTTATTAGGAATCGGGGAGAGGATTAGTAGTCGTATTTCATTTTTTCTGTTAATTTTTAAATATTTTAGCGATCGTATTTCTCGTTAAGGATATTTTTAGTATGTATGTTTAATACATAGATATACATACACCTTTGAATAATTTAAATGTCAATTTTAAAGCCTTTTCGCGTATTTTATTTTCTAAATAAAAGAAATGTTTTGTTCTATTAATTATCAAATGTAGAATGTATTAGCGATTTGATTTCTCATAGCTTTCAAAATTGTTAAATATATATACTGAAATTGAGCGTATAAAGATTTTATTTATTTTTTTATTTTATTTTTTTTTTTACCAAAATAATTCAATTATGAGACTTCAACTGAATTCATTTAATGTTGCTTTTTTATTTTTGTATCTCTGAATATCAGCGATTCGTTTTAAAATGATTATTTCAGATGACTGCTATAAAATGATGATTAATAATGATAACGATGATATCCACTTACCGATGGATATTGACGATGATAAACTTACTCGATCGTTAGTTTTAAAATTTTGCAACAGATAGACTTTATAAGTTTAAAAATATTAAATTCAAAAAGAGAATTTATGAAAAAGTAAGATAAAAAAATGCTTCGTGTCTCTTCTGATAATAATTATCTCTATAAAATTTCACTTCATTAAAAAGTATATACATTATTTAGATGCAAATCGTGTTGCTTGTACGAATTTAATATGTAGATATAATCTTTTTCAATATAAAACTGATAAATCATATCGACGATGATGCATGTTCAGGTTGTATTGCCCGTACAAATACATAGACGGTATCCGCAGATGTATTTTTCTTTTTATGTAATATTTATAATAAAAAAACCACGTATTAGACTTTAGACATCTATACGTTCATATATTCGTACAAATACGGTTCGGTTAATATTTAACTAGTTGAAAGTACCAGAACGTTCATAGCTCCATTAATAGTCTATCGCACTACGTGAAATTACATCGAGCACGTTTTCCTTCGAATTATTTTTTTTTAATTTTGATATCAAATTGTTAACGAAAAGTAAGTGAAAAATTGTAGGAAAAGTCTATTTTTATTTATTTTTTCTTATATCTGTGACGATATGTTCGGTTATAACACACCGATAGATTTTTATTATTTATTATTATTTGATCCGTAGCTGGCGTTTGGATCGGATCGACTCCTAAGTCCGTACGCTGCTGCGGATGCCGTGGTTGTCTGATTTCATTAACAAGACGTTTCCGTGCGTGGCGATCCACGGCCATTGTCCTGGCCTCATTAAGGTTTTAGCCTGCGGTGTTTTATGTCATCATCGATCTGCTTGATCCGCGTTTTCTTTGGACTCTCGAACGGGTGGGTCGTTCGTGCCAGAGAAGATTGTATCGTAATCGGTTTCCACCGGTACTGCAGACGTGGGCAAACCTTCGCGGTCTTCACTTTTGAATCTGTTCCTCCATTATCGGCCGTTGTGCGCAGCGACAGCGGATATCCTCATTTCGGATGCGATCGTGAAGTCAGACTCTGATGATCTGGCGTAGGCATCGGAGTTTGAACATTTCAAGTTTGCTCGGATCTGTCTTGCGTTTCCAATCCGCGCAGTAAAATCGACAGGATCAGGGTTCGGAAGAGACGAACCCCGATGCTGCCGATAAAAGACGATTTTTATTAGGATTACAATTAAATTTAAAACGCATTATCGGTTATCGATAGTGCGGTCATAAATTTTATTTCTAATCACGTTAGCTTAATATAAACATTTTATTCAAAAGTGTTTTATAATTCGGTTTCAGAATCGGAAGTTATTTTCTGGGGGGATAATTTTTAAAGGAAAAACAAAATCTTTGTGAAGCGTTTATTTAAAACGATAAACCCAAAATTATTTTTTTCTAGTGAGATAGCATACGCTATCTTCTGAATGAAATTATTTACTCTTATTTCGTATTGCGATTCCAGCGCGATTATACCGCCCTTTCGCAAAATTAATTATTTTCCTTACTTTTGATCCTTTTTTCTCGTATTAGGTTAGAATATAGTTCATATCCACGCTGAGGATGCTGAATTAAAGTAATCTCAGTACGATTCGGACAGGAGGTTGTAACAGATCTTTGATCCGTTCGGCAACTCTTGTTTCCCATTCGGTGATCCCACAACAAGCTTAAAGGCTATATCGGCCTATCGGCAGAAGCCAAGCCGTCCTAAAGTATAAAAACAAAATATATCGATAATCTTCGTAGATATTTACAACAAAAATAAATAATTAGCAGCACCGGTACTAATAACGGATATGTTAACTCGTGAATTAATATGATAAATAAGTGTCCGTTTTTATAACCGTATTTCATTTAAGTTATAATATATCGTTATTTAAATCGTACGAAAGTAAGCTACATTGTACCGAAATAGAGCGATAGCTTGTCTGTATTAAACTACTTTCAAGTTACAAGAGGTACGGTACTTTAAGGAGAATGCAGAAACAAACAGCTAAAAATGAGTCGTAGTTTTGTGAAGAAGGAAAGGACTATCAGACTTTATAAATATTATGGGATTAATTAATTTGTTTTAATCGTAAAATTGCTACAGTTCTTCAGGACATTGTCCAAGACGTGGATTCCAGCCGTCGTGGGGAAGACCTTTTTGGTATTTTTGGAAGTATACGATGAAGAAACCCGGTGTTGGTGATGATTATCTTTCCGATGAAGATGTATATGATAACGATAAATTAAAATACCACAGGCGTAAGCTTTATTAAAAACCGCAATAACGATAATAAAAATACTTTAACGAGTTGAAATCGCTAATAAAACTATCCGTAAGATCGGAAATTTGAAAACGTATTTTTCTCTCGAATTAACGAAGAAAATTTCAGTAACTTTTCTAATTTGTAACTTTCTATCATTTTATTGCGTATTCTACCTCTTTATATTTCTGTAATAATGTTTAAAGAACTGGCTTCGATTACAAAATAATCTAAAGAAAGTAAATGTAAAAGGACTTATAAACCGGCAATATTATGAATAATATTTTCTTTTAAGATCCTATTTTTGGTTTAAATTTATCGAAACCGAACAAAGACACTGTAAAACTTGTAGAATAATATATATATATATATATATATATATATATATATATATATATATATATATATAAACGAAATGATTTAAGTGTTTGTAAGCTATTTATCGTAAAAGCTTTTTTATTGGTATTTTAGCAAAATTCATAGTAAAATGTTTTATTTTAGTACACTTTGTTATAATGTGAAGGTAGAATTAATATTTTACAGAATTTTACGAAAGGAAAGCGAAATTGTGATATCCAGATCTTTAACACGAACGCCGCTCCGGTCGTGTTAAAAGTCGCAGTTAAAACTTAGGATTTCGTAAAATTGTGTTTGTCAGTGGATTTTAACATATATAATATTTGTTATAGAATTATATTCAAAATGTTTTTTGACGCTCATCTAATTAACGTATTTTTGTACAACGTAATTTCTGTAAATATTTATGAACTACAATCTCCTGAAATATCGGTCGGTTAAATATTTTATCAAAGTCTATCGGTTTCTACGAAGCGACAAACCGCCTTTTCTTATTTCTAAAAGGGATTTTCTGCAATATATGTAACAATTTGTGACTGATAATTTCTTAAAATTTTATCGGCCGGCTAATTTTATCATACGATATCAATTTCTGAATATAGATACCGGAATTTTCTTTCTCGATACCGATCGACGGGTATTTGGTCAGCGTAAACTCATCATTCTAAATCGTAGTTTTAAAATATGATTTCTAAAACTCAGACCGGTCGGATAAATTTTTACGCCTGTATTTGGTTTTCAGATTTATACTATAAAACTGGTATTCGCAACTAGGCTTTACCCTAACCGGTTATACGGCGTTTCGAATCGAGAGAAAATTTATAGAAAATTTTCAGGCTATAATAAAATTAAAATCGACACAAATACATTTTAAGAGATTATATAAAATAAAAAAATCATTAATAATTGCCAGTAACAAAAAAAGGATTAGCAAATTATACTAATGAATTAATCGGTGTTCGGAATAAAAAACTTAATGTCACGATTTCTTGAAACTGATAAACCGTGATAAAATTTACCGATCGATAAAATTTCAAGAAATTATAACTCGCTAGTCGGTCAGGGCTCGCTTCGCTCGTCCGACCGTCTAGCCATGGGGATCTGCCCCCGAACCCTCGATACGTTCGTATTCTCATGTTTGTGAAAATATTAAGTATTTTACAGAAATATTGTAAGATAAAGAAATATTAGCGTGTAGAGAATATTTTTCTGAACATTTGGGTTTTTATATTTAATATAGACTTAAGGAGAGTAGATATAGAATTTAATAGTTTTTAATACAAATATAATGTTTAACGCTAGCCATTTTGACAACAGGGAGTTGGCTTGCGAACCCGTCTTCTTCGTTTAGTCTTGTGTATATTCATATGAGGTTGTGATAGTTGCCAGTCCAGCTTCTGCTGTTGGCGCAGAGCGGACCACGTGACGCGTGCAAACGACTCTTTCCCGCTAAGTAATAATAAATAAATAAAAGTACAAATATAAATAAAAATAATCTACGGTTAGAAATTAAATAATCTGTAAATTAATTGATAACGGACTGCTTGTAGCTGTTTCTTGAGTTGCCAGTTTTTAACACAAGCGCTTTAATTTAAGAGTCGCCGTGTGTAGCCGCCCCGCGCACCACATTGTTCTTTTTTTTCTTTTTTTTTTATTCTACATCCCCGAGCCGGATATCCAATTAAGTATACTCGGCTCGGGGACGTGTCCTTTCCGGATCTTTTAATTGCCTGCCTCTGATCTCCAACGGAAGAACCAGGCCCGGCTATGCCGTTCCCAGCCCCCCCGCCGGAGACCGGGTCTCGGTCTTTCCTTTTGCCAGCCTCAAACCGACGGCGCAAGAGCCGAAGCGTATCCGAGAACCCACACCGCCGGCCGGGTCTCGGTCTTTTCATTCATTCGCACCTAACGGACCCCAGGAGTCCCCGCTCCATCACGGGAACCCACACACCAGTGCATGTGAGCCCTCAGGAACGGGGCTGTCCACCCAGCCCTGCTGTAAACTACACCCCTCAGTATCCCAGTCGTCTTGCCTCATCTTCTTTTATTCTGAGAACTGTTCTTGCAAATATTGCAAAATTATTCCGGTTTCCGGACATAGCCAAGAGCCACTCCGAGAGCTGCTCCGGTCGGGTACGCATCAGTCCTGCATTTATACGTTGTTCCTCCCATCGGCTGCACTCAAAAATAGTGTGTTCGGCATCGTCAACCGCATCGCAGTAACAACAGATGGGTGACTCTGCCAAACCTATGCAGGTATTGTTCAAACGCACCATGTCCCGACATGAGTTGCGTTGTGCGGTAATCTAATTCGCCATGAGAGCGATCTAGCCGACCATCCAGGTCCGGGATAATTCTCTTTGTCCATGCGGCCACTGCTGAACGCACCACATCGATCTGCTCTGCGCCAATAGCAGCTAAAATAAAAATATGAAAAAATACAACAAATAAACAAACGCGCGCACAATCCTTTATTATGGCTACCTTCAAGAGGTGATCCTGTCTTGACTGAACGCAGTGGATCTAGAAGTACCTCGATAAAATCCCCGGACGAAGAGTTTTTCTCTTTAAGATTTTGAGGGTTGGTTTCCCCACGGCCCTAGCCTCTGCAGCTTTCCTTCCTACTACACTCCGAGCTGCTGAACACTTTACACTATACACCTACACTTCACCAAGAACACTACACAAGTTCACAACCCCACACAACTACATCCTACACTGTTTCTTCTTCACGTGGGCAAACCGATTGTATTTAGCTGTAGCCTCTGTACGCGTGGGCTTTGCAGAGGTGGTCCTGCATTTCCCCCGTACTCGTGGTACCAAAATTAGTAATCCGCAGAAAACTGCTATGATGATTGTTGGTACATCTGAAAAAAAAACCGCTACTCGAAGTCACGTGAAAAGACCTCGCTCAGCGCTGTCTGATGAAGATAAGAACTGTATTGAAGAGATCCTGCGGTGAATTAAAACAGCTTGTTAAGACGTTATCTGATCAGATGGCCTCGCTCACAGCCACTATTTCGGACATAAGTAGGATGAACAAGTCAGTACTTGCAGCTAGTGAAACCAGTGCTGGCGGGATCCCTTTAAAAAGTCAAAGTTTTGCCTTTACGAGGAGGAGTAAATAAGCCGTCTAATAAGTTCGGTGTTAAGAGAACCCACACAAACACTTTCTCTGGATTATCGACTGTGACTTCCAATTTTTTTTTAAATCTCTTTTTAAAAGCTCAATTTTATTTTTTTAATTTATTTTTTTTTATTATTTAGATTATATATCGTTGTACTTAGCGTACGCGTTAAAAATTAGTTTATATATTGTAAAATCATTGCTTTCAGACGTTAACACCGAACCTTTGTTGTGCGCCCAAAAAAAAAACTTTACATTTTGTACAAAATATGATAAAAAGTTAAGAGAAACTTTGAATTTTATTAAATATTTTAAATAAATATAAAAAATCGGTTGCGATATAAAGTTTCGATCTGATCGGTATATAAAAAATAATGTTTTAAGTTGAGACAATTGCAAAGGCAACACATTCTACAGAACATTTTGAAGTCGATTGTATGTTGTAAAATTCAAACATACCGTAGTTTATTTTTGTGTAATTTAGATGAGTTGTATGATTACGCAAACCGGCAAACAAGTGGTCGGAATCTAGAGCCTACTTTTATTATTTATATTTGCGTTCTTTTAATTTTATTTTTATCTTGTACGTTAATCGATAGAATGGTGAAATTTTGAAAATTATCCGTTACTTATTTTTCTAAATATTTTATTACCGCTTCATAAATTTATCATCTCGTGGCTAGGTTTACTAGTAATTTTAACTTTTAAAATTTCCGAAACAATATCCCGGAAAACGTATAGAATTCGATAGTCTTAAAAGTCAACAGTAAACATGTAAGAAATATTTATTCGTAAATCCCATACCGTATGAAAATAATAAACTTGCTCCGGTTATAAAATTTTTTTTTAATCTAACAAACTACATTGTCCTCATCAAGATTAAATTTGATCGTTGCGTAATTATTTACTCCGTAGCTTACAATTCACAGAAGTTTAATTTGTACAAAATTATAGAAAGAAGTTATAAATAGAATTTCAGTCCTTAATCTATAAGATACTTACATAATATTATTAAGATAATTCAAATTATTTATATATTATACATACAATCTAATATCAAGATTTTTAAGTCGACTTAAGGTTCTCAGAGAGATCTGATAAATATCATTAAACGGTCCATTAAATGACTATATGCGGTCTGTAACTACACACTTAAATTTTGTGATCAGTAGTTACAATAAATGACGGGTGAAGCCACTGCTTTCCATTTGGACATGTTGAGTTGGCTGAATTCCATTTTTAACACGATCACTGAATTTAGCGACAAAGCCCGAAGAAGTTATATCTCTTACATAAGAACAGCAGCATCTGTTGACATATGCATTCAGGCCAGAATTTCAGTTCCCTTATGACGGTTACTTTCTCTGACGTTTATGATGTTGTGAATAAGAAGGTACGGTTATAAAAGGTTATTGATGAAGGATACATTAAAAGAATATTTGAATTTTATTCTGAAGTCGGGGAAATTGTAGTGAATGAATATTCTGCAGCTGTTCATTGAAAAAGGAGTCGCATATGCTCATGTTCGTTAAGGGTTTTTTGACTTATTCATAACTTAGTAGTGGTTGATTTATCAGCTGACCAACTGTGATCGGTTATAGCTACGCACACTACTCTTTTATGGTGCTACTAGCCACCCTGAAAATCTCACTTGCCTATTAAAGTAAAATTAAATGTTTATTTACTATTACTGTTATTATTACAGAACTCAAGACCTAATTTATGTATTTATACTGAACATTTTTAATATTTACATAAATACTTTATTTTTTCTTTTAATTGTTGAAAAATACAAATGAAGTTCAGTAATATTCATGCAACTTCTATTAATTTGAAACGCGTAAATGAATTGTTTTTAAAAATGTTCAGTATGTTTATCAAACGTGTAAAGTTGTAAACAATTTTATATTAACTATTTTTCACTATTTGTTAAGTTTTTCCACAATCTTTACATGCGCTACACACTTATGTAGAGCAAAAACTCACTCAGACAAAAGTAATGTTTTTTATACCTTCCCTGTATGAAAAATGTTATTGTAGTTGATTTTTTTTTTTTTAATTTTTAAAACATAGTAGGACATAGATTTAAGAATTAATATTTTAAATTCCATGTTTAAGAGTCCACTGGGCCAGTCTAGCGATTAACTTGTCACAAAATCAGTTAGTTGTTTAACACCCAAATTTTGAAGTTTAAGGTTCTGCCGATTCAAATCCTAGTAAAAGTTAGTTACTTTTGTATGATTTTGAACACTAGACAGTGGCTACCTGTGTACTTTGGTGGTTGGGAATCAATTAACCACGCATCTCAGGAATGGTCGGCCTGAGTCTGTACAAGACTGCATCTCACTTACACATCATTCATATAATCCTCATCTCATTGGGCCATGCGGGGGAGGTGCTTATTGTTCGCTAGTTCAACAGATTATAACTTGCATGTTATGGAATAAAAAAAAGCTTTTTTTGAACTATTTGTACAAGCGTTCAAGAAAATAATGAACAGATTGAAAATCTATTTTAATAAGTACGATTGATTATCGACTAACTTTGCCGCTTTTTTGCATTAATAAAATTTATAACGTTGGTTTTATTTTTTTTTGAGCGACTATGTCATTTTGTAATTTGGAGATTCTGAGCTCTCAATTCTGACTGCAGAAATAATGTATACATAAAGTTTCCATCCTTTTTGTAGGGACTTGTATTCTCATATCAGTTTACCTACGATTATTTCAGTTGAAAGTTCTTAAAAGACAGACATTGCATAATGCATATTTAAAAAAAAAATTATCTTTAATATCCTTAAATACTCTTGTTTTTATTTTATCACAAAATGAGTGAGGCGCCTCAGTATTCTTTGTTGCAGAGAGCTGTAGAAACATGTCATAAGAAAAGTAACTGCTTATTTCTTCCGAGAGAAATGAATCGGTGTCTTACTTATGTAAAACTGACTTATAAGTGTCAACCAAGTAAGTATACTCTAATTTATAATTTAATTTTTTTTTACGTCACGATCGGGTGACCCGATTCATTATTATTTTATATTTTATTTTCATATTCTGAATTTACATATGCAATATTTTGTACCAGGTTTTTAATATTATGTATTTGTTTCATCTTAACTCTTTAGTTACCTGCTTTAAACATTAAAAATTCTCTGCTGCCTTTACTACTAGCAGTTCTTTCCAGACGTAGTTTATTACATCAGTGCCTTTAATATATGACCCACCAGTTTCATTGTACTTTTTTCTACTGTCTCAAACCTTTTTTCAGCCTTAAATCTCTTTAAAATCTATCAACTAACCTGATTTTCAACATTTTCTTCTGTCATTTAATGGTTATTTTTGTGAACATTATTTGTTTGTTTCTTTTATTTTTTGTATTTTTTTTTGTTTAGCTACTAAAAAAATGTCAGCAGCATGGAGTAGATGCACCCAGCATTCTTAATTTTGATGTTCTATGGGAAGCAGTTCATTAGTATGGCTTTAGCCATCGACATTTTACTTTACTTTACACCCTTTGATTTCCAAAATAGTACCTTTTGAAACAAACCAGGTATTGCAAAACTGTTAACTTCTAAATGGATGCAGTTTACTGGGTTATCTAGAAGAACCCAAGAACTTTCTGCAATTGCTTTCTCAGGACCTGTTCTGATAGTTGTGCATCCACTCTGAAGACCGATAGTTCATTGAAAGAATAAAATAAAAATATAATTTTTTATTATTTTAATATAATGACAGGTGATAAAATTGTAATCATGGGATTGTTCTACATTTGATTCTCTAAAAAAAAAGAAAAAAGTTACTTCTTATAGCAATTTTGAAGTCTTGAAAAGTTTAATGATAAATTGATGTAATGACAGAGAAATGAGAACAAACATACAGCTGAAAGTTTATTTTTCCTTTTTTATATTCATTGGCTCAGTCATTACATCGAACTGACAGTGCTGAAAATTGATTTTATAAGTAAAATATTGTGTTACCCTGAATCTTAGAAAACTTAATCTCTTAATATTTTGAATGAACTTTTTGAAATTTCTAAAAGCATCCAATTCTAATGATGCATTTAATGTTACAAAATATGTTATTGATGCAAAATCATAACTGTGGATGTAAATTTAGTGGCAGAATTTCTATTGGTTTAGAATTGAATAAAATTTGTGATTTTAATTTTGGAAGTCCATATGAAAAAATCATAAGTTCTCAAGAATTATTTTGAATAAAATTTTATCTGATTGGTATATTCTAAAATTCCACTCAGGGAATATTTGAAAGTTACATTAGTATAATAATATATTTAAATTACTTAGTGAATTGGAGAAATGTAAACAGGAAATTTAAAAAGCTTGCTTTGATTTAAATGTGTTCCCTTTCAATTTAATAAAGGAAGTTCAAATATTAAGGATATTAAGATCTTGAGCTATTTTAAATTATTAATGTCTTCAGCTGATAACAGAATATAAAATTTGATCATTAGAATTACAAAACTATTAAAAACTAACTTGATATGTGCTACAAAATATAACTTTATATCATAATTTCTTAATCTGTTTATAATTTTGATAATTCTTCTGACAACCGATTTGTGTAACATAAAATGAAAAGAATTTTCAAAACTCACTCAATCTTATAAAATTATATTTAGTCAGTGATTTAAGAAGTGTTTAATAAATCTGTTGAAAAAATTCCATTAAAGTTTAGAAATATCAAATATTATTAATGAATTGCCAAACAATTTAGCAAGAAGTGTGCAGTTCTAATTTACCAGTACATTTTATCACTTTTATTTGCTAATACACAGATTATCTTATATATTTTTATTTGAATGAAATTAAAATAAGTAAACGAAATATGAAAATATAACAAATACTAAGTGTTCCAACAAAATTAATATCCACTTCGAATAACTACTGTATAAACAGTTATTAACATACAACAAAGATTAATTAAATTTTTAATAAAAATGTAGAAGCTTGTCAGTCATCACAGACGTTCAAATTGTTGGTCGTTATTCTCCAGGCACTGTTGATAACGCCGACTGATAGAATTGCAAACTGCTAAGCATATCAAATGATATTTAGGCGCATTCTTTTTCAATGGCTGTTTTTAACTCATCAATTGTTTGATCTTGTGCTGTAAACATGATATTTAAGAAATCCTTACAAAAATAAATCCACAGGAAATTGATTCAGTGAGCTTGGGGAACATAATGTGTCCTCTTCACTCTAACTATCTGTTCACCAAAGTTCCATCAAGATAAGCCCCTCACAACAAACTACTGAAAATATCGTGAACAGTTCCTTCTGCTTCAAACTTATCACTGGTATGAGCAATGGTGAGTCTTGGTGCATTTCATTGAAACGGTCCTTCAGTCTTCCAGTAAGACTGAAGGATAAATTTCCTTTCTAAACTTACTCTTGATTTAGTTCTTATTTTAATCAATTACACTTGATGAAAAATGAAAAGGGTTTGGTAGTTATTCGCTGTGAAAGAATGTATACATTTTTTCTTCGATACAGTAGTACAGTAGTGTATCTCTATTAATTAGATATGATTGACATAAGAATACTACAATGTATAACAACAGACCTGCAACAACAAATAGATGCAGTACCAATGAAAATAAACCATTCAATCATTCATCAGTAATCGGTACACAGATTAGGTTATATGGATTATAGCAAAGACCTGTCATTCAATTTTTTTCTGTAATCCATCTTAAATTTACTTAATAAACATATATCCATTTTACCTCATTATTTGAGTCATATTAAAATGATAAGTTTTTTCTGTTATAATTGATTCCCATCAGGCTGTAACATTTACAATCTATTATGAAAAATGTTACAACAGAACAAATCAGTAAACAACAAACAAGTCAGTATTTTCACCACTCAGAATCTAAAAGAATTCTAAATATTAAAAAAAAAAAATTATGATGAAATAGACATGACTAGTAGATCAGAAACAATAATAAAAAGATAATAATCATTCACAGAATGAATTTTTAAGACTAAATTTTCTAGGATAGGTAAGACTAAGACTATTAAAAGTGTTATTAAAGAGAAATATTACCTTTGATGTGCTATGTACTATGTACATAGCACATGAATTGTACATTGTGCGATGTACTCCTTTGGTATTATACTAGTCCCCAAATGAGATGAGTTTGGTTATGCATAAATAATGATGTATATTAATAAGTGTAACCAAATATCTTTAGATGAAGACAACTAATGGCCCAAAACCAGTCCTTGATTTCTTGTTTTTTTGTTCTATGCTTCGAACAGATATTTTTAAAACTTTCTTATAATACCAAAACATATAGTAGTACAATAATGAATAACGTTTGCTCTGGTTTTGTCCGTGAAGGTCGTCAATGATGTTTAAATTTAAAAATATGAACATTTGCAACAACTAATCAAATCAAATTTTATAAAACATTTTATTAAAAATTAGTCAAAAATATGCAGAATCTTTATAAATAGGTTGTTTGGTTTGAAACAATCTTCAGATAATCAATGTTAAATCACGTATAATATTGATTTGTATTACGTGTTACAAAATAATTACCGACTGAAAATTTATTTTTTGAAAAGTAGAAATTCTTATTTTATATAATTATAATACTTGATCGTTTGATTTGTTATAGATGAATTTAACAGTAGAATAGCATGTGAAAAAGAAAAAGTTTCATTAAGTTGTTTGCCTAATCAGAGATTAGCTGTATTTCGAGCAAGTTTTGGTCGTACACAGTATGAAAGCATGTCTTGCCCACAGCCTCAAGGAGTTCCTGAAGAAAGTAAGCACTTATTTGATTATTGTAAAATACTTAAGATTCATAGTAGTGTGCAGTAGTTATTACTTAGGATGTTCGGAGTAGTGTTGGCATAGGTAATAGTACACTGGTTGGGGAAAGCGCATTATGACGGAATGTAGCAAGTAATCCAGACACTGGTCTAGCAATCCATCCCTACCTTTACTATCAACTACTCTTTTTATAAACTTTGATGATAATACCATTATCTCATAAGATAAAAAATTATAATAAAACTTTTAAATTTATAAAATTTTAAGTTAGTTTGAAGCAAATTTCATTAGCTAACAGATTTGATTAGCTTAATTAATCAATTAAATTTTTATACAGTATCTTAAGTTAAGAGAACATGTTTGTAGCATTTTTAACATTCTTTAACAACTGTCTGTTGTTTAACTTTAACATTGCCAATTAAAACTACAACTGTCAAGTTATAAAGGTAAACTATGTTCAGCTTAAAGAATATCTTCAGTTTATTAGAATAAATTTGTTAAAGGATACAGTGTTATAATTATTGTTGAACTTGATAAGAGTAACCGTTTAACAATGTACTGAATTCAAACATATAAGAATTTAATTTTCTATCTTCCCTAAGTTGGGGAGACCTTTCAATGACAGGGATTACACTTCTGCTTTCCAACTCAGGAACCTTTTTGAAAGATCTACAAAATTGTAATTTGCAAACAATTTGAAGAAATAGCCATAACTAGTCAACGGTCATTGTTTCTTAATGGTTTTGTGCTGGATTTGTTGTCTAAGGAGAACAGAAGAATGTTCTATTGGTGTAGTGTAAAAGAGGTTAATCCTGAAACTTTACTATAAACAGAATTCGTTGTTAGACATGGATTTTATGCGGATCATAATGGTAACATATTATTGCGTGTGCCATTATGCAGTATTAAAATTCTGTAAGCAAACAAGTAATCGATCATTAAATCTTCAAATATCTCTAATCTTCCATGACACTTGAGTGTCAATCAGATAAAAGCTTCCGTGGCTGAAGCGCCTATTAAGGAATTCCAGACCCACCTCCCTCCATAATACTAGTATTTAACTTTAGCTTGGGCGTATCTTTGCTCTAGTATCCAACTTCTGGTAATTATTTTATTATATTTCCATGTAGTGGAAAAATCTTAATGTAAACTTACTGTCGCTTATTGTAAAAATCATTAAAGCATATTACTTGTGAAATTTTAGAAACTGTTAACGCTTAGATTAATAGTAGCATACATTAGTTAAACTTGGAGTGCCTGAAGTAGTGTTGGCTTAGCTAAAAGTACGCTGGAGGGGAGAGCATACTGTGACAGAATATAGCAAAAAATCCTTACACTGGTTCAGCAATCCATGTCTACTCTGACCATCAACTGCTCTTTTAAACTTATGATGATAAACACATAATTCTGTCAACCTCCAGTGGTAGCATCTCTGTCTTCATTCAAATCTTAATCAGACTTGGCACTTTTTCAAACATTACAAAATTCACTTTTTAGAATTAAAAAAAAGCTGTAATTGGACGTAGGCCTGTTTAACTGGAAAAAAATAAATAAATAAAAAACAACATTATTAATAAACTCCATGCAGCATATACACTATTTGACAAGGTACTAAACAGGTTTTCTAACTACTTAAATATGAGTTCCAATAATGATAAAACCATTGCAGTACAACTGAGGAAGGAACTGCATCATAGTTCTGAAAATATCATTTGGAAGCAAATTTGCAAGTACTATTTAGAAAGAATGAATATTAAAACACATAAAGTAAAAATATTTAAGTGTATTTATGAATATTAGAGTAAAATTAATAGATTTATTATTATTAATGTTGATAACTTATTATTAATGTAAAAATTACAACCTGCCTAAACACTCTGTTTCACATTATCTTAAACTTACTGAATCAAAGGTAAATTAATGAACTGTGTATGTTAGAAAAATTGTCAAAATATATTTCTTTTTCTTTAGATAATTTAAGTTTTGACATTTTTAAAAAGCAAAAGTAATTATTTAGGGTTATTTATTACTCTAATTATTTAAAGTAAACTACTAAGAAAAAGGAATACTCAAAATTTTGCAGAAAAATTGATAATTATGTTAGTCAATCTAAAAATATATCAGTAGAGCAAATAGATTTTCTTTTTTATATATCCATACATGACAAAACCATACTTCCTGTTTTTTTGATTAGATTAGCAGTATATATACTGCTAATATATATACTGCAGTATATATACTGCTTTTTTTTTGGTGTGATTTTTATATTTAAAAATAATGAAACCACACAATCTTCTGTTCAGATACTCACTATTATTTTAGTTCTTTTTTGCCTTTTTAAAATATGATATGAATTTTATAAATAACTTTTTAATGCTTATTTTTTTATTCCTTGTATAAGGAAGAATTTATTTATTTTTTTATTTATTTTTTTTTATTTTTTTTGTTCAAAATTTTAGGGGCATCAACTGCTATGACCATTAATCCCTTCCACATGAAAAAAAAATTTTTTTCTTCCCCAGAAAAATACAGAACACAGATGACATAGGCAAGGACTAGTCTTGTCAAAAAAGAACATCTAAAAAAATGATTGTTAGTGGTTACTTTTTCTTTTTTTTAACTTCCAGGACTACTACTGAAGAGGAACAAAGTTCCTCTTCTCCATTTTTTTTAAGGTCTCAATGTCAAATTCTCCGGGTCTGATACATCCGAAATTGATCCTTCAGTTCCTCTGGTGGAAATCGCAGAGAATCTCCTGCCGCATCAGATGACACTGACTTCATTGGCACAGCCAGAAGTACATCACAGTCGAGACTGGATGTACTCACTGCAAGAACGTGTGGGGGGGCCAAGTGTCTCGCCCTCTCAGCTAAAGGCCGTCGTGATATCAGATGTTCCATTGTAGTCCTTTCTAAATCTTCCTTTTCCAAAATGAAGATTTCTGGTTTCACAGCTCCCGAAGTTGGGATTTTTTCAGTCTGAACTTTAGCTGCAAGTTCCTTATGCACTTTTTTTTCAATTTCCTTCACCTTTGATTTGATCAAAGCCTCATTCCTTGGTGGAGTAGGATACTTTTATTTTGTTACGACCGCTTTCCTTGATGAATTTGGGCTACTGATCCGAACTGTATGATTCTTCAATTCCTTATCGATGATTTTTTCTACTAAGCTTGCTAAGGCTGGCGCCAATTCCGTTACCATGTCCTTTGGTGTAAAGGAGGCATCAGGAGCAGTAGCAACCTGTGCATAAGACGCGGCCTTTAGCGTTCTGGCTTCTGGCAAGCACAATTTTCCTTGCGTCAAAGTAGCTGACTTTCTGTGTTCTCTTAATCTCATGGACAGCTACTTCCTGTTTATAAATAGAATTTACTGGTTCCTCTGATGCGTCCAGATATTTCTGTGGCTTAATTGATTGCTTTTGGTGTTTTGGCTTTTGGTCGTGTGTGTACCTTCCGATAGTTTCAAGATGAGCTGATTGCATTCTACAGCTGCTGTGTATCATCGATAACTTTAGACTCAACATTTACTCCACTTTTGCGTTGTATTAGGCACAGATTTTTACGATGCGTATCCGCCTCACCGCGGCGAGGAGGTGACAACGACTTCTGGAGCTAAGCCCCCGTTACAAATATGGGAATACTTCCTAGTCCGGTACGTTCCATCCCGCCATATCTGATTATATAGTTCTAACAATCTACGTTTTTCAGTGGTATTCAGCTGCCTGATCATGACATAATGAATTTCATCCGGACCAGCAGCTGTGTTGCCGGCTTTCTCCAACGCTTTCACAAGTTTTATTTTGAAGGGTACATTATGAAGATACTTTCTTCCAAACGTCTGACGTCGTATTTCTGTTAATGGATGACACGTATTGCTGCCAGCATCTATCGTAGGTCTTTTGCATACGCCCTATATTTTTTTAAATACCGGATGTTATGGGAATATATCTTCATGCCGAGTCAAATATGGCGTTCATTATAGCATCGACATCAGCTTCGATAGCTCCAGTTGTTTCAGGGAGGATCGTAGTAGCTGTGAAGTTCGTCCGGTATGCCTTTTCAAACATCCATCTTTTGGAGATGGGAATATATTTTTCTTGTAACGTCAGTTACGAGTATAATTTGCACCTGGAAATTATGTCTTCCAGCTTCTAAAACTTGTAATGAGTACCTCGATGCTGTCGATATACATATAAGTGCCAAATCTATACAGGACGTCGATCCATCTCTGACACTGAAAAAAGTTCCTGAACCGTCATTTCAGATAATTAAATCGGAATTCAATAGCAACTTTTCCGATTCTCTTTCACGGGGATTACTCGATCCGACCCCCAAAGAGAATTGTGTGCATTAAAGTCCCTCATCAGTAGTGTAGGTGGGGGAAGCTGAGCAATTAATCGTGTTATGTCATCCTCCTTCCAATCAAAATTCGGCAAGTATATGCTGCTGATAGTGATCTGCAGCGGACGCTTTATTCTGATTGCGGCCGCTTACAGATTTGTGTTTATCTCAACCGTTTCGGCGGTAGCTCTAGTCGATGTTAATATAGCTACTCCACCTCTAACTCTTATATTTGGCGGTTGATCTCGCCTCAATGCATTGCGTCTTCTTAGTTGGAAATTTTCTATTTCGGTGGAAATGTGTTTCTTGCAGGTGTACACAAGTCGGGTCTACATCGTGTACCAAGCGTTGGAGTTCATGCTTGCTTGACAAACATCCAGTGATGTTCCACTGAAGAATCGTTTCGCTAATTTTAAAATTAGTTAAACTCCAGGTTTGCCTTTCGGCTACCCTTTTTTTCTCTTCTTTTCCATTTTTCGAACAGCTTCGTGTTCGATAAGTATAACATCTTCCGTGTAGCTCCCGGCCTCCGAATCGGAGACCATCGAAGACGCGGACGGACTTGGATCGGCGATTGGTTCAGGCGCCGATTGTGAGGCGGGAACTTGGGAGAACCCCCACAACAGGAGCCGCACCAGTCACCACCTCAGGCAAGGGAAACAGGCCCCATTCTGTTGTTTTTTGTGGCCTCTGTGGTTTAGAAGCCACTTAGGTTGCACGTCGCTTATTATTAAGTATGAATATTTAATTAATGACAATGAATCGATGAGATATTTTATTTTATTTTTGTATTTGAGCTTTTTGTGAGTTAAAATTAATAAATATGTGGCACATTAAGGCTTAAGGCTATACTGTCACATTGCTTCCCCCTTGGTATCTGGCTGCGGTTATACTTGCGGGAGAAGATGGCAGGGTGTAAAAAAAAAATTATTATTACTATTATCATTATTAGTATCATTATTATTATAATTATCAGTATAAAACTTATTACAATTGTAGTACTTAAGTAATTTTAAGAAAATAACAATTTTCAATTTCATTTTACAAAATGTGTGGTTTTAAATTAATTTATTACAGAAGCATCTTATAATGCATCTTATCAGTCTATGTCAGACTTATCAGTCTATGAATAGAATTTTCACCTTGTTATTTTCTACACCGTATTAAACAGTGAATTTAATATTCAGTAGTTAAAAAAAAATTCTTCCTATCAATATTCCTGTTGTAAGAGAAATAATAGATTACATAAAATTTGTAGAAATAATCGTAATAATAATATTAAAACCGATTAATATTGGTTTTGCTTTCTTAACTATATGAATTTCAAAAAGTTTTTTACAGAACTTTTATTTAACTTACAATAATTTGGTTATTAAGTATGATGAGTTCACAACTAAACTTACATACTTAACTACCTATTCAAAGATAATTATTCTATTAGACATGTATTTGAACTTAAAATGTTGCGTGAAATGTTCCTTTCATATAATTTTCTATAACAATAAAAATACACCCGTACAAAAGATTTTGCATGATTTTACATAAGATAACAGAAATAATGGTGAATATTCATATATAATATGAATTAAAGTAACTGCCACCAAGTTAGAGAATTTCATTGGTACTCACCAGCGTATGAAGACACGAATCATAAAGTTTTCTGAAATTTGTAGTAAGCTTTGTCTTTTCCGGGATTAATTCTCCAATCCCATTTTCATGTAAATTGTTTTTCTTAGAAACTGTTAACTAGCTTAGATAATTCAGAATTTTGATTAAATGGGAAATTGTTATATTTTTTGTACCGTAAAACAGACTGGATTTTTTACAAAATGTGCAGATGTTGTTTTGCTTCTCTAGAGTTTTTCTAAACGCTTTTGTTTCCTCAAAAAATTAATTGAATGGAGCAGTAGGAAAGCGTCTTAACAAACCGCTAATTTCTTTTTAAAATCAGTAGTCATTGTCCATAGCCTAGTACTTCATTATGATTTTTTACTTTTTTTTATTTTATTATTTTTTCTATCAATAAAAAGTAAGTTAAGGAATGAATATTAATTAATGACTGTTATTATCGTACAAGTTTGTTTTCTTAGCTTGTTTGGCGAGCTACGCAACTGAGACATTTATGCAGATCTGTCATGGCAAAAGAAACTGTTCTTTAATTGCAAACACTGAAACATTCAGTAAACCTTCATGTAAACATCAATCTAGACTTTATCTTAATGTTGTTTACGCATGCGGTAAGTTTATGTAAATTACTTTAATCGATCTTAAATTTAAAAGCATGCTTTTCTTAAATGTAAACTTTTATTATATAGAATAAAAATTATCGTAAATATTTTTATATTCTTAACATAATTTTTCTTAAAAACGATTTTCTTATTTACACTTTCACTATTATTATTATTATGTTTGCACAGCTAAAGTTTTATTTTGAAAAGAACCGTGCTTGGTGCGAACAGCTATTGGTATTACCAAAACAGGATGCTGCTAAGTTATCTAAAGATAAAATTTTTACTTAAGTTTTTAATTTAAAGGCTTTTATAATAGTTAAATTTATAGTTTTAACCGACCTTTTAACTAATAATTCTGTGAATAGTAAACCACACTCGTGCAATGAATTTAGTAAATCGAGCTGTTCAAGTAAAATTAAAATAAAGTTTAAAACAGAATTGTACATCATAAATTGATTATGGAAGGTTTAGCTTGTCCTAAAAATAATTTTACTGTTAAGCAATTTCAAAATACTCTTTCCAGGAATAGCGGGTATTACTGAATGACGACTGCATAGAAAATAGTTCTAATATCCAGTGTATTTCCCAAAGTTTTTTTGTATTTCCCAAAAACACGGTGTATACAGTGAATATTCAACAAAGTAATTTACACAAAGAACACCTACCAGACATTAATTCACAGCTAAACTGGCCGCCATTTGGAAATAAAAAAGTTGTTACACATGTCATTCCACCGCATACAGAATGTAGTAAGGGATGTTGCAATGCAACATAAAAAAATGTGGAAACGAATGATTGCAATGCAATATATACACAAACAGATGAAATATTAAATGATGAACTATAGCTAGTCTAGTGGTTAAACTCATCATCACAAAATCAGTAGATTTTTAAAGTCAAGAGTTCTAAGGTTTCAGCCCTTGTAAAAGCAGTTGCTTTTATATGGATTTGAACAGTACACTGCGGATACCAGTGTTTTTTGGTGATTAGGTCAGTTAACCACATTTCTCAGGAGTGGTCAACCTGAGACTGTCCAGATTACATATATACTGGTACATTTACTCTTACATTGCACCCACGTCAGGCCTGGCAAGCCAGGAATGGTAATTGCATTTGCCTACACACACACACACACACACACAAACACACAGAGAGAGAGAGAAAGACCCAGCAATGGCTGAAAAACTAGTTGGAGAAAACAAACTCCAGTTCAATTTATTAGATTAATGGTCTGTTAAATTGATATCAAGTAGGTGGGATATATAACTAAAATATAACCCCATATAACTAAAATAACTCTAACTGGGATTAATTGCAATATCTAAAATTATTTGTGCAAAAAATTAGCTATGTTCTTCTAGCCACAAAAGAACTATCTTGCAGCCACAGTTTTATTTTTTACTTTTTTATTATTATTTTTTTAATTGAGGTTCTGCCAACATGAAATAAAGAAAGTAGGACTATTAAGAATAACTTAAATTCCAATGAATGTTTTGAGATCAAACTCAAATTAAAATAATCTAGTTTTTATTTATTAATAAACTAGGTGATTGTTTTTCAACTTTGTTTTTTTAAACAAATAAGCGCCTGCTAACTTTAAATCAAACTACATAATGGTAACTCTTAGAATATTTTGAATTAGAATACAAGTCAAGATCTAGGTTATTGCACAGAAATTTACCGTCGTATTAGTATTATTTCACATCATATTAGCAGACCTACAATTTATTTAGAAAATAAGACTACAATAATAAAACTAATTACATCATTCATTTACGGGTAAAAAGAGTTAATTTATTTTATAAGTGGATTTTGATAACTTATTCTATAAATTAAAAATGATTTCATCAACTTTACATTGAGTTAGCAATCCTTCAATTTATTTTAAAAATTTAACTATGAAAATGCTTTAATTTCATATCTAATTTACAACTAATTCTCCAATAGTTTATTTTATAAATTTTCAAAGATTATATCGACTTGATATAGTCCAGATTTGTCATACATAAATTACATAATACATACTCAGTGTTCTGTCATCCAAAATGTTGTGTTTAAACTGTGTAATTTTATATACTTATTATTTATTTATACTGTAGCAGAAGGTTTATACTCAGTAATAACTGTTACTGATCATCTATGTATGTTTTAGCGTATGAAAAGTGCCATGCCTGACCGGGAATCAAACCCAGAATTTCTGAATGAAAGACAGAGATGCTACCGCTCTCTCACAGAGATTGGCATTATGTTCAATAATATAGAAAGAATTAAAGTTTAACGCAATTTAAAAATTAAGTCGCCTTAATCTTATATAATGTTTTTAACTATTTGATGTTGTAATTAATTCTAATTACACTAGTAGCACATTTTTTGGCACATAAAAGTTTTATTGTGTTCCTAATGTAACTTTTAATGCTGAAATAAAAAATGCAATCAGAATTTTTCCATTACAAACAGTTTTTATGAGACGACATTTATGAAATATTGCTTTTAAGAAATTCTACATATTTTTTAGACTATTTTAAACTTCTGAATCTAAAAGAAATTTTAAATGATTTCTAACTGAGAGTGAGGTATAAACATAGCATTATGAAGGTAATTCATTACCTTACATTATGCATGATGATTTATTTCTGGTATGTCAGCACATAACAGCCTTCTGAGTCATACGGTTAATACACCGGTATTGTACAGATATTCACTGTGTCTGCACATACTCTGTTTTCATTCTGTTTTATAATTTACATCACTGTGTCAAATACATTGTGATAGTGAATAAATATGTCAGGGAAGAGCAAATATGATCTAATTAACTTCTATTATTTATGTGTAAAGATTTAAAGAACAACGATGAGGTTTGACTCCATTAGTTAAAAAAAAATGTATGAACTATATTTTGGCTATAAAACTGGAGATCATGATTAAAGCTGGACTCCTTACATCTGTTGTTCAACCTGTATGAAATGTCCAACAGGCTGGGTTAGGTGTAATTGGCATGAGAGTTTTAGCCTTATCGATCGTGTGGTATGAACCAGAAGACCATTTGTTGGCCTATTATTTGTGTAGTATGAAGACAAAAGGAATTAGTAGTAAATCCAAACATACAGTACAATATCCAAATTTACCATCAGCTATAAGACCACTGACTCATAGTGAGTACTTAGCTATACTGCATCCTCAAATATACTAACTTTTGAAGATAAACTGGAAAATAAGGTAGCCATTGAAGTTCAACATTTCCTACTTTTGAAGCAGAATCCGCTCCCCCTGAACCTCATCTGATAACTCAAGGTTATTTAAAAGTGAATTATGAGAAAATGACCTTATTCAAGGTGTGAACTTTTCAAAGAAACAAGCCAAGCTTTTGAGATCCAAGCTGAAAGGCTGGAATCTTCTCCACACCGACACTAATATGTGTTTTTTCTTATATATATAATCGTTAGGAATGTTTCAAGATTTTTATTCAGAAGAAATTAGTCTTTAGCATATCGTAACAATTTTTGTGCTGTCATGGATGCCATTCACCATGAACATAACTATAAAATGGAAACTATTCACTGATTCTTCAAAAGCTAGTTTAAAGGCTGTCCTTTTGCAGAATGGCAAGAAATTTTCTTCTGTGGCGTTAGCTTATGCATCCAGCATGAAAGAAACACATGACCATATGAAAATCCTACTAAAAAAAATTCAGTACAGTACTGTTGGACTACATTTGTAAATTAAAAGTTTTTTAATAGATTTTCCTGCAAATGAGACAGTAGAGACAGGACAAATCATTATATCAGGAAGGAATAGCCAAAGCATGAAGCATTTACGTCTGGGCAAAAAAATGTTGTACGTCCTCCATTAGCTCGGAAATGATTTTTCTACCTCCACTCCATATATAAAATTTGAGCTTTTCAAAGACATTTTGAGACATTGGATAAAAATGGTGTAGGATTTCATTATTTGAAAGAAAAATTTCTATGTGTTAGCTACACTAAAATCAAGGAAGGAATTTTTATAGGACCCCCAACTAAAAACTTTGAATAGTGATGGACAGTTTAAAGAACTGTTCAGCCAAGTTGAAAATCAGAGTGGAGGTAATTTAAAAGTATTGTGAAAACCTTTAATAAAATCATTAATGGAAATCATTAATCCCTCAACTAACATAACATTGTGGATGAATTATTATAGTTATACAAACACATGAGTGTAATATATTCCTAAAAATGTATTTCCATGCCCGTGTAATACATTATTTACCTCTTATTTATATAGTAGAAGACAACTAATCACTGTTAATGCATTTCTTTCGACCTTAAAACAGTAATTTATGTGCTAAAGACTCAATTTTAAGTTCATTATTTTTACAATTTTGTTAGTGACTTCCCATAGATACTATAGATACTGGCCCATCATATCTATCTCCAGTATCAGTGTTAAATACTGATGATGTAATTTTACTGTTAACTCAATCTTGACTGGGCCAGTTAAAGGAATCAGAAAAGACTATTTACTCATATGAAGGAATTTTTTATTTTCTTCTAATTTAACTTTAAATAAAGAGTGACAGGAAATTTTTTTTGACTTCAGGGGGTTTGCAAAATTATGATGAAGATGTAAAGTTACCAGAATTTTATTCAGATTGATTCTTTCAAAGAAAATCACACAAAACTGTCAAAAGTTATTTTTATTCTTCGAGGGTTAAAATCTAAAATTCAAATTGGTGACCTACGTGTAATTTATTGTACTCAGGCTCATTTCCAACTAATATAAAAGGCCCATGTTTGGGTAGAATCAATTAGAATCAAAGATTAAAAGTCAAATCTAGATTTACATCACTATGCATTACTTTATGTAAAATATAATTTTAAGTGACTACAATCATAGATGGTCATAAGCAAAATCAAATGGCTCTTGCTTTGGCTTTTAATAGCCTCATTTTGGCTGGTTTTATTAATTTTCTGGTAGATGCCAAAAAAATTAATATGATGGAATTTTTTGAGTTGTTTACTTTTTCCATACACTGCTATGATGCAACTCTGTCATAGGCAGGAAGTTTTAATTAATAGTACTATGAATTGTTACTAATACTTTAATAATTACTAATTACTTTAATCGACAATGCTTTACTAATAATACTAATGCTTTAATATAGTATAATAACTAATTACTAATGCTTTATTGAGACAAATCATTTTTAAAAAAGAGATTTATGTTACTTTTCAATTTGTTGTAAATCATTGTTATAACTGTAGTATTTCTAATTATTTATAAGGATTTAAATAGTATAAACTTTAACATTTTTGTATTTTAGGTAAAGTTTTTACTGTATACTGTGACATCCCATTTTTGCGAAAAATTTCAGTTTTCAGACTTCAACAGAAATATACATTTTGACCATCCCTGAATTCATTTTGACTAGTTTTGGCATGACATCTGTAATGTACATATGTATGTACATGCCTTACTTAACTCAAAAACATTAGCCAAAGAATGTTGAAATTTTGGATTTAGGACTGTTGTAACATCTAATTGTGCACCTTCCCTTTTGATTGCAATCAGTTGAACCAAAAGTGTCCAGAAAAAGCCCAAAATTCAAAAGAATTTGGATTTTGGACTTTTTCTTAACTGCAGTAAGCCTTCATTGAGGGCTTTTCAATGATATATCATAAGCGGTACTTATTTTCATTGATTCCACAGTTATAGCCAAATAGAATTTTAATTAATGAAATATATGGCTCTTAGGGGAAAGCACATCGGTTAGAATCAGACTTGTCCATTTTTTAACTTTTTCTTTTATTTAAATATATTGATTTATTAATAATTATTAACCTCTCATCGTAAAAAATTGTTTACGAAGTATAATAATTCAATGATAACAAAAAAAAGAATATGAAAAATTATCATAGTTATTAATGAAATAAAATTTTAAGTACTTTCCATTTTATAAAAATGTTTATGTGTAATTTAATAGGCGTACAAGGAAGTCATGTGGTGTCCACATCAGATTTTTAAATTAAATATTTACAAGATTTTTTACATTATTATAATTATTGTTAGTGTAAAGTACCATGATAGGATATAAAATGTTATGCAACAACACAGTTGAAAGAAAAGAGTAACTAGATAACTTCCATTTCAATTTTTAAGTATTCTGCTAATTAAATCAATTTGAAGTTAATATTCCAACATAACTTAGAAAATACACTTTGAAAGTTCTCACAGAAAGTAAATCAAATACAAAATTTTAAAGTTTTTTTTTTTAATTTAAAAATTTGTTTTCATCATAGAAAATTATGTAAAATCTTCATAAACAAGGGGCAAGTGAACATATTTTTTCATCAATAAAAGTTTATTTAAATTAAACAAAGATTGTAGTAAAAAGATTTATTAAATTATAATTGAATGAATTTAATAACTTTTTTACCTTCATGTAAATTATTTTTTTTTAATCTGCTGATTAGTTAGTATCATAGTAGTTGGAATATACTTGTACAAGATGCTTAAATTTTTAAAAATGTGTCTAAGATAGTTTTGCTGTAACCAATGTTAGATTCAATGATTATACCCCATAGGAAAATGTATTACTATAAATAAAACCACGTTTGGTTAAATGATGCAGTTTTGTTTTGGGCAGATTTACAAGCACATCAAATTGTACTAAGAACCGCTCAAAAGTCCAATTTTGTGTAATAAGTGTTGCTTGTGTAAAGTAGGCAAAACTTTCTTAGAAGGGGATTTATTAAAAAAAGTCTATCCTAAATGCTGTGTTTATACAGCAGCTTTTGAAATTATTTAAATATATTTAACTTTCTTCTACCTATCACCTTAATATGGATTGTGGATGATCAGTAGATGGTCAATCATCCACTGATACATAAATTATAAATTCTTTTTATACAAATTTAATTTATTATTGATTTAATATATTTCAGTACCTCGTAAAGTAATACAATTAAGATATGTTTCAAACCTACAAGACGATGAAAGTCCAGACAGCGATCAAGTTACAACTATTGCTTCTGTAACTAATATTACTCAAGATATGACAAGAGCATACAACACAACTGAAATGATTACAACACTTTCACCTGAAAGTAATGGAGGTGAGTTATTTTATTTAAATACATAACAGCCATTTTTATAATTTTTAAAAATAACATCATAAGATCATAAAAATGTTAAAATCTTTATACTTGAGTGTCTCATGAAGAAAGAGAAAGAATTTCAAAAAGTTCAAGCTAAAAAATGTTCAAATAAACACGGGTCGAAATGCTTCATTTTCAAGGGAAAATGCAAAACTTTCCCCTGATTTTTCCTCAAAGGATATGACTCTAATGATAGTTGTTCTAGATTCTTGGAAGACTTAAGGGATAAATTCAATGGTTTCAGATGGTTTTTGACTGAAAAATTTAATAAAACGAGTCAATGAGGAAAAAATATTCCCTATACCTTACTTCAGCTATGGCATCAGATAATTTTTGAGGATATCTAGATCATAATGCTAATACAGTTACCTGATTTAAGAAAAATGATCTTTACATTTTTATAGAACTTTAGGAAAAAACAACACTTTTGACAAGTCTGATGTATAAATTTATATATTCCTTTAGATTTTGAAAATCCCTTATTTTCCACTGTGGTGGAAAACTGTATTATTAAGGTGTACAAGCTTCTTTACTCAGTACAGTTTTACCAAGAAAGACATCAACTATTTAGTTCTGTTAACCTCTTTCTGGTTTTGCTTTTCACTATTATCCAATACCTGAAGTACTTGTAACTAATATAGGTTAAACTGCAGTAGTCATAAAATTCTTCATACAGTATTAGGCCATGATATGTTTAGTTTCAAATCGGTTTTCAAGATATTTTTTACTTTTTATATGTCACCATCATAGATTCCTCTATATTCTCCATCACAGTAGGGTATCCCCTAACAAATCAATAGTAGTTTACTTTGAAGGTCTTAGATTAAGGTGGAATTTTGTGATTGTTTGTTCTATGATATGTTTGGACTATAATTTGTTATATTTCATAGAACTGTCAACTACATTGGTCTTACTCCATACCATTGTAACCCTTTGTGTTTGTTTCAAAGTAGATCATATATAAAGGGAGTGAGATGAAATCTTAACAGTTATAGAGCAACAATAAAGCAATGAGACTGATTTTTTGAGCAAAATGTGGCAACCCTGCAGCCTTCATAGACACTTGATCTTCCCACCACTTATAGTCCAAGTGGGTCATCCATACAGCCTCTCGGTCTTGAGTAGTGGTGTAATAAGTGAACACGTGTTTTGGTCTCTCATCATGGAAATGGAATCGTGAAATATTGTGCAATGGCAGGCCATTTTTTTTTTTTGTGTTAAACTCAGTGTGATTGCGACGACAACTTACAGTAATCTTCAGAAGGCTTTTGGAAATGAGGTTATGTCAAGAGCTCAAGTTTTTCGTTGGCATAAAATGTTTTGTGAAAGCGGAGCGAATTTTGAAGACAAGGACCAAAGTGGACGACCATCAACCTCATGGACAGACGTCAACATGGCCAGGATGCGTAAAAATCGTACAATCCAATCAAAGATTATCTGTAAAAATGACTGTAGAACAAGTGAACATCAATAGGGAATCTGTTTGTCACATAATAACAGAAGATCTGGGCATGCAAAAAATTTATGCAGAAATGGTCCAGAAAATCTCGCAGAGCAACAGCAACTACAAATCAACTAGATCTTTTTTGGAACAACTACAAATCAACCCAAAGTTATTGAACCGTTATAGAGACCAAACAACATAGTTAGTATTAGTGTTCAAAGGGATCACCCAGACAAAAAAAAGCTCGCATGTCAAAGTCAAAAGTGAAATGCATGCTTATGTGCTTTTACGATTTCAAAGGCATTGTTCGTAAAGTGCCTCGTGGACAAAACAGTTAATCAATATTTCTACAAAGACTTTGAAAATGAGTCCTCCATGTCCATTCAAACATTTGTACCAGTTGGATTCTTCATCACAATAAAGCACAATGTCGTGCTGCATTGTCTCTACAGCATTTTTTAATCTCAAAACATATTTCAATACTACGACAGCACCCTTATTCACCAGATCTCACCTCGAGTGACTTTTTATTTATTCCTAAAAATCCAATTGGTCATCAAGGGACACCATTTACAAACAACAGAAGATGTCCAAAATGCTGCATAGGGTCTTACACAACATTCCAGAAGAATTCCAGAAATGTGACCAGCAGTGACAGAAGTGGTGGAGTAAGTGTGTGCAAGCAGAAGGGAACTAGCTACTTTGAAGGAGATTACACTACAGCTGAGTAAAAACATAAATAAAAATTTGTATCACATCAGTCTCATTAGTTTATTGTTGCATCTCATATACTATTTATTTATTTTACTAGAATAAATCTTTTTAAGATTCATATTATTCCTCTGTATTGTTAAATTATGTTTAAATTCTATTAAATAAACCACCTGGTACAGAATATTGACGTAAGATATACTTTACCTTAATTTTTCATGATAGTACTTCTGTGGGATCCCGCATCCTCAGTCATGTTGAAATAATCCTCAGTAAGTTATTGCATAATAAAAATTAAAAAATAAAAATACTAAAATAATGAAAATTGCATATTAATTTAAATGAGTGCTGCTGCTATCTGTTGCAGATATTATAAGACCGTCTCCTCAAACACTGTCTGATTGTGAAATTCTGTTTGTATTTATATAAGTAATCTTTCTGTAATATATTTAATTCTGTCATCTTTAATTTCTAAATTTGTGTTAATATCAGAAATAGAATGTTTATTGTTTATTAGATGGTCTGCTATATTAGATAAACCTATTTTATTATTTTTGTAATTTTTATAATGTTCAAGAAATCTAAAGGATCTATTTGTTTTTCCTAATGAAATACTATCACAATCATTACATTTAATTTTCTTAAATTCCACACAGATTATTTTTTTTTTTTTTTCATAGTTATGGGGCATCGACTACCAAGGTCATTAGTCCTTGTCAATTTCTAAAACAAAAACTGCAAACACATAAATAAAAGTATAAAATAACAAAAATTGTACACACATATAATTATTTTGTTATATACAACTTACTGAAACATGGTTTGAATACACTTAGTCGTTGAGAAAAGCTCCACAACCAGATGGGATGTAAAAGTTCCCATTCAGCACAAAACAAGAAATAAAACAAAAGAAAAGAAATATCTAAATATCCTCTCTGGACATAGAAAATATTTCAAAGACATGCCTCCGAAAATTAAATTTAAATGCAATAGAAGAGACTGGCTGCATAAAGAAAAAACAGCAAGTCTCTAATATCACATTCTTTGTTTCTCAAAATTTTCTTTATTCCTCCTTCTGTTTCCCCAAACTTTCAGCCGTATCAATATCATCGATTGCTTGTTGTAACTTGTACCGGACCGTTGCAGTTTTCGTGCCGGCATAGAAGATCGCCAGATCGTCGACATACATACATTTACCGATTTCCACCGGTATTGCTTGTAGAACCCTATTGACAGCAATTGTAAACAGGGTACCGCTAAGGGGCGATCCCTGCTGAATTCCATTTTGTAATCGTCTACTTGTCGAATAGGTGTTGCCAACGCGTACTTTTATAGTTCGCTGAGATAAATAGTTGGCGATAATCATGGGATTTCCACGTAGTCCCCATTCATACATTTGTTTTAAAATTCCTTACCTCCACGTCACATCAAATGCTATTTGAAGGTCGAAAATTACGCCTACGAAGTGCTTCTTGTTATTAAAAACATTCTGTATAGCGTTCTCAAGAATTATCATATTATCAATCGTAGAATGACGCTTTCTAATATCCAGTTTGATACGGTGAAAGAAGTCGCTTCCTTTCTAATAACCATACTAAACGAGCATTTATAATTTTATCTAAGAGTTTGCCGATACACGATGTTAGAGATATTAGTCTGTAACTGTTAATGTCTAAAGGATCTTTTCCTTGTTTCAAAAGCGGTACGATCACTGCTTCTTTCCACATTTGTGGATATGAGGCCGAGGTCCATATTCTATTAAGTAAGTGCAATATCCACGCTTTATTATCGTCTAAGATTTTTGATGAATGCATATGGAATATCATCATATCCAGGTGAAATATCACTGGAGTTTCGTAGAAAATGATTGAATTCGACGAATGAAAACGGTACTTTATAAAAAAGGTCGTTTTCCGTTACAAAGTTTAGCACTTCTTGCTTTCTTTAGATGCGAACGAAATCGATGTGTTGATTCTCATTGCTACTCAGTTTCGAACCGATCGGCCAACAATTCAACTATAGCTTATTGATCGATAATGACGACACCGGCTTGTTTAATGAACGGCTATCGGACCGGCCAGCTATAGCTTTAACCTTCTTCCATACTTGCCTAGCAGGTGTTTTGCTATCGATGGAGGATACATATGCCTCCCATGATGCTTTTTTCGGAGATAATATGGTGCGTCTAGCGTAGGCACCATGTTTTTTAGAAGATATTAAATTCTCCGGGATAGGACGTTCCCTTGAATAAACTGAACGCTTTCTTTTTCTAATCGTTATATTTATTTCAACGCTCCACCACGGTACACTGGATTTCGTCGAAGTTGCGGTGGTTTTAGGAATGTTTTCCTCCGCTGAATTTAAAATTACCCGGGTTGCTACTTTAACGTCTTCATCGATGTTTCCAAAATAACTTGGCATAACGACGTTGTTCGTGTAGCCATTCCGATCGGCACGTTTAAGACACCATCGCCGAATAAAATTTGGTGCTTTTTTCCGTGCGTTTGTTTTAATTATAATCGGAAAGTTGTCGCTTCCATGAAGGTGTTCGCCAACGTTCTAATCCAAGAAAAGCGACAATGCTGTTTTGCAAAATGACAAATCTATCGGTGAAGTTTCACCGTTTCGTATGCCGTTTCGTTAGGTATCCTGTACCTTTGTTTAACAAGATTAGCTCGGTGTTCGATACAAATTCTTCAACGTTGCGCCCTCTGCGTTCCAGTCGTTGTGAACCCCAAAGTGGGTTATGCCCGTTGAAATCCCCTACCAGAATTATCGATCCAGGGAGTTGGTCATATAAGTTTTGCAGATCATCGATGTTCCATTTGCCGTCTGACAGATGTATGTTACAAACGGAGACTTGAACCGGAGATAATAAACGTATAGCGACAGCTTGTAACGCAGTATTTATTTGTATTCGTCGAAAAGGCAGATGCGAACGTACAAGAGTGGCAACACCACCACTTGCTCGCCGATCAGATGCAACATCTGTACGTATTACATTATATCCACGTAGATGGAAATCATGTTCTGGCTTAAAGTGTGTTTCTTGAAGACACGCACGTAGGGTTGTGCTCATTTATAGTTGAAGCTCAGACAGGTGTGAGACACAACCGTTAATATTCCATTGTATTATATTCTCCATTCCTTTTATAAGCGTTATTTACCTTTTGGCCATCTTTTCTTCTTTTTTGTAATTGTAGTACAACTTGAGTCGGTTTGAGACCTCACAGAACTGCAGTCACTCCTCGCCTGAGACTAACATAGTCTCTGGCTTTGTCAGAGGTGCGCCCTGTGTAAGACCGGGATTTGCTGGTTTCGACAATCCGGTCGAAGATGCATGAACTATCAGCGGCACTGTCACGCCTTGCGTCGTTTCCATTCTCTCTAAATTGATTACAACAGAGGTATTGCTCTTCTGCGCCCTCTGTTCTTTCGGTGTTTGATCCCCTTGTGGGTGATCTAGAAGTTCCAGAAGACATTTGATTTTTGATAAACTCGATGTTCCTATATTATCGGCTTTGGACTGCTTCTTATCGTTACATTCAATCTTCTTAGAAATCCCTTGTATTTGCGACGTCGATGGTTTATTTGATTTGGCGATGACGTATGACTGCTGACTACTAATCGACGGCACTGGTTTATCTGTAGCAAATTTCCTTTCTATATATTTGTCTAAAACTGTAGTTAGAACCGGTGTCAATTGTTTTATTAAGCTTTCAATTACTTGTAGCAGAGATGTATTTGTGTTGTTTGGGCGCAGCTGTTTGCGCAAAGGATTTTTTCCCCGGCGTTTGTGTTTTAACTATTTTCTTCGCTTTCGTCTCTTGTATCGCGATTTATTTCTTGAAAGCAGGGCAATTTCTAGATTTTGCTGAATGTTGTCCTCCGCAGTTCATACGTAAAGGGATTTCCTTACAGGGTTCACCTTCGTGGATTTCTTGGCTGCATGTACAAATCTCCTCACGATTGTATGTGTCAGAGATAAGACCAAAACGTTGGCGTTTGAAACATTTCATCGGCGGCGGGATATAAACGCGCACATCCAACCGATGGATTCCGGCTCTGAATTTTTTCAGGCGACGATGGCTTATTAAAATGAGAAGAAGAGAGTAGCACTTCTCCATCACTCCTCATGTTCAATCGCCTACATGCGATGCCGTTTCACTAACAATCTCCCCTTCGCTACAATTAAGTAAGTCACGACAGACTATTACTTCTTTGGAATAGCCGAGTGTTCCGTGAGCTTCGACAGTAACATCAATGTTCGCCGATTGTTTTATCTGTAATAATTCCGTTGATCGAACGTCGTTCAGCGCTTCAATGAGTAATACAGATTGTGTCTTTTTAGCTTCCTTAACTGGTCCACCAACTTTCGTCGCGAGTTCCTTAGCTATAACGAAGGGACTAATATTTGAAAAACCGGTTTCCTTTCCGTCGTTTCTTTTAATAACAAGATATTTTGTACGAGGAGTTCCTTTTGATTGAACTATCGGCGCATGTCGAATATCTACACTTTTCTTCTTCTTCGACGATCACGGCGAAGGAGGAGAGACTTCAGAACGAGGGCGTTTGCCCTCAAAGTTGTCCGGAGTTACCGAACGAGCATTTAAAGTTTTAGGTTCCATAAAAATGTTTTAGAAAATTTCTTCTCCCTACCTCCCCGTCCACCACGGAGCCACACATTTAGAACGCCAATCCGGACGCCAGGGTTACCGGAGAGCTATAGATCCCGATCCACCCCAAACAGGAAACTAGTCCTGTCAAGGTATCTCGGGCTCTCACCTGTTTACCCGTCCCCTCCGCAAGCGGAAGGTTCAGTCGTAAACGAGCAGAGTGACCGGCCGGCCTCCTGTTTAGTCAAAGCGCTGTGTTGCTACATCTAACCGTGGTTTTCCACACCAACGGCGAGGTTTCACTCAAGCGCAAGGATCCCCATTTCCAGCGACACAGTTCACCGCACACGGCAAACACGCAGAGGAGTTTGTCGAGAGAAGAAAAACGACCACGATCTATACTTTCATGATCACATCATCCAGAATGGACTTTGACCATAGCTCCGTTAGACGGCTTGGAGTTTTGTACAAGTCTTAGACAAGTACCAAGCCGTTGCCCCCCCCCCCCCCGTGGATCTCGATGTTACTAATTAGGACGTGGAGATGAATTTACCTCAGGGGATTATTTTTTTTTTTTTTCTAGTTTAAGGGGCATCGACTACTTTGGTCATTAACCCCTTCCATAACAAAAAATAAAAAATATTCTATATCCTCCCAGTAAAAAAACTCTAGCGACATAGTCAAAACACAAAATATCTTTTTCTCCCCCGAAAAACAAAAACTCAGGTGACATTGTCTTGTCAAAATAAAAGAGCATCTAGAAAAGACTTGTCAATGGCTAATGAAAACCCCAAAAAACACAACATAACAAGGGTGTAAAGGCTCTTGTCATTTTAAAATTTTTATAGCCATTTCCTACGAAATTTAGTCAAAAACTCTTAAAACGAAACTTGTCAGTGATGTAGATTGAAATACACATCGATAAAATCTGTTAAACGAAAATATGACGAGGGTATAAGAGCCCTTGCCATTTAACATCACACGAAAAAAACTCTTATATTCGATCTCAAATATCTATATTATTTAAAAATTAAAATTATATTTATTTTTTAAAATCTCAATTAAGATACTTGATCTTACTCTTTTAACTTTTATCGCCTAGGTTTTCCTTTAGGCCATCCTTTTTTGCTTGCTCTTCTCCATTTTCCTGAAGGTCTCGATGTCGAATTCTGCTGTGTCTAATACATCCGACATCGATTCCTCAGTTCCTCCGGTAGAAAACGCGAAGGATCTCCTGCTGCCGGCATCACACTGGATGTGCTCACTGCGAGAGTGCGTGGGGTGGCCGAATGTCTCGTCCTCTCAGCTAAAGATCTCTGATTTCGAAGGCTCCATTTTAGCTTTTCCCAAATCTTCCTTTTCTAAAATAAGTATGTCTATTTTCGCGGGTCCCGGAGTTGGGATTTGTTCAATCTCAACTTTAGTTTCAGTTTTCTTAGTTTGTTTTGGACTTTGCGCCGCCTTTGAGTTGGTTTTAGGCTCATTTTTCGGAGAAATCAGACGCTGTTGATTGGCAGGTCTGCTTTTTTTTTAAACGACTTCGGACTGTTATCCCTGACTGTTCGGTTTCTTAATTTCTGATTAATAATTGTTTCTACCAAAGTCGTTAAAACTGGCGCCAGTTCTGTTACCACGTCCTTATGTTTGACGGTGACTGCAGGAGAAGCAGCAACCTGCACGTAAGTCGTGGCCTTTGGCGTTCTGCTATGCACGATTTTCCTGGCTTCGAAATAACCGACCTTTTGAACCGTCTTTACTTCCTGAATCGCATTTCTTCCTTATACTTTGGGCAATTCCTTGATCTTGCGCTACGTTGTCCATTACAATATACACATATCGGTGGGTCCCTGCACAGATCATCCGGGTGCAACGGACTGCCACAAGTGCAGATCTGTTTCCTTGTGCATCTCGCAGCAGTATGTCCGAATTTTTGACATCCAAATCACCGCAACGGTGTTGAGATGAAAGGACGCACATCAAGCCTATGAAATCCTGCCTTTATTTTCTCTGAACATTTAGGTCTGTTAAAGGTTAACATGTGTGACGCGGAGAGTAAAACTTCTCCGTTTCGTCGAGTGTTTAGCCGTCGACACGCAATGACTCCTTGTCCGTAAAGTTCCTCAACAATTTCATCCTCCGTGCAGTTAAGCAAATCCCTGCACACAACAACTTCTTTAGAGGTATTTAGAGTACCGTCGATTAGTCCAATCTTCTTTGCTTTTAATAATCGAGAAGACTGTACGTCGTTAACGATTTCAACAAATAATACCATCGCAGTTTTCCTTGTATCTTTAACCGGTTCTCCAGCTGCTACAGTGATGCCACGAGCTATCAAGAAGGGGCTGATTTTAGAAAAGTCAGCTTTTCGAAAATCCTTTTTTCTTTTATTTTATTTTATAAAACCTTTTTCTTTATTATTAAATACTTAGGAGTATGTCCTCGGCTCTTAGGTCGAAACACGATTCGATCCTTCCTTTCCAGAACTATAAACTCCTCCTTATCGCTAAACTCAACGCTTTTCCTTCTTTTCGCTACCGAAGAAAGAGAATCTCTAGCACGAGGGTTTTACGTGGACCCTCTGCCACGGAAATTGTGGAAGCTGTTGTTTCGAAAATCCTGTAAATCGTCAGTCAACATGTCACAAGGTGCGGGCGGAGAGACGGTTGGGCGTGCCCCGGATCAATGACCTGCCTGGGTTCCCCGGTCAGCCGCCTCCCACAAATTTAACCCGGGCCGGGGAGTCAGGTACTGCATGACCCACGATACTGACATCCCAGAGCTCGCACGTAGCAGTAAGGGCTGCGACACTCTTACCCAAGGGACAATCCTTTGTCCAAAGGCCGAAGCGACTGACTCACATTGGACGGCGCAAGACTTCGGCAGAGCAAGCTCACAGCAGCCCACCCTCAACCCGGCACCAAAACTGAGAAGAGGTATGGGCACTCCCCGTCCGCACTTCGCCCGGCGTCGGCAAACAGTTCACGGTCGCCTCCCACCCCCGCTGCAAACACCGAAACCGAGAAGCACAACCGCAACCAGCTCGGTTAGCTCGGGACCGCCAATCCCGTACTCCAAAGGAGTTCCGGAACAAGAACATTTCCCCGTTGGCCGACATAAGTGGATGCACCGAATTACAATGTCGTTGCCCGCCCGGACGTGTGCATAGATGTTGCACGGACGTGGGGTTGGATTTATCCGGGGCGATTATTTTTATTATTTGATAGTTGTTTTTTACAAATATTATTAATTATAATAGTATCATATCCATTTTCTGCCGCTGTATGTTTTATAATGTTTATTTTACTATTTCATTTTTCTTTTTATTATATGTATACTTTATTGCTGTATTAATCCTATTTGTATTTGGTAAATTAAAAATAGTTTGTTGAGATATATTTCTTATTAGTGTAATAGTGATGATGATACCTTTAATAAATTTTGAATTTCCTGGATACTTTTTAATTCATTTGTTATTATTATTATGGTATAGTCTATAGATATCTAGGAAACATATTAGTTATTTCAGAACTAACCATTCTTCTGTATTTATATTTAAGCTGCTTAATTTATTTACTATGTGACCATTTTTTATACTAAATGTATTAGGAAAATTTATTCTATTCCTAAGAATTTTTTCTATTATTTTGGATATAATATAACAAGGGGCAGATTTAAATTTAAGATTGTAAACTCTTACTGTTGATTATTTCAATCTTGACTGAGGGTGCAGCATCCCATGAAAATACTTTAATGAAAGATTAAGATAAGATTTGTCTTATTTCAATATTCTGTACTAGATGGTTAATTTAACAGAATTTAAATATATTTTATATATATATATATATATAAAATATTAACTTAAATGTAATTTATTTAAGTTTATTTTTCTCTTGATTGGATTGGATTGATAAATATAATAACAAGACATATTTTACTTAAAAATATTATCTTTATTAATCTCTTGGGTTAACCGATCAACTATACAAACTTATAAATTAAATTCACTACATTTAATTTAGAATTCTCTAAGCTTCCTCGGGTAACAATATACATTCATACACACATCATACAGAATTCTCTTGCATACCTGTACGCAAGAGTAGTGAATTTAATTTGTAAGTTTGTGTAGTTAATTGGTTAACCCAATACATGTACATAAATATTTATTTAATAATACGTATTTATTTAATATGGAAATAACATTACAGTTTGATAGTATTATTATAGAATTTATTCTATAAGTCCTAATCAACAGCATTTCTCTACCTGGAGGTTGTGACTCCCAAAAGGCTCATGGTGATATGAAAGGAGGGAGGTCGCAAAATTAGCCTGCAACTTTACATGTAAACAGAAATGAAATCATTTTATGAGAAAAAGATCGTTTATTATAAACATTTTACTTACGTTTATAAGTACACATGTAAATCAAATAAATTATGAGATGGTTCCGTTTGTTTTTCATTTAAAAGTTTCTCCACGCATAGATCTATGTTACAGACACAAAAGCAAATTGTTTTCAAGTGATAAAAGATGATTCTTCTATTTAGTTTTTAGGGCTTCATCATAGATTAAGGGTTATCATAGATAAAAAACCCTTTTCACAGAGGTAAGACATGGCAAACGGGTTAATGTTTTCAATGCTCTTGTGACTAAATTTCCATATTCACTTCAGTAAGCAGGCCAAAATATATCTAAATCTCCAGATGTGAATTGTAGATTTAATGTGATATCAGCAAACATTTTGATGAGCCGGTTGTGAATCTCAACTGGTAACTTAGCAGCTGCAACAATGTTTTCGCTAAATGAATTCAGTACCTACCTCTTCAAGAAATCATTTTTATCTTCTGGGAAATACTCCACCAATTGAATTTTTAGCTCATGCATATGCATCTTCATGCTACCCAAACTACAGCTATCTTAGACTATAAATCTAGAAATCTCTTTTCTCAATATAATCAGAAGTGAATTGAAATATCAACATTTTTTGCTTTGAAGGTGAATAATCCAGATATATTTAGCTTCTAAATGAAAGCATGAACTTGTACCAAGTCCTTGTTTATTCACATTCAAGTCGTTTTAATGCAAAAATACATCAGCTAAATGAGCCAACAGCAACATATACTCATTATTCTGTAGACATTGAGAATGGACATTTGTTTATCCTGGAAAGATTATTAATTCATCTCAATATTCCTAAAAAGATGTTAACTGGGTTAACGCTTTTCCCCGAGAAAACCACCTGACTTCTGTATGGAAAAGAAGAAATTTTTTTTTATCCGGTTCATTGAATAGTTTACCAAAAACTTTATTCTGTAATGGTCAATTTTTAAAAAATCATCCATTTTTACAACTTTACAAAGAATTTTTTTTGAGATTTTCCAGCATATTTTTTGTGGCAAGAGCATCTCAGTCAAGGAAGCAGTGCATCCAAACCACCGTTGGTAAAAGGCTATCTTTTAATTTTTTCAGTAATCCACTGTTCTTTCCTATTATCGCTGTTCACGGGTAATCTTGCATTCGGTTACTTTCAAATGCTAATTCCTCATGCCATAAAGATGCCAGAACATTTTAATACAAACATATCTATTTACAATAGAATTAATATATTTATTTCAGTGTAAGATATTGTGAAGGAATTGTGAGACGCTATGGTCACTGCTGCAGTCATTGTGAGAACAAACACTGCTGGGCAATATGTTTATATAAACTATTCTTTTAAGTAAGAAGAAAAAATAACAAATGAAAGATAAATAAGAAGAATCATGCCTGCATGATTGAAAATACTGTCCGTCAAAAAATCATGATCGTTTTCCTTTCACATATTTAAAACAACATATAACAATTAATATTGACAACAATAATAAATAGCAACAGTAATAAAACATATGCACTAGATAAATAAACACAAGCACAGTTCTTAAATAACATTTTACATAAATATCAGACTGTAATTAAAGTGAGCTACTGTCTACATTAACAAGCATCATAATAAGTCTTGATAAACATTATCATTAATTAAATAAGTGCGTAGAACAAATAAATATTGCATAAAAATAATTTGAATTAAAATAGACTCCATAAATAGCCTTCTGGTCGAGTGGTTAACTCATCATTGCAAATCAGCTGATTTCAAAGTCGAGAATCCTAAGGTTCAAATCCTAGTAAAGGAAGTTACTTTTATACGGATTTGAATAGTAGATTATGATACTGGTGTTCTTTGGTGGTTGCATTTCAATTAACCACACATCTCAGGATGATCAACCTGATCACTAGAGGAACCTGTAATTAATATGATAATCCACGATTTCTTGTACCTTTTTTTTCTTGTATATCGCTGACTATACAAGACTGCGCTTCATTTACATTCATATATGTAATCCTCATTCATCCTCTGAAGTAATGCCTTACACTGGTTCCGGAGGCTAAACAGAAAAAGAAAAGAAAAGTATGTTTATATAAACTATTCTTCTAAGTAAGAAGAAGAAGAAGTAACAAATGAAAGATAAATAAGAAGGATCGCAATCGAACAATCGCCTTAGCACTATCACTACATACTCTTTCTCTTTTTCTGTTTATTCTCCGAACCACTGTAAGGTATTACTTCAGGGGATGAATGAGGATGATATGTAAGAATGTAAATGAAGTGCAGTCTTGTACAGTTTCAGGTCAACCATTCCAGAGATGTGTGTTTAATTGAAACCCAGCCACCAAAGAACACCGGTATCCATGATCTAATAATATTAATATATAGTATTACTACGTACTGCAATACATTTTATCCAATCTGTTATAGTTTGCTTCATAAAAAATATTGAAAAGACATTGTCCTGTTTGTTGCATGACCAAGTAAAGCAACATCTTCTTTGACCGATCTGTCACTATCGTATTAATATCTCACAAAATATAAGAACTGAGAAATATTTGCCACATCTGTTGATTCATTAAATTGAATACAAAAAAATTCACTTGCTGAATTATCTGATCACAAACATCGGCAATCATGTCATCAAATCGCCTTGATACTGTGTCATTAGAAAACAGAATTATTTTAATTGTTTTGCTTCTTCCGCACTTATTAAAACACTGACCATATCAATTTCAGCAGGTAATATGAATTTTCTGGGATTGTATGGGGTTTTAATGCAATGAAATTAGATGCTTCAAGTGTACTTTTATCAGTATGACTTGATTTACAAATAGAAGCTTATTGACGTAATTTTCTTTCAAAAAATTTGAAAGGTTTGCTTTTATATTTAGTTTCCTAGTGTCGAATTAATTTTGATGGCTCTATACTTTCATTGGAGAGAACTTGAAAGTAAACATCACACTCTGGCTTTCCACCCAATGAGGTAAAACCATAATTTAAATAACTGTCATTATTCAAGACTGATTTGACACCACCTGTTAAAAAATTACCCTCAGACACTGTACAGTCGCAGCCTAGGGTTATATTAATAGCTAAGCCTTCAGGGGTTACATCAGCAGCTTTTAAAGGCAAATTCATTAAACAGCTGCTTTTAAAGGCGAATTCATTAAACAGCTGCTTTTAAAGGCGAATTCATTAGAAGCTAGGAAGGTTGACTTGCAAATTGTGAGCATAAAGAACAATCCCAAGGGCGTCAAAATTGTTGTTAACGATATTTATACTACAGACCAAATCAAGAGCAAGGATAGGATCAGTGTTTGATAAAGGCGGTGATTACAAAGCCTCTCAGGCCCTGTATGATCATATATGATATCCCTCGAAGTATAGAAGAAAAAGTTTTTGGAAGTGATTCAGGAACAAAACACTGATTGTGAAACCTCTGAAGAGTTTCCTGGCACGTTTAAGATGTTTGGGCGCGCAACAAGGTAGTAGTACTGTGCATTATGTTTTAGAGGTAGATAAGAGTTTTTGTCAAGGCTTTCTTTATCAGGGTGATTAGCTTTTTATTCTTTTAAAGTTAAGGATTACCTGAGAGTGAGTAGGTGCTTTTGGTGTAATGGTTTAGAGCATGTGGCTAAGATATGTAAGAGAAAGAAGCATTGTTCTTATTGTAGTGGTGGTCATCAAGTGAAGGATTGCCCGACCATGCAGAAGGGGAGGTCTCCAGTCTGTATCAACTGTTCTCGAGTTGGGAAGTCGGCGTTACACGATTGTAGGTCGGATGAATGTCCCATGTACATGTGTCACGTGTTATGTTTCATAGTGAGATTGATCTTTAGATATACACAGCTATGTGGGTCACGGGCTGGGGGCTTCTGGAGTTGTTTTCCTGTTTGGGTTCATCGTTTTATGATTGTTTACATTTCTATCGGTTTCTGTTCTGTTTTATTTTTATTGTGGATTTTTTTGTTTTTATTGTTATTGTGTTAGTTCTGTTGTTTAATATACGGTTACCGCTATTGGTTATTGTTGTTTAGTCTTGGTTAAGTTATTTAATTTTAGGCTTTATTTTCTTGGTTTATGTCAATGTTATTAGTGATGTTATTGAACAAGTTTTTGGTTTGTTTTGTAATTTGTTATCTTTAGGTTTTTGACTTATTGGTGTTAGTGTTTGGTTAGTTGTTTAGTCTGGGTTTATGTTTGTTTTTTAGCAATAATGTGGTGTTTCTGTATTTATTTTTTTGTTATTCTTAGGTTTTTATTTTATTGGTGTTTATGTTGATGTTGTTTAGTTGCTGTATGCTCGTTGGCATTACATGTTGGGCTTGCTCTGCCGTAGGGTTGGTTTCGGCTCAATCAGCTCAATCGGTAAGGTCTTGTTTAAAATTTGTGTCAGTAGTAGGAAAAACACCTATATCAGAATATAGGCATTTTACACCGATGGGAATGTAGCGTGTATCATCCACATCAGTGCCATCCTGACTGAGGCAATATGGAATATGTCTTTACATCTTTGAAGATGACCTCCGGTAAAGCCCTCAGGACTAGGTTTAGAGGAAGTGGTGTGACATTTAGATCCATCACATGGCAGGATCCCTTCATGGTCAGGATGTCATTATACAATCTTGTCTTTTTACCATTCGATTCACTAGATGTGTAGGTGGCTCACTTCGTTTTTTCATAACTTGATCCACTTTGCAAAAGAATCTAATTAAAAAAAAAGTTACACCGTTTGACCACTCACTAAAAAATTGAAACTTCTATTGCTATTATTTTCGTGAAACTATGCTTTTAGAAACTTAAATAAAGGCACCAGACATATGCTTTGCATTCAAAACTAAACTGACATTTTGCAATCCCTTACATCTCTTTTATACTGCTGAAAGCACGACGTGTTCAAACATGTGCGTGTTTGAACATGATGTTCTCACAGCGAATATTACACAAGCAGACAAGGAGCATGTACACATAAATAACTTTTCAAGTGAGCAATACCAACAGTATTTTATTTTTTAAGAAATTCGACCAAGGCAATCAGACTACACCTTCATATTTTTTGTATTTACCTGAAGAATCAGATGAACTGATTTTTGTGACAATCATCAATGATTTAGTGATCTTGATTCACATTAATGATCAGCGTTCACTGTTGATAAATTTAAAATGCTGAACTCTACACTAAAATAATTTTTTTATGTTTCAAATTTTTTTGTGGATATTATTTCTTTATAAAACAATATTTGATAAAACATATGAAATAGAAGAGGTAAAAATTTGAAAGACAAAGACTGGAATATATAAAAGAGAAAACTAAGGATATTGGATGTTAATTTGAATTTTTGTATAGGCACACTGAACCAAATTGTAAAACAAGACTTTTTTTTTAATTTACTGGAGCCAAAACACTTTCATTCATATTTTCCACCATCCTTAGTGACTCTCAGGTAGAATGTAATAATGGAGATATAGGATATAATTATTATGTTGAAATAAAAAAAATTGCATTGAACAGCAAAAAATGAAAAATATTATTAAAAAAACCACACAATAATTTAAATTCAGTAAATAATCCTGTCTGAAGGATAATTCTCTCTCGATTGATGATGTAATCATGATGATGATAATGGTTGCAAGAGTAAAGTTTTTACTCCTGCTGCACAAATTGATATAGTATAAAAGTATGTATAATCTGTAATGTTTCATTTATGTGTGTTTAGATTATTTTTTTATTTTTTACTGATTTTAATGTACTTACAAATTTCATATTATTTTTAAGTTTTATTTTCACTGCACAAATTTTTCAGTAATATTAAATTGTTACATTGTTTTTTTTAATCTGTTCCATAACATATTTTATTCATATAATCATTTTGTTTTTGCAAAATGTTATGATTTAGAGAAAAAAGAATATTTTTCAGGGCAGCTTACAATTGGTTTACCAGAGGGAATGTTCTACAAGATTATATTGCTTTATATATAAAATAAGTTTTTATGAGTCGGTCCTAACCAGTTTCTGGTAACTAATCCTAGGATGATACTTTTAAGTCAATCACAAGAACCAGCGTATATAAACTGATTGTATGATTAAAATTAGAAAACTTTTCTTTTAACATTTCTAATAAATATTTTGTCTTATCTACAGGTTTGCCAACATTTTCATATATATCAATCACAACTGAATCAAATTTCATAAATCATACAAAAAGTAAATCAAATTATTTTAATTTTATATCATTGTATGAAGTGCACAATTATCTTACATGTAAGTATTTAACATATTCATAGATTTATGTTTAGATTAATCTGAAAATTAATCATTACTTTAATGCATCGGCATAGACATTTATATTATGTATGGTTTTGCTCAAGTGGTTTTGGTGAAGACTGTTTTTTATTTATTTTTTTATTACTTAAAATAAGTGTAAACATGCATATTGTTTTAATGAGAATTAACGAATATATGGTAAATAAATTGCATAGTAGACATTAGTGCTATAATAAGTGATAAACAGAATACTATACTAGTATTCAAATAAATACCATGACTTCAAAACAGATTTTTATATTTGATAAAAAACCTTTTTTGTTTAGCTTTTTTTTTACTTAAATGAGATGTTTTATCGGTGAATTCAAAAAAGGACCCAATTTTTAAGTAATTATTCAGAATAATACCCTACTTTGGTTTTAATTGACTAATTCTGCTACAGAATTTCTTAAAATTTTAAGGAGTTTTTTTTTATAGTTTTGAAAATACTAGATATGCCAAATTTAAAATATCTGCATTTTATACTTTTGATATTTTGTATAAAATTCTGTTAACTCTGTAACAACAAGGCTTGAAATCTTTATTATATAAGGATTGTTGTAGATGCTGGAAGAAAGGGAATGCAATAACAGCAGAATCTCTGTGACTGAATACATGCAAGTAAAAAGTGAAAGTGAAGAATCAGATGACTGCAACAGACACTCATAACTATATTCCACCCATTATTATTAATCCAATCATTCCAAAAATCAGGTAATCTGAAAAAAGCCTTCTACGTAGTTTCTTTTTTGCAAACATAAAATATAATGCTTTTAATGTTTTTAACTTGTGGCCAAGTGGTTTTTCCAGTTAAAAAAAAGATTGTTAACAATTAGCAAACAGTAAATAAGTTGAAATAAAGTGCAAAATTGAAGCTGTAAAATCAAATTACTTTCATTCATTTTATATTGTACTAGCTACCAGCTACCTGCTGTGGCTTTGCCTGCAAAAATTATGTCAGAACCTCTTAGTACATTACATTAGTAGTCCTATTTGGTGTTAGTATATCACTAAACTTCATGGAGAACTTACTGTGGAGCAGGCCACATATATTGACCATGGGAAAAACAGTTTTCTCTCAAATCGATTCCTGCAACTTTCAGTGGCTGCCCTTGTGAATTTAAATTATGAAATTAATTGTCATTTCAGTACTCCTACACTACATCAAGAATGGTACATCTGTCTTGCTACAGGTGCATTTCGTTCAAGCCCTGTAGTAAGTCTATTGGTGAAAAGTGGTGAGCCATCCCTTTGGGATAGATGAAACTAAATGCTCTGCTCTTATGAAGCTCATGTAAAGGTGCAATGAAATCATCCAACTTTTGATGGAGTGTTCTCTAACCTTAATCGATATCAGTAACATCCAAGATCTACTGCTCTGCTGGGTATCAGAACTCAGCGCCTTTTCTTAGCACTAAATATACAATTACATCCAGTTCTTACTGTTGCAGCATATTATTACCCCCCCTTGACATCCTTATCTAGTTAATTACTGCTTTGATCTTTGTCAGTATCATAAGAAAAACATAAATCCAGTTATGTTATGAGAAGAATTTTATAATATTATAAATAGTGTGAATCCTGATGCTACAGTTTACATGGACGGCTCTGAAAAGCATTAATTCTGTTGGTTGTGGTTTTGTGGTTGGTAACAAAACATCTTTGACCTTCCCAACATCGACATTATTTTCGTTGCAGAGCTGTATGCTATTAATAAGTCGTTAAATATAATTATCCTAACATTTTGACACATACTTGTCTTCTCAGATTCCATGAGTGCCTTACAGGCGATTAGTGACATCTACTCCAGATACTCTATTGTATGTGAAATTCAGGGTGTTATTTCTCAAATGACTCAAGGTAATACAATTGTGAGCGTCTGCTGGATCCCCAGCCATAATAGAACTTCAGGCAGCAAGTAAGCTGATAGTGCAGCAAAAGCGGCTTATTTCCACTCTCTTTTCACCAATTGGATTGTCTTGAATGATCTTATCTTTTTGTGAAGAGGGTGCTTCATGATGAGTGGCAAAGTGAATGGAATGCTACCATCAACAACACATTTTGTCCAATTAAAAACAATGTGTTACTGTGGAGCTCCTCATGCAGAAATAACCATCGACAGGAGGTTATTATTTGCTGTTTGCTAATAAGGAACACTAAGCTCACTCATAGATATCTGTTAACATAAATAAATGCACCCATTTGTGCTCACTGTGACTCCCAACTAACTGTTCACCACATCCTTGTGAGGTGTATTTTTTATATGTCACTGTATTTAATTTTAAACTTCAGGAAATACAAGTGAAGTACTTTGGGGAACAATGGAACAATGTTATCTAATCTTTTACAGTTTCTCAGGGCCATTCATTTATATTCAAATATTTGAGCCTTTCTCAGGGCCATTCATTTATATTCAAATATTTGAGTACTCAGGAATAACTTTCAGATATTTATTGTTTTAAACAATAAAACATATTGTTTTTAAACAATAAAAATTTTATTGTTTTAATTTAGATTACACTGGTCAACATGATTTTGCCTCATGAGTACCAATAGGTGTACTTAATGCAGTTTTTTATCCTGTTTTAAAATATGTATTCGGAATTTCTCCATCACCCACAATTTTTTTTGTTACTTTAATTTTTTACAGTATTTTTAAACATTTTTTTTGTCCATTTGCCCATTGTCAAGTAACAGCTTCTGGAGCATTGTAAATATGATGGAACCAAATGAGCTAACTCAAAGGGTAGCGTTGCTACCGTTGTGCAGATTCAGATGTGTTTAGACATGTACAAACGTGATCTAGTGTAGCAAACATTCATCAGAACGATGCCAGTAGTGAGATAATAGTGAACCAGTAAACATGTCATTGTGAGTGCTTTGTGTGTCTGAATTATTGTGTATTACATATCTAAAACTTTATTTCTTTTAAATCATCCTAACAATTTTTGTTATGTATGTGATATGGTGATACTCAAGTCCCAAAGGTGAAACCTTACTCCATTATAAAAAGTGTTATGAACTTTATTTTGGGTGTAAAGTCAGGCACCAAACAAGGGCCTGGGCCCCACGTATCTCTTGTTTATCGTATCCTAGGCTTCTCACTGCATGGAAAAATGGCACACGCTACATGCCATTTGCTATCCCTTTGATTTGGAGGGAACCCAAACATCACTTTTCTGACTGTTATTTCTGATTAACAAACATTAAAGGAATTACGTCAAAATCAAAACATATAGTGGTGTACCCTAACTTGCAATCAGCAATGAGACCAGTTCCAAACTGTGAAGAATTGCCATACCAAAGCCTGCAGAACATTGATTCATTAATTTGCTGGGCATTTCTCCTGCCGCCACCACCACATTTGGTCACCCTAAAGCATAAGACCAAATGTCTGTGCCACAAACAGCTACTGAGCCTTGAAACAGTATAGCGACCAGTGTCCTAAATAGCTCCTAGAGCTTACCTAACAGGGTGAGCGGACTAAGCACAGTCCCATACACGACCAATACCAACCACGACCTTACACGATTACCATACACGATCACCTTATGTAACCAAACCTCTCACTTGTCATGTATTGAACGAACTGTGCGAGACCAGCGCCTCTGGAGTCAGTGAGTGGTGAACCCCAGGCAGAAGACTTGACATTAGCGTCCATAGCAACCAGCACTCTGATGCCTGGGAGACCGTCCAGGATCCACCCCAAGTTCGCCAACAAGTCATTGATACTCCATCCAAGCTGGAAGTATCCCGACACCAGATCAACATCGATCGTACCCCTCGCGACTCGCACGACGGTGAATTGCTCATCAGAAAACTGAGGCATCCGGAAGACACCCAACGAGACCGAGCCGATCACGATCACAGAGAGAGGCCGTTCCCCACGAGAATGAATAACATCAACTCCTTGGAAGCCGGCCACCCTATCCCCGACTGGGTATGGCTCCTGGACCAAGACGACCTCGAGGTGTACTCCTGAAGAATCATGGCTTCATTGGTGGCCGCCCGGGAACGATGTAGGTTTAACTGTTACAGGCGCAATCGTTCGATATGGTGACGACCGTCCTCGAAAGCTTCCCCCAATTAAGGCGTCGCCACACGCCGTATAGTTTACGATCTTCACCCGGGCTATGTCATGCGATCTGCATTGTTTGCCGCCGACCCGGTGTCCGGCATCAAAGTATTTCACTAAGGCACAGGGAGCGCACTTTGCAGGCGTTATATTATTAGGGCAGTTAACTGCCCTGTGCCCAGCAAGGGCGCAATGACCACACATCTCCAACGGTGCTCTACAGCAGAGAGATGTGTGACCAAAGCCTTGGCATTTGAATCATCGGGTACTTCTATATGGTCGACAATCCTGCAAGAGGTCCACCCAAGGAATAGCCCACCACCGGCCATCAAGACCTGCAATCTTTGGCAAGGTCTCAATTATCCAGTGGCTTTTTGGGGCCTCTTCCGCCCCAACTTCCGGACCACCCTGGTCCCCTTGAGGAAGTCCTCAACAGCTATATCCAAACAGGATTTTGGCTGTGTATAGCCCTGAGGATTTCGGGCTCCTCTACCCTCGTTGCCCTTGACATATGGTAGAACAATATTTGCGGCCTCCGCTCGGCTAGCAACTGAGCCTTCAGCTCGTTCTTCCCAAGAACATCGGTCTCCAGTAGCTGCTTCGCCTGCTGCTCATTAACAACTTCTAAGACTACTCCATAGTCCCTTGTTTTTGTGACCCGGGAAATCTGGACCTTTTCCTTCCGCGAGTCCAGGATCTTCTTCAGGGTCAGCTCCGACGTCGCAGATGAAGCCCCCAGACCAGGCGTCATAGGGGCCACCTTGACAGTGGCCCGCTTAACTTTGATAGCCGGCGCCTGGACTGGTGGTGGGGAATTAACCCGCTTAGGCTCCGACGCGGAAGGAGACAGGTTTTTTACCTTCTCCTCCTCCCGTTTCAGGGTGCAGTGTGGATCTCGCCAAGGACCCTCCCTGATTCCGGTTTGAAGTCCTTAACTTCTTCCACCACCTGATCCACCTTGCCCGACAGTCGAGAAACGACTGAATCAAGGGCTCGGTTTGCGCCCTGGAAGTTTTCGTTTTTCAACGCCAGTTCAGCAACCATCAAGGAACATTCACAAAGGTACGAGTCGACCATCGACCAGCTGTCTAAACTCGACCGAAATCCTTGACTCCTTTTTTTGAGGATATTTTGGCCCATGCGGACCGCATACCCTCGATCCGCTCTATCTCGAGCTAGAACCCTTCAAGTGAGGCTTCGCCCCGGAGTCCTCCGGAATAAAGCCGACCGCCGCACTGCTGTACTCCACCATCCTCGACTTCGCAAGGAGCTGCCTCTAAGCCTTGGCTCGCCCTCCACTGCCTTGCTCTCCCTGCACGGTTCCGACCGAAGTCTTTCCCGCATAGCTCGACGCAGAGGTTTTGGCCGGATTTTTCGTGCAATCCGCCGGTGCACAAGCGGATAGGGGCTCCCCTCTCGTGGAAACCTCAATGACCTCCGTAACAGAGGACCGTGGCCTCGGCAAAGACCTGCCTAGTGACCTTCTTGGCAGGAAGGAGTCACCAGCAACCAAGTCCTCAAAGCAGTCTCCTCCAGATTGCTTCATCGTAGCTTATTAAAACAATACAACTGCACTGCCAGGCACTGCAGCTGCAGTTTGAATGAACCTAACACCTACCACAAGACAGGTGAGCGTTCGGCTTAGTTATTCCGAACAAGGCCGCCTGTTCTCACGCAACCCCGCTCGAAAAAGTCAAAGCTTAAAACCTCCTAATATAGACCACCGGCGAGGTCGGAGCGAAATCGCTTCTCGAACCTGCCAGAGGATCAGAAAAATTTACTGGCCTCACGAACCTATAAAAATGGGCACACGATTCAAGCAAAGGAAACGTCCTTATTTAGCCGACAGTGGCACTTCTGCAACACACTACCCACCTTTATTGTCTAATCAACACAGCAACGCAGGTTGACTGACAGCCAGTGATCGTTGTCAGCCCCGACGACATGAACGTAGGCACACGGTACTTGTTGAAGTAATATATCGCTACCGATAGCAGTAAATACAAGTTTTACAACACGGGGACAGAGGGACAGAACAGTTTTTAGGCATGGTTTTTGCGATCTATAGTGATAAGAGATCTTTCCAGCCTTATGTTAAACACGAGTAAGAGTAGGAGAACGGTGACTGCAGTCTCCAGGCTGATGAATAGGATTAGCGGGCCGAGCTTTTCCAAGAGAAGATTATTGGCATTGGAGGTGAGGTTCGTTGTCCTTTATGAGGTTCAAGCCTGGAAGAGGACTTTGAAGAATCAGACGGCGGGAGTAAGCTTCTTAGCCTGCAGAGGCCGCTGGCTGTAGGGACAGTTATGGCTTATAGAATGGTCTTGATGGAGGCTGCATTAGTAGTGGCAGGGATGCCGATGTTAGATCTGGTAGCGGAGGAGGTTGTTAATTGGTTCAAAGGAGTAAGTAAGAGCCAGGTGAAGAGGGAAATGTTGGAAAGGTGGCAGCAAAGATGGACAGGTGCGCAGATGGGAGGGTGGATGAAGAGATTGATACCTCACATTAAGCCATGACTGGTCAGGAAGCACAGTGAATTGTGTTATGAATTGACGCAATTTCTGACTGGTCATGACTGTTTTAACAGGTTCCTATGTGAGAGGAAGGGGAAGTAGTCTGAGCAATGCCAATATTGTGGGCTGTGTAATACTGTAGATCATATCAGCTTTCATTGTGTTAGACGGGAGTATGCAAGAAGGGAAGTGGTTAATGCTACTGGGATAGTCACACCAGAGTATGTAATAGAAGTAATGCTGCATGGGCCTAGGAACTGGAACAGGGTTAACAATAAGGTGGAAAACATCTTGAAGAGAAAGGCGCAGGAAGAGTTGGAGGAGGAGGACGACGCCTTGTGGGATTTATTATGGGTTAGCTTAGGGAAGGGCAAACAGCCCCGTTCAGGACGGGTGGGATGCTGAGGTGTCCCACTTCCAATGACTGAACGAGGACTCCAGAGGAGGTAGATGAGAAAGTAAGACAGAGTCCCAGTGGGGGTGCCAATTCTGGGGCATTCCCATTTGAGGCAGGTAATAAAGGACCTAGTCCCAGCAGATCGGGTAGTACTGCTGGGAATGGCATAACCAGGCTCAGTACGGCCACCTGAGAAGTTAGAAGCGAACAGGAACCACCCCCCCCCTGAGATTGTGTCATGCTGAATGGTGGGTTGTCTCAGAAGGTTGGGGTATAAAAAACATATAGTAAATCAGTATAATATATAAGTCAATCAGCAGGCTTTGTATTTAATAATTATTATTCTTTCACTATAATGGTATAGTCATAACCAATAATGGTTTATTCCATTTTTCTCTTAGAATTATTATTATTATTACTACTGTATTTTTTTTTTGTTTAGTATTTCCATTGTAAATAACTCTTGAGTTAACCCAATATGAAATCTTCATTGCCTGCCCAAATTGTTTCATGAACACATAGAATGTTTAAAATTGCTTACCAGATAGAAAAAAGTAAATAAATAAGGGGAAAATAATCAGCCTAACTTAAATAGCATAATTTTTATATGCTATTATATAAAAAAATATAATAGATATATATATAAATATATATACAAATATAAATAAATATATATACATATATATAAATATATATATATATATATATATATATATATACATTATATGTAAAATTTACAGCAGTAATTTGATTTCTTTTGCACTTTATGCAATCTAATTCAATGTTTTCTAATTTGTAAAATTAATTTTTTAAATGGAAAACATCCTTTGCCACAAACAAAAAAATATATACTGAATGCACTGAAAATGCTATGAAGATTTATTTTTTTAATTATCTGATTTTTGGTACTACATGTTTACAATTATGTATCTAGTAAGGTTATGAATTGTAGATATATCCTGAAACAAACTGATTTTTCACTTACCACAGATAGTTTGGTAATATCCAGTCTCCTTCCTCAGATCGCATATGTACTATATGGGGATATAGATCCGCATATGTACGCAGATGTACCATCTTTATCTAACAAAAAAATTATTTTTAAAGAATTATTCATCAGAGTTTACTGGAACATTTTATTTATTATATTACACTCATAATTAGTTAATGAAGTTATGTTGAATCTCTGTAGAATGTGTAGTTACAGATTTATTAGATCTTCATATTTCATAAAAAAACTTAAAAAATAAAAAATATAAATGCAGATATTTGAAATTTGCCATATTTATTTAGAAAATGATTAAAACCAGCTCTAAAATTTGTAGAAATTCTGTTGCAGAATTAAAATCAATTAAAACCAGACGAAGTAAGGTATTATTCTGAATTATTGGTTAAAAATTTGGTCTTTTTTTTAATTCACTCAAAAGTATCTTTTTTAAGTAAAAAAAAAAGAAATTGTAGGCTATCACTAAATATAAAATTGAACAGGCCAAAAGCTGGTATACCAAACATAAAAATCTGTTTTTAAGTTAGTAATCCTCAAATTCTTCTGCACATAGTACTTAGATTTTAGATAGTATGAATTAAATTCAGAAGAGAAGGAAAATACCATTTACCATTACTACTATTAGAAGAGACGTAGATGAAATTCATGTGCTCTGTTCACATCAGATGTTTTTTTATGAGAATGGAAATTTTATACCAATGAAAACCTATGGCTAGATCATTTTTGAAAATTGTATGGACCAATTTGACAAATTCTCCCATTTCCTCTATGTAAAATCAGTATTTCATGTTTTCCACTCATTTCCCTTTCTTATGTCTTTTACTAATTGTCTTTATATTACAAAATGTTATTGAATTATTATTTTTGTTTTGTGCAGGTAATCGTGATAAAGTTATATTTTTTACCGCTCTAAGTGTAGCGGTAGGGGTTCTGTCTTGTGTTATATTCTTTGTATGCCATTTTCTGTGGAAAAAACATAAGAAAAAGAAAGATAAACAAGAAGTACTTGTAGAAACTGTAACATTACCAAATATTTCAGAACGAATTAATGAATTCTATAATGATGTTGAACCAGATCCTGATATAACTATTATTGATTCGTCAATTAGTGTTATTCCATATCATATTAAAGAAGATTATTTCCATAATATTCCTGCAGAGGTAAGTTTAAATGATAGATTGCATATTTATGAAAGTTTTATATTTATAATCTGTCCATAATCACTTTAATACGATATAGTGTTATAGATCTTTAAATTTAATTGAATTTACACACACGGTTTTACGAGCCTGAAATTAAATGTTGGGTTGATCTGTAGCAAGTAACAAGTAACTCCTGTCCAAACAATTTAAACTAACTACGGTAAACATTTCAAACCAGTACTAATATTTTTATAAGGAGATCTTTTTATTTACTTGCTTATGATGTCCTGACATCATAAACATTTCCCATCTCCGGCCTGTGGAGGAGGGTTTGCAGCCTCACAATGGAAGCATGGCAGCAAGAATGGCATGCCATGACTAAGGGAAAGACCTTGTATAGATTTATACAGGATCTGGGAGGATGGTATGCCTCTCCTTCATTTTTAAGGGCAACAGGAACCCGAGTGCTCTCAAACCATGTAAATTTAAACCAATATTTGTTTCGGTTCCACCTGGCAGCTGATGAGCTGAGTGTCTGCGGAGAGGTCCAGTCGAACGAACACATGATGTTCAATTGCCCAGATCTTGGGGGAGGCGAGAATTCAGGCCACCCTGAAACTTAGAGGTCAAGGGAAAAATTTGCCACTCACAAGCGGCGAGGCAATGTGGCGAGAGCCACATTGTCGGACCGTGTGGGAGTTCCTTTGATGCGGTTGCTCTGTTCAACCAACATCAGTAGTTCACCTAAAGGAAAAGACTCCTACCGCGCTGCTGTAGGAAGCTAACCGAGAGATATGGCTGGCTACCAGCCAGATTAAGGCTCCAAGTGCTTTAATGATAGACAGGTACTTGCTGGCATTCAGCAGCCTAAGCGTGGCAGTGAATTGCTGTCTGACGAGATAAATTAATTATTGATAGTCATATATGCTTTAGTAGTTGACTGGGTGCGCCTATCCAGTTTAGTGATATATGACAAATGGGCGGTGGGACGTGCAAGGGTGTGGTGTATGGTACCACTCCGCTCACACTTTTAGGTTAGCTCTAGGAGCTAGTTAGGACACTGGTTGCTAAACTGTTTTGCGGCTCAGTAGCCATTTGTGGCACAGACATTCGATCTTATGCTTTAGGGTGACCGAATGTGATGGTGGCAGGAGAAATACCAAGCAAACGATGATGTCCTGACAGTTACGTTTGCCAGAAAATTAAATGTTCAATAGAAAATTTGAAGTAGAAAACTTTCAAACAAAAGATCAGATCGGTTCAAAGATACAATTTCTTTTGTGTGTGTATATTTTTTTTAAAATCACTGTATGGTTCCTTCTTTAACCACATTTACGGTTCTGTTGATTTTATTACCAACAGCCCAATTTATTATCTATATGATAATTGTGAAAGCATCTTTCAGCACAAAAAGTAAAGAAAATAAAATTTGCTTGTATTCAAAGCTACTTCTTGTCAAAAATAACATAAAATCAATATTAAACTTAGTATAAAAACAATTATTGTAGATAATTATAACTATACGTAACTTTTTTTTATTGTAATTTACCTCATGATATAGTATTACATTATATATTATATAGCATTACAGTATTATATTATAGATTATTATAATGTAGATATTATAATATTATTGCAGAACATAGTATCATAACTATTTTGAATTGTTTCCTTTTTGTTAACACAAAAAAGGAGTTTTAGTGGGATTATAAAAGGATTAGCTATAATTTGATAAAACTGAAAATATGTAGCAAGTGAATAGGTTTTAATTTAAATTGTAGGAAAATTAGCTGTAAATTCAACATAAAATTAAGAAATTAGAATAGCTCAATATTTTTTTTTTTTTTTTTTAATAAATTAAGTTATACTCACACAGTCATTGAAATCTTCTTGTTCAAAAATTAAAAACTTTTTATTATAAATAAACATTTTATTTGTTTTTACCATAGTTTTATTTTTTAAACAAATGATAGTTCATTAATATGTATTCAAGATAGCAGATCTTTTAGAATAACTCCACTTGGAATGTGTCTGCCAGTATCTAACTCATTTTGGAATAAGCCACTTTTTATCCTTTATAACTGGGTTTTTTTGATTCTTTGCACTTTAATTTTTCCAATAAATTTCACTAATTATAAATAGGTAAAAAGTGACCAGTATTAATACAAGATAGATAATGTAGATCTTGACACATGAATCCAACTCAAATTATTCTGACTGGTTCCACTACCTTGATTTTTTTTCTGGGCGCACAAAAAGGGGTGTCTTGAGACGTAACTCCTACCTTGGGACATTTTAGCAAATCCTTAGTTTGTTTAATAATTAAAGCTGAAGTAATAAAAAATCATTATTTATTATTTATTCAAACATCTTCAGATAATTTAACCGTGGCAAATACCAACCTAATGGACTAAAGTCTGTGCATAGGTCTGAGTTACTGTTTGCATCCAAAAAGAAAAAAATACTGAAGAATAATACTGCTATAAATATGTATTAAGAATACAAAAGCAACAATATTATAAAAAAATGACTATATATTAAACACTGATGATAATAATACTTTTTTTTTTATTGGTTCATCTGCTTACAATGAACTCATACGGGACAGAAAGGGCCAGGTAACAAGGAATGATAGGGTAAATCAATTTACAGAATAACAGAACAGTTTTAATAATCTTTGTATGCTGTCTGTATCATGTCAATATTAAATTAAAACGTAAGTCATAACTTATAAGCTACAAATATAAAACTAAATTTCCTAAAAACTAAATGCCCTAAATGTGTAAACTAAAAACATCTTATGTCATACCCGATAAGAGCTTGTCACACTTAGAACTACAAAAGTATAAAAACTAAATAAGTTGTACATACGGAAAGAGAATCGATGTATTTAATATCTCTTTTATTATTTCATTTTATTTTTTATAATTATACGTATAAAAATCGATGAGATCTGGACATTTCATTGTAACACTTATGAGACTAAAAATAGGTTTGATTGTGTTTGTATAAAATTTTTATTTCTTAACTGACAACCTAAAACTTGAAGTTCAACTGACATTTTTTGACTGTTCAGACTATATAGTACTCAGTTGAAGAAAAGTAAATCATTTACAGCACGTAATGATACCATTGTTGAGAAGTGTAACCTTATTAATATTAAATAATAATATTTATAATAAAGAAAATAGGATGAACATAATGTACTGCTGTACTTCACAACCTTCTGTCTTCCATTTATTGAACAACTGAAAATAAGATAGCCTAAAGCTTACAGATTTTAGATAAAATATATAAAAATATAATAACAATGTAGAAAAAGGGAAAGAGAAAAAAGATACAGATGAATATATCTAAATTATTCAAATATAATGACCCTTTCTGCTTTATTCCTAGCTAAATTAGTATGCAGTCAGTAATTTTTTTAATGAAAGTTTTCACAATGTAAAAGTTTTCAGATCTGTTTATTCAACCAAATACTACATTTGTATATAATCGACTGAGGTTAATAAGTAACCTGTGTGTGGTAATTGTATACAATTACATGTGTGTAATTGAAAACTTGCAAGCCAAAAATACTAAAATTTAAAAACATAATAAATATATCATTTCTTAATAATAATAGTGTGTACATAAAATTTTATTTTATAGAAATAATTTTTATTGGCCCATATTTTCAGTTTTTGTTTGATAGGAACTTTATTATTAGATGGTATTTTTATATTATTTGGCAGGCTATTAAACAGCCTAATTGTTGCAATAAAACTATCTTCTCCACTAATAGTTTTAGTAATTTTTGACATCAGTGTATTGATTCTAGTTATGCTATTTGAACTTTAATATACGCCTTGGAGATCAATGTAATGGGATTTTCTAAAGTTTCAAACTAAACTGCTGTACTAGATTCATCAGATAATCATCCAATGCAAATTTATTTTTTAATATTATTTTTAATATTCTATTCTACAATCTTTGAAGGAGATGAAATTTCCAATATAAAAGTATCACCCCAAGCAACTATCCCATATTTTTTAATACTATAATAGAAGCCATAATTAGAATGTTGTGGTTGGAATAATATTGAAAAATTTATAGAAAATAAAAAATAAATTTTTGGTTTTGTACACTTTCCATCTAAAATTATAGTCAAAAATCACTCCCAAGCATTTACACTTTTTTACTCTTTTAAGCACTTGACTGTTAATTTTCACTAAAGTGTTGTTAGTGTTAACACTAACACAATAACTTCCAAATGTCATGCGAACAGTCTTATTGATATTCAACAATAAGCCTGTTGAACGCCAGCCACCCAATAATCACATCTAGATACACATTCAGTTTGTTCATTGCATCAGACCAAGTATCAGCTGTTGAAATTACAGCAGTGTCATCAGCATAAGAAATTAAAGGTCTCAGGCGGCACAGCACCAAACACATCATTGATATGCAGAAAAAATAATAATAATAATAGACTAAGTATTGTTCCTAGGGAACTCCTGTTTTCATATCATAAAATTCACTCACACATTCATTTAGCTTCATCTTTTGTTTTCTGTTCATAAACAGCTATTCAGTAATTCAAGTTTATTCCCTCAAACCTTTTAACAATATAATTTTTCTAACAAAATCTTGTGAACAGTGTCAAATGCTTTTGCTAACTCTAAATATGTTACAATACTAGGTTAACTTCTATCTATTTTATTATATATCATGTTTGTGATATAGTCCAAGGCATTATGATTCAGCAGACACTTAAAGTATAACACTGTAAATTATTCCTTTTGTTGATGTACATATGTAGTGTTTTGTAACTGTTATTATTACTTTTGGAATTTCTTATGATGAATAATACTTTCTATAGCTTTAAGGTCCATTTTGATGTATTTTAAATCCTATTATTCTTATTTTTGGGTTCATTAGCTGCTGTTTCTCAATTTTGAATAAACCAGATAACTTCTTTTGTAATATTCTTTCTGCTTGACTAGTACTCTCTTCATTCATGCAATTAATAATAAGCTCATTGTTATTTTTTTTATAATCAATTTCTTTTTTTTATAGTTTTTTCCTTGGTTAGAAAATGTGTCACATATTTCATCATGTTTATATTATAATTTATCTTTAAACCGGGTACTTGGTTTTATTGAGCTTATTATTCATAATTGTCAAGAAGGAATCATGTTTCAAGATTGTTAATGGAAATATTTAGCATCCAATTTTAAAATAGACTGGTACAGCCCTGAGCAATACCAATGTAAAACATTTTTTATCAGAATGCTGAACAAATGTACTATTTAGATTTAATTGTTTGCATTAGTTTAGTAAAATTAGTTTTATTGATTGCGGTTATCTGTTTGACACCATCATCCTCTTCCTTGTATAATCAAGATGGAAACATAATTTTTGATTCTACAAAAAAAGAATCTAAGGAAAAAGTGTTTTGTTTTTTTACACTAAATCCTTCAATATTCTTAAAATGTTATTAAATTTTTTTACCATTATTATTGCAGAGAAATTAGAGTTTTGGATGCAATTTTATGATATAGTAATGAAATAATGAAAATATAGTAAGTATCAGAGTTTTTATTGTATTTTGTCTACTTCTAATAGTTATCAGATTTCATGTTGGTAATCAGAAGAGCAACATTTTTACAGTACCACACTTTCCTATTAATAATACAAGTAGAAATTTTTATTTAACTTTGTTTTACTATTTATACATATACATTCTGTATGTGTGTTAAATTAAACTTTTAAATTATTAATGATTCTCCTTCAAATTATTGGAATTGTTTTTCCAAAGGCCTTTCAGCAGTGTTCCCTCTAATTTTTAGTGACCTATGTGGACATTTTTTTGTGTGTGCAGTTTTTTCAAAAATAAAAAGTCTTTGTGCAGCAATGAAAAATCGGCTTAAGGAGTGAATAGATATAGAATTTAATAGTTTTTAATAGAAGTATAATGTTCAACGCTAGCCATATTGATAACAGAGAACTGGCTTGGGGACGCCGTCTTCTTCATTTAGTCTTGTGTGTATTCATGTGAGGTTGTGTTAGTTGCCAGGCCAGCTGCTGCTGTTGGCGCAGAGTGGACCTCATGATGCGCCGGCCTAATGCGCACCAATGACTCTCTCCTGCTAAATAAAGAAAACTTTATTGCAAAATATTAACTAATAATCCTTTTCTTTTACTAATAAAATTAAACAAAAAAAATTAATAAATATCAAGTAAATAAAAGTAAAAATATAAAATACAAATAAAAATAATCTACGCTTAGAAATTAAATTAAATAATTTGTAAACTAATTGTCAACTATCGGGAGAAAGTCGCCATGTGCACCATCATTGATCCACTCTGCACCAACAGCAGCTAAAATAAAAATGTGAGCACGTAACGTCGAACAAATAAACTCATGCACCATCCTTTTTTATGAAAACTAGGAAAAAGGCGGGTCGTAGGCATGCCTTTACGGAAAGCTTCAAAATCCTAGACATTTCTGCTGCTTCTTGAATTGTGATTTTTGTTAACACAGCCTAATCCCATAGTTTTCCTTTTTTATCCCCAACCACAAATACAATTTTAGATAAATCATTCATATCTAAAGATATAAATCGTTAAATGAATGAATCAATCATGCGTGCGCGCAGTAATCTGGCGCACACATGGTCCACTCTGCGCCAGTAGTAGCTAAAATAAAAATGCGAGCACATATATCAGAGAAGCAAATAAACCCACACACCATCCATTTTATGGGAAAGATAGACTTTTCTCTCTTGTCTTTTGTTTTTAACCATTCTGAATAAACTTGATCTGTATTAATATTATTTTCATTATTTACACAAGATTTTACTCTCATCAAAACATCCAAGTGAAATTCTTTTAATCAATTTCTATGTTTTGTTTTAATTAAATCCATTAAACTAAAGCCCTGCTCACAATCTGCACTACTGACCAAAGAGGTACCTCCAGATAACTAATATAATTTTGACAATTTCTTAAATTGTTCATTATGCAAAGAAAACATTACCAAGTTTACCAAATCTTTTATTTGTTTCAATTTAATTTTTTCGCACATAGCGTATTTAAAGTCATTATATTTTTCTGATATCTTCATCAAAAGTGTTAAATTTTAAGTACAATTTCTCCATGCTTGATAATACATAACCAAAATCACAAGAACTGTTACATCAAAGGATATCCAATGCCTCATATTTTGGAAATCTTCTAAATTTTTGCATAGAAAATCAATAAATTTTAACTTATCACTTGTATTTACTACAATATTCTAGTCAGTAGCTTTTTGGAAAAGCGTGCTCAACTTACTGCTCCAGGCAGTGTTGCCAGTGGATGAGCAAATTGACAAGCATCGAGTGATGTTAGCTCTCGACACTGAAAAATTTGACATAATGTGCACCATGTTCTTCTAAGATTGTATTTATAATTTCTAAATTAATTTGAAATTCAATGTTTTCTAATTTCTTTAAACGGAATTTTGAATTACATCATCTTTATCTTCATTAAATTACTTAATTAATGCTTCATAATTACTAACTATTGCCTTTATAGCTAAATTCCTTGATAAACGGATCATCTCATTGATGGCTTTGATTTATAGCTTCATTTTCAGAAGCATCAATAATATCTTTAAATGTATTTCTGTTCATTGTAGATCTTGAGAGTAGAGTATAAATAGTTTTTACCACAGTGTCAATTATCTTTTGTCACTTAACATCTTTCCAAGTGCCAGAAATCCGTGCATCAGAAGTGCATCTTATCAAGCATTGTGTTGCACATCTTCACGAATGCAACAACACAATGTCCTTGAACCAAATGTGATACACTCTGTTTTGATTTAGCTGCTACACTATTTCTTTTTCTCAGTATCACAGAAGCTGTATCAGAAGTAAACATAATGATGAGCTTTTGTAAATTAATCTGGTTGTCTATATAAAATTGTAAAATTGCAGAAACAATTGAATAGGAATCACAGGACTGTAATTGGGTTATTCCACCAAAACTAGTTTTATATTGTTTAGATTTTCTAAATTTAAAATATAAAATTAAACATTTTGTTATAAAAACATTTGTACTTTCATTAAAAAAAAATGAAAATCAGCCATTTTAATTTCATTTATTATCTCTTTTTTTGCTACTGTATTAACTACTTCTAAAAATGAAGAGGCATCATTTTTACTCTGCCAACTTTCTGGTATTTTGACGTACTTTGTCATGTGGTTATTTATCTCTTGAACCGAAAGCAAAGAAACAATCAGTTTTACTGCCAGTAATAAACTATCAGTTAAAATTTTTACTTCCTCAAGATTTGATTTTTTCGTTTGCGGACATCTGGGATTTCATTTCATAGACGTACTAAACCAACTGCTATTAATAAATTTTTACCTTTTTAATTTTTGCACACTTTCTGAGTGTGATTTACTAACGGCATTTTAAAAAGTCTAATTTCTAAATACCATTTTGTTACGGGAATTTTCCAGTAAGAAAATTATTATGTGCCTGTCCACATTCCACCCTGTCCACCACGACAATAAACACAAATTATACCATTTTCTTGACAAAACATAAATATTTCTTTTAACTGAATTCGTGTTTTACTGTCTTTTCAGAGAATCAATTTCCACAAATTCATTAAACCATTCAACTTTAAATTCGTTATCCGTTTTTTTCTTTTTAAACTTCTTTCCATTTTTAACACGATAATTTAGGGTTTTGGTAATTTAATTTATTAATAAACTTAGACGCCAAACTCTGAACCCAAATGTTATTATTAAACGAACACTTAATATTGTTTAACACGTAAACTAATTATTTATTGTACCGGTTATTTTAATAAAATTATTTCACTGAAACACTGATAAAATTAATATTTAATGAAAAATTCGCATAATTATGATTTTAACATAAAAAAGTCATTAGCTTAAATGATGATGAAATCTTATGTACATGTGCACAGTAAGCATGACAGAGATTCCCAGAATTAGCTGCGCAGCTATCAAATGAGCACCACTATTCCACGGCATCCCAGTCACCACTGATGTTGCCATCTACTTTATAGTTGGTAATTTGAACTTAAAACTAACACCTAAATTTTATATTTTTTTAAATTTTTTAGTCATCTGCACGCAAAAACATTTTGTGCATGCAAATATTTTTTATGTGCACTATGTTTAAAATCATGTGTGTACGCACACCCAAGAGGGAACACTGCTTTCAGATCTTGTATTTATCAGGACCTTCTGCAATAGAGTTTCCAGGTGCTGCTGTTGTTAAAGGTGTTCATGTTATAAAAAGTAATGCTCCTTAAATTTACAGTTAAATCATATATTCAATTTATGTTATATATTTTATTTTATATTTTATTTTATTGCTAAACAAAATATGTTTAGGAATAAATTATATTAATAATGTTAAACAAAATATTCTCTGACTTCATACTTATGAAAAGTCCTAACCATTTTAAAATTGGTATAATTAACAACACTTCTGTTGAAAATTTCATTAAAGAAGAAGCTGATAATCAACTCCAAGAGGTCTTTGGAAAACAAGTTCCTTTAATTTGAAAGTGAAGTCCTTTACCATTTTTAATCATTTTGAAATAACATCATACTTCATCATTCTCTTCAATGAATAAAATATTAATGTATAATCTATTATTATCTTCAGGTGATGAAGCACAGCGAAGAAGGAACAAAGCCAAGAAGTTTAGGACTAAGTAAGTATTACTACTCATGACCTCTTGACTCTGAAGACGTCGCACAAATCTTAGATATTAAATAAAGTTTTTACTCTATCGCATCAAGTTTTCAGTCGCTTATGTTTTTAGGTTCAATAAACATAAACATTTTCAGAATATTTGTTCAATAAAAGTAAGTTGAACTGATATATTTATGACATCATTATTTAATTTGGCCAACCAAATGGTGCAGTACTGGCTTCTAGACCACTTGTTCCAAGCAAGGGTCTGGTATTTTTTCACATTTTGTTTTATTCATTGTCTCATCTTCATTTTTTAAATACATGCAAAAGCATATTCAAGATCATCCACAAAAAAAAAGAAGTGTTTATTGTATTTACATTCATACTCTTTACTCTGTTATCGGAATTTTAAGGTACTGCATCTGTTAATACCAATTATTTTGCTGTTATTTAATTATTCTTACATATTTGTGTTTTTAGTAAAGGAGATGTGTTACTGAAAAGTGTACTGAAGCGGGAAACATAGGTCAGGAAAAAGAGAATCTACAGATAATTGCTTCCCCAAAATTTAAAAGTAATACATGGTGTTGAACAATTGTTGGTTTTAATTTAGGGAACATTCAATTATCACATAAACATCTTAGAGGACTGAGTTTGCCACTTTGCTTACTTTTCTGGCAAGAGGAGGAGATGTTTATTTAAGATAAAATAGAATAAGCAAAGTCAATGAAAGGGTATTATCAATTCTAATAATATAAATAGTTTTATTATGTCTAGAGATTGTCCACATACATTTCATAGCATTTGATTATCGTAATCCTCTAAGGAAGTTATAGAAACATTCCAAAAATATTATAACAGTTTGTATGATACTACAACTTAAAACTCATATATCTGTTCATCAAAATTATCCACATATAATTTTTTAACTATTACATTTGAGTAGTAATATACTCTGTTGCTTCATTTATGCTCCGATATCTGATTAAAAAAATATTGCATAATTAAACAAGACTGTTTTCAATTTTGGTATGTATGTATGTACACTTGGATTTTCAACTGTTAAATTCATAGATCCAAAGGGTGCGAAATCAATATAGTATACTATGTAATAAATAACTTTTAATCTTAAGATAAATACAAATAATAATTAAATAGAAATTTATATAAGCTAAGGAGAAATATAATATTTGCTAATAAGGAGGAGGTAGAAATCATGAAAAAAGAACTTAGATAATTCATGAATGGGTCTTTATCAAACTTCAAAAATTTACATAAAACACAAAATATAAAAAGATTTTCTCAAAACTTACAAATTTACATTTATATATACTGTATTTGATTATTAATTTATTTTCTATAAAATTATAAATTCTCTTTTGAAATAACAGATAATCAAATTTTATTTTTTGTACTGGTACTTATGAAGTTTTTAAAATAAAAAATTATAGTAATTTAAAAAAAATAAAAATATTTAAATGACATTGAAATGATTACAGAATGTTCACAACCTTTGAATATTCATAATTTAGTGACTGACTTCACAGTTAATTGTCTTCTTTTCTTGCATTCAAAATTTTTTTTAATTAATAAAAAATTTAATTTAATATTGAATAGAGATGGAGCATACATTAAGCCAGAATGGAAATGAACGAATACAGCATGGTGTTTAGATATAATTATAACAACTAGACGTGTTAAAAGGTGCAACAAAGTAGTTCCAAATTGTCTTCTTTGTAAATGAATACAAAGCTAATCTTAATTATTTACAGTAAACATTAGCTTGATATCTTGATTAAGTTAGTTTAAAAACATACATGTCAATATCCAATTTTTCAAAATATTTAAGGAAGATTTGCCAATCAAAAATTAATATACTGCGCAATAGTTTCCAAATCAAAAGTGAGTACAAGCAATAAAAAATACCCATACAACTACTATTGGAGAGTGCTAAAGGTGGTACTTATTTACATACAATCACTTTAAACAATCGTGTCTGTATAAAGTTGTAGTATACAAAATTTAACTTTCATTTATGCTTACCAGATTCTTTGACTGCTTTAAAAATGTGTAATATTTTAGTTTGCTTTTTAATCATCAATATAATATTTATGAATAAAATCTGTCAATCTATGTGGCAGAGTGGTAGCATCTCAGCCTTTCGACTGGAGTTCCCGGGTTCAAATCCTGGTCAGCTATAGCATTTTTCATACATTACAAAATTTCCATCTCCATATTCCCCACACAAGATACTGTGGCGAATTAATTCATCAAGAAAAAAATTCAGATCTCACAAAGATAAAATAAAAAGCAAAACCTGAAAAAAACAAACGCATTAAAAATTGATAATGCTAGCTGTAGTGGTTCCAATGAAAACTTGAACTTAATATGAACATATTTAACAATGCAGATGGTAGGGCTGTGTCTATTCCATAAATAAAGACACTTCAGAATTGCACACTAGGATTTTGTTTCAAATTGTGAGATAAATTATTTTTCAGAATCTTAAACCACTTGACTTTTGATCATAAAAAAGTATGAAAGAAGCAATTTTTGTTAGATCTCTTTTTATGCATGACAAGTAAGGATGAGCAGTAGATTCTGAGAGGCTGTTTGAAATTAAATCTTTATTAAGTTTATAATCTTAAAAAAAAAAATTAAATTAAATTAAAAATTAAATAAAAATAAAGTAAAATAAAGTTATTTTATTAATTAAAATAAAGTTAAATTATAAATTGTATCATTTGAAATAAGATTATCATTATATTTAATGACAATAATTTAAATATCACTTTTAATATATTATGTAATTGCAATATCAAATAAATATGATAATCAGTTTTATACATAAAAAAATATTGAATTAGAAAATTTATTTATTCTCCTTAATAAAGTTTAACTTAATGTCATAAAATAATGTAAATTTATTACTAAATAATTTTTAATTTTATTACACTTCACATATTTATTTCAAATTTTTATCCCTTTCAATCCTACATTTACAATATTTAGCAAAACGTATTTTTGATGTAAATTTCAGATTAAATATATTTTAAATGACTTTTAAGATACTAAAAATTTATTTTTCATTACCGGCTGTCAAAATAATTTAATGGTTACAATTGTGTACATCAGGTCTTTATAGTGATATTAATTGCTACAGCTTTGATATGTTATTTCAAACACTTAGTAAAAGAATATTAATATTATTTATTACTAAGTGAATTACTATAAAAATATCCAAGTTTATTAGTTAAAATAGTTTCTAAAATCTAAAATAATTATTATATTGATTATTAATTCTGAATATCAAAACAAAATTCGCTAGAAATCTGAAATCAAGTGAGAGAATACTGAAATACTAATGAAAAAATGTATATTATAAATTTTTGATAATTTTCTTTCTTATAACCAAATAAAATTGCTTATAATATAAATTGTCTCTAATTGACCTTAAGATCCACTGACCAAGATATAAAAAATAGACCGACTCAAAAGTCTGTTGTAATTAAATATTTGGTTGTCTATTTTGTATGAAAATTCACAAAACAATTTTTATTTTTGGTTAGACGTAAATGAACATTACACTTCATACAAAAAATTCTTCATCTTCCAGTACATTTTGGATATTTACGTCATCAAAGTGCACTTCTTCAAGAGGTAATTTTTCACCTGGGTTACGCTGTATTACTTGAGTTGTTGGAGATGGCACACTACTAGAAAGACTACGTTTTCTTTATCTCTACATTTCTACCAACCAAGAGTAAGCCATCCACAACTTGAATTCTGAATTCAAGAAGATCCATAATCTTTTTTGGATTGATCCCAAAACTGCAGTCTATTTTATATTCATTCTACTCTTGCAAGATAGCCATGTCAATACCATAAGCCTCACATGGTCACTTTCTGGATGTAATGAAAATCCTATAGTAACATGCACTGGTTAAATAAATCACCCCACCCATACTATGATTATAATTCTTTACAATTTCAGGTCAATCAACTTCAACATACCTGTTTTGTGACTTATCCCATCATTTTACTTTATCAGTATTTCTAGTGCCAACAAAATTTGAAGTAGTGACAACACACTTGTTGTTAACCTAATTTACTACCATTATGTTATCTAAACTGGTCATTTCATAAGAAAATCCCCTCTCTTTTTTCATTGCCTCTTTATCAGAAAGTAGAGATGACTAGATATCCTGTTTGACCATTCAGTGCCTGCAGTCCTAATTTTCGTTTGTCGCAGCACATGAAATAAATTATAAGAAGCAAAATAATTGTCTTTAATACAACACTTGGTACTAACCCAGAAAGTTTTAAATTATCAGGAGAAAGCTTAGTAGTTTTACCCTGGTAAATAATGAAATCGTAATACATGTGTCTTAACACATAACATAAATATTTTTATTCCCCATGGGTTTATTTTTCACATACTGCTTTGATACCATTTTGCCCGTAAATGGTACCATGACTTCATCCACACTTAATATATCTTCTACTTGTAACTCCAAGCAACGTTTACGAATAGATTCATAAAGAGAACGGACCTTATAAAACTTATCGGTACAGTTATGAGGAATATCTAAACTATTTACAAGGTGCAAATTATTTCGAAGCTCAAAAATCTCGCTAGAGACATGTTTTCTGAAAATGTAATATATTTTATTCTTAAATCCCATACATTTTGACTCTAGGAGCTTTGTAAATTGCTGTCACAATATGTAAAGCAAGTAATGTTTTTATTTCATTAGTATTAGTATGTTTAAAATTTCCTTTTCCTTGCTGCAAAGTATATAAATTGAACATTTCAGCCATTAATCCAAATAATTCTTCAGGGACATACTTATAAAAATATGAAAAGGAGATGACACAGCTTCTACCCCAGACAAATCTAATTCTGCCTATTTGTCATCAAATTTATCAACTGTTTGATGCCCCACTTAACAGTCTTTTTATTTACAATTTGAAACTCAGATCTATTTTCAGAATAATTATCTGATCACCATTTATGTTCACATACTTTCTAGCAATTTCATGCCTATCAGAAACTGCATCTACAGGAACATCTCCAGTTTTAAAGCAATGGTTTCTTCAAATATTTCATGTTTTATCTAACCAATTAGCACCAGTCCTGATTTTCTTTTTTGGAGTGATAATTTTTTCTATAACTAATACATTTTCATCAGCATCATCATCCTCAGCATAACTCAGTTCAGACAAATTTCCATTGAAAAATAATAAATCTGAATTTTCAGCAAAATTTACCCTTTGTATTACATCAAATAAATAATTATGACTATCATTACTCATATTTTGCTGGTTTTGGTTCGTATTCAATAATAACAAACAACATAATGAAATAAAACCACAATAAAATAATACTAAGAGGATTGCAAACAAAACATGAAAACTGTAGGTTAGCATAAATAAACTTCTACTAAGTCCTGTTGGCTACAATTGTATCCATTAATTATTCAGCAATACAATTATTTTTTATACCAATATTCAAGATCAATATAATAATTTACAAGTAATACAGTATTTACAATTAATATTGAAATAATAACCACACCCAAAATATAAAAAAGAAAACAGAAAACTATAAGAAAAACAACATGTGTAACCTCATAACCATAAACTTGTCTAGTGTACATTTCTATAAAAATAAATGTATACAATCATATCCAACAGTTCCCAACTGAGAATTTTCATTTTAATGTACTTATTTTTACTGCTAAAGTTTATGTACACAATTGTAACTGCTGGGTCTGAAAGGGTTAAATAAATATTATGAATGTATTTCATCAGTTTTGAGCACTCATCAAAATTTTGAATTGAATTGTACATTGGTTTGAATATATAAATAATGATCTATGTAAATAAAACTGTTTATACTTAACAAATTAATACATACTGTTTTTAAGTGGATAGATGTTGTAGTACCTTATTTATTCAGTTATTTTAATACATCATCATGTTATCTAATCATCTATCTCACTTCTTCCTTTAAACTTCCTGCCGAACCTAAACTATATCTATAAGAATATTAAGTTCTACATACCATGATTTAGTTTAATTCAAATTAAGTTTGATGAAAACAAACTTATGAGTGATGAAAACATTTTTTCTCAGTCTTCATTCTCTACACTGCTTCATTTTTAAAACCATTTGCTGATAGCACTAATATAATAATTTCTGTCGTCTGAGAAATATGCAATGAAAAATGTTTTCCATTACTTGGTACTGACTAGTGACAAAGACCAGTTTTTTAATATATCAACTGCTACAATAGATTACATTTTATAAGGAACTGGATGACTGTATTTCTCGAGCAGCCATCTCTGCCATGGTTTAGCTTTTTCAAAGAGACAGAATCCTTGACATTTCTACAAACATAGTCGCTATCCTGCTAAGCCATGATGTAGAAGATACCTGCATGATTCTTCAAATGCAATCAGAGTGATAGTCGATCCAGTTCCCGTAGTACTCATCTAGGAAAAAAAAATAAAAATAAGGAAAGGGAAGGGGTCAAACAGCATACAAAGGGATTGAATCTTTTTTGGTGTCTTGCTTAATAAGACACCAAAATCTCTCTTATTTATCATTAAGGGACCTGGGTCCCTTAATGATAAATAAGCTCGTTAGCTAATAGAATAGCTGAAGAAAGTAGTTGTTGCCAATCGAAAATTGTCAGTTTCATTTAAACTATATGATTTATTGATCTGTAATGTTAATGTAAAAATTATAATTATTATGGCATGCTCAAAAGTTAAATTAGAAAACTAGACTGCATTCCAAAAGCTGTTTATAAAAGAAAATTCACTCAAGCTCTAAACCTAGTCAGCCATTTCTATTGCTAAACAATCATGAATAAATATTATTGGAAACTTTTTTAAAATCTGTAAAAACATTAATTAATTAATGAAAAAATAAAAAAACAAAGAAATAATAAGCAATATTTACTAAATAAACAAACCTTATGACAAACTATTTAGCAAGTATTTTTAGCCATGTTTTAGAATAAGAATAAAAAATAAAAGTAAGAAATATATAAATAACTTATTGCTGTTCTAGGGAATCATTAAATTGAAAAGTGTTTTATTTCACGTATAAACCTTTTAACCTTGTCCTGAAAGAAAACAATTTAATAATAATGTTAATTAAAAAAATCTATAAACCAATATAGTTGATGAAATAATAATGGATAAGACTTTATTTTCATCCATTTTCAATGTTAGAGCAGCCTTTATTGTAGTGGATTACAGAGCAAACCGACTACCACTTTATCTGGAGGCTTGTCAGACAATCATGAATTTTATTAAACATACAGCTAAGTTCAACAGCTTTACTAGAAAGTCATGAAGAGCAATATGGCTTCAGAGCAGGGAGGTTCACGATCGGCGATCAAGAGGACCACGATCAAGGAGGTCGTGGGATAATGCAGCAGCCGACACCTGGAGGACCAGAATGATACCAGTAATGATCCTCCTGGATGTAAGAAATGTCTTTAACTCCCTTAGCTGGGAGTCAATTTTCCAGCTGCTGGGGGAGTGGGGCAGAGAAGGTACTTGAGAAGAATGGTCCAAAGCTATTTAGATGAAAGGAACTTCATCTATAAACTTGGAAGTTCGGAGCTGTGGTTTTGTTCCACATGCAGGGTGTGCTCCAAGGATCAGTCCTGGGTCCCCTGCTGTGGAACATGGTATATGATGGGGATCTGAAGCTGCGTTATCCGGACGGCATGACTCCAATTGCTTATGCAGACGACCTCGCCCTCATCGTAGTAGCAAGGACCGAGGAAGCAGTTATTGAGGCGGCTAATACTGCAATAGCTACTATTTGAGAATGGATGCGAGACAGAGGTCTGCAGTTATCGCAGGAATAAATGACATACATTAATATGACAGGGCGACGAGTGCTGGAATCCATAACAATACGCATAGAGGGTGAGGCGATCCAAACACAGGACACTCCCAAGTACATGGGTGTCTGGTTGGACCGCCCCACGTTCGTAAGACGGTAAATAAAGCTGAACTGTTGGTGAAGAAGCTCACTAGACTACTCACTGATGTTAGAGGACTCCGGGCATTCAAAAGAAGATTATATATCCACGTAGTGAACTCGCTGTTATTGTGCGGGGTTCCCGTGTGAGACAGAGCCTTAGAAGTGGAGTGCAACAGACGAATACTCGAGGTGGTACAGAGGCGTATTGCTCTCAAGACCATCTTGGCGTACGCCTCTGTATCAACGGAGGCGGTAATGGTTGTGGCGGGAATTCCGTCTCTGCAGCAACTAGCCAAACAATGTGCTCTAAGATATGACGGCAAATCAAGAGAGGAAGCACAGGCTGTTTTAATGTGTGATTGGCAATGCAGATGGCATTTGTCCACCAAGGGCAGGTGGACACATCGGCTGATACCCGGATCGAGGTGTGGGTCGGGAGAAGGTTTGGCGAGACCAACTTCTGGCTCACACAGTTCTTGATAGGCATGGGATCTTTAGGAGCTACCTGTGCGGCCGGAGAAGAGCGGAGGATCCCAACTCCCCTTATTGTGGGGATCCTGACACACCCGAGCAGATGGTATTCCAGTGCCCAAGATGGAGGTGCAGAAGCGAGAGTGTATAGTGAACACGGGAGAGTCCATAGTAGAGACCTTGCTGTCAAGTGTGGAGAATTTTCACACTATTGCAACGTTCGTTTCGGGGATACTAAAAGAAAAGAAAGGAAAGCGAGGGGGTGAGAGACAGCCTGTAAACTACGTTCAACGACTGGGGCTGGAGTCGTCGTCTGTCCGTGGGAACGTGTTACACGCGTGGACGGCAGCAATGGAGGTCGGGGACTCGAGCCCCTGAGTTACTAACACCAAGATCCGGCAGGGGTTCTCGGGGTTACCCCTGTTTGAGGCAGGCTCAGAAGCCCAAGACCCAGTTGTAGAGGTAGGACAACTGGGAATGGTGTAGCTGGGCCTGACTGCCTGCCCTCGTGATTAGAGGCGAAGGTACTTCCCGAAGCTGTGTGATGCTTTAATGCATATCCAGCTCTGGGAAGCAAGAGAACAGAAATAAAAATAAAAACTATTCAATGTGAGTGTTTGACATAAATTCCTCATGGCAATTTCTGCAAAATTTAGAAGAATTGTACTTAAGTGGGAATATTTTAATATTGGAAGAAACTTTTTAAGGGGTTGTCTCTTACAGCGTTGTCAAAACGTTGTTACAATGTTTTGATAAGGAAGCTTCATCTGTAGTAATAATCCAAAAGTGGAAAAAAGGCCCTTTTTTCCACAGGTCAATCACAGTTGACCTGGACATTTCCAGTTGATTGAATAGCTCCGATATTATTGAGTAATCCTATTTATTAAGACAACCACCAAAGGTCTTCAGAGCTGAACATTCCCCTTTCAACACTAGAAAATAATGAAAAAATATCTTTTTAAATCCTTTAACCTTGCTTGTGTTAATGAGCTTTCTGATTGAGACATGGCTTTAAGGGAAACCTGTATTTAAGTTTTTCTTAGACATCTCCCAATGATCAGTCACAGAAACTAGTTTTCTTCTCTGACAAGTGTACCATTTACCTCAGTAATAGATCTCAGGATGCATACTTTTGGTGTAAAGAAAATCCTCATTATTATAAATAAATCACAGACTGCCCATTACATGTAATGATGTAATAACTAAAACCATCTAACAGGCCCATACTTTTTTTAAGGAAATGTTAACAGCAATTCATACTTTAACATGCTTTAAAATTATTCTATTCCTCAACTTTGATAGATTGGCTGGGAATTAACTGCCATTTACAACATGACGGAACCACCTCTTAATGCTCAGTTTGTAAGGGAAATTTTAAATTAAAATTTTAAAGGGTGGTGGATTGGTAAATATAACTCCGAAATTCAGTAGCTCCCTAGAAATCAAGATTTAACAACCTGTGATAACTCCCTTTGGAGCTTAATCAAAGACAAAATTTCCTGCTTTCAACTAAGGAATGTTGATGAGTGAAAAATGCTATCAGGGACTGTTTTTATGACTTTGATCCTTTACATGGAAGAAAATATATAAACACATTTGGCAAATGATAAAGTGTATGAAGACAAAGGAGGATCACATATAGATATAATTAATGTTAAATTATATTAATAAACAATTCATGTTTATTTCTTTCCATGGAAACCAACTTTGTAGTCAATCTGTCAGTGTAAGTTATCTTTCCTTCTTCCTATAAGGAAGAAATTTACAACTTTATACGCAAAGACTATGTAGCTCAGTCCTGTTTATTACTTATGCTTAACATATATGTTTCCAATGTATGTAAAACAGAATTTTTTCTCTAGACTTTGCTCTTAAAAGATACTTATGTTCACCAGCAAACTAATGGTTTTTGAAAATTTCAGAAAACTTGATAACAAAAATAGTTCATAGTGTTTAAAGAAGTCAAAAATTTAACATTTTGTTAATGATGTACTACATCATAATTGATTATGAATTTTATTCCATTGTAATAAAACTGAGAAGAGAATTGTACGTATATATGGGGATATAATGATGAAAACACCATCTAAATAATTATATTTAGGAGACATATTAAGTTAAGAGGGAAGAAATTTGTGAATTTTTGTAGAAATTTTCTTCCAAGGAAAATTTACTTCATTTGAGAGTACTGAAGAATAAATTTATTTAATTAGATAAAGTTCTCAAAGAAAAAAAGAGAGGATTGTCAGAAACCTGGTCATTTATTTTTAACAAAAAAAATTTAATTATTGTTTATTGCTGCAATGTATTAATGAAATATCCAGGTTTTATTACAAAAATGTTGAAAATATTCAAGGAAAATTATGGTGGTGTTCAGTATTCACAATTTGAGGAGAAGGATGCAGTCTGGTTGTACCCTCCTTCACTTCTATACCCTGCCCAAATGAGCCATATTCATTTATAGATTGACATGAATATGGACTGCTTGTAAATTTTTAGTTAATAATAAAAATAATAATTTGTAAAAAAATACTGGATAATTCAGTCATGATAGTTTTAGAATTAGCACGTATGGCAAGTACATTGCCATAGCATGTGCAACTGTTTAAGAGAATAATACATTATGTTTCTACAAGCACATAATGTTTTAAAATACCACTTATAATGTTACAACAAATTTTCAAAACGGCCTGTCAAATAGTTCAATATATGTTGAATAAGTACTTTCAAGCTGACTGAAAAAAAATTACTCAATACTTGAAACATTAGGTTTACTATATGTGCTTTTCTTATATCTGTTGTAATCAGAATTAAAGCTGTACATCTGAGCAGCTGTTACAAAGTCTGTTAATTTCCTTATGTCACTATGATAATGATGTCTGATAAAAAGTAAGACAATAATTCTGCAATGAGACTCCATACACTTCCTAGCCATGTTTTTTCATAGAAAAACATTCACTTTTGAAAGCTTTATCATTGGTTAAAATTCTATTTTTTAGAATGTACAAGGATACAATACATATATACAGTATATCAGTACAATATATATATATGGTATATCTATTGATGTGGAAATGTGATTCATTGGTAAAATTAATGAACCATGATATTGTATAGGTAAAATAGTCATTCATTCAGTATCAAAAGGAGCTGAGATAAAATAGATCACGAAAAGTTCTGAAAATTTCTTGCAATTAAATTTTTGAGTTTTTTGTATCTTTAAGTATTTTTCTGCAGCAAAACTTTACCAGAGCAAATATCAGTTAGTGACTAAAATATAAGTAGTGACTTTAGTAAAATTCTAAAATTATTTAAATCAATTACCCGAAGGATTGAAGGAGTGCAAGACAGATTTGCTTTTTTAAATGAAAGTTAATGATAAGTTTTTTAAATGATGTAGCTCGTGTTTAATCATAATAACCAGTGAGTAATGATATTTCTGACTGTACTTTATTGTAAAAGTAAGACTGGATCACACATTTCTTTTATAAGAATAAATATTAATAATGTAATTGATTTAGTTTCATCCATTCTTTTGTTGTTTTACTTTTTTGTTTGTACTCTATGAACACTGCTACTGCAAGTTAAGACAGTTTACTATATTTAAATATTTAATTAAAATAAATGAAAACATTAAGAAGTATGTTCTCTCAGAAACATTTGATTAAATTTGTTTGTTCAGTTATTTGATTACTCAGTTTTTCCATAAATCAATTTTATGTTAATTATGTGTCAAACAATTAAAATAGATTATTGTTTACATATAGGAAATTATGGTTAAATAGATAAGTATTTTACAATAACAGCTGTCTGCTCTTAATGGCAATTAAAATTAGGAATTTATTGTGAAAGAGAAGCTAGTTGACGACTTGAAAAGCAACAACATCCAGTTAAATGATCAGTTCTAAGAATAAAAAGGAGTACCCCATCATAAAAAAAATTTCATGATGCATAAGAAGTTGTGTATAAGGTAAAGAATTCTATTTATGGCACAGCAGATGAAGGATCATGAGATTCCTGTCATATTTTAGACTCCTATCTGAAGGAATTTTAATGGACAGAATAAGAAATATGCCAATTAAAAATTAACCAGTTTTTTTTCAGACAAGACTAAGAACATCTCAGCAAATGTTAAATCAAAGCACGTGTTTGCAGATACATTTCATCACGTAAACTTTTAGTTGAATAACAGCAATTAGGATATAAAAAATATGTATTTACTCTTAAAATATAAGCAGTTTGTATATTATCATCCTTAAAATATTTTAAGGATATTTATTTTATCTTGTTATATTTTGATCCTCCTCTACGAATCATGAGACCTTACCGATGGTGAGAGGGCTTGAGTTCCCGGTGATACAGGGTAGCTGGACCGAAGGTGCAACTGTATCGGAGATGTATCTGTTGAGAGCCAGACTAACAAATGATTCCTAAAAGAGGGCGGCAGCTCTTTCAGTAGTTGTTAAGGGCATAGGTCAGAAGGACTTAAATGCCATATCAACATCACTCAATTTTCTGACTACTGCACAGCTGAAAGTAACGGAAAATTACAGCTGTTTTTTTTTTTTTCAAGAAAATGTAGCTCTCTGCATTTCCATGCAACAAAGATGGAGGTGCCTTCCTTGATAAAATATTCCGGAGGTAAACTAGTCCCCCGTTTGGATCTGTCGGTGAGGACTGCTAAGAAAGGGGTCACCAGAAAATTAAAAAATAACATTCTACGAGTCGGAGCGTGGAATGTTAAAAGTCAAAAAAATGTTGGTAGGTTAGAAAATTTAAAGAGGGAAACGGATAAATAATTTTTAAAAAAATGGATAAAAATATAATTTGCTTACATCAAAAATTAATTTAAACATCATAATTAATTAGGAAATATTTTTTAAAGTATATGTTTGGAGTGTAGCTTTATATGGAAGTGAAAATCGGGTGATTGGAGTACCTGAGAAGCTAAAAGCTTTTGAAATGTGGTGCTATCGGAGAATGTTACAAATTAGATGGATGGATAAAGGGATAAATGAAGAGGTGTTGGGGCAAATTGAAGAGGAAGGAAGCATTTGGAATAATATAGTTAAAAGAAGAGACAGACTTATAGGCCACATATTAAGGCATCCTGAAATAGTCGCTTTAATATTGGAGGGACATGTAGATGGGAAAAATAGGGCAGGTAGGCAAGGTTTGGAATATGTAAAACAAATTGTTAGGGATGTAGGATGTAGGGGGTATACTGAAATGAAACGACTAGCACTAGATAGGGAATCTTGGAGAGCTGCATCAAACCAGTCAAATTACTGAAGACAAAAAAAAATTTGATGTTATATTTTATCATCATATTTTTTTTTGTTTTAAATAAAACGAAAATATTTCGTTAATTACTTGGTTAACAACCTTCCTTGAATCATCCAAGGAGTGCAATTGTTAATGGTGTTAGTAAATAATTATTGAATTGTAAGCAAACTGTAACCATGTTTAACTTGAATGAATACGCCATATTGTGTGAGGATAGCCGTTGAAAGCGTTTAGATAAATTACAGCGTTTAGATAATTAGACGAGATTGAATTTGATATGAATATGAAACACAACACGATTGTAATAACTGAACATGTTAAAGAATTGCTACGTACGAATAAATTGCGTGACATCGTGCAATAAGTGGAAATAGCCAACTCAACTGAGTAGTGATGGGATCTCTGGAATGAAAAAGTAGTAACAATTCGATTATCGATTTATCTCGAATTACTAACTGCATCATTCGAATGTTGTTCTCACATGGAATACACTACTAATTAAGTATGAATGATTGGTAAATTTTTTACTACTTTTAATTCGTCACTCGCTCGGATTTAGAAGATGAATAGGCCGAGTAGTAACTACTAATATAAATACGAATGATAAGAGAATCTACTACTACTTTTCATTTTCGCTCGAGTGAATATTTTAACATACGATTACTAATTCCAGCAACTAGACATTTATTTTCTAACGTCATTTCTCTCTACTTTGTTCACTATGCAATCACCACTCCTACTATTAATTTGAAAAAATATATATTTAAATTCGTACGTACCGTAAACTGTATGTTATAATTTCCAGGTCTTAGAAATTTGCAGATCACCACACTGTTATCATTCCACTTTCACTTTTATAAACTACACAAAAGATATCACTTAAATAAAACGCCAGAATTATATATTAATTGTTTTTTTTTAATTAAAAAGAGAAGAATATGATGCAGCACTGCTAAATTCTTAACTACAAAAATAATTATTAATTAAGGTTCTTTCAGAATATATGATATCAAAACTATAAAATTAATGTTTTCCATCGCTTTCAAATGTCATTTATTTTTTTTAAAACATTAGCTTACGATCTATTTAATTTTATTAACCAAAACACACATTAAATTACGGTTTTAATTTTTTTCGTAAATTTAAACGTTATTAAATTTAATATCGTGAAAAAATAACTTATAAAGGATAAACCGATCAATTAACAATACGATAGACAATTTGGACAACGCAATGGCATCAAGGAACACCCACACGGTCCGACAATGAGGCTCTCGTTACTTATGAGTGGCCAATTTTTCCCTTGACCTCTAAGTTCCAGGGTAGCCAGAATTCTGGCCCCCCATCCCAAGATCTGGGCAGTTGACATCATATGTTCGTTCGACTGGACCTCCCGCAGACGCACAGCTCATCAGCTGCCCGCGGAATCAAAACAAATATTGGTTAAAGTTCCCATAGTTGAAGAGCACCTGGGCAACCGTTGCCCTTAAAAACAAAGGAAAGGGATATCATCCCCCCAAGCCAGTATAAATCTATACAAGGACCTTCCCTTAGTCGTGGCGTGCCATTCTTGCTGCCGTGCTTCCATCGCGAGGCTGTAAAGCCTCCTCCTCTGGCAGGAGATGGGCAACTGTTCGAGATTTAGAACCGGTGCATTGAGATTACCGTTCCGCTCTGGTACAGGTTCGGCCCGAAACCGCATCCCAAATACCTCGGCATCCCGGCCTCCTCGCAACTTCCACATGGCTGCCCGAACTTTCATCACTAAATCGACTGGCAAAGCCTTCCCCAATACGATGTTAGCCTCGTAGGATGTGGTTTTAAAAACACCAGTGCATACAGTTAAGGCTCAGCGCTGGGCACTCCTTAAATTTTGCATAAGTGCTCTATTCATATCCAACCAGTACTACGAAAATGGGCATACGGCGTCAAAATCCAAGATGGCTGCCTCCGCCATCTTGGATTCCAATACGCCATCTTGGAATGACATCATTGATCCAAGATTGCGGTGGTCGGCCATCTTGTATTGTGACGTCATTGACGCCGTACCCTGTCACTGCCTTATTGAAATATCCCTTTTTCCCTGTGGGAATTTCCCTTATCCCTTAGCGGGATATTTTTAATTCTGCAGGGATACCAACTTGAGTAATATATTCGCTTTGAATATTATTTATAATAATTAATTCAAAGGTTGGTACCGCTGTTGATCAGCTGTTGTGTACCGGTCAGTATGATTTAAATAAATAAATAATATTCGAAGTGAAAAAAAAACACTAAGAGTTTGTACTGCGCCACTAGTTCTCCTGGTGACCACTAGGAGCGCTAGTGTCGCATCCGCCATCTTGAATTTTCACTTTTTTCGTGTGGGAATTTCCCTTTTCCCTTTTTTTGTATTGACAGAAAAAAGAAAGAAATATATTATATATATATATGTGTGTGTGTGTGTGTGTGTGTGTATGAATAAAAATTTAGACGTAACTCGAGGATGATCCTGTTCATCATGGCCGTTGCACCGGGAGACGTCACCTGCTACTCCAGCACCCGGTCGTGATTCGTTCCCAAGGAGGCGGTGGCTGCGAGTGTGTTCGCGTGCGTGCGTTGACTAGCGACACCGAGTTGTTGACGGTCCGAGGTGTGGCGCGCGACTGAAGAACACCTGATGAACATGGCCTAAGGTTGAACTAAATATTATGATGGTGCTACCATTTCAGTAAATTTCTATTAAACAATGGTAGATTTATTGGCTGTAACTGAATTTGATCGGCGCTGGCAAAAATTGGTTAAATTGTCTTTATTGAGTGATTTGTCTTTAATTAATGTTTGATCTATTAAAATTTTTAATTTGCATTCAATTTTAGACAGATAATCTTCGATTTGTTTTCTGTCCAAAGAGGCAGTATCACCTTCGTCATCAGCTTCAATCTGATTTAATGTCATCGAATTTGCTGTGTAATTCAAGAAAACTTCTTAATTTAATTTGTAGGGCGTAAGTTTCACCTTGCGTTATATCGAAATTGTTCGCAAAGGTGTAAAGTCTAGAAACTAAGGCTTCGATACACCTCTGCTTTTTATAAAATGTTTTTTGTTCGTGATTTATTGATTAACTTAATGAATACAAATTTGACTTTAACAAATAAGAAATGAATTGAATTGTAGTGAATAATAATAATGTTGAGTAAGTCCGCTGTTATGTTGTTGATAGAAGATAACGCAGGAATGTTTTACGACTTTGACTAAACTGCCGGCAGTTGACAACGCTGAGTCTGCGACTTTGACAACCGAACACGTAGCTATTTTCTAACGCTCGCATGAACAAAAATTGTCACAATGCATTAATAGTCTATTAGATTTCTCGTTTAGTATACGGTTTGGAGGACCAAAAATAGTTAACAACCTTCCGTGAATCATTCAAGGGCTGCAATTGTTAACGGTGTTTGATGTAAATAACTGTTGAATTGTAAGCACATGTTTATTAACTTGAACGAATACATTATATTGTCTGATGATAGCCGTTGAAAGCGTTTAGATAAATTACAAATGTATACTTATAGACGAGACTGATTTTGATTTGAATATAAAATACAACACAATTGAAAATGTTAAAAAATTGCTATGTACGAATAAACTGACGTAACATGATGCCGTAACGAGTGGAGAAAGCCAACTAAACAAAGTGACCGTACATGCAGAGCGCCCTAGTGATCAGTAAGAAAACTAACACTTTTAACTGCCATCACCTTAACAAGATTTTAAAATTTTATTCTAATTCTTAATACTATTAGCCACCTGGCCAGTTTTTTTATTGATATTCTATCCATTAGCCATGAGTATAATCAAATTAATTAAAACTTATTTTGACTTATATGCACGTTACCAGTGACACCTCGCGGATGTTGGATAATGTCGCCGAAAAATAAAAGTAAAGTAAAATACAATATAGTAAAATCAAATAAAATACGAGTATATTACAATACCTTAAAATAAATTAATGTAGGAAAAATAAAAATATTATTATCCTACGTAGTTAATTAGGTAGTTTGTAAACTATGTTGTTTGGCGATTCTCAACTTGAATGAATAAATTTTTCGGTGAACCCCACTTTTGAGCAAGCTACATATAATTGATCGTGACCAAAACAACTATTTTCCAACAGTGTTTAGGGATTGTCCTTGTGATTCGCTGATGGTCATCGCGAATAATATTTTTAAAGGGAATTTCAAACGTTTAAATTGAAATGGAAGATTGCTTGAAATTATTGGAATCCTTGGTATGAAAACATCTTCTATTTTTTTTCCAGTAAGAAATGTTGCTTGTTCGATATTTCTTGATAAAGTTTTGATATAGCCGAGTGACTTGCAAAGTTTCGCTGGCTTCAGATTACGCAAAAGAGTAAGAGTAATTCATATCTTTAGCTCCAGGTGATGTGGCAGCATTCAGTTGATGTTGATGGAATCCAAACAATCTGTTGTTACAGAACTGAATCATCTTGCCCCATTACAGTATTCATAGAAAGAAAAATTGTTTAACGTGCTAACGTTATGCACATATAACGTTATCATTATGTTAATGTTGTTAACGTAGTAACATCATAATCATCATTATGTAGATGTAACGTTATGTATATGTAACGTTCATTACGGTTTTCTTCAATTAACGTTACGTAATGATAAACTCGTATTGGCGATGTTAACCTCTGCTTTTTCTGAAGGTAACGATACTGTAATGTTGCTAACAGTGTAAGCAGACTTTTTTCTTTTTATTATTTTTTTTTTTGACGTACGGTAGTGTTGTAAAATGTTCACCGCTTCCACCGTTGATGAATTACACCATATTAACGGAATTTTAACCAGTGATGGTGCAGAAAAAAACAGTCTAGATCATATCGGTTTCATGCGAAAAGTCTCCCATTAATAGTTCGATTTTAAATACCTCCCGCATTACATACATAACCTTTTTCACTATTCCCGTAAGCGGAGTGTATGTGACGATGGTATCATGTATAATGAGACAGTAGACGGTTGTGTGCGCTGGTATATTGTTTTTGGTCTCGAAATCGATACGTACATCTACGGTTCCTGTTTCAGCGAATCGTTCTGACGGGAACAGTCGATTACTATTAACGGTACACTGGTCTTGAAATCTGCCAAACTGTAAGCGGGACACTCGTCCTCCGGTTTGTTGTAATAACCGGACCGAAAGCTGGCGAACATTTTATACATCATATTCACATCACGCTGTAGGTTGTCGTACGGATAACATTGCGAATTCAAATACAGACGAACGTTAACCAATCCGCACATATCGAAGAGTGCCAGTGATTTTGTAGCTTTATCTTTTCTGTCCGTCTGTAAACCGAATATCACGTATCTCGGTTTCTCCGTTTGCTCACATGTCTTTACCGTCCATGAATGTATGTTTGTTTGTGGTAGAGCCAGATATTCGTGGATTTTCCATGAACGAAAAGCTATCGCTAACGGTCTACCTTGTTTTACTACCTTCAACAATTGCAATCGCATCGTATCGGCAACGTGAACATACGGGATTTTCCACGTTAGCTTAGTCACTTTCAACTTGGAATCGAGTGCCTCTTTGGAGGACACTAGTGCGTTCACGTCGTTGGAAGATCTAAGCAAAACCAATTCTTGTTTGACGTTCAATATTATGTGTTTGTAGTCTTCGGCAAACCCCATCAGCATACGCAGCGGTACGTAGAAACAAAATCTTCCCGTGGTTTCATCCAAATCGAATTTATTTGTCACATCGCGACAAATTTTTTCGTTTGTTTTTTTCGTTCGTCACATCGAACTTCCACCCGAAAGTTTCCAAAATATTTTTTTCGCTTTTACGCAACGACAGGATATTCTTTATCGTTGTTGTTATTCCCAACTTTTGTACACGAAACACTCCGTTCCGTTTATCTCGTATCGTATCTCCTCGAAGAGAAATGGTTAAACACGATTCTGCTGCCATTTTATTCCCTTCCTTAGTAGTTAGCAGCTCTTCAACCATCAAAAAGCTTTTATGCGGTAACGTGTACACATCCTGTTTGTGTATCGGTATCCGAATTTCATCGTTGTTGAAAGTCGACGAAGCGTACGGTAGATTAGTATGATATTCATACTCGGTGATCGTGTTGTTGAAAGAAACACTTTCACCAACGTCCAACATATTCGCCCCTATTGCTGCCATTACGATTCACCACAACTGTAAAACCAAGTTTTTGACGAAACAACACGTTACGCGGAGTTAACGCTTTGGTGTTTGTACATCGACTGACCAATCTGCGTATCGTTTCGCTACTACTACTACTACTACTACCATCGTTATTGTATATTATCCCCATCGGTCGGTCGGTTTTCCTTTTCTTTGTAAATGCAATCTCACTGTTACGGTTTCACCGCGGAAATTTATCAGTTTTCCGTCTTGATCGGTTAACTTTATAGCGATCTCGTCTAAGCTCTTTGTATTTACCGGTAGATATATTATATTCTTCGGCGATTCGATTATTTTGAAACCAGGTGGTACGCTTTTCGTAAATTCATGCAATACATGTCCTTCAGATCCGTTCGTGTAGGACCCTCGTATAAGGTTGCATTCGACCCGCACGGTGTTCACGTTGTTAATGGCAACCGGATTCGATGACTCGTGCCATATATTCGCCGCTAGATTAGTTTTATCAAACCCCAACATCGGTGCCAAACTATCTCTTGATGATAGATCGATCTCAGCACTGCATTTTAATTGGCATTTTAACGTATTGTTATTCGTTTGCATAAGTAAATCTATTTGGTGTTTGTCTTTGAGTTCATCGCTCAAACGTTTAGCGATATCATCCACTTCGTACGATCCGGTCGGTAGTGTCAGCTTAATCGTTTTTGGAAATTTATTTGAAACGACAATAATTGTGTTTTTGATTCCGTCTTCGACATTCGGAATCGAGTTATATGATGTTAGATTTATCAACGCCAATTCCCAATCGCCATCAGACAGGCTTCCTCGACAACCGAGGTGAGTTTGTAGTTAAGCTTGCTTTGTGGATAACATACAATCATTCGCAAGAAGAAAAAAGTATAAAATAGAAAAAAGCGATATAAAAACCAGTTCGAGTGTTTTATAGTAGGCCTATAGATGAGAGATTTCACTCATGTAAAAAAAATCTCAACGCGCCACAGTTGCTACCTCCTGGGTGGTGTGGAAATGCAACTACAATTTTTTTTGTATTAGCTGACTTTTTTATATTTTTATATTTATTTTATATTTATTTTTTTTTATTTTTATATTTTGTATATCTTTATTTTTAATTTTGTACGAGTGTTTTGTAGGCCTCCAGGGGAGAGATTTCACTCGTTAAAAAAAATCTCAACGCGCCGCGGTTGCTAACTCCAGGTTGGTGTGGAAATGCAACTAGTAAATAGGTACAGTTTCAAGATGGATGGTGATATAGACGCATCAGTGTGGTTAGTTCGTTATTTCTTCTATCGTCATCTGATTAAAATTGTAAACGCGAAGTTCGATAACCTTTGTTGGATTTAGCATACAGTAACAACATCTTGACAAGTTTCGTAGAATTAATGACAACATACACACTTACCCAATTGCACAACAACATCCTACACTGATACTTCTTACATTAACACTCGGTGGTGTTGCGACATCTTACGAAACGCAACCGTAACCCAAGGTGGGAACAAATCGTGCCGATGGGTGAATGGCTCCACGTAGTGAGTCTCGAACGATGTCCTCTGGGCACAAGGGCGAACCCAGTTGTACTTAGCTCTAGCTCCAGTACGCGTGCGCTCTGCTGGACCATGGTCCATTTTTCGCCGGTACTCGTGGGACCAAAATTTCAGTTCCAATAACAAACACAATGATGGTTGGTGGTCCATCTGAAAAAACCACCAAATTAAGTATTGTGAAGAGACCTCGATCAGCTTTGTCTGACGAGGATAAAAGTCCTACCGAAGAGAACTGCAAATCTTTAGACTTGAACTCTAAAAATATTAGATTCGTTGTTCTCCGAAATAGTCAGGAAGGTGGCTCCCTCCAAAAGGTTTCACCTTTCTTAATAAACAAAACTGTAACAGGTGCAAGTGGCTCCCCGAAGAACATCAGGAAATTACGTGACTGATCGATTCTGATCGAAACATTCAACGACGAACAGAGTCGATCTATCTTACGTCTCCGTAATATGGGTGGTATAAATATAAGTACAGAAAGCCACAAAACTTTAAATACCAGCCGGGGTGTAATTTTTTGTCGAGACCTTTTAGATATAGATATCACTGAAATAGTTGACGAGCTTTGCCACCAAGATGTTGTTGAAGTGAAACGTATTATGAAACGGCAGAACGGAACAGAAGAACCGACACCGTCTCTTATATTAACATTCAATCTCCCTGTTCCACCAGAAAAGATTAAAGTGGGTTACCTCTCGCTTCGGGTACGACCATTCATACCCAACCCACGGCGATGTTTCAGATGCCAAGGTTTTGGTCACACTACAACATCTTGCACGAAAACTGAGATCTGTGCTCGATGTGCTAAAGAAGGTCACAATGGCACTAACTGCGAAGAAAGTGAAAAATGTGCAAACTGCAGTGGTCCACATATAGCCCGCTCCCGAGATTGCCCAATCTTTAAAGAAGAAAAGGCAATTCTCAAAATCTGTACGGAGCAAAAGCTATCTTTCCCGCACGAAGAGAATACAAAAAGTTAAATAATTCACGGAACCTGGTTAAGCCAGATGTATCTTTTGCCACCGCTACATCGAAACAAACTCTTACAAACGTTAATAATCAGCAGTGCGGATCCTGCAATGAACTTAAAAAACTTGTTCAGATGCTTTCTGATCAAGTAGCTTCACTTACAGCCACTATCTCAGAGCTGACAAAGATGAATAAAAAGTCTTTCGTCGCAGTTAGTGAATCAAACGGTGTGATACATACGAAAGTTCCTGTTCCCAAAGTCGTACCCGCACGAGTAGCGACTATCACAGCTGGCAGTAAGCCACCTAATAAGCTCCCCGTAAAGGGAACCCACATAACCACCCCCTCTGGGATGTTAACTGCAGCATCCCATTCAAAAAAATCTCCTCCACCATCACCTCATATACTGGAGGATATGGTTGAAAAACCACCAGACCCTAGGGCATCGGAGTTCTTTAAAATAAAAAATACAAAAAAAAACCGAATCACGTACAGCTAATTTTTATATAATTTCCGAAATTTAATTATTTAATTTTTTTATTTATTTTTTTTACACTTATGAATATTATTCAGTGGAATGTTAGAGGTATTCGGTCCCGCATTGAAGATATTAGAGTACTAGCGCACGCACATGATCCACTAATCATGTGTTTCCAAGAAACTCACCTTCTACAACATGACCGAATTACACTTAGAGGATACTTCTGCGAGAGATACGACTGCCTAGTAGACAGTAGGGAGAGTGGTGGAGTAGCGATTTTCATGAAGAATGGGGTGTCAGCTACAAGAATTCAACTAACCACTCTCATTCCTGCTGTTGCAGTAAAGGTCTCTATTCCCTTCAAATTGCATATCTGCAATCTGTATCTCTCACCGAACACTGAGTTCAGTGCTCTAGATGTCTCAAATCTCCTCACGCAAGTACCATCTCCATCGTTAATATTAGGAGACTTCAATGCCCATCATATTTCCCGGGGCTCAACCTTCTGCTCCACTCGAGGAAATATGATAAACAGATTGAGACAAGACTTTGACCTTTCCCTACTGAATAATGGATCACACACATTCAAGTCCTTATCATCTGGTACTGTATCTAACCTTGATCTCTCCTCCATATGCTCACCGAATGTGCTCCCTCATTTTAATTGGTCTGTTTGTGATGACTTTCACGGCAGTGATCATAGACCAATTATTATTGGTTTCGGTGTAGACTCCGAGATTAAAAGAAGGCCACGGAGATGGGTGTTGAAAAGGCGGATTGGAACGGATACCATAAAGCTTTCCAATCGCAGTATGACGATGATGCGAACATCCTTGACCAGTATTCCTCTTTTACGTCCATGATACTTAAGAATGCCAACAAATATATCCCATCAGGTAATCCTAGACGTCCTTTCGTTCCATGGTGGAACAATGATTGCAAATATGCTATTAGGAATCGACGGCAGGCACCACGCAAATTTAATCGTAGGCCTACAGCTGAACATCTAAATTTATACCGCAGGGCTAGAGCGGTGTGCAGTCGGGTATTTTTGAACGCTAAGAGGAATTCATGGACGAAATATGTGAGCACTATCTCACGCACTACTCCCACGTCTACTGTGTGAAAAGAAAGTTCGTGCTGTTTTCGGATCACCGAAACAATCTATTCTCGGTCTTATTGATGAAGGAGAACTCCTTTCATCACCTTCGGCAGTGGCAAATAGTCTAGCAAAATCTTTCCGCTCGGTGTCTCTCACCTCATCACATAATAACGATTTTCAAAGGTACAAGATACAGATAGAAGTATTATCGTTAAACATTGGTGATTCGGTTGGTGAATTAAACACCCAATTCGTATTTAAGGAATTGTTACATGTACTTAAAAACTCACGGGACACTTCCCCTGGACCGGACAACTCGCCTTTCCATGCTTTCACACCTTCCTAATTCGGCACTACAACAACTTTTGAATATTTTCAACGGTTTATTCTCCGAACAAATCTTCCCACCCGGCTGGTCAGAAGCATTTATTATACCAGTACTAAAACCTGGTAAAGACCAAACCAACCCCTCAAGCTACCGCCCTATTTCATTAACAAGCGTTTTGTGTAAAATAATGGAGTTAATGGTAAACCGCAGACTTACATGGTACTTGGAGAAACATGGCTTTCTATCTGCAGAACAGTGTGGTTTTCGACAAGGACGATCTTCCATTGACCATTTAGTGTCACTAGAAACAGCCATACAAAACGCTTTCCTAAATCGCCAGCACCTCGTCGCTATCTTCTTCGATACAAAAAAAGGCGTATGACACAGCCTGGCGACGTGGTAATCTTAACACTCTCAAAGAATAGGGAATCAAGGGCAATATGCTTGCTTTTATCCGGGGATTCTTAAATCACCGAACGGCTCGTGTTCGTGTGGATGATTTGCTCTCAGATAGTGTCATCTTGGAGAATGGAGTCCCCCAAGGTAGTGTATTAAGTGCCACCTTATTTTCTGTAGCCATAAACGGTATTACCAAATGTGTGCAGGTTCCTGTCTCATGTTCTCTATTTGCTGACGATTTTGCTATTTACATTGCAAGCCGTTCAACACCTACAGCAGAGAGATTACTGCAGAACACTATATCCCACATTGAAGCTTGGTCCAAGATTACTGGTTTCACATTTTCATCCGAAAAAACAAAATGTGTAGTTTTTTCTCGGCTACGAAACCCTTCTATTCCGCAAGTTTTTCTGAACGGAGAGACTATTACTATTTCTACCTACGTCAAGTTTTTAGGTTTATTTTTTGATAGCCGACTTACTTGGGTCAAACATGTAAAAGAATTAAAAACAAAATGTTCCAAACTTCTAGATATGATGCGAGTCCTTACTAACACCAACTGGGGAGCCGATAGGTCATGTATGATACGTTTTTACTATTCCTTTGTTCGCTCCCGTTTAGATTATGGTTGTGTCGCCTACTCTTCAGCTCGTCAAACCGTGCTTAAAATGCTGGATAGTGTACATCATGCTTTCCTTCGGCTTGCCACAGGCGCGTTTAGATCAAGTCCTGTCGCAAGCTTACTTGTAGACTGTGGTGAACCATCACTTTGGGATAGACGAGACCAGCTTTTATTCTTATTTTGCTCGTCTCAGAGGACAGCCAAATCACCCGGTTCTTGAGTCAGTCTTTAGAAATCCTAATCTAGGAAAGTATGAGGATCATCCACGTCGTACTGCACCTGTAGGTGTCCGTACCCAGCGTCTGCTGCAGCATATAAACGTTGACACACCGTCATTCTTTCCTACCTATCCTTGCTCATATCCTCCGTGGAGAATAAACCTTATAAATTTTACTTTTGACCTTACGACATACAATAAACAATCAACACTACCTATTGTCTTCCAGCAAATGTTTCAGTGTGTTCTCTCCAAGATGAAACCAGACGCGGTTGTATACACTGATGGATCGAAACAAAACGATACAGTTGGCTGTGCATTTGTTATCAATGAAAGAACTTATATGTTTGGTCTACCCGGTATTACGAGTGTGTTTACCGCTGAACTATACGCTATAAATAAGGCTCTAAACATCATTAACCCTAAATATAGAAAAATTCTTATTTGCAGTGACTCGTGTAGTGCTCTCCAAGCCTTAAAAAACTTTTATTCCAAATCTATCGTCATTGAAATTTATAACGCAATCGCTGAGTTGAATAATCGCAACACAGAAGTAAGTTTTTGCCGGGTCCCTAGCCACGTAGGGATTCCAGGTAATGAACATGCAGATTCCGCTGCCAAAGAAGCATGTAACCAGCCTCCTTTCACCACCTGAGTTGCTACTTCTGATTTTATTAACTATGTAAAACAATCACTAAGAGCAAGGTGGCAAGGTGACTGGACGGCTACCGTTGATAATAAACTCCGTCAGATTAAAGATTCTGTGTTACCATGGGACTCCTCATACAGAAAACCCCGGCGTGAGGAAGTAGTTCTCTGTCGATTGGGGTTAGGACACACGAGGGTCACACACGAGTACCTGTTGACAAGAGGACAAGCACCTCTATGCGCACGATGCAACAGCCGTGTGACTGTGCGCCACATACTCGTGGACTGCATATGTTATGCGGCATTGCGTCGTAAATTTAAACTACCCAGAAACATCCGTGGTATCTTGTGTAATGATAAAGAGGTTTTAAACCGGATGTTTCTGTTTTTGCGTAGTATAGGGTTAATACAAAAAATTTAACATAACATAAAAATTTAATTACTTTAGTCCTATGTATTGTTGTTGTTATCTGAGTAGCGAGCCTTTTACATTTCCTATCGGAATTTGTCAAATTTTATATATATATATATATATATATATATATATATTCATATTTTTTTTATGTTTTACAAATTCGTCTGTGATATTAGTTGTAAGATTTTTGTGATATTAGTTGTAAGACTTTAAACATAATAGTTTTAAGTTTTATCTCCTTTTTTAGTTTTAAGTTTTATTTATTTTTAATATGTTAGTTTTTAACGTAGTTTTAAGTTACATGTTAGTGTTTTTTTTTAGTGATTTTGTTATCCGAGAATGGGCCTTTTACACCCATTCCGGATTTTGTTTCCTGTGATAGTAGTTTTAAGTTTTAATTTTATCTAACAGCTTTAATTACTTTTATTTATTTATTTTCCGGGCGATGATAACGTTCAACCGTTTTTCGCCCTAAAAAAACTAAAAAAAACAACAAAAAAACGCTTTAGATGGTGTCCTAAAATAGACATAAGAAAAAAACAAAATTTCTTACCTTTTTAATGTTTAAACTATAATCACTCTCTACAAAAAATGATGGTGCGTGGGTTTGTTTGTTTGTCGTGTATGCTCACATTTTTATTTTAGCTGCTACTGACGCAGAACGGACCAATGGTGTTACAGACGGCTCCATCCGCTACACACGGCTCCCGATAGAAGTAGTCCGTTGTCAATTAATTTACGGATTATTTTATTTAATTTCTAAGCGTAGACTATTTTAATTTGTTTTTTTTTTTTTAATTTTTTAGCTATGAATATAATTAAATTAATTAAAACTTATTTCGACTTATGTACATCTCGTAGCCCTGAATATTGACCCTTTAAAATTTGAATTTTAGATATTAAGTAATGCCACCGCGGGGCGATGACAAACACACAGGAGATGATGATGCCAAATGGTGAAAAAAGGGCATTTTTTGACCTTTTTTTTTAGTTGTAACTTTTGAATTTTTGTTTTAAAATGATCCTGAAGGTGTGAATAAGGGCCCTGTAAAGTTTGGTTAATGTATGTTTAGTATTGCGGCCGAAAAAGGTTATAGATAGAATTGGTGTAATTTTTTATATATATAGATAGTATTGTAATTTCCCAAATAGCTCAAATCATAAAAAAACAGATCTCAAAAGCAACATTTTGAAAATACCTGTTTTTGTGTCATTTCTTCTTTTCTTTTATTGTATTACTGAAAATTTATAAAACTTGTTATCTGTCAACTAAAGCTTCTTTTCATAAAAACAAAGTATGTAGATCTGCAAACACTTGTTTTCATCATTTACATACTCCAGAAAATCCAGAACCGAAACCATTTTGTGGATGTATTCAGTTGTCACCAAAGAAAAATGTCTCTAGATGTTGTTTAGAATTCAACTTTGTTTTGAAACCAGTACACTGATCACTACACTGCTTGTTCAATCCACTGCTGACTTTAAAAGATAAAGTTATGTACTGTCTGCATAATATTTTCTGTGAATCTAAAATATCTCAGTTGTTCATAAAAATTAATTTAAAAAAATATACAATCAAGTGGAAGGACAAAAACAAATTACCATTTTAAAACATGTCAATAGCAGAAATAATACATATTATAAGTAATTTGTATCTACTTAGCCTACCGTGAAATCTTTTGCCTTGACTGTTGCAAGCTGAAGTGGATATTTTGACTATGAATGATCAATGACAAGCACTAAAATAGGATGCACATTTAACTGAAATTGTGATCAGTAAATGTATTCAGCTTAACTCAAATAACATTAGAGCAATGTTTTTCCAAATCCACATACTTTCCTGCATTTATGTAATTTATTTCACTTACTCTCAACAATTACGGGAATCAAGGACATTACCATATGAATAAATATATTCACTGTATCTACAAATTTCCCCAAAAAATACTGGATGTTTATTTTAAAATGCAACCCAAGCAAAGTACTTTTTAGAAAAGTTAATACAATAATTTCAGATGAAGAGGTTGGCAGCATCACCTGCCAATATTGTTGTTGCTTTATAAATCAGCTGATATAATTTTCTATTTCTTTTTTGTGAACAGTTAGTTATTTTTGGTTATCTGGTTTTTTTTTAAGAAGAAATGGTTTTTAACAAAGAAGAAAGAATTTTTATTGTAGAAAATTATTTAACAATTAAATCTTTAGTTTTGTGCCAAGAACCTTTCAATTGCAGTTTTTGGGTAAGAATGTACCAAATAAATCTTCACTTCATTGTTTGATAAAGAAATATAGAGGAACTGGTTCTGTTTGCAATCAGAGAAATTACTGGAAGCACTCAGTACTTAATGGCATAACATTGGAAGATGTTAGGGTAAGCTTTGTAAACTTACCTAACGAATCATTACAAAAACTTACACAATAAAAAGTAGTACTCATTACAGTGTTTTTAAAGCTACCCGGCTACTTAACTTAAAGCCATACCAAATTTATCTATCACATGAATTACACCTGGTTGATTATGCTGCTAGGCTCAACTACTGTCAATGGGTTTAACAGTTTGTTCGGGATAGCATTAAAGTGTTGAAAAATGTATTTTTTACAGATGAAGCTCGGTTCCATGTGTGTGAGTATGTTAATAGTTGAAATGATTGGTACTGGACCTCTAATAATGCTCACATCATCCATGCACAATCTCTACACACACTGAAAATTTGTATGTAGTGTGTAATTTCCAGGTGAAGAATAATTGACCCCATATTCTTTGAAAATACTGTTAATGCAGACCTCTACCAAGAAACTGTAATGCAATTTATTGAAAATTTAGAATTAAATGAAAGAGATTCATGGTTTTAACAAGATGGGGCCACATGTCACACGGCAAAGCAACAATGGATCTTCTGAGAAATTTCTTTGGTGAAAGAATAATATTAACTGGCTTATCAGGTAACCTAGCTGGACAGGCTACCTGATTTTTCTCCTCCAGATTCTTTTCTCTGGAGATATCTAAATTGTGTGTATTCAAAAATAATCCAAACAACATTGAAGAACTGAAAGCCAACATAACTCAAGAATTACGAGAAATTGGAAGAGGTTCACTTTGAAAGGTTGCAAGGAATATGTAAAAGAGTGTAAAAGCCTGCATTGATGAAAATGATGGAGACTTTCAACATTTGTTGTAAAAAAAAATGTGATCTCACTATTTTTTTTACACAAATAATTGTAATAAGAGGGCTGTTCAGAAAGTAACTAACGTTTTGAAATAAAAAACCAACCAAATAAAAAAAAAGACATTTTATTATACACATTTGAAAGGGACAATCTTAAACTATTTTCTGCATAGTCACCATTTAAATTGAGGTACTTCTCATTACAATCCACAAGCTTTTCAATTCCTTCTCCGTAGAAATCTGTCGCCTGAGATCTTTGGCACCCATCTTGCACAAAACTTGTGATAAACAAGCTTACCTAACACAATTTCATGCAGTAAACTTTGTGAAATTTGGGGGAAAGAAGCGAGAGTTCTGTACTCATAATGTAGTGATTTTCACAAATTTTATTGTTAATTTTCATTATCAGTTCATCAGTCACAAGGCTAGGCTGACCACTGCGGTCCTCATCGTGAATACTGGTGCAGCTATTTTTAAATTGAAAGCACCACTGCCTCACTACACATTCACTCCTCATTATTTTACCTCCATACACCTCAAAAAGTTGCCGATGAATTTCAATTGGTTTCAGGTTTTTGCCAGTAAAAACCTAATCACTGAATGCACCTCACAATTCGCAGGATTTTATATTGAAAATCTTGCGAATAATTCACAATGAACAAAGTAAAAAAATCACAGTCCACACACTACAACAGCTTGATGCATACTAAGTGTAGGAACATTTTGACGCCAAGATGGTGGCTATCCACACCCATCTCCATACTAGGCACAAATGTAAGTTACTTTCTGGACCGCCCTCGTATTTATAATTAATTGCATTAAATATAACACATTAATTCTCTTTAAAATTGGATTGCACTTTAAAATAAACACTCTGTTTAATATTAATAAAGAAGAATAGAATTAAACTGACCAAGATTACCCTAAGGAGGTGACTGTAATTATAAACGAGCTTTTTTAAATATTAGTATATTTTTATTATTGGAATTTTTTTAATATAATTTTTTTTGTTTTTATAATTAATTCACTCTTTAAGGAATATGAATATTTTTCTTAAAATATCCCTTAAAGCTTTTTCGGTTACCTTTGTGACTATCCTCATGAGTTATTGAGTATAGCTGCAAAGACGACTCTAAACGTTTTGAATTTTTAAAAAGTTTTATTATACAATTTGGTTAACATAAACAATTTTAAAATTGAGCGCCACCAGACGCTCGCGAGAGCCTTACTACAAGGGTGCCAACACAAAACTGTTCAAAGTGTGTGAAAGTACAATAGATACTAATAATGTTTGTAACAGTTTCTTAAATAATTGGATTCTGAATTTAAAATATATGATAATCTTAAAAGTTTTGTATGCTGAATGTTGAACAAATTAATTAATTATACGTGCATTTTATTATATTAAATTCTCGTCTATTTAATAACCTTTTTTAAGTAATTTGTGAAAAAATTAATTAATATTCTAAAGTGTGTTTTAAGTAATGTTTTCAAATTATTTATTAATTTACCGAATTAATAAATAATTAATTCGTAATCAGTTATGTTAGGATAAGTAATAAAAGCAATGAATTTTGTTCGGTCGTCACATGACTGTTAATTTTCCCTCCATTTCCTATTAACGTCTGTGAGTGTTCAGGTTTGACTCGGCTGTCTGTTTTTATTTAACATCTATTAAAGTATCTAAGAAATCATGAGTGGGCGCGGTAAAGGAGGTAAGTATGTTCTTTATGTTGTTTGGTATTTTACATTGTAAATGAATTTACTGATTTAACGTTTTCCTAATAAACATATATTTGCCGGTTTGACGCTTTCAATGATATTGAATTAAATAATGTTTTACGCCGTCTATTATAGTTTTCTTACTTTTTTTGTTTTATGTCTAAACAATATTAAATCTTATTTTGCTATTAATTTCTATGGACTACAATGTTAATTACTCCGCTAGTGGTTAGGTTATTTTACTGTTTGTTGGTTACAATAATCACATAATCATTAAATGATTTTATCGAAGTAAATTTTTATTTCAAAAAATATAGGTCAACCTATTTAAAATAAAAGGTTAAGTTGGGAATAAAATTATATCATCTGGAACTCATAATTTGGTGCTGTGATTCAACATGAAACATGTTTATGTTTGTTTTGTACAGGTCTGTTTTAGTTTCTTATACTTGGCAAACATTCGGCTAATTCTAACCTTTGGTTATTATTTAATATACTTTAAATCACTTAATCGCATTGCATTTCCTTACTAATTCTTTTTTGTTTACCTTAATTATCAAAAATAAATGTTAGAAAAATGTTCTGAGAACAATGATGTGTATACTTTATTATCCTGGAGGATGTAGAACTTCTTTCAAGATGTCTGTTGGTGATCAAGTTTTCATTCTAATTAAATATATTTTAAGGAAACTATCAGTGCTTGAACTTACCACAGCAACAATAGATTTCATTCTATTTAACTGTTAGAAAAAGTAAGCCAACTTCTAAATAGTCATTGAGATTAGAAAAACCCTCAAAAGTAAGTTTATCACAATTTTGTAATGTATATATAATTTAAACAAAATAGATTTCGGTGCTAGTTTGTGATAGTTTTATTATTAAAACATCACATTTTTATGGCTGTCTTTAATTTTTGTGCAAATTTAAACTACAAAAAATGGAATGTGTTAAATCTTGAAATCAAACTTTGGAAGTCTTTTTAGGTTTATTAATGTTTTTAATGTAAAGGACCCAAATTAAATAGAGAATTTTATAGAAAAAAATTGTGTATATTGGACTGTTTTAGCCTGATCCAATCCAAAAATAATAAAAGTTTATGCTAATGTCTGCAAAGTCAAAGATTAGCATGCACTGCTAAACAAAAATGGCCGCCACTCACAATTGGGTGGAGTAAAAATTAAAAATACTTGTTTTGAACTGCCAATGTATGTGGGAATAACATTAAAATTATTTTAAATGGTCAGGTCCCTCATTGAATAATTCATATGAATTGGCTTGCATTTTTTAACATATACTGCAATTCAATTGTTTTTACTTTGTTAGTAACTGTAAATTTCTCACTAATGGTGGCATGAGCCAGTTTTTAGTTGTAGGGAATTATTTTTGGATTTTATCATGAATTCAGGAAATTATTACAATTTTTTATGAATTAGAACAAAATTGAAAAATAATGTACTTGTGTATTAGCCCATTGACCATAACAATAATGATCCCACTCTTTTTGAAGTCTGACGGAACTTCCCCTTTTTTTGTAAATATTACATACCAGTTTGTATAATCTATCTTATCGCTTCCTCACTTTCCATCCATTCCAGGAGCATTTCTGCCATTCAAATCTTGTAATATCTCTTAAATTCAGATCTCAGTATTGTTTCTCCCATTTCATCCTCTTCAACTTCCTCTTTTTCCTCTATAACACCATTTTCTAATTCATTTCCTCCATATAACTCTTCAATATATTCCACCCACCCATAAACTTTGCCTTTCGTATTATAAATCGGTGTACAATTTTTGTTTAACACATTATTAGATTTTAATTTATGTACCACAAAATTTTCCCTAACTTTCCTGTATTCTCCCGTCTATTTTGCCAATACTCATTTCTCTTTCCACTTCTGAACACTTTTCTTTAATCCACTCTTCTTTCGCTATTTTGCACTTCCTGTTTATAGTATTTCTTAATTGTCGATAGTTCATTTTACTTTCTTCATCACTAGCATTCTTATTATTTTCTATTATATTTTCTACGTTGATCCATCAGCTGCAATATATCGTCTGAAACCCAAGGTTTCCTACCAGTTCTCTTAGTTTCGCCTAAGTTCGCTTCTGCTGATTTAAGAATTTCCTTTTTAACATTCTCGCATTCTTCTTCTACATTTTCTACTTTAACTTTTTTACTCAGACCTCTTGTAATATCCTCCTCAAAAACCTTTTTACCTCCTTCCTCAAGCTTCTCTAAATCCACCGATTCATCTGACACCTTTTCTTCAGGATTTTAAACCCCAATCTACATTTCATTATCACTAAATTATGGTCACTATCAATGTCTGCTCCAGGGTAAGCTTTGCAGTCGACATGTTGATTTCTAAATCTTTCTTTAACCATGATATAATCTGTCTGATACCTTGCAGTATCACCTGGATTTTTCCATATGTATATATTCTTTTTTTTGCTTTGCATTTCTAAAATAATACCAATGAAATAAGTACCACTTATGGTATATTGTTTCAACGAGGGCTCATTACTGCAGTTAATAAAAAATCCAAATGCTTCAAGGTCGAAACCCTGGTTTGTTTGGAGGCATGACTATATACACATTTTTGGCCCAGTTGATCGCAATCAAAAGGCGGGGTGCACAAATATATGTTGCAACAGTTTTAAGTACAAAATTTTTAATTCTACAGTTAATCATTTTTGAGTTAATGCGAGATACATACGTACAGACGTCACACTGAAACTAGTAAAAATGGACATTTCTGTTAAAATCACAAAACCAAATTTTTTTGCGATTACAATACTTCCTTTACTTCATACAAGGAACTAAAAACTGAATTTGTGTATGGTCCATTGTATGTTGATCTGTGCATCATAATTTGATGGTACTACTTATAAAAATTATTTTTTTAAATTTTGTCTTGAAAGGTATTTTCTTTTCTTTTATGATGGATTTCAATAGATCTACTCAGCCCCTCACCAGGTGTTCATCAACTTTTATAACAGTAAAAGGTACTATCTTGATTTTTAGAATTTCACGCGGTTGAAACCAGTTTTCTACGGTTTCCATTTTTTGTTTTAAATTTATAATACTAAAGCTTCTATCACGTTCCAAGTGTCCTCTTACTGGATATGTTCCTTTGTCAGATCAGATCATTTTCTGAGATGCACCAGATAATACATGAACCTAAAAACAAAACATTTTTGTTTTGTCCTCCTGCTGAGTCACAAAACACTTCAATATTTTTAATATCTTCATTCAATATGTCGTACACAAAATGATGTAAAAATTAAATTAAACTGTTTCAGGTTATGTGTAAAATAAGGACTTTCCAGATGACAATACGTGTATATTAAAACTATTAAATACTTAACTGTCTTTTGTAATACATGACATTAGTTGTAATGATATATTTTTCTGGTAATCCTTCACTATTGCAGTAAATTTTTTTGTCTGTTTTTTATGTAATCTGTCATTTTTTTTACACCGGTGAAACATATTAGCCTTTAATTTATGCAAATTATTCATTGTTGTCAGCTTATTTTTTTAATTTTTAACAGCCTCTGTTGGTTGTTGCTGGACTAATATCTTGATACCTGCAACGTACTTGTCATTTTCTACGTGTATTAGACCGTGGGTACCAAAACTTATATTTTTTTGAATATTGTTCTGCATGATTCGTAGGACCCTTAATATTTCACTTAGGAACTCTAACAGTTTTGCTTATGTCCAATTCTTGAGTCGGGTATATTATTTTGCAATCCTTTATATTACACCGGTTGCTTGCTTCTGCCTTTAAATAATCTTATATGGTTTTTGATTGTAACTAATGTTATCAGAAATTTTTAAAGGTCTATTTCTATGCACTCCTCCTTTATGTTTAGCAGACATTCTAACACTTGTAATAGATTTTTGTATATATTCGGCTTTTGTTTTAGTATACAATGAAAAGGACAAAATGCTTTAAAACAAACTACGATCTCCAGTAACATTTCTCTTACAATATATTTAAATGTACAGTTATGTGATTTTGTACTAAGTGTAGGATTTCTACATCTACTTGTTGCACTTGATAAATTCTTATTAAAGAAGCTAAGAAGTAACTATTTTGCTCATGTCTGTCACTCTTTTCATTAAATTTAGAAATAACAACATTCTTCTCAAGGTCTAATAATTTAAAAACTATAACCTGTTACTCAAGCAGTCATCACCCGACTCATGCGAATGAATTTTTAATTTTTTTAGTTACATCTATGATCCTGTCGAGGTTAACTTTACACTTTGTAAGAGTATTTGGATGTTTTTCTTTATCGCTAGTGTCTTGAGTCATTTGAAAATAATAAAAAGAACACAAAACCTACGAGTAGTTATCACACTAATACTGGTTATGGCAATAAAGAAGATGGAAAGCAAACGCATGATGTGACATTACTTATTCTTGCCCGTTAAAATACTGATATAACATATCTTCATAGCTGTTTTTTCCTACAACAAATCCTGATATTAACCTGAAAAGACGGTGTTTCTGATAGTTCATAAAAGTATATTTTTATTATTTATGTATGTATATATTTTTTTTTTATTGATGGTACCAATAACTCAATTTCCTAAAAAAAAATAACATTCCATGTTTTTCCCCTGTATCAGTACTTTCTATTTTTAATGTATGCTGGTCTATATAAAACTATAACACCCGTGTTAGCTTTTTTCATTTTTACCACTCTTGTATTAACTTGCTCTTGGGGTATTGAACCCCAAGAGCAAGTTTTCAAAGATTTTATCGCATCATTATTTTTGATTTTGATGATATTTGGTGTACGATAACTCCCTACATTGTAGCGTCCAAAAAAAATTTTTTTATACTTAAAAAAAAGTTTTTCTTCACTAATAGACTTTTTTCTAACTCGCCAACAGTTAAAAACAGCCATATTCATCACGTTTTCTTTCCAAGTGCTGTACCATTTTTATTTTACATCATACAGAGAATCAAAAAAGGGCTTTTTGGATAGAGTAAAGATGGAACTTCATCTTAGTGTACTCAAAATTCATTTTGTTACATAACCAAATCTTGTAATGTTTACTAAAGTTATGTTTACAGATTTTTTTGTTTTTTTTTTTTTTCAAATTTTTGGCCCAAAAACCACATGTGGGACAGGTGGCAAAAATCTGAAATGTTTACAGCAATAAGTACTTTTTTTTGTACTTTAAAACCATATAAAATTAATTTTGTTACTCAAAGGGATTGACAAGTAATAAAGCCATCAAAACTGCTAAAAACACTTCTTTCTAACAATGTGAACAACGTAAAATTATCAGCATATATTTTTTCACATAATAATGTAGGCCTACTGTATAAAATATTTGGTATATCTATTATTTGATTTGTTACTTTTTAAAGTACGACTCGTACACACAAACTCATGTTTAAACACAAAAGTGAATAGACATGCAAAGACATGTTGTTTAATATTCCATTTTAATTTGTTGAATTAAACTGGAATCCCCCTCTTGGACTATTTATGTGAGATTCGTGGTACTGATCCTTTCAGTCGAATTTTGAAGCACTCTCAAATTTTACACACAGGTTTGCTCCCGATAACAACACATTTTCAAGTCTCTAAGATGCTCCTAAGTTAATGAAAAAATAAATGAATTTCTTACTTGAAAGATAACCTAGTCTGTTTCGGTAAGTTTGGATCTAATATTCGCACATGTTTCAAATACATAATTTTACCAAAACGTAGGACTGTACCTACTATAACAACCGACTGAGTTAAATCATAACACGCTATAGTTTTATAAACAAGTAAGATAGATATATCTTACTCCATCCGCTCCCAGTGTACCCGTCGGATGATAATATTTTCAAGAGGCGCCGTTATCTTAGAATGGATATGACAACAAACTGATGACCACCCGATATTTTAAGCCATTCTTCAAGTATATGAAAAGATTGGCAAAAACATCAAACTTTTAATTTGAGGCTATGACTTTCACATAATCTTACCTATAACCATCAAAGCTTGTCAAATCCATTCTGAGATACCTCCTAAAATTATTTTTTTACCTTTTGGTTCGTTTAATTTAAAAGTGGGGTTTTAAAAATTTTTTACGTAATTTTTGGTTATATACTTGGAACTGTTCTTTGTATCCCTCGGTTTTTGTACTTTTGAGAAATTTAGATTTACGTCATTAGGGTTGTTAGCCAAATTTTGGGAAAACGGCTATAAATTCGTTAGTTTGTTTTATGTGGTGTTTCTTTTTGTATTAACTGTTCTTTTAACTGGAGCTGATGTACACAGCTTTTCATCAAAATTACGTCACTCGCTCGCTCATCTTGGGGATTTAAAATTATACAAACGAAAATTATTAATTAAAAGCTACAGTTCCAAGTAAAGAAACTTAATCGATCGATTATACATACATCAAAAACTATTATGTAGATTAAACTTTACATTTTTCTGTAGGTATCCAAACTCGACTAGCTTAAACGCTGCACCGAACAAAAAATTCATCAGTGTAATCTAGTATCGGTGCATGATGGTTCAGGTGGAGGCATTTTTGATGGACAGGTGGAACCTGTCGCATTTTCCTGCCGTCTAAATACTAGTTGCAACTTTAAAAATACAACTATTTTTATTCGTATTAGTGATTCCTTTAATCTCCTTTGTCTCGGTAACTTAGTCCTTTCCCAAGTCTTCATTAAGTAAAGAACATGTAGAAATACTGCATATGTCAATGCGTTAAAAAAAAATTATTATATTGTTACAGCAGAATTTTACTTGAAAATCATGTATTATTGTTTAATTTTTATCCAGGAAAGGCAAAAGCAAAAGGAAAGTCCAGATCGTCCAGAGCTGGACTTCAATTTCCTGTAGGTCGAATACATAGGTTACTCAAAAGAGGCAATTATGCTGAGAGAGTTGGAGCCGGTGCCCCAGTTTATCTGGGAGCCGTATTAGAATATTTATCAGCGGAAATACTAGAATTAGCGGGAAATGCAGCTCGTGATAATAAAAAAACAAGGTAAGTGGTTTTTCTGTGCGGTTATGTTAATTATTGTTATATGGTTTTTTCTTTGATTCATGAACTATCAGTTTTTTTTCGATGAGTGAGGAACCCCATTTACGGGCGAAGTGTCGGGCTCGCTAACAGGTTCCGCAAAATGTTATTAAGAATGCGTATGTATGCCTGCGCCCTACCGACTATTAAACCTCCTATCTCACCGATCCTCTCCTCGCGGGGCCGGCAATTAAGCATTACTCAGCCCAGGGAGGTGCCTTTGAGCTCAGGGGGTTAAATAGTTCTCGTGCATAATCTCCGTAGCCCACCCACGCAAGCGCGGACGAACTACGGCTCCGCAGGAGGCTGTCCATCCCCCGCACTCACACACTCACCGGGCCTATTCACCTAGTTAGTTGGAAAGATCTTGTAAGCCTAGATCTTTCTCTGGCTATTCTGTTTTCGCCTCTGTCTCCTTACTCCGAATAATGCAGGTGATCATACGGAGGATGGAATCCCATGATTCCTCATCGCGCTGCTTCTTCTGGATGATATTTCCTGGTATAAGAGGACCCAGGTGTCTGTAGTTATGCGGTGATGTCAGATACTTGGCTTCACTGTCCGGGATAATCATGTGCCTCCTCACCTCGAAGCTCCTTCCGGCTAGGACCACCGCTTTCGTTATACGGGGAGCCAAACTCAAGCCCTGTTTCGTCAATCATGACGATGGACTGGTTCGCCTCGAAATAACGACTAATTCACTCCTGGCAACTACTACAAGGGATCCAAATCGTCCGCGTAGGCGACGAATGAGACTCGTTCGGGAGTAAGGCAGGCCAAGCACACCTTCATACACCAGGTTTCACAGAGCAGGTCCAACGACCGAGCCCTGTGGAACCCGCACTGGACATAAAAAACAGACATTGGTCTCCAGTTCATAAACCACCTTCCGGCGCTGCAGATATCTATATAATTAGCCGAAGGTAAGGGAAAATGCGCTTGCTCTCTAGGGCTCTAAAAATGGACGCCAAGCTAACGGAATCAAGTGCATTCTGGACGTCCAAGAGTATCACCGCTGGAATACTCCTGGAACGCCAGTTGTCATAAGCGGTCCGTTCCGCCAAAACCATGATAAGCTTCGCGGCATCTACCGTGAAACTACCCTGCCTAAAGCCGTTCTGTATGTTGCCCAGTCCACCCCTAGCCTCAACTTTCTGCTGTAGCCTAACCACGAGTAACCTTTTGAACAGCTTACAAAAGGTGTTCGTCAAGCACAACGGTCGATAAGCTGTGGTTTCTTCACGACCACGAGGCTTCTTAATGAATACTAGCCTGGAGATTTTCCACTCATCTGGTATATGGTTGTGTATGATCATATTATTCATGGCATTGAGGACAGGAATCAAGGCAACTTCCGTGACAATCTTCAGCACCTCTGCCGCGATCCCGTTCGGTCCTGGGGTCGTCTTATATGAGGTTTCATACCACGCAAGCCGCGAAAAGTTCATGTATCTCAAACAAAGACAGGTCATCCGCAATGATGTCCACTCAAGGGGGATCGACCGCTCTCGGGAAGAGGTTGTCGAACAAATCCAAGATCTGAGCAGCAGTAAGGGTAGGGAGACATCCAAATGTCCCATGACTATCTTGAAGCCGTCCCCTCATATGTCGTGATCAATCTCCAGGCAGAGAGTCTTCCAAGCGTTTCTCTTGGCCCTCTTGATAGCAATATTGTAGCTGCGCCGGCTGAACTGATAAGTGAGTGGAATCACCCCTCCGAAAGGTGGGCTCATCGTTGTTTATACATACAGGGTGTCCGATATAAAACGCAACCCAACCTTATATTGGTAGGTATTGAAATAATAAAAAGGCATGTGTAAATGTAAGTGTAATTTTTATTATTACCATCCATTACCTTACATTTAGAGTAAATGTTTTTCAAAGTTTGTGGCTGGATATTTAATACAGCTTGTTCAATATTGACTTTCAAGTGTTCGCGGTTTGTTGCTGTAGGCTTTTTCTTTAAGGTAACCCCCCATAGAAAAAAATCTGCCGCAGTCTAATCTGGAGATCTTGGTAGCCACAAGCATCGACCGATAACACGATTACCAATGAATTCCCCAACGAAATCAGAAGTTGAACCTGCGTAGTGCGATGTCGCACCGTCATGTTGTAGCCAGTAAAGACTGTATTCCTCTTCCAAGAGTGCAATGAATTGAAATAAAATATCCTGATATCGTTCTGCATTAATTGTGTACTCGAAAAAAATAGGACCGATTATTTTCTTCCGCGATATCGCGCACCACACGCCCAACTTCTGCGGGTGTGATTGTTTTTCGTGATAAACGTGGGGATTTTCAGCACTCCAAATTCTACTGTTTTGGCTGTTTACGTAGCCATCTAAATGAAACCGTGCTTCATCTGTGAAAAATAACGAATCCATAACATTAATTCCCTCACGCAGAAATCGACGGAACCGTTGACAATATTGTAGCCGTTTTTCTTTGTCGGGCTCAAGAAGTAGATGAACCGTTTGAATGCGATAAGGTCGTAATTGTAATTGTTTGGTCGCCCGATGAACAGTTGATTTAGACAAATTAATTTCAGCAGACAAACGACTGATCGATTTATTTGGCGTGGCGAGTAATCAATCGGTCTTTGATTTCAGTGACTGTATCTGTATTCAACACTGACTCAGATCTTTTGTGTTCCTTGTTATTAACAGAACCAGTCTCTCTAAATTTTGCAACTAACCTTAATACTGATGTTTTGTTAGGAGCTGGTTTATCTGGGTACTTACAAGTACGACATTACAATGAAATCACGTTCATCTAGCGAAAACGCCATCTTGTCTCTAGCAATACACTGAACGTTATGATTGCATTGTTGTTACTATCGGTAGTGTTCTACTGCGTCGCCGCGATGTTCAGATATTGGACGAGTCCATTTCAGTAACGAGTAGGGGAGTAAGCTTGACTTTTGAAATTTCATGGATGAGTGATTGATGGGTTGCGTTTTATATGGGACACCCTGTATTATGTCAAACGCATTGACCAAATCACCAAGATGAGTACTGCGTGCGTTCCGTTGGACGCCCGCAAAGACCAAGGATTTGGCATTAAAATCCCCGAAGACTGTGATCCTCTGCCCTCGAAACCCCGCGATGCAGTCAAAAAGATGGTCCAAAAATTCTACATATGCCTCTATGTCTGTATTGGGGGAGTTGTAGCGAGAGAAAACCACCACTTTTCCAGTATCAGTTCAAACGTATCCCAGACCACGCCCAGAGTTGATACGTGGTGTACCAGCAACGGAAAGCCGAGGCAAGCGTCACACTGTCTGAAGCCACCTGTCATCCACGACTGAGTTCTTGTTGAGTTTGGAGATGGCCAACAAGTCAGCACCATGCTGGAGGGCCACTTGCCAGCAATTGTCGACTGCCTGTTCACCTATTTGTTGCAGAATCTTCGCTCAGTGCAGGCACCGCCCAACGACTTGTGATTTATCCTTCGAGCCACACAGCACACAACTTGATTTTTATCCAGTGCTGCCTTCTATGCCCCGGCTTACCATAGCTGTGCGATCTTCTCTCTCAAGGCCCAATCCACAATCCCGTGTAACACGGCTTTGAGAGTGTCAGTTGCCTCTACTTCCCTGTGAGGCCATGCCAGACCCGACTATGCCATTTCTGACAACCCCCGCCCACGCCCCAGTGGCTGAGTCTCGATCTAATAAGCGCCTGCCTCTAATCCGGGGTTCCCTACCGGGGCCCCAGATCGCATCTCTGCCCCCCCCAGGACCCCATTCAATCTCCGTTCAATTATTGAAGGTGGGCGCTGGAGCATCCCACCCATCCTGAACGGGGCTGTCCTCACTACCCTAATGCTAACACCTCTCACCAATCTACCACTTCTTTCAGATGATGTTCCCTACTACTTTACTGACTATTGACCAGTTCCGCTCACCATGAACCATTACTTCCACTATATTATCTGCGGTAATCTCTCCCAACCACGTCCACATCATCATCCTGTCTTCCTCCCACCTTGGGCACTGGAAGACAGTATGTTCCGCGGTATCCCGCTTTCCACCATCCGTCCATCCCGATTGGGGATTGAATTATCGTACCATGCATATCCTTTACAAAGGTGTTAGCGAAGCTGTTATGCTATATGCTTCATATGTCTGACTTTTATGTGTTCGCTTGACTTTTATGTGTTATGGTTTGCAGGCCAACTGTTATAGAACAGTCTCGCATGAGGCATTCTGTGTTACAGTTGGTGTCAACCCAATATATATTTTGGCTACTTAGCGTAAGTAATGTTACATTTCCAAGGTAAATAACCTACTGACGTCAGAACGAAAGCAGGAGATTGAAGACCGGGGCCTTGCGTCTTGGCAAGTCAGGTGGGACAAATCCCTAACAGGTTGCTATACGCATGGTATATTTTCTATAGTTCCTAATGTAGGTGTAATTAGATGGGTTTCCCCCAATCAATATGTCACAGTTTCTCTCTGGGCATGGTGCCCTTCGGGCGAGTTTGGCTGGGTTTCATTACGTGGATTCGAATCAATACCCGGATTGTGGGACTGATGATACAGTTGATCACATCCTCTATGTCTGTCCCCAATACGAGGTTGAACATTCACGAGCTATTAGGAAACTTTTTGGAATGGCTAACATCACACTCTGGGATATGATGCACAACATGTATGTGGTAACAAGGTCTAACTTGCATTGTATCATTATTTCTAACAAGTTGCATTCAGGTTAAACCATTTAACTTTTTGAAGTTTAATATGTCATGTTCTACAGTGTTATATGAGGTTTGTAAATAAAGTAATGAGACTGGTTCAAAAAAACTTTTTATTTACAATCCAATTATACATGTACTCTATCACCTTCAAAATAGTTCCCTTGAAAAGCCACGTAACACTTCAAACGGTTTTCCCACTCTTCATAGCATGTTGGATCTCAGAAACCGGAATGTCCTTCAGATGGTTAGTTACATTTGTTTTCTACTGTTCCCAAATGATATCCAGAAACAGGAAAAAGTTGCAGGAACTGAAGTCAGGTGAATAAGGTGGTTGAGGAACTTCAGGAATGTTTTTCTTTACCAAAAACTCATTAATTGAGAGTGCAGTGTAACAAGATGCATTGTCATGAACCAGATCCAGTTGTCTTTGATGGCAGGACCCGCAGGCAACTCTTTTCCACAGTCTTTCAAGAATTTCTTTGTAAACATATTGATTTACAGTCTGCCCTGTAGTTAAAAAACTACTTATGGACAATGCCATTTCTATTGAAGAAACAAATTAGTATTGTTTTCATTTTCTCATTTTTGCTTTTTTGAGACATGGTGAGTTTGAAGTGTGCCACTACTTGCTGTGGCATTTTGTTTCTGGGTTGTAATCAAATATCCGAGATACATCATCAGTAATATTTTTTAGAAAATCAGGATCAGTTTCAATTCACCCTAGAAGATCGCGGCACACTTCCACCCTGTTGTTTTTCTGTTCCAACAGTGTGGTTTTTTGGGACCAATTTTGCACAAACGTTTTTCATCTTCAATTGTTCTGCAATTATTCTGACAGTTAATCGCCGGTTGTACCATATCAAGTCTCTGATTCGCTCAATATTGTCATCACTTTTTGACATTAACAGTCTTCCAGAGCATGGATCGTCCACAACTAATTCCTGTTATGAAAATGCCTTAAACCACTTAAAAACTGGGGCTCGTGACAGAGTTTCATCTTCATACACCCATTTCAATTTTGGAAAAGTTTCAGTAACATTCTCATAGAGTTTTAACACAAAACTTGATTACATAACGTTGCTGATAATTAGTATCGCTCATTTTTGTAACACACAACAAAAATCGTTTCATGAAATATTGTTTACATCTCATGTAGCTACAATAGACTAAAAATATTAATACCTAATATAAATTAGCAGTTCATATAACCAAATGTTTACTAGTAACTTTACAGTGTGGCCACTGTGGCTGCCAAAAAAAAAACTAGTCTAATTACTTTATTTACAGACCTCATATATCTTTGTCAAAAAATTTGGGATTAAGTCTACTAGTAGTGTCATCACCCATCTGACCCCCAACAGATAAATGATTGATTGTAGCCCTAAGATAACTCATAAAAGTTAATTAACTTTTTGTTAATAACATTGAACAGAAATCATTTAATTCTGTAAAAAGCTGTTATAGATGATTTTCAATTTGTTCTATAATTAAATTTGTTTATATGAAGCACCTTGTTTTTTAGAAAATTGTGAAACGACTCCCTGACAGGGAGTCTTACTCTTTTAGATTTTGGGTGTTGGCGTCTCCATGGCCCTAGCCTCAGCAGCTTTTCTTCCCACTACTCACAAAGCTGCTGAACATTTTACACTACACAAATTACAACATATACCCTTACACAACAACACCATACACTATTTCTTCTTACACTTATATTCGGTGAAGTTGGGACACGTTATGAAACACAGCCACAACCCAAGGTGTAAACTATCATGCTGATAGGTTTTGGCTCTACATAGTGAGTCTTAAATTTTGTCTTCTGGGCACCTGGGTGAACCCAGTTGTATTAAACCCTAGCTCCAGTATGCGCGCACTCTGCTGGAGTGGTCAGTTAAATCGCCGGGACTCTTGGGAAACATATGGCAGTTCCAAACTGAATTCTTTCAGTTGTTGTTGGTCCACTTGAAAAAAAAAACAGGGTTTTAAAGAGACTTTGAGTGACATCAGCCGAGGAACTAGTGATAAGGAAACTAGAAATGTTACGGAGATTGAAGTTTCTTGTTTTGAGGTACAACAAGAAAGATCAGTCCTTTGAAAAGATACCACCCTTCATAATAAATAATAGCATCGTAACAGCTTGTGAGTCCCCGAAATCTGTTAGAAAGCTCAGGAGTGGCACTCTGCTTGTTGTAGTAAGTAACAAAAAACAATACTGAAAACTGCTAGCCTTAAGTATATAGGGACTGATTGAGTGATAGTGGTTTCCCATAACATGCTAAATTTTAGCAAGGGGTTTATCTTTTGCCATGACCTGGCTGACGTTAAGTTGCCATTAATTACAGAATAGTTGTCTGTGCCACAAATTATGAGAAGAAAGAATGGTGATGTATCAACATCAATCAGTCCAACTGTTTCCGATTGAATAAAGGTTGGTTACTTTTCTGTTCATGTGCTACCTCGTGTACCAAATCCCACTGGTACATATGCTGCTTCCAATGTCAGGGTTTTGGTCACACCAAACTTGGTTGCCAAAAGGAACAGGTTTATCACCGTGCAACCATACAGGACATGATAGCACATGCACTGAGGAAGAAAAATGTATAAACTGTAAAGGTCCACACTCAGGAATGTCCATGTTATAAGGAAGAAAAAGCCATATTAAAGATCTCTACTGAGCAGAAAGTGTCCTCTCTGGTGGCACATTGGGAATACAGAAAATTCCGCAGCATGAGGAATCCTGTACAACCTGGTATTAGTTTCATACAAGACCTCTCAAACAACGTACAAAAAGACAAAGAATGCACATTGAGCAAAGAATTGACCAAACTAGTAGAAGCTCTCCCTAACAGCTGCTATTTCAGCATTAAGTATTGGCAAGAAAAAGTAACTTCTGCAAAAAAAATGATGGTCTATCTAAATTCACATTAGTTCTTACACCAACACATACAGTTTCTTCTGCACCTATCATTACGCAGCAAACAACTAAGATACCTGTGAAGGGATCTATAAAATATTGCCTGGAATGGCATCTCTATCCGCCCAAGCTTCCAAGTCTGCTCCACCATCTGAGACTTCTATGACGATATGGTGGCAGATGAAGTGGCCGAAAAAGCAGAGTACTTCTTAAAAGTCTTAAAATCCAAGAACAAAAACCGTACAGTATTTTATAAGTATTCTACAGGCAGAGTTTTTATGTATAACGAAAAAAATTATTTTTTACGACTACAAATATTATTCAGTGGAATTATTCCGGTCTCCATTCTGGCTCTGAGGATATTAAAATCCTTTAAAAACTATCTGCAGAAGATTCAACTCTGTCCTCAGGAAAATGTCCGTTCATGAACACATCTGCAAAAGATACAGCCATCAAACTGAGGGGAGAGGGAGTAAAGGTGTAGCAGTTTTCCTCAAGGAAAATTGTAATAGCCACCCATATTCCGCTAGAAACAAACATCCCTGCAGTCTCAGTGAAGATATTGGCACCATTCAAAATAAAATCTGCAACTTATACCTACCTCCAAATTTTGAAATCTGTGAAAATAATCTGTCTAGTCTGTTTTCACAGATTCCATTACCCTGCCTAATAATAATTGGCAGTTTTAATGCCATTATTATTCATGGGGCTCAACATCATGTTCTTCCTGTGGCATTGTAATGATAACTGAGACAGAACTTAGTCTCTGCTTATTGAATGATGGATCATACAAGTTTGTATCATCTTCAGGTACATTTTCATGCGTCAGTCTATCTTTGTTTTCAGCAAACTTACTTCCACGTCTTGCGTAGTGTGTTTCCAAAATCTTTGGAATCGATTACAGACCAGTTGTAATCAGATACTGCACTATGACATCTTTTGTGTATCTATAATAGAATAATCTCTTAAGTATTTCCAGATTCTCGGTCAGAAGCACTGGTGATCCCCGTACTGAAACCTGGTATAGATATAACAAAAGTTATTATTCTCTCTCCTTGAGCAGTACCCTGTGCAAGTTGATTGAACAAGTTGTAAACCGTTGTGTAGAGTGGTATCTTGAAATAAACGGCCTAATTACCCCAGAACAATGCTGTTTTTGCCAAGGTAGATTGTCTGTTTATCATGTAGTTGCCTTGGAAGCTGTTATTCAAAACGCAAAAGATGTACAACACGGCATGGAGGAGAGGATCCTAAATATATTTAATGAATGGGGTATACAAGGAAATCATGGGTTTCCTCAGTAGTCAGTCCTTTCAAGTTCGAGTTGGAACACTAGGTTCACAATAGGAAATGGAATACCACAGGTGAATCCTAATGGATTCACAGATTTTTAGATGGCTCTAAAAACTTTAATTCTGTTGGTTTAGCTTTTGTGGTTAACAGCAGAACATAGACTTATGGTGTCAGTATTTTCTTTGTTGAGATGTATGCTATTAATAAGGTCTTAAATATAATTATCCCAATATTTTGCATCTACTTGTCTGCTCAGATTCCTTACCAGTGATTAGTGACATGTACTTCAGACACCATCTTGTCTGTGAGATTCAAGGTGTTATTTGTCAAATGACTTAACATAATACGACTGTGAGGTTATGCTGGATCCCCAACCTTATTGGAATTTCAGACAATGAGTGAGCTGATAGTGCAGTAAAAGAGGCTTTTTCCAGCCTCCTTGCTGTTTCAAACAATCTTGTCTGTTTTCTGAAGAGGATGGGTGGTTCATATGAATGGCTAAGCGAATGGAATGCTACCATCAATAATAAGCTTCATCCAGTTAAGAACACTGTGTAACCGTGGAGCTCCTCATGCAGGAATAACTGTCAAGAGGAGGTTATTATTTGTGAATAGGGGATATTAGGCTCACTCATAGATATCTCATGACTCAGACAGATGCACTCATTTGTGCTCGTTGCAACTGCCAACTAACAGCAGTGCACTACATCCTTGTGGATTGTCTGTTATGCGGCTGGGCATTACAAGATTAAACTAGGGGCTAACATACAAAATATGCTAGGGAATAATGAAATGTCATTATCTTATGTTCTTTGATTTCTTAGAGCTGTTTGCTTATATTCTAATATTTCAATTTTAATAAAGTATGTTTCAGTTAATTATGCCATTTGGCATATTTCAGATTGTAATTTTATTGTGTTAGTTCATTAATATAATAAATAATAATACATTATGTATCCGGGCGCTCATGGTGGTACTTTGTTGGGCACCTAGGGAAAAAAAAGATTATTTTTATTTCAGTAAGATTGTATTTTCCCAAGAGTATTACTATTAAAAATCACATTTTATTATTTTAAGAAACTCGGCCAAAGTTCTAGTCTACATGAATAGAATTCAGCATAAATAATAATAATAATAATAATAATAATAGGTAGTCTAAAATATATTGAGCCTTTTTTGTAGGAGATTGCCATATTCCGGCAGAAGTTAAGGAAGACTAGCATGTAAGCAGCCATGACATCGCCAGTAACCTAAACATCAGTCATCAAACAGTGTTAATCCATTTGGAGAAAGCTACATCCCAACCCCCCTCCGTTTCTAGCCCTGATGGGCTTTAACAGGAGTCTTCTTTAGACCCTCTAACTGATTACACCTCACAGTAATAAGGCATTGGTTGGGATGCCATTGATGTAAATGCTTCAGTAGACATTTACATCTGTGAATTTTTTAATTGGGATTTTGCATTTGCCGCAGACCTTATCCGGACATCTTGAATGTATGTCCTACATTGTTGCCCTCTAAACTAGCTAACCAAGTTCGTGGAAGCATGAACCCCTGCACCTAGTTCTACACTTTACAGAGCCAATTGTGTGTAAATGTCTCTTAGATCAAGGCAATAGAAATAAACAACATACCACCAGCAATGTTGCTCGCAACAACGTAATTTACTCCTAGCTCCTTTTGTGAACTAATTTTTAGTTCGTACCTCTGACTTAGGTATAGTTGGACTCCGATCTGGTCTACAAGGGAGAGGCGGACATACCTCCTTCTCCCACTCAGCTCCATCACAGAGTCCCATGTGACATTTACTTCACTTACTACCATCGTCGAAATGTCGCTGCACCCACACCTGCATGGGAGTCCATGTCCCCAGCAGTGTAGTTGCCATCCCATCGATAGTGATGCTTGCTTGTTCAAAACGACGCTACACCCACAGCTGCATGATCACCCGTACACCCAGCAGTGCATTCATCGCTCTGCCGACAGCTTACATTCAGTATTAATCACCACAAATTCTATCTGACCGTGGCTTAATACGCCTACCTCCGGCCAATCAACTGTTCAGACAGGCCCTAGCCACTCAGGGTGCTATTCTACTTATACTTCCTCAGTAGTCCTGCTGAGTGCAGGGAAACAAAGCAAGCCAGCCGCAATAGCCTATTCTCTGCAAGTCTTCCAGTCGACACAGATCAAGAAAGAAATTTACTCTCTCAGGTTTCCTGACAACTCTAGTATGTTCAGCCTCATACCAGGAACAGACATAGAGGACATGGTCCACAGTGTCATCGAATCTACAATTCGGACAGAAGCCCGAATCAACCAAACCAAACCTAGCCAAACTATCCCTAAATGCACAGTGTCCTGAAAGGAATTGAGTTGTGTGCCGATTGGGAGAAACCCAGCCAATTGCTCGCAGCTCACTAACATTTGGAAGTATACCATGCGTACATCGACCAGTAGAAGAATCTTTCCACCTAACTTGCCAAGAGTCAAAACCTTGGTTTTCGATTTCTCACAAACGCCCAGAATTAAGAAGTCTTGGAAATATACCGCTCGCTATGTTCAGTAGCTAGAATATCTATGGGTTTTATGCCAGCAGTCACAGAGACTGCCTCTCTGGAGACAGTTCTGTAACCTCTGGCAATGGCTAACTGCAGAAGACACTGAGCTAGAAAGCCGGCTACAATAAGAAGCTCAACATTTGAGTTGCACATGATCTGACTAAGAAAATTTTCTATCTGCGAATCTGCTGAAACGTTATGAAATCTAGCCATTTCTGAAGCGATTGATCACAAATGATGAAAAGTGGATAACCTATGACAACAATTTGCGTAAAAGATCGTGATCAAAGTAAGGAGAAGCATCACAGTCCACGGCAAAGGTCACACTGATGCCCAGGAATGTTATGCTGTGGGATTGGAAGGGCATCATGCATCACGAACTGCTGCTGCCAGGCAGCATGATAAGACTCAGACCTGTGCTGTTGATAATAGTGGGATTGCACGTAGTGATTCAAAAGAAATATCCATAACTGGTCAATAGAAGGGGTGTTGTTTACCATAATAACACTGCCAGACTGCATACATCTTTAATAACGCATCAGAAATTGAGAAAACTTTAATAGGAGGTTTTAATGCATCAATCGTGTAGCCCGGACCTGGGACTGTCAGACTATCATTTGTTTCACTCTCTGCAGAACTCCCTGAATGGTATTAAGTTAGTTTCAAAGAGACCTGTAAAAATCACGTCACAATTTTTTGACCAGAAATTCTATGGCAACAGGATTATGTTATTGCTGGATAAATGGCAGGTCATCAAAAAAGATTGTGCATATGTGGTCTCATGTTATCTTCCATTAACAATAAAGGTATTTCAATGTTTGCCTCCAAAGGCTTAATATTTTTTAGACATGATATTAAATATAAATAATGAATTCTGCATTTTTAACAATATATGTTACAGAGAAAAATATTGCAACTTATAAATGCCAATATCATTGTTTTTATTGGTGTATAATATACATTTTATTATATCATAATTAATATTAAATGTTGCTATCTTACATTAAGATGACAGCTAGATTGCTGTAATTATTTTTGTATTAGGTTTTTCTGTATTTACTATTTAAGATTAAAATAAAGAAATGAACTTAATTTTATCGGCTGCTAATCATGTCGATAACCTACTATCCTATAAAACAATTCACACCCCTTACATTTATATCAATAACTTCATTTACAGTTGTATTGTCTAATTAAAAATGTGAAATAAATAATGAAATAAGTAGATCGATATGAAAATATTCAGTACTGACAAGTCTTTCTGCTGTCATGAAGAAAAAATACCAAAGTAGTAACATATTACTTGCTTTAGAAATACTTCCATGTATTAATTGAACATGTGAAATCTAGTTTTCTCATTCTTTAGCAGCTGCTTGGAAATTAAATAGAAACATAGATCACTGATTTTTTTTTTAATACATTCTCTTTGCACAAATATAATTCAGTTCTGTTTTCAATGCTTCTTAATTCTTCATGCAAATCAAAGTTTTACATAAATATAAGTTATTAATTACATTAAATAATTTTTTTGTTTTATTTTTAGAATAATACCACGCCATTTGCAACTTGCAATCCGAAATGATGAAGAGTTAAGTAAATTGTTATCTGGTGTGACTATTGCTCAAGGTGGTGTTCTTCCAAACATTCAGTCTGTTTTATTGCCTAAGAAAGCAGCAGGATCATCATCTGTATCAAAAGGAAAATCTGGTCCTAGCCAGGAATTTTAATAGATGTCATTTGTGTGTGTAAAATTATGTTTTTGTTTTTTTTACAATCTGTAGTGGTGATTTTTAACTTCAAAGAAATTGTTGTAATATTTGTTATAATATATATTAATCTGATGTAACCTGTATACATATATATTTTAAACCCGATTCATAATATTTTAATTTATTCTAGAAATGTTTTTTTAATTATGATAGTGTTGCCTTAAATTTGGTTAAATTTATACTTAAGAAATTTGACTTACATTTACTTTACTTGTTGTATTATAATATATATATATAATGTATTATATATAAAACTTGTGTATTATAATAAAAAGTAGTTAGGTATGAAACTAGTTTTTATTTATTACATTTAGCATACAAAATATTTAGCACACATTTAACAAATGCAGCATATAGTCTGTAGTGAATTCATACTGTTTATTATATAATATACAAGTTTAAAGTAAACATAATATCAATTTCCTAGCTTATCTACAAATGTAAGGTGGCAACACTTGGTCATACTTTAAAAAATGTTTAAATAAATTAAAATCATGAATCGGGGTAATATATCTTAATCTGTCTTCATGTTGAGAATTTTGAATATGTATAACCAACTTTTATATTTAAAACAGTTAAGTATTTATTTTAATCCATTTTTTATTTATTTATTTATTTTTTGTTACCTTTTCAATTTTGTTACCTTTAGTGCCTTGATATTGTAATGTTAATTTATGGTATATACATATAAATTAGTTTTATTTTATTTTGTGGAATTGTAAGAATGTTAGACTGAAATTTTGGGGAAAACTTAATAAAAACCCCCTTAGTTTTTATTTTACATGTATTTATTATTGTTGAAATCTGTTGTATTTGTTAACTATGTTCTGTATAATAAGTATGTTAAATTAAGAGTTAATGTACTTGCAAAAAATAACTATTTTTATATTGCTGTTGAAGGACAGTAAGTAAGGTTTCAAATCAGTTTCATAATGTAAAGGATAATCAGGTTAATTTTAATTACTAAAAATTAAATTTTACAGTAAAAATGTTATTTACTTTCTTTCATTCACCATTAATAATTCCTAAAAGCACTTGGAGGCTTGGGTAATACGTTTCTTCCTGTTTCTAACTTACTACATATAAAATGGTAGGTAGTAGTTTAAATCATGAAAAGCTAGAGTTGTATATGTTAAAAACTATACTAATAATGATAAAAAATGTATGAAAACTCAAAAATATAAATGTCATAATTTAATTTTCTTTTTTATATTTAATGTTAAGTTTATCACTAATAAATGAATTCAATGATTTTAAGCAATATTATTCCTATTCACCCAACTACCACATTTTATACTGTTGATCGATCATTTGAAGAAAGAAAAAACTAAATGATAATATTTAAAGAATCTGGAAACTAAGATTCTGCATTACATAAGAACATAGTTGTTATATGCCTTAAAACCAGACTTATTTTATTTGTTTCCAGAAGTCCTCTTTCATCGACGTGGTGTTTCAACCTAGCAGATTATGTTCTTTTCTCTATTACTTTAGCTAACTTTTTAAACTGATCTTCAGCAACTGAAATATCTCCACTTCCATTTTAATTACTGTGTAATCTGACTTCTCTAAATAAGTCAGACTGCTGACAAAACACTTCTGTTTAAATCTTTTTCTTTTGGTATTTAAAAAAGTTGAAAATACTTCGTAGAAATGTTGCCAGGTTGAAAGAGTGAGCTGATTCTGATAGATTAATTTATTTAATAAAAATTTGTTTCTGTTTACATTTGAAATGGTTATGAGTTACTTTGTTTGACACCATAGTTGTAGAATTTCTTCTTTGAAATACTTGAACTTGCTCAGTATAACATTATCTGTAGTTGATTATGATAAATTACATTTTGCAATTTTATTTTACTCTTTTATCAGATTTAAGTTCTTTTTTTTCTGTTTTTGCACAATGAAAAACTTGTATTATCTAAGGAGATATATTAATTATACTAATACTCTTAAATGAAATTTAATTTGAGTAACTCTTGTAAAGTAATTATTGCCAGAATACAGAAACTGAAATCTTTACCAAAATATTGAGATTAAATATGCAAAATGTTCATAAGCAAGATAGCCAGCGTAAGAATACCGTTTTTTTTAAATCCACATTGTAAAACTTAATTGATACTAAAAAGTATTGTTTTGCTATTAAATATGTGAAACTGTGATGATTAAAGTAACTATCAAATGCTGGAGTAGTCATTAGGATGAAATCAGTGGAGTTAATGTAAATAATTATGCAATGTATTGCAATTGTACCTTCCTCTAAATATACTTTCTTTCTGTGTGGTCTCCATCAATTATATTAATTACTTTCACAAACAGCAGGCACAATTACTAAATTAGGCAAATATATAAACAAAAGCATGTAATTTGTAATAACTAATTCTTATAAAAAATTTCATATTTCATGAACTCAAAATAACATGCAAGATGTAATGTGTTTGTGTACATCACAATTTATTACAACATGCCATGCAAAACAAATGTGCACTCAGTTTTATCAAACCTGATAAATAAAAATGAGTAATATTTGTAAGGTATTTTATGTTTTTATTAATAAAATATTTATTTGATTGCTGAAACTTCTACAACATCTAAAAAGTATTAAAAATGAATGAAACAAGTTGAAACTATCTGTGTATAGTAATCTTTATATCATATTGTAAATGATTGCTTAAGTAGGATTTCATGTTTTCTACTAAAGACTTAGTTAATATCTTCTCGACAATTACACTTAATGGCAGGTTTATTAAGAACATGAATGATACATCTTTGAAACATTTCATATTGAAGTGCTTATCAATAGATTACTATAATTTTGTATATCAATCAATCCCATATAAGCACGAAGCTAGTGAATATGATGTCAAAATGTGAAGCCTTTCTATTTTTTTTATTCAAAGTGGGATCTTTCAAATGAAAGACCGAGTCACTAACATTTCATTTGGAGTCAGCAAAATTTGCAAAACTGATAATTATCAGTTTTAAAAAATGTTTATGATGGTGTGAATCTAATAGCATTGATTTACACAACAATTTTATGCTGAGAAATAACATTACATCGAGTCCAAGAAAAACTGATACAAAGTTTTTCTTCAATATGTTTGATCATATATTTTCAAAATGTAGTCGCAACAAATTCATACTGCAACATGCAATATTGATTAAATGTTTCAGGAATAATTGAATAAAGTTTCAACTGCTGTTGAAATGAATATTTCAAAATGATTAACACGATTTTTAACAATGATGTTAACAACTGTCGTAACTCAAACAGCACATTGGTTCCGGTATTTTTGACAATCTTTTTGTTTCATTTTGTCTGTCTATAAAACAAATGTACACTAATACACAGTTTTGGTTTTCAGATTTCAAAAATTTTGTATCACCTAACTGACATGATAAAGTTCACAAACCCAAAATAAGAAAATGTTGCAATTGTAATTAATTATAAATATAAAGATACCTCCCTTCCCAACTCCCCTAAAACATCCTACTCAAGTTAAAGAGATTAGTAGGTACCTTATTACAACTTTGGATAATAAATTAAATATCTGCATTATTTTTTTTAACTTCTGGGACCACCATTAGGTATTACTTAAGAGGATGAGATGAATGATAATTTTTGTAGCGTGTGAAAATATTAGACCTGTGAAAATCCTTACAACACCTGTGGAAAAATTTTTATTTTCAAATTAAACAGTCCAATAAATTATACATATTGCCTGGCGATAAAATAGGAGTGATCATTTGTAAGCTATAAATTGTTTATGTGATAAACTGACATGATGAAAACTTTCCTAGATCCATTTTGTAAAAAGGATAAAAAAATATTTATTAATCATTGAAAACAGTTTATACATCCATCCCAGTTACACCTGTTACCCAAAATTCTAAAACATTTTACTTATTGTATTACACTGATACAAACATAATTTTTGTTTCCTAATGTGCAATACATGATTTTTATGCTGAAAACAAATATGAACTCAGAATTTTTCTTTCGCCCTCAATTTTTAAATTTTAATAAAAGGATTTTTTCAACATATAGTTAGCATTTTAAACTCCTATATTGTATTTTGTTAGCTCATTTTTTATTGTTTAACTTTGTTAACATAATTTGTAAGCTATAAATAAACAATACTAGACAAAGAATTAAATCATATAGTCACATGTTATGACATATTTAATACTGAAGAGTGAGCCTCCATGGACAAGATTATCATGTCTGTGCAGGTAAAAACATGTAGCTGAAAACACGGCTTTGTTGTTTGTATGAAGCACTGGATTTAGGAATGAATTAATTTTGTTCTGTCTTATGTTTGTTAAAAGTGCAGTATAATGCCTCGAAATTGTGTAAATGATATGGGTACCTTTTGTTATGTATATGGTGAGTTTACTGTAAAATCAAATAGAAAAAACATTACACCTTTAATTAAAAAAGCATATCATTTGAACTTTCACTGTAAAATTGGTAATCAGGATAAAAAGTGAGCTCCTCATATAGTATGCACTAATTATTCTGTATACTTAAAGAGAATGGCTGAAAGGTACACAGAAGGCTTTGCCGTTTGGTGTATCTATGGTTTGGCATGAACCAAAGGATCATGTAACTGATTGTGACTTTTGTTTAACAAGTGTCTGTAATTTCTAAAAAATCTAAACATGCTGTAAAATATCCTTCATTGCAATCAGGCCTGTACCTCACAGTGAAATTATTGCAATTCCTGAGCCACCTGTGAATGTATGTTTCGAAAGCAGTACTGAAGACAACAATGATTTTGATTTTGAATTATCTTCCAATAAGCCACATCTTATATCACAAGGTGAATTAAATGACCCTGTTAGGGATTTAAATTTATCAAAAAATCAAGCTGACCGTTAGGATCAAAACTGCAAGGTTGGAATCTATTTCAAAAAAATACAAAAATTTTGACCCAACAAAAAACTTTATTGATGAAAATAATTTGGTTTATTGCACAAATATTGATGAGCTTATGTTGCACTTAGAACAAGTTCATAAACTTTTCATCAATTCGTCTGGCACCTTTTCATAGATTCGTCAAAGTATAATTTAAAAGTGGTTTTACTACATGATTGTATTAAATATCCTTCAATGCCAATCGCTTATGGTATTAATTTGAAAAAGTCATATGATGTGATGAAAGATGTTCTTAAAAACATACATATGTGGTGATTTGAATGTTATACTAAATACATATGTTTTCTTTGTGAAAAGGACAGCCAAGCTAGGGTTAAAAATTTTGTTTCCAAGGTGTGGAAGAAACGAGACAACTTAACTCCAAATGGGAAAAATATTCATCACCCCTTACTTGAACCCAAAAAAATATTTTTACCCCCTTTCCATATAAAGCTAGGACTAATGAAAAATTTTGTAACAGTAATTAAGAATGATAGTCCTGAATTTTTGTACATCAGGCAGAAATTTCCAAATATAAGTGAAGGAAAAATTAAAGAAGGAATATTTGTTGGTACTCAAATATGAGAATTGGTCAAAGATGTATTTAACTAAATGTTAAATAATGTAGAAAGTGCAGCTTGGGCTTCATTTAAAGACTTTGCTGAAATTTTCTCAAACAAAAATCCAACAATTACCACGATATTATTAATCAACTTCATACAGAGCTATGGTATGTAATATGTCTTTGAAAATAAATTTCCTTCACTCGCATCTGGATTTTTCCCCAGACAACTTCTGTAATGTAAGTGACGAATACAGTAAACGTTTCCACCAAGACAATTGGGTGATGGAAAGCCACTGTAAAAGGAAATTAAATACTAACATGCTAGTCAGTTATTGTAGGACATTAATTCAGGATGTGCCTGAGGTTGTTTATAAAAGAAAAGCATCAGCTAAATCATTCTAACACAGATAGGCCATACAAAATTACAGATTTTAACTATATTTTCCCTTAATTTTTTTTAAGCATAATTTGTATCGCACTTAAATAAATATTGAAAAGGTTTTTTTGTCTATCATTGTTACCAAAGGAAGGAAGAAATTTTTGTAAATCATTCTTCATAATAGTTTTAGGGCCAGGTAATATTTTTTACCCCGTTTTTTTTTTTCAAAAATCTTTCTCTTCGCCATTTTGTAGTACCGTTTTTACCTATGTAATAATGGTTTTTGTTCAGAGTCGCTATCATGATCAAGCTAAAATCACTCTCTCCCCGTTTCTTCTGATTTAACCTTCGGAACCACCGTAAGGTATTAGTGAAGAGGATGATGTAAATGAAGTGTAGTCTTGACACTCTCAGGTCGACCATTCATGAGATGTGCGGTTAATTAAACTCGACCATCAAAGAACACCGGTAAACACGATCTAGTATATAAGTACCTTTATTATGATTTGAATCTTCGACTTCGAAACAGCTGAGTTGGGATGATGAGTTCACCACTAGACCGACCCTGTCAGATTCATTGACGACGGTTCCATTTCGTAAGTTATATTAAAGTTCAAAAATAACTTTTTGCAATGTTTTCAAAAAAATAGTTTTGCACACAAAAAATATAATCATGTATAAAATAATACACTATATATATATACTTTTTATACACTATGTTTATTTTTATTTTTTTGTCTTCAGTCATTTGACTGGTTTGATGCAGCTCTCCAAGATTCCCTATCTAGTGCTAGTCGTTTCATTTCAGTATACCCTCTACATCCTACATCCCTAACAATTTGTTTTACATATTCCAAACTATGTTTATATATAAGTAAAACTTTGACACTAAACATTAAAATAAGATTGTTATGAAAAGTTATATATATATATATATATATATATATATATATATATATATATATATATATATATATATATATATATAATGTTAGTGTTTAACCAGTTTATTTAACATATACTACCAAATTTTAACTCTTACTTAGCGTCCATTAAGTTTATTTATGACCGGAAGAAAGACTCGCTGTGCGTTTTATGCTTGGTTTAATTTCTGGAAGCATTAATTGATAAGGTTATGTTGTTCATTTTAGGTGATTATTTTGTTTATATTTTTAATTGTAAACATTACTAAAAGAAACCGGTAAACTGCAGTTTACGTCATTGTTATTTTGGTTAAATTAATTGCACAATATGGAAAATGTTTTGTCTCTTCAAAAGGAGGTAAGATTGTGCTAGTTTTGTTGATAAAATGTATTTCGTACTATTTATTTTTGAAGTAAATGCTATAGCCAAATTTACTGCTTTGAACTGTATGAAAAAAAAAGAATTAGCCTACTGCGTTTTTTAATTGATGATACCCAATAGAATAATTATGTTTCTTACAAGTTAATGTAATCTGTGGTTATTTGTTTTTCTTGATGTATATTAAATATTTAAAGAGATTTTTTTTTGGTGTTTTGAGTGACAATCCAAATTCTTTTCAAAACTGCCATCTTCAAATGAATAGGAACCCATTTCATTGTAGGTTTGGTCATATTTGTTCAGATTTCACTATCCAGCCATAAAGAATAAAAAAACAACTAATATATTGAATCATAAAATCAACTACACATTAACTGCCCTATATTAGGAAAATAAAATAAAAATAAATTTTTATATTGTAGTCTTACTACACAGAAAATCTCATAAATTAAAAAAAAGAAAACAACAAATTTTAATGAAATAAAAACTAACAAAACATTTTAAAATCAAATCGCATCATATCTACAATAAATAAATAAAAACAGTATATTGAACTAAAAGCATACTTTAAACAAAATGCCCTATTAAAAGAAGAACAAGTAACACAAAATAAAAACTGTCACTATTTTGCCTACGTGTGTGGCAGAGTTAGTGTTTTGCCTTTCATCAGGAGGTTATGGATGTAAGTTTTAGGCAGGCATAGCAGTTTTCACATGCTTCAAAATTCATGTAACCATCATGACTACTATTGGACATTAGTCTGTTGTTGCTATTATATGAACAGTAAGTAAATAAAAATCTAAAGAAATGATTCTTTTAATTAAAGCTGTTCTGTAGCACAGCACAATTAAACTCACAAATAAGGACTTACAAGCAATGCATACATTTTAGCTAGACACAAGGGCAAAATTATTAGGTCCATGCACATAACTAAAAAAAAAAATCCTCTCTTCAAGGTTGAAAATTGTTTGAACCTTGTAAGGCCATTTCAATAAAAATAGTAAAAAACTATTTTAAGTCAATAGGTTAAAAATCTCAAAGTAAAGAAAAATTTTAATTTTAAAGGTGGGCCAGTTATATTCATTCTTTTTCAGAGTTTTTTCTTGACATTATTTTTTTATAAACCAAATAAAATATGATTAATGTTTTTTTATGTCCATTAACAGTTTCTTAATATAATGGCAAAGATGCTCACTGACATATTTTATTTTGTAACCAGCAAAACATGTACAAATTTGGATGGTGGAAACTATCTTTAGCATTTTAAATGATATGATTAGACATTTTTTAGTATTCAAACTCCAATAATATGATAGGTTGAATAGCCATTATATTAAAAGTAGGAATCCATTGTGTGCATACAATATCTGACCCTTTTTTTATTGGAAAACCAATATTTTTTGTTTTGTTTTTATTTAAAACCAATATTTCAAGAACTCTTTCTCTTAGACCAGTAGGAACATTTGAGATTTTTATGTTGAATTCTCCAGATATTTGTTAAAAATGTTTATTAATTAAATGTTCATTTTTATCATATTTATCCTCTAATATTTCAGTTTTAGCATCCTGCTTGTCAACTGGAACATATGAACTTTATTTACATTATCCGGTCTATTTAACTTATCTCATAAAATATATCACTAAAGAATTTATCTAGTCAGATTTTCTGTACTTCTCATCAGATTATTATTAATTTCTCATTTATGAAGGACTTCAAATTGTTAAGATCATAATAATCTGTCGATAGGTTGAGAAGTAGGTAAACCTTCAGAAGCTTCAATATCATCTTTACTACTTACTACCTAAACAAGTTTTGCATACCAAATTTTATTTTTTCAGAAACAGACCTGTTAAATTTAGAATCAGTACATGATTCATGAATGATTTTTTACATAAATCTTTGCAAACAACGATATTTCTTCATGTTTTAACTTTATCATAACAAACAACATTATTTATTTTGGTACTTACATATTAATGCCACCGCAGCTACAGCTTTATTTAAAAACAAAGTAGTCAATCGGATTTCGGTGGAAAATGGGCCGATATAGAGTTTAACATAGATTCAAAACAGTCTCTTTATTAATTTTAATACATGGTTATTTATATTTATTTTATAAATATAATGTAACCAAACTTAACCTACGCTCGCTTCGCTAACCTTGACTAATTTAACAGGAGTGTTTTGATTATTTAAATAATAAATAATTGCAATAATTACTGAATTTATTAAATAAATACTCAAAACACTCCTGTTAATTAGTTAAGGTTAGCGAGCGTAGGTTAAGTTTGGTTAAAATATATTTATAAAATAAATAACCATTTATTAAAATTAATAAAGAGACTGTTCATTTTCCACCGAAATCCGATTGACTTTGTTTTTAAATAAAGCTGTAGCTGCGGTGGTGTTAATACGTAATATTTCTAATAAAAAGTTATTATCAATTAAAAATTTTGAATGAAAATATTTTATCTTAGCTTTTGAACTCCAATCGGTATCTTAATGAATGAATAATAATAAAGATATGAATACAGCAGTAGATGGATTGTTATTGTAGTTTTCTTTAAGATAACTACTATATAAATCACACAGAAATGGACAATAGAACAAAGTGATAACAAACTAGTTGAGTTGTAATAGATAATCTTATACATGATATATTGTTATAAATAATTAAGAATGCTAATAAAATTATTAGTATAACATAACCACTGTCATTACCACAGTTGGCAAAAAGGTGATCAGCACTAGCTATTATAGAAATTCGTATCTCTCTGTTTTTCATTTCTTAATGATGTAATCTTAATTTCAAACATTATTTAAATGTTATGTAAACATTATTTTAATGTAATGATTAAACATTATTTACTTCAGAAAACTTTTACACTAATGTAATTCTTCTGGTAATAAAATTGATGCATCAGAATAAAGCAGCCAAATTTGATTTTCTGGAAAGGTTTCTACGTTAGTTATGTCTTGTATTTCTTAACCTTTTTTCTGTACATTTCTATGGTTGTTGTAAACAAATTTTCATCAACAAAATTAAATTGTTACCAATTTTTCTTTATGTTCAGAAAACTAGTCCTTTTTTGCTCAGGGAATACTGTTAAGTGGTTATTGTTAGAAGTTTTTTTTTATTTTCTTCCAATGGCTAATTGAATTTCAGTAATGATATTTTGCAGCTGTTTGATACCAGATAACTTTACTATTCATTTCGTTTTTTTAGATTTTCTCTTGAAATATAAGAAATATTTTTTTTTATGAATTTACCACTTTATTGTACAAAAGTATAAATAAATGTGAAACTAAATTGAAAATGAGGTATAGACTTTTGAATTAATAATCAAACCACAACTGAATTAACAAACAGGAAATGCTTGAAAGGTTTATAAAATGTATATCCTGTGTTGGAGATTAGTCGGATCCATTATGAGTTTTAAATAAGTAATGGCTGTACTTATTCCCAACTAGCTGATTATAATCGTTTGAATAGACTGGTGCGTAATGAATCATATGCAAATTTTTTTATTATCATTATTATCTGATTTATTTATAAAAAAAAACGTGAACACACATTACAAGTTATTTTCAGCTTGTTTGTAGTTAATTAGTGATAAAATGAATAATTGTACTGTTTAGCCTAAATTTCTAAATAATTCATCAAATTATATCTCCTTTTTTATATATATCATGATTTTGATTTTTTTTTTTTTGTTATTAGGATCTTTTGGAATCATATAAATTATGGAAAAGTGAACAGAAGGTGATAGCAGTAGAAAGTAAGATTTTATTTTTGGTTTTTTAATGCTTTTGTTAGTTGAGTAAAAGAAACTTCTGTTTGCTAAAAAAAATACCAGTAATTACGCATTAACGCCACCGCAGCTACAGCTTTATTTAAAAACAAAGTATTCAATCAGATTTCGGTGGAAAATGAACAGTCTCTTTATTAATTTTAATAAATGGTTGTTTATATTTATTTATTTTATAAATATAATTTAACCAAACTTAACCTACGCTCGCTTCGCTCACTAACCTTGACTAATTAACAGGAGTGTTTTGATTATTTAAATAATAAATAATTACTGAATTTATTAAATAAATACTCAAAAAATTATGATGTTAATTAGTCAAGGTTAGCGAGCGTAGGTTAAGTTTGGTTAAATTATATTTATAAAATAAATAAATAACCATTTATTAAAATTAATAAAGAGACTGTTCATTTTCTACCGAAATCCGATTGACTACTTCATTTTTAAATAAAGCTGTAGCTGCAGTGGCGTTAATACATAAGTACCAAAAAACTATTCCCTAGATGAGTTAAGTTGAAACATGAAATCGTTCAGTCAAACAAAAATATAAATTGCTTCATGTAGTCATTATATAATAATGATGATTTCAACTTTTGCAAATTTTAGCCTGATTACTATGAAGTAAGCGACTTATTACATGTTATTCATTTTCATTAAAATTACACACTTTGTTGGTTCTTTAATATATTTCATTACCTTTGAAAGTGTGTTACATAGCTATGAATTGATGATTTGTTATATAAATATATTTATTTTTTCTCCTAAGTGAACATAATTTAATAGTACATTATTTATCCACAAAAGAGAGGATTTTTTTATTATTTTATATGGCCTACCCTATGCTTTCTTATGGTTGTGTTTATAACATGTGCATCTTATTTATCTAAAAATATTAAAACATAACCTTAATTAATAGTAACAAATGCTAAATATTATAATTCAATATGATTATTTTATTAAATTTTCTTTTAATAAGGAGATGCAATGTATACAATTCATTGTTTCCCGTAGAAAGTGAACCAAGCATTAATTTAATAATTTTATTATTATCATTATTATTGTTATTAATTTGCAGATTTACAGTGTCTGTCTCAAACTTTCATATAACTGCAATTATTGAAGTATCTCTAATAGCAGTAGTCAGTTTTCTTTTTCTGTGAGTAACAATGTTCATTGTAAACCAGTTCTTTTGTTAAAGTGAATAAAGATATCATGTGTAGAACACAATACATTACCTGCATTTCAGTAGACTTGGCATACTGATATCGATCATATTCTGCTCTCAATAAAAAAGACGAGAAAAGTATGTTTTCCTTCTTTTGGTAAGCATGACATGGATTGCTTCTTATTCTTGGGAATGACTAAGCCATTTTGAGGATCCGTTTTGTCTTATGTCAAGTCACCTACACTCATTATGATTATGGCACTCAGAATACATACATACATACATACATACATACATACATACATACATACATACATTATTTAATTACTAAAAATAATTTGTAAAATTAAGTCCAAAAGTATCCTTAATTATGTAGTTAAATCCATCTTGCCACTGGTGCGTTTCGCTCAAGACCCGTGATAAGTGTACTGGTAGACAGTGGTGAGCCACCTGTTTGAAATAGGTGGAAGCAGATTATATGCTCCTATGTGGTTCAGATTAAAGCGCAACCAACTCATCCAACCTTTGATGTGGTATTCTCCAACCAACATGTTAATCAATACCAGGAACAGCCGAGATCTACTGCTCTGGTAGGCATCAGAGCTCAGCACCCGTTCTCAGCTCTAAATATGCAATTACCTCCAGTCCTCACTGTTGCTCCATGTTATTACCATCCTTGGCAGTCTTCTCTTGTTAATTACCGCTTTGATATTTGTCTATATAATAAAAAGAACACAAATTCATTTTTACAAATAATTAGTCTATTCAAAATGTTAAACTTGCTGTAAACTTAAAACTTCCAATATTGCTTCAGTTCAGTTCAATTTGCATAAAATATCTTAGAATACTTTTACTTCTTACAGGTCTTCCAATAAAATTACATTCAGTGAGGAATTATGTACTATATTAAGTTGTCAAAATTACTTTACTTATTCTGTCTTTGTTGGAGACACAATCTCGATTATTCTTGAGATTAATCAGTCTATCTCCAAAGTTAAATATCTGCATTGAATTCCTTAAATTATTTAAGTTTAATTAATGATATAACTAGAATTGAAGGTTCTACTGAGTCATGTCTGGATTACATTTTTATAAAAACAACTAAATCACTTGACTCTATTTCATCAGCAACCAATCTGTATAAAAATTACTGATCATTATCCTGTAATACTTAGTATAGAAAATTGTACTGTTATGACCTGTACTAATAGGTCTAAGTACAAGTTTATAAAAATAATTATCTATGAAAACTTAAATCTAGATTTAGCTTCTGAGAACTGGAATTCAGTTCTAGAATACAATAATCCTAATCTTTCTTTAAATTGTTTTATGAATACATTATATAAACACATACATAACAACTCTTTAGTAAAATGCTACAAAGTTCAGCCTAAAATAGTTCCATGGATAACAGCTGTAAAATCAATTAGGATAAGAGATAAATAACTACATGTTGCCTTAAATAAAAAAAAAAGTTTTTACACAAAGATTGTAACAAAAAAACATAGCCTAAATAATCTTCCTCCTTCTGTGGATCAAGTTAATTTTTACAAGCATTATCATAATTTGTTAAACATAATTATAAAACAGGCTAACCAGAATTACTTTAAAATGCAGTATCTAGAAGCTGGTAATAACACAAAAAACCGTTGGAATGTCATAATTAATATCTGTTATAGAAACAAAGCTTTTGTCTTCCATTACCAAAATCAAATACGACAATGCTGTAATTACAGATCATCAAGGCATAGCAGATACCTTTAACCAACACTTTTGTTCAGTTGGAACAAAGGTAGCTCGTAAAATTATGGTTGATACCACTATTCCAGTAAATAGACCGGCTAATAATTTTGTACCACTTTTTATTTTTCTTGACCCACTATCTGAGTTGGAAGTTTTGGCTTTTATCAGTGGTCTCAAGACCAGTACTGTGTGTGGAAATGACAATAACTCTGCTAGAACTTTAAAGACTATTAAACAGCATATTTCCTTCCCTTGGGCTCACACTTTTAACTTCTTGTTGAAGATAAGCATTTTTCCTGATACACTAAAAGAGGCTGTTGTAATTCCTATTCATAAAGGGAGTGACTGTTGACGTGAATAATTTTCGCCCAATATCTCTACTACCCCAATTTGCAAAACTGTTTGAAGAATGTATTAAGAGCAGGCTTATGTTATTTTTGTCAAATCATGAGATCATTTCTAAAAATCTGTTTGGCTTCCAAGAAAAACTTGGCTCTGATGATGCCATATATGGGTACTTTCTTTCATTTCTACGGTAATCTTGACAAATCTAAAAGAACCTTACCCGTTTTCCTGGATTTGATGAAGGCTTTTGATACGGTTCAACATGATATTTTGCTTGATAAATTGCATGGTGCGGGGGTTTGTGGTAGAGCGCTGAAACTCTAAGCGTTATCTTTCTGGGAGAACACAGTGCATAAAAATAGTAAATAAAAAAAGTATCTTGTCCAGTGCCTTTATTGGTGTCCCACAAGGAACTGCTCTGGGGCCTATTCTATTCCTTATCCATATTATTGGTGTATGTAACCTCAAAATGGATAGCATGAGTCTAATTTCATGTGCTGATGACACTGTGCTTGTTTTCTCTGGTAACTCATGGATTGAAACCTTCAAACTTGCAAATAAAGGTTTTGTAAAGGTCTGTTCGTGGCATAATAACGATGTTCTAACTTTAAACATAACCATAGCTCTTTCATCTGATCCCTGCTTTCAGCCTGCTCCTGATCTTTACATTTTGTCTACATGAACAATTAAACCCATCTCAATACACTCCATGTTCTAATGCAAAAATAAAAAAGTTATCGGTAATAAATATCTGGGCATTATTGTTGATGAAAACTTATCTTAGGCTCCCTATGCATGCAATCTCGCTGGCAAGTTATGAACATGCTTTTACATATATCATAGGTTAAGAATTGTTTTACCAACAAAAGATGCACTTAGCGATTTTGACAGTTTTACTCAGTCATTGATATGTTATGGTATTGTGGGATGGGGTGAATTGTTTTGATAGTCACCGTAGTCAAATTCAAATAACCCAAAAATATGCTCTAAAGGCTATTCTAAAGAAACCCTTCACAAATTCTACACATCTCACATATAGGGACTCAAACGTTTTGGACTGTAGACAGTTGTATTATTTATTATATTTTAACTTTCTTTTATAAGAAGAATCCTCAGTTTCATGCTTATTTTGTAAATAACCAATCATATGATCTCAGAAATAGTACTAGATCAGTTTTCAGGCACAAGAGAATTGGTCAGCGACATGCTGACTATATCTTTAGCAAATTCATCAAAGTTCTTCCTGCCTTTCTAAAATCTTGTTCTAAATATTATGTTTTAAAGAAACTTTTGAAATTGTGGCTTGGATATGAGAACATGAAAGATTTTTGTTCCCAACTCATTAACAAAAATTTTTGGGAATTTGATTGATTACTTCCTAATGTTTTTCTCTGTTTCTTTTGCTTGGTTTCTTAAATATTGTCTTAAATGTATTAGTTTAGTTAAGTTGATGATTTGCAGTCTTAAATTACTCTATTACTTAAGTATATTATATACTTTATGCATCACATCTCTTATACTTCAGATTATATACTTTATGTATTATATGATTTATATATGTTGATCTTGATTATTCATTATTCCTTAGTTATACGAGGGTTATTTTTTTCAAGGTCCAATCGGTCACGAAATTAAAACCACAGTGAAAATAAAAAATATTTATTTGTAATAAGTATTTACATAGTTACGCTATTTGTCTACATAGTCGCCACTCTGATTTAGACATTTGTCGTAGCGTAGTACTACCAACATTCCAATACCCTCGTCATAAAATGGAGGCGCCTGTGTTTTCAGTCATGTTTCTACGCTGGTCTGCAGCTCGATGTCTGTGCCAAAATGTTGTCCTCCTAGCCAGCGTTTCATGTGAAAGAGGTGAAAATCGGATGGAGCCAAGTCCGGGCTGTATGGTGGGTGATCAAACACTTCCCAACAAAAACGCTACAGGAGCTTCTTTGTTACAGCTGCAGTGTGTGGCCGAGCATTGTTGTGGAGAAAGACAATGCCTGATGACAACATTCCTCTCCGCTTATTCTGAATCGCCCTTTGTAGATGTTGAAGAGTCACGCAGTATGAGGCTACAGTGATGGTCGTGCCATGTTCTATGAATTCCACCAAGAGAACCCCATTCCGGTCCCAGAACACAGTAGCCATACAGTTTGTGTTGGAGAAGGTTCGCTTGAACTTCTTTGGTTTACTGGTAGAATGAGAATGCATCCACTGTTTGGATTGTTTTTTGTTTCTTCAGTTATGAAATGGACCCATATGTCGTCCCATCTGACAATTTTGTTCAAAAAAAATCTTCTCCTTCATTATGGTAGCGCTGGAGAAATGTTAGAGAGGCAGCCATTCTCATTGTTTTGTGATGGTCGGACAGCATCTTGGGAACCCATCTCGCACACAGTTTGCGGTACTGAAGTTTCTCACTCACAATGGTGTAGAGAGCTGACCTTGAAATTTCAGGAAACGAATCACTCGGTACAGAAATTGTGAGCCGATGATTTTCTTGAATTGCCTCATCCACTCGCTCAACGAGATCATCGGTTGACACTCGCTTCCTTCCCTGACCGCCTGCATCATGAACATCTGCACGTCCTGCTTTAAAGTTCCTGCACCATTGTCGCACTTTGCTGTCACTCATTGAAGTTTCACCATACACATTACTTATTCGTCTATGAATTTCACTGCATTACACCCCTCAGCCTGAAGAAATCGAATTACCTCACACACTTCACACTTTGCGGGAGATGCTATTGTTGTAGACATGTTTACGTGCTAGTTGCGTGTTCAGAACTAAACAAAGTGATGCGGTGTGATTGAAGACCATACTAGAGATGCTACACAACACATGCGCAAAGGTTCATCTGATTTTTGTGCGGGTTTTTATTTCGAGACCGATCGGAAAAAAAAATAATAACCCTCGTATAATGATAGTTTGTATTAGTTAGATTCATGTTTAAATAATAAATTTTAGTATGTTTGTCATATGATTTAACTATATTCACTTTTACTTTTTTCTAAAATTTTTAATTAAAATAATTTTTTTTTTAAATTTGTATACAGGAAATAGCCCACACAAAAGTTTTTACTTGGTGGGCATTGCAACTTTGCTTGTTCTTCTTTGTATTTTAGTATTAGTGTTTTAGGTTAATTAAGTAAATTGTACCAATATTTTGTTTTTGTTTATGCTAACTTATCCATAACTAGGAATATTAAGAGTTGTAATTAAAATAAATTTAAATAAATAAATGTATGGACATGAATGTTTGCGTAATCCTTAATGTAAACATTGCAGAAGGCTCGGTTACTGTTTTGATTTCAATGTCATATGTTGTATTGTTGCTGGTGTTAGGTAATGTACACTTGTTTATAAAGTAATTTTATTAGCAGTGAAAACTTCTATTTTATGCAATACCTTTTATTTTTTATTTTATTAATTAGAGAAATTTTTATTTTAGCCGCAGAGAAACTGGGATAAGACAAAGTGAGGTGCAATTGGTAGTTTTATAATTTATAAACTGTATTGTTATTGTAAGAATCCTTGCATTTTTTAAAAACGGATTATGGAGTGTATTGGCATTCACACTGAAACAGTATGTCATAAATTGACTTAGAATAGATCTTGAGTATTGCACGATATTTTAGAGTTTACTGAACAGCAAATAACATTGATATCTTTAAGAAGTGGATGTACTGAAACGAAAATTATCTGTACTTTTCATAAAACAGAATATTTAAATAAATATTATCATATTAATGGGAGAGGTTGCTCTGACCCATTTAGCTGTCATACTAAACCGGTTATGAATCTCTTTGAGAAATATCTTTGACACTTTCATCACGCAAATCAAATTTAAAATTAATTCAAGGTAGAGCACCATGTATAAAATGCTTAAACAAAATACAAAAACCACAAGATGATACAGAATGAAAACCAGAATGTCAAGATTTATTTAAGCCTCAATGTGTTATAGTTGAGTCAGTGCATAAAGCTTGTTCAGCACTTTGTATTTCCCCCCATTAAGGTTCAAAAATTATTGAGCAGCACAAACGAACCAAATTTAAAATATAAGGTTACAAAAATAGCCAAGTCAGTTACCAGTAAATTAAACGATTCCTTTGATTTAAATATTTGTACAGAAGAAACCTTATTAGTACCACAAAATTATGCCGATTTAGGTAGGGAATATGAAGAATTAATCATTAAAGTAAGAATAAAATGAAAACAGTTAAAAAATTAATATTTTAAGTTTATTACTAAGCAGCTGGAGCATTCAAAAAATTCAAAATGAGTTTAGTGTTAGTCAGCATTTAGCTCGTCAATCCAAATAATTAGTAGTTAAAGCAAGTGGAATTTTGTCATAAATCGGCAAAAAGAAACCCAGTTACGTGACTGATGGTGTTATTAAATGTGTCCAAGATTTTTACCAGAATGATGAGCACATCCAAATGATGCCTGATACCATGAAAAAGGACCATGTGATGGTATTAGTGGAACTGTAAAAAGGACTGTGACCAAAGCAAGCCTTCAAAGGACAGTCAACAATCAAATTGTTACACCTTCTGAAATGTACAGGAGCACTAAGTTATGTTAAGTTTATTATCAAAAAGTGCAAGATTTATTTGTAACTTCCATTAGCATTAGTAAAATAAGGTAAGAGTGAATTGAACTGAGTGTTGATTGAAATTGTTCATGTATTTGAATTGTTTATCATTCTGTAATTGACTATTTATTAATTATCAATTTATTCATTCTAATGAGTTTGGTTGTAATCTTTATAATCTGAAAAAATACATAACAGTATTTTGGATAAGTTGTTTATAGTTAAAAGAAACAGTGTTTTTAGGAGTTTTGATGGTTTCATTAGTCGTCAACGCCTTTGAGTAACAAAATAAATTTTATATGGTTTTAAAGTACATAAATACTTACTGCTATAAACATATCGATTTTTTGCCAGGTGTCCCACAAGTGGTTTTTGGGCCCTAATAATGAGACATTTTTGAAATCGTATGATATGGCGACTTTTTTTTTTAATGATGGACACTTGGTAACAGTCCAATTTTTTTATAATTACTACTAGTACGTAAGAGTTAAAAGGTAAAAAACAGGCCTGTTACCCTAAGCCCTTCATTATTTATTTTGGATCCAAAATTTGAAAAAAAACAACAATTTGTAAATATAACTTCAGTAAACATTTCAAGATTTGGTTATGTAACAAAATGAATTTTGAGTACACTTAAGATGAAGTTCTCTATTTACTTTTTACAAAAAGCCCTTTTTGACCCTCTGTGTGATATAAAATAAGAATGCTTCGCTCATGGGAAGCGTGATGAAAATGGCTGTTTTTACCTGTTAGCAAGTTAGAAAATAGTTTATTACTCAAGAAAATTTTTTTTTTAAATATAAAAAAATGTTTTTTGGCCACTATAAGGTGGATAGTTGTATACCAAATTTCATCAAAATCAAAAATAGTGATGCACTGATCATTTGTTGAGGTAAAATAGAATACCCAGACTGTAGGAATGCTACTTAGGCCCTACTTACTCTCTGTAAACACTATTTTGTGTGCCAGGACAGTGAAGAGCTGTAATATCTGGTTTATAATGTCTAGTTTTAGTTTTATTATCTTGGATGTTGAACATGAAGTATGTTGTGTCTCTGCATATATATATTTCCTCTTCACAGACACATGTGCTATGCTTTCTCATCAACATGCAATTGCAGCAGCTGATATTTATACCATCCGTCTATCTTTTCCTTCCCATTTTCTTAGTTTTTCTCTGTCTGCTACTACATTTTTTAAGCGTTCATATCTTATCTTGAGGATTTAGTGCTGTATACTTATTATCAACACTTAGAAAGTTCGAAAATTTCTCATTTCTGTTTTTTGATTGAAAATATTGTCAGAGTCTAGATTTGCATGTAGTGCACATTTGCAATATTGGTTATTCCTCACCCTCTGTGTGTTCTTGGTAGGTGGAATCTTTCGACGTATGAATTCAGGTGATAGTATTGAAACTCTGTTCTTGTTGTCCTTGTTATTCGGTTCAGATGTCGACAAATCCAACTGCTTATGACAATTTTAAGAAAAATATGATATCTTCCACATATGGAATTTATTTTTCTGTGTTATTGTTTTTTTATCTCATATCGTATTTAGATCGTAGGTTATTGAAGTTGGTTATGGTAACAGATTTCAACTCATCTCTTGCTAGTTAAAATGTTAGGAATAAACTCTCTTTGGTAGGCATGAGGTAGTGATTGTAACTCAATTCTTTTACTGTAAAGTTTACTTATCTTCTTTGATTGAAATGTATAAAGCATAAAATCTGTTAGTAAATTTTTTGTTTATTTAATAATTTTTTTATTTATTAACCTGTAAACTTAGTAACTCCATTCACCATATTTTGTTATTCTTTGTAGAAGCGATTATAGTTTAGAGTTTCTAAAATTATTTATTTTTTTGTATCAGCATATTGCAACATTTTAATAATACATCCTGTTAAATCTTTATTTTATTTTAGGTGTTACTGCAAAGAGACGTAGGAACAGAAGAAAAACTGTAGTTAAGGCTAAAAAAGTGAACGATGAAAATAATGAGGTATAATAATAAAGATTGCATTTGTTTAATCTTTTTTAAAGGAGACCTAAAAATTAATTTTGTTCATAAATCTTACAGTTCAACTTATTTAATGTAACCAAATTTTATTTTGTATTGAATTTCCTTTGCCTACCTACAGATTTGCATGTTGTTTTGGTATTCTGTTAAGAAAGTAGGAAATAAAGAAGATATAAATTGTTCTGTGTATTTATATTAATATATTTGGAATCGGTAAGTTTTATTTTTTAATTTTATGTAAAATTTGGTTGGGCTTCTGAGTAGAAGCCCAACCAAAAAAAAATGCTACTCATATGAAAAGATTGCTTTTAAGAACTCCTAAGATGAGAAACCTGGCTTTATGAAAATAAATTAACTAAACATAACTAAAGCTCTTTGAATATGCGAATATGTATTGTTTTATATGCTGCGCTTCATTGTGTTTCACGCTGTGTTTCGTTGTTTTACATGAAAGTGCTGCTGTACTTATGTTTTAGAATCCAATGTTAAGCAACTTTCATAACAAAATCAAATACCTTAAGATCCATTTTATTAACAGTGAATCTTTTTGTTGAAAGAATCTTACATGTTAGGTATGTAGAATAAAGATCTTACATCGGGGCAATTTGAGGAATTTCCTTCACAAAATAAAAAAAAAATCATTAGTGTTGGGTCATATGATAAACATAATGGTTAAGTAGTATACAAATAAAAAAATGATAAATATATATGAGTTAAATTGAGAAATATTTTATATCAAAGTTCAATTTAAAACCTAATTTATAATTTATCTCTAATATTATAATTTTAAAATCTTATATCTAGATTTTTTTTCACTTTAACTATGATGTGCTTTATTACCGTATAAATAAAGTCTAATTTACAATTGAAAAGAAAAAAAAAGTCTTTTAGTAGTTTAAATTATTCCATTTTTTATATTTTGCATATATTTTTATTTAGTTGACAACTTAACAATAAGTATGAAGATAGTAATTATATTATTTTTATTTTATAATTTTTAATTTTTTTTCAGTCTAAACTTAAAGCATTACCCGAGGAATTTCTGGAAAAATTAGCGTCAAATGAATCTAATACAAAGAAAGTAAGAAATTCCAATACTTCAGTTAAAAATAGAAGTACAAGGAAACAAAGATTAAAGATTACTAGTAAGTATAGTGTAGCTTGTAAGACAAAAGTAAAAGGATAGGGTGAACAGTATTAATTGTATATCCATGACTTATGTATTGATATATGAATATAATTTACATATATAAGTATTTATACAGAGTGGCTGAGAAGTCACCTTGCCCCCTTAAGTTAGAACTAAAAATTTGTGATGAGTCATAAATGAAAATTGTGATATAATAATCAATTATTTTATTTATTTTTACTTGATACATATTAATTTTAATAGCCCAGTGAGTCTGTGTGTTTGCCTTCTATATGTTATCACGTCCTCTGTGACATGTGTTGGACCATTTCTGGTATTACATTACAGAAGGTGTCCCTCACACAATCACGCAATTCTGCATTTGTTGTGTAGCAACGTGCAGATATATGTGCCTTGATAATTTCCCGTTACGAATTATCTGGTGATGGCTATGGTAATGAAGTGGTGGCGCTGGAGTACCATGGCTAATCTGACATCCTGGAATTCTTTCATTCAGAAACGCATGGTCCGATAGAGCAAAATATGCAGGTGCTCCATTCTGCTGCAACCATACTCATTCCATGAGATCCTTCTCTTGAAGCTGTGGTATTAACATGCCTCCAACATCTCTAAATAAGTTTGTTCACTGGCCTGTCAAAAAAATAAGGACCAAACATATTACAAGCTGTCACCCTATCCCATATCATGATGTGCAGTGGATTTCTTTCTGACTCTGTTGTGAAATAAGGATTTTCTTTTGCCTAAAATAACACATTTCTGCCATGCGAACTGCGATATATTGCATATTTGCCAATAAAAAAAGCACCTTTCCAAGGTGCACTGCAGTGGAGAATTTTTCTAATAAAGCCTGGCAGGAAGCCCTTCAGTTATTATTAGACCGTTAAAAAAAACTATGTTAGTAAAAATCAAGAAGCCCATTTTTGAAATAAGTAAAATTCTCTCTTAACTGTTTTTCTAAATAGGAACTAAAAATTAATTTCTCATGCTTCACTTTGGTATAGTCAGTCAGATTAAATTATTTATTAATGTTAAAATGTAATTCCATATTATTTTATTATTTTCTACTTTATACTGTTTTGTAATTTCCTGCATTAAGGATTTTTGTTTTTACAGGTGCATTAATTGATGATGCAGATTATATACCGTTGGATTCAAATCTTAGTTCTACAGATTTTAAATTAGTTAGGCTTGATAAAGATCCTAGTAATTCAATGACCAAAACTGCTGTGGATTTTTATAATAGAAGACTTTATGGGAAACATATAAATAGAGTCCAAAGTAAGTATGGACAAATTAGCTCTGATGTAATACAATGTAAACATTATATTATACCATTCTTTCATTGCCACCCAAATAGTAAGTCTTCCACTGATTTTGCACCTATTGTTACCATACGATTGCTTTTTTTTCTCATTCCTTTTGTATTTATTTAATGTTCTTGTTTGCATATTTAAAAATCTATGCAGCAGGAGAAAAATTAAACCAAAGAATATCTAACTAATATATTTTTATTTATCTTAATTATATAACATAAAAATAAAATCATACAATTTTAGTTATTAGTACAACTTTGCCTATGTTTTAGAAGTTCATTTTTTTGTTTTGGAATGGATTAAACAATGAGTGTTTGTTTTTCTTAATTTCATCATTATGAAACTTCATTGAATCCTAGTAAAAGTAGTTGTTTTTACTAATATTTGAATACTAGATAGTTGATACCGGTTTACTTTGTAGGAATGGTCAGCCTGAGTCTGTACAAGATTTCATCTCATTTACATGTCACACATATCCTCATCTCATTGGGCCATAGGGGGGGGGGGGGTTGCTTATTGTTGTTCACTAGTTAAACAGATTGCAATTACTCATTAGGAGAAGGAAAATAAATAAACAAAAATTTTATTGGATCACAGATCCAATCCAAAGTCACAATGAATGTCACTTTGAATCTAATAGCAACTATAGATGTGTTATCTGTTTTAATGAAATGTGTAGAGAATACATCTGGCATCAGAAGGGATGATGGGAGGATAATTAAAAGACCTAAACTGTATTCAAACTCGGTGGTATTAGAAACAAAATCAGGATATATATGAATGAACAACAGAAGTTTAAAAAAATGTTTTCAAGAACATTCCTTACAAATATACATTAATAAAAATTACTTTTGTGACATATGATTCACTTATGAATAAATAAATGAAAACATGTTTGCAAAAATAATCAAAAAATATGTTTTCAAAATTGATAATAAAAAATTAATTAAAATTTGATGAAAAATTACATGGTAATTTAATATATTCAATAAATTATTTACAGAAGCCACAGACTTTTGTGTATAATATCTAATTTATATTCTCATTAAGTTTTTAAAACTCCTATTGGTGAGGATGGAAGTTTTTGGATGGGGAAGATAGATAAATGGGTTTATTAAAGTCTCTCAAAAACCACTTATATCATAAAATTTCCTGTTATATGGTTCTTAGTTTTACTCTGTATGATAAAAAATTATCAGATTTGTGACAATTTCAGTAGGTTTCTGTAGTTTTTTCCTGCCTTCTCCCTATAGTTTTTTCCTACGGTAATATTCATAATTAACTTTATAACTAAAGGTATAAGGAACAAATTTGAAACCGGAATCTCTTAGAGAAATTATTTTCTTATAATTCATGATTTCTTTCTTTACCCTAAATTCAAAATTGACCAAAATAAATATATATATAATTAATTTTTCAGGAATGGGCTGTTATGGTAAGTAATTAAAAAAAAATTCTGTACAAAACTAAGCTTTAGTTTTTGTGTAAAGAATAAAAGTGCATTTGCTTTTTAATTTTACATTTCATAATAGATAAAAATATTTTTATATAAATAATTTTTATAAATATGTTAAAAATTTTAATAAAAGTGTAAAATTAAAAAACTGATAAAATTATGCTAATTTATTTACTATATTGTAATTTACTTGTGTAATTTAGTCAATTACAATATTGTTTTTTGAAGTATAAAAAATGAATTTGTAGTGTAGATAAAAAGTGTGTGGTCATTTTTATATGTGCATGCATTTTAGTGTATAAAAATTGGATTATACAATCCAGCACAGAATATTCATTGTCCCCCCAATACATTTTATGTGAGAGTTATGCCCAGACCTAGAATGCCTTCAAAGAAGAATACAGTAGATGAAGTAGAAAGAATACAAGAAAAGCACAGTAAAGAAAATGCAACAGATGCATCCAGAAGTGCTCAACCGAAAGTGCTAACATTAGAAAAGTTGGTCAACGTGCAAGCTGCATATTCTGTTAGTCCCAAGAAGTCTGTACAACGCCTTTCAGCCCGTCTGGTCTCCATTGATAGTGACCACACGGCATTGCACAAGCATTTATAGATGCCATACAGAATTCATGTTGTTACCTACAGACAATGGAAAACGTGCAACTTTCTGTTAGCGATTCATATCATCATAACACCAGATGGGGAGGAATTCTATATAAGTGTTGTGGTCTGACATGGTGTGGTTTCACCTTGATGGATACATGAATGCACAGAATTCACACATTTGGTGTACCGAAAATCAACATCAGCTTCACAAGTCTCCTCTGCATAGAGAAAAGGTACCTTTTGGTGTGCAATATCACATAGATGAATCTTCATGGCACAGTGCACAGTGAGTGCTACATACCAATGGTGCAACAATTTGTAAACACTGTACCTGCAGACTGACTAGAGTACATATGATTTCAGCAGAACAATGCTGCAGATCATACAGCCAACAACACTATGGCTTTCTTGGATCAGTGTTTTCATGGACAAGTGATTTCAAAGGGGTTGTGGCTCCCTCAGTCTCCTGATTTATCCCCTCCCGATTTTCTTGTGAGAATACCTTAAGGATGCTGCTTATAAAACTCATGCTCAAAAAATTCCCAAATTGCAGAGCAAATATGAACAATGTGTCACTGCAGTTCCTCAAAAAATGTTATCATATGTATTTAAGAGCATGAAGTGTCGTATTGATTTACGTGAATTGCATAATGGAGGCCACTTTCAACAGCTATTGTAACTTAACTCTTTCTCATAAGGCTGTCACGTTTTGAACACTCTGTATTAAAAGCAGTGATTTTTTCCTAAAAGTTTAAAATTAAGAACCAAATGCACTACTTTATTCTTGAATAATTTGGTCAGTCTGGATGTTAGAATAAAGAAATAAAATCCAAATTTTAGTAAAATAATTCCCTTTTCTTTAAAAGTTTGAAAATGTAATTCTGTATTCTAAATTTACCTATATTCTAATTTAAAAGTCTATATTTTTATAAAAATAAGAATTCGTAATTAGATACTTAAAAGCAAATAATTAGATACAAATTAAAAGCCTGGTCGAACCCGAGAAAAGGGATGATTAAAATGATCTATGTAATCAATGAATGTTTTTTTTTATTTTAACTTTTTTTTTCAAATAATAATTAAACTAAACAAAATTTATAATATTATAAAGTAGTAAAATAAAATAACAATATAATATAAAAGTATGTACAGTACAGCATTGTGTAATTAATTTCTAATTGTTATTACTATCTACTGTAACAAAATGTCCAACAATATCAATGTTGTGACCGATAACAATATATTTGAGATAATAGTAAATTACAATTTAGATCTTTTAATGTTAATAGTAACAGTACTGCAATGAATATATTTTGATTTTTGTTTTTTTTTTTACAGCTAAATCATTATTTATTGGTGCAGATAAAATAAAAGCAAAGCTGAGTGCAAAAAAGAAAAATTAATTTTTTTTTGTTTTGTGTATGAATTTGTTTTACATATTAAAGTATGTTCTTACCGTTATCTTAATTTTTACTTGGTATTTTATTTAATACATCTTGTAGTCCAGTTCATTTCCATACTTTTTAAAACATTTTACAATGCCACTTAGCGGTACTGTGCTATTCATAATCTCTTGGCTTTGAAGTTAATAACAGCATTTAAAATTATTGTACGCTAAGACTGTGCAGCAGTGACTGATTTATCCAAAACATATCAGAAAGTCTTATGTCTTACAAGTAACTATTACAAACTTTAATTACCTATTTAGTTGACTGGTTCGACCACAACAGTTTTGCAAACATTAAACAGCACTTCTGGAAGCGTTCTATTGTAAACTGATGAACGCTTCTGAAAGTGTTCTATTATGATGATGATTCTCTCTACAGTTACTCTGGATTGAAGAGCTCCATGGCAGCACAGTATTCTTGATGTGTCCAAGTTTATTATCTAATGTAATAGTCGTCAGTCAGTCACCTTGCCACCTTCTTTGAAGATTGTGTAACAGAATTAACAAAATCATTAGTAGTAGCAAGAGTGGTGAAAGACAGTCGGCTATATGCGTCTTTAACAGCAGAATCCACACGTTCATTACCTGGGATTCGCACATGGCTAGGGATCCACAGGAACTCGCTTGTGTGTTGAGTCAGTTCAATTCAGCGATTGCATGTTGAATTTTGTTGACGTTAGGAAGTTTAAAATACAAATCTTTTAAATCTTTTTGGAGTGCACTACACAAATCGCTACAAATGAAGATGTGACTGAATTTTGGATTAATAATAAATATTCAAAGCTTTATTGATAGCGTACAATTCAGCATTGTAGACACTTGTAATATCAGGTAGACTAAATATATGTTTTGTCATTAACAACAGAAACGCATCCAGCAGTATTGTGTTTGGACCCATCTTTATATAGTACTGCGTCTGGGTTTGTCTTCAACAGAAATTGGTAAAACATTTGTTGAAATATGAGTTTTTTTATTTTTTATTATACATTGTGAGATCATAATTAAAATTTATCAGATCGAGTCTCCACGAAGGATATAAACACATAAGTGGGAAAATAGAATGTGTCAAAATTAAAAAAAATTTTTAACCATTCAACATGGATGGTTTACATATTTTTGTAAATGAGAATTTGCGAGGACTGACTTAAAAACCACGTGATATGGTTGTCCTTTAAGATGGGCAAAGTAAGATGCTTAAGAGATATGATTTATTCTGTGGAAACTCTTGATCATATGTATTAGATTAATGTATTTAATGGGTATACTGATAAAACTCACCGTCAAACTTAATAATTTTTAACTTTCATTGTTGCATATCTTCCCTTCCATATAATTATGGAATAAGATACTTCTGAAAGTTGTATTAGAGGGTTATGTTATCAATTACAAACTTTAATAAGAATTAGAATAAATAAATATTGAGAAATGAATTATCTCCACCAATTGATGAAGGTTTAATTTGTTTTACCATCATTTTAATGTTAATTTAGGTAAGAGTGCAACAGGGAACAATATGTCAATAATAATAGATCTTTACTAATAATTGTCATAGCCTAAAACTAATTTTATGAAACTTTGAACAGTGCTGGCTACAATGACCAATATTTTAATATAATACAAATTTTTAATAATAAAATGTTATTATCTACATATAATTTTAATTTTATTAAACATTGCTAATTGCAAAAATAAACAATAGTAGTATTTAATATACATGACATATAAATTTGATATTTTTACTTATATATGATTTTTTTATATTTAAAATCTCAATATTATTAAGTCTTTTACTGAAATTATCATTGTAACCGTTGACTGTAGAAAAATATTCCAGTATCTGATAAAAATAAAAAATTCGCTTACAGTTATGGCTTACGCCTTGTAAGAATTCAGTTGTAGATAATATGGTAATTCTGCTGCAGATAATAATTATTTAGGCTTCCATATTCTTGAATCATCATAAAAGCAAGCAAGCATCAAAAAATGTAAGTTAAGTGGTTAGTAAAGTGGTCAGTTATATTTACTGAGAGACAGCTTTCAGGAAACCAGTGTTCCAGGGTAAAATCAGTCAAAAAACAATCATGACATAATTTAACTCAGGAAAAATCACCAGCCTTAGACGCTTGTAGAAACATCCTTTCTTCATTGGTTGATCGGTCACGCTAGTAATAACAATCATATCACCAGCAGACTATAAATATCTTTTTAGAGAACCAGTAGTCTAATAACTCCATGAGACTTAGCAATAACAAATCTGCTGCACTTTAGCAGAACCAATGCAATTCCTTTAGTGCAGCTGTAGCACTGTACTAAAGGAATCGGCATGATTCTTGGTTTTAAGCCCTCGTCCTAAAGACAGGGCTTGTTGTTTCGTGTGAACAAGGAATAATAAGCTCAACTTAAGTTGTTCTTTTACACTTTACACATTAATAATTAATGTAATAATTATTACTAACAGTAAATGAATTAATGTGTCTGAATTCCATTTAGTCTCAAACATTTGTGGAGATTTTTTCACATAGAAGAAATAAATGTTGCAAATAAAAATAGTCTTCAAGTGAACCTGCATAAAGATCAATAATGATATGTCTGTGCTTAAGTTAGCAGCATGCTGTTCATACTCATCCAACCAGATAGGACATGTGTCATGTAAAGTCAGAAACTCGGGTGGTCTTTCTCCTAGACATTAAAACTAACCTGAGCTCAGTTTATGGTTAGGAGTAGATAAACAGTGGATTCACACAGCGCATGAAAAATTTTGTTTCAAGATCAATTAGTGATTTTTATTTTGGCTTATCTTTAACTGTAAAATTATGCTCGGTCACTTATTTTGTAGGGTGATTATAAATAGAATAAAATCAAGATGTACGAGCTGCTAGTTTCATGATTGATGCTTTAAATACAAAATTTTATTTATAGATTATTAAACAAAAATGAGTTAAACAAGATTTAGAAAAAAATCAGCATAAAGTTCCTTTTTAAAAATCAAATCTAGAAACTGCTACTGAAATGTCAGAACATGAAAATTTATAATAGAAAAAACAATTTTCAGTAGATACCGTAGATTTTATTTTTTTCAATAGAAGTACCGTAGATTTTATTTAAAGGCTCATTTCCTCCTTAAAGCAGTGTATAAAAAAAGAAAATACTGGTAAAAAGTACAACCAAATAATAATAATAATAGGTCAGGTCAGCTGAACTTGAAGATGAATTATAAGAAAATGTTTAATGGAGTTAAGCATTTGTAACGTCCAGTGCAATGAAAATAGTTGAGCTAAATAACACATTTGATTGGTTAAACCTTATATTTACATACACAAAAATAATAAAACGTTCAGTTAGCCAAATAAATCTTCATTGCAACATTATTAAAGGCAATACAGATTGAAATAACCAGGTAGTTAGACTTTATAAAGAAAGGTAAATAAAAATGGCAATAATCCACATTTGTAACATTATTAGTAATAATACATCAATGAATTTTTTCTTACTATTTATAATAATGTTGTGATTTAACAGAAATACAGTCTGTAAACTTCATTCTTAGACCCTTCAACTAGTACATTCTCAGTCAATGTCTGACAATATTATCCTCATCAATAATAATTCTAGCAATAGGAAATACTATTCCATCAAAAGCAATATTTTTGGAGTTGATTTAAACAGGACACTAAGCATTGTGTATCAGTGCTTTTTACACCATCTCGTCAGGATGGAAAAATCGTACTACTACATAATCACCAAATACTGCATAGAATACTATATATATTAGAAAAATCAATTCCTTTTTTGTTACTGTATTTGTCCTGTCCATATTCCCCTCTATGCTAATTATGTCACAAAAAAAGTATAAAAAGTTTACCACCAAGAGTACAGAATTTAGTAATGCCTCTTACTTTAAGCTTGTTATATAAAAGCGCTTTTGAGGGTTTCACTCATCTTCAGTTATTAAAACATATTCTTTTTAAAAATCACACCTAAAAATTGTAAACATATAAAAATATGTAGTCATAAAAGTTAAAAGATAGAATAGAGTACAGTACTGTATGCGTGGCTAGCCACATATATTTAACATTTTAATCTTTATGACTGCATATTTTTATAATGTTTAGAATTTTAAGTTTTAAAATTTAATGTATGATTTTTAAAAAGAATCTGGTTTTATTAACTGATGATAGGGAAGAGGAAGGCGACTTTTGGTCGGGTGACTTTAGAGTAATTAACTCAGCGTCAAATAATGGGCAGGCAGGAGTAGGTTTCGTGATGAACAAGAAGATAGGGAGGAGAGTGGAGTATTTCAAGACGCATAGCGATAGAGTCATTTAATAAGGATAAAATCAAAACCTAAACCGACAACGATTGTTAACGTCTATATGCCTACAAGCGCCCATGATGATGATGAGGTAGAATGTGTATACGAAGAGATTGATGAAGCAATTAAACTCTTAAAAGGAGATGAAAATTTAATAATAGTTGGAGATTGGAATGCAAGCATTGGAAAAGGCAAGGAAGGAAATATAGTGGGTGAATACGGGCTGGGCAAAAGGAATGAAAGAGGGGATCGACTTATGGAGTTTTGCACGAAGTATAATTTAGTAATTGCCAACACCCAATTTAAAAATCATAATAGAAGAATGTACACTTGGAAAAAGCCAGGCGATACTGCAAGGTATCAGATAGATTATATCATGGTTAAGCAAAGATTTAGAAATCAACTCGTCGACTGCAAAACTTACCCTGGAGCAGACATTGATAGCGACCATAATTTGGTGATAATGAAATGTAGATTGGGGTTTAAAAACCTGAAGAAAAGGTGTCAGATGAATCGGTGGAATTTAGAGAAGCTTGAGGAAGAGGAGGTAAAGAAGATTTTTGAGGAGGACATCGCAAGAGGTCTGAGTAAAAAAGATAAGGTAGAAAATGTAGAAGAATGGGAGAATGTTAAAAAGGAAATTCTTAAATCAGCAGAAGCAAACTTAGGTGGAATAAAGAGAACCGGTAGAAAACCTTGGGTTACAGACGGTATATTGCAGCTGATGGATGAACGTAGAAAATATAAGAATGCTAGTGATGAAGAAAGTAAAAGGAACTGTCGGCAATTAAGAAATGCTATAAACAGGAAGTGCAAATTGGCGAAAGAAAAGTGATCAGAAGTGGAAAGAGAAATGAACATTGGTAAAATAGACGGAGAATACAGTAAAGTTAAGGAAAATTTTGGGGTACATAAATTAAAATCTAATAATGTGTTAAACAAAGATGGTACACCGATATATAATACGAAAGCTAAGTCGATAGATGGGTGGAATAAATTGAAGAGTTATACGGAGAAAATGAATTAGAAAATGGTGTTATAGAGGAAGTTGAGGAGGATGAAATGAGAGAAACAATACTGAGATCTGAATTTAAGAGTGCATTAAAAGATTTAAATGGCAAAAAGGCTCCTGGAATAGACGGAATACCTGTAGAATTACTGCGCAGTGCAGGTGAGGAAGCGATTGATAGATTATACAAACTGGTGTGTAATATTTATGAAAAAGGGGAATTTCCGTCAGACTTCAAAAAAAGTGTTATAGTAATGATACCAAAGAAAGCAGGGGCAGATAAATGTGAAGAATACAGAACAATTAGTTTAACTAGACACGCATCAAAAATCTTAACTAGAATTCTATACAGAAGAATTGCGAGGTGAGTGGAGGAAGTGTTAGGAGAAGACCGATTTGGTTTCAGGAACAGTATAGGGACAAGGGAAGCAATTTTAGGCCTCAGTTTAATAGTAGAAGGAAGATTAAAGAAAAACAAACCAACATTCTTGGCGTTTATAGACCTTGAAAAGGCATTCGATAACGTAGACTGGAATAAAATGTTCAGCATTTAAAAAAATTAGGGTTTAAATACAGAGATAGAAGAACAATTGCTAACATTTACAGGAACAGCAACAGTAATAATTGAAGAACATAAGAAAGAAGCTGTAATAAGAAAGGGAGTCCGACAAGGATGTTCCCTATCCTCGTTACTTTTTAATCTTTACATGGAGCAGTTAATGATGTTAAAGAACAATTTAGATTCGGAGTAACAGTAAAGGTGAAAAGATAAAGATGCTACGATTTGCAGATGATATAGTAATTCTAGCCCAGAGTAAATAGGATTTAGAAGAAACAATGAATGACATGGATGAAGTCCTACACAAGAACTATCGCATGAAAATAAACAAGAACAAAACAAAAGTAATGAAATGTAGTAGAAATAACAAAGATGGACCACTGAATATAAAAATAGGAGGAGAAAAGATTATGGAGGTAGAAGAATTTTGTTATTTGGGAAGTAGAATTTTTGGGAAAGATGGACGAAGCAGGAGCGATATAAAATGCTGAATAGCACAAGCGAAACGAGCCTTCAGTCAGAAATATATTTTGTTTACATCAAAAATTAATTTAAATTTCAGGAAAAGATGTTTGAAAGTATATTTTTGGAGTGTCGCTTTATGTGGATGTGAAACTTGGACGATCGGAGTATGTGAGAAGAAAAGATTAGAAGCTTTTGAAATGTAGTGCTATAGGAGAATGTTAAAAATCAGATGGGTGGATAAAGTGACAAATGAAGAGGTATTGCGGCAAATAGATGAAGAAATAAGCATTTGGAAAAATATAGTTAAAAGAAGAGACAGACTTATAGGCCACATACTAAGACATCCTGGAATAGTCGCTTTAATATTGGAACGACAGGTAGAAGGAAAAAATTGTGTAGGCAGGCCATGTTTGGAATTTGTAAAACAAATTGTTAGGGATGTAGGATGTTGGGGTATACCGAAATGAAACGACTAACACTAGATAGGGAATCTTGGAGAGCTGCATCAAACCAGTCAAATGACTGAAGACAAAAAAAAGATAGGGAAATCTTCAAGCGCTTTTATATAACAAACATAAGGTAGGAGGCATTATTGAATTCTGTATTCTTGATGGTAAACTTTTTTTATACTTTTGTCAAATGTATATATATATATATTTATCAGATCAACCCAAATACAGAATAATTGAAATAAGAGTAGGATGACTTACCTTATTTTATTACCTAAGCAGAAGTGCTTTCATGAACTTAATTCACATATCCAGCTGCATTATATTTAAATATATATATTTCAAAAAACATCATAAACTTGCCATACGTAATATCATATCGCTTATTCATTTATATTCTATGTTAAAATATAATATAATTATGTTATGTTTTTGTGAGTTTATGATTTTTTGAAATACATATATAAATATAATGCAGCTGATGTTGCAAATTAAATTTGCAAAAGCAATTCTGCTGAGGTAATGAAATAAGTCATCCTATTTCAATTATTCTGTACTTGGGTTTATATATTAAATATAAATTAATTTGTATTGCTACAGAGAGTATGGTTATTAAAAGAATTGATTTTAAAAATATATATATTCTAGTCCCCATTGCAGCTTCGCCTGTGCTATATGGTTACTTGCATTTCCTATAGCAGTCAATTCTTTTATTTGATGTTCTGTAGTCAAGTAACCAGAGACAGGTTCAGCCAGTCACAGTGGCAGTGGCTGTGTTGGTTGAGCCAACACAGCCACAGAATTAAAAAAACCCTAAAATAGTTTTTAAATATTTACTTGATGGGTATTTGCAAGGCCAAATCTACTGAATATCTAGTTTATTATAGTCTGGATTGTGAAAATTTACAATCATTGTTGAAAATTTTTTTACCTTTCTTCATCCCCTTTGAAGGTCGAATTTCCAAAATTTAGAGATTGGTTTATTGACATGACGATTACACTAGTCAAAAATCAGATTCATTTCTTCATTTGTTATCAAGAAATTAAAATAATTAAGAAAAATCAAGGATTGTTTTTAACACTTTTTATCTCTGAATTTCAAAAGATGTAGAAATCAGTTTTTAGATATTCTTATTAACATTGCACACACCAAAAATCAAGTTGATAATCTACATCTGCTACCAACAAATCAAAAAAAAAATTTATTGTTACTCCATTTTAACTTATAAAACTCAGAATGGATTTTCTTAGTATGCATTTACACCATAAGGAGAAAGTGTATAAAAATTTTCATCGATTTATCCTAAGTAGTTTTTGCTGAGTGTTGATCACTCTCATGTTATTTTATATATATATAGAGGGAGAGAGAGAGAGCATCCCCAGTCTCGGCTACACCCGAAATTATAATGTAGCCAACCCATTTTCTTACAGTATTAAATTGATAAAACTTCCAGGTATATGATAGTTTCTGTAGCGTTTTGATTTTCTGGCAACAGAATGCATAGACTTTACAAATGACCAGTTCTGAAAGTCCAACATATAATTGTCCATGAGAAAAACAGTCTGATCGTAAATCAATACAATGTGTTTGAATGTCTGGCCTAGTGCTTTATTGTTATAGCAAACAAGAGAAGTTTTACAGGGAATTGCAGCCTCTTGAATTGAGATGGTAAATCTGTTGGGATCATTGAGATGCAGAGTATAAGAGCTAGTTATCCTGCAGCTGGACCTGTCAAATAGTAGTAGCCTCAATCATGTGATTTCATATAGTTTTGAAATCCCATTACATAAACCTTGGAGGGTTAAGGTTTCATAGCAAAACAATTGGAACTCCCATTTTAAAATTGAGACAGCTAGAAAACCTGCAGGATTAAGAGAATAAAAAATTCTGAAAGATAATGGACTGCATCTTCAGTGTTGATTATAGAATATATAGATCAATATTCCTTGCTTTGCCCTTTTTTTAAACCCAAATAAACTTTTTTTTAAATCATATTAATTTCAAATGCAGAAATATTTCAAGGAGTTACGATAGATCTTTTGTAAAGCCACTTGTACGGTTTTTGTAAACGTTTACTAATCTCTGGGTAAATACTGGGAATGAGATCATAGATTGTATGCACAACGGTACCAATGTTTTTTATCTACAGAAATGTAACCATCATTGTGCGTGCCATTTCCAGTGTTTAGTAGTTGGAAGGGAAAGTTAGCATTGCCACCCCCAAGATGAACTCTCATATTAGTTCCTAAGTTAATAGTGAGGACAAATTTCCATAAGAGTGATAATTTAAGGCATGCCTGAACATCATGTCATTGTGAGAGGAACTAGTCCTCTCACAATGACATGCAATGTTTGTCGACAGTCTCCAGCAAACACAGTTATATCACCCATTAATTTACTGCATGATATAATACCTCAAAGGGTTCGATCAATGGCTTCAATATGAGCTCGATGATTCTTATTGTGCATTCATCCCACGCTATAAGTTTAGCATCTTGAAAAGTTTGTCCCAAGTGGACCATTTTCATGAATATAACAAACAAATTCTTGCCCACAAGCAAGATTTAACAGTAACTAAAAGGGGAATGTGCAGGTCCCCCAATGTTATAAATGTAGCACCTATTCCTGATTATGCTACACAGACTACAACATTTTTAGTTGAGCAAGAAGCAAATTAAGAAAGTTTTACCAATGCCTCAGGATCATCTAAAAAAAAAAATGTTTGGGTTGTTGCTAGCAATATTGTCATTTATATCATCAAATGCCTGACGTTGATCTACTACTATTTTAGGAAGATTTAATACTTGCAAATTCTTTCTGTTCATCGACGTCGAAAGAAAGTCTTTGTATCATAAGCATTAATAGCTTTTTGATTATCACGTGTTGGTATTGGTAAACTGAAATCGGATAAGTATTTTTCACTTAACGTAACGACAATATCTTCAATCTCAATGAGACCTTTGTTCAATATTTCATATGAAACTGTAATCAAAATGTTATTTGTTTGACGTCAGGTTTGATATAAAATGTCTCTACAAAATCCTTTTTGGTACATTTCCCACAATTTGTTCGGTTCGGCAGGATGACAAAAAACTAATATAACTGCAAATAATTTTCTCAATTTAATTTAATACTGACAGATGGAAGCATCAGAAAGCGCGTCTTTCCAGTAATTATCATTTTCCGGTAAGGCAAATGCAGCTTTATGTATTTGGTGTAGCACACCATCAACAGTTTTCAAATAATCAAAAGATGTAAGTCCTTAACATTATACAATAACATATGCAGATGAAAGCATTCACTTTGGTTTGGATGAATTGTATATACTATACCCAGAGCAGCATCTTTTTGATTCCAGGAAATCCTACGATGTCAGTCCACACTTTCTTCCTAAACTTTCATTATTATATAGGTTTAGTATCTAGGAACTTCAGAATATAAGTGTCTTAGTGAAATCATTGGACTGACAAAGTTCAAAAAAGCAATAAGAGTGGTTTTCTGGACTTTCAAGGACTCTGAGATTTTGTTCAGTGAAATAAATACACAATAGTTTTCTGAGTGAACAATATATGTACTAGAAAGTTAAAAATCACTAATCTGGCTGCTCAAATGTACATATATATCTACCATTAATGTACTGATTCATCTCTTTTTCTACCAAAAAAGTTGCTTGATCTGAACTTTTGATAATACAATCGCTTGCATGGAGTTGCAAAATTCAACATTTATGTGGGCATTATAGAAATGGGACGACCTATTTATTATCAATATCAGTTATGTTACCTTGCATGTTTTAAGTTGTTGTATGACCTCCAACCTTTGAATTTCTCCTGTGATATGTCTGGTTACAGACATCTGCAGTTTGAGTGTTGGAAATACACATTCAAGGATACTTTTTTGAACATTTTCCATTTATCATGCATGGTGATGAGCTATTTATATCACCACATGGTCAGAGACATAAATTTACAATGTCGTAATGATGAATCATTTTTTTTTATCGGGGAGTTCAGCAGATATGATAAGATCAATTTCGTCAGGTCATATTTTAGTTACTAGACCATTATATATTATGAACCTATTTCAGTTGTTGGACCGTACAGATTTGTGACAGAGGTAAACCTTGTTTTTGCCACTTGACACTTAGTGCATAGCAGTTGGCTAAACTAAACATTTCTTTTTTTGTTAATAATGTCTAGGAGTTTTTTCATTTTCAAATGGAAAACTCTGGATATAATATTGTGTGTTATTAGATTTTAGACCAGTAAATAGTTAATTTTTTATTTCTGGGCATTTAGGATTCCATGTAAAAGTTATAAATAGATCTGGATGCCCATGTTTACGCACATATGTCATAGCATCTTGAGATTTCTTATGCACATACCATAGTGAACCAGTAAAAGATGAGGGAAACATGACACTTTGACCCATGTTATTAGCATTACATTGGTGTCTTGTTGCACAGTACCTCGAAGATGAGTGTAATCATCGCCAACTAATTTTTTTTTGTTATTATGAATAAAGGCTAATCTTTCAGTGATCATTTTGGCCATCATGTCAACACAATATTGATTAAATAAATTTCTGTAGTAATGTAAAAGATTGTCAATGTTATCTTGAACCATAAGTTGATAAGCATAAAGTTACATGCAGGAAACAGTTTTATTTTGTTCATTATTATTTAGCGGAATAGTTAACCATCTTCATCCTTCAGAAACATAAGGGGTTATTTAAATGACCATAAGAGCGATGAAGCTCAGACAAATGTTGCGTTTGACCATCACGACAACATAAGATATATCTCTAGGTCCCATCGACCAGTAAAACAGCAACTAATGAAGTTGCTGGAGCATTATAGTGACCCCTATGCTGATTAACAGGTACACAATCAACATGAATTATTAATTTAATATCTTCCTTGTTACCCAAAGGTGTGTTGTCAATACTGTACTTAAACTCTTTGATCAAATTATGTTCCAGCAAAACTTGCTGGAGTGCTATTATTAGTTCCTTTAAATTTGAAACAATATTAGTACAAAGAAAAGTTTGATCATCAGAAAGGAAGTAAATTTGTAAAAATTGGTGATTGACACCAAGTGTTGGCAATAAATTTCTTATGCGATGGTGAACTTTACCTTGAATTTTAAATGTAGGCATAAAATTTTCTTCTACAATTTGTTTAGCAATGAATCTGAAATAAAGTGTTGTATTTTCCAACATTATTGAGAAAATGTTTTGACAAAGAAGATCCTAAAACTAACCTGTCGATTTTTTATGATAGTTCATTAAGTGTAGAAAGTGAAACTTTCTCACCAGAACACATGCCAGTTGCTTCATCTTTCCATTTCTTTGCAAAACAATGATTGTATATTTTAATCATTAGACCAATTTGTAAATCTTTACCATTAATAAAACCCAAATGCGTATCATATTCAAAAGCAGATCTGAACTTTAAAGTGCTTTCCTATATTGTACAGCAGTGTAAAATAGATCCTCATGCTCTTCCATAGTCTCATGTAAACACGATGTAGAAATTTGCCTCACAGCTGTAGTTTTTCTACCAATATTACGTCTCTTCCGTTTCGGCATAATTTTAGAAAAAGAACTCAACAAATTCTGCCAAAGTAGATAAATAAATAAATTTGAATAATCAAATATTTATTGCTGAACAAATTCCGCCAAAATCATTCTCTAAAAAAAAAAAAGAAATGGTGGTGCGTGGGTTTGTTTGTCATAGCTGCTATTGGCACAGAGCAGACCAAGGGTGGTGCACTGGGCAGCTGCACACAGCTCCCTCCATGCTAAAAGCAAAGCTTTACTATATGCTCTCTCCTGCCAGAAGCAGTTCGCTGTCAATTAATTTACAGATTACTTAATTTCTAAGTATAGATTATTTTTATATTTGTATTTTTACTTACCTACTATTATTATTTATTAATTTTATTAATAAAAGAAAGGGATTATTAATTAATATTTAGCATTAAAAAAAGGATTCTTTATTTAGCGTGAGAGCTATTGCACATGGCTCCTCCATGAGTCTCTCCACTAAAAGCAGTCGTTGATTAATTTACAGATTTAATTTAATTTCTAAGCATAGATTATTTTAATTTACTTATTTAATTAAAAAAATTATAATAATAATAAAATAATAAGCGATAAATAATAATTATTTATCGCTTAACAAATACTGTCAATATAGATAAATAACCTGAAATAACCCAATATTTATCGTGTCAATCACATAACCAATATATCATATTACCTGAGAAATCGAATACAACTGCATTAACCGAACCACTATATGTATATCAAAGAAATTAATTAAATTTGTCTGATATTCAATAATTAACAATTATCGGCAGCTTATGCTCTCATGATCAAGTAGATTAAATTTGGCACAACCTGTCCACCACTTAGCGGAGAGACAATATACTATGTAAAAAGTTGTTGCCTGAACACAACATATCAATCACCTAGTCAAGAGTCAACATACGACATATGGAGACAGTGAAGCATTACCTTTTTAACATGTTTTTTCGAGATGAAATATATATATATAAATCTTCTCAGTTATGCCAAGAAACATGGGTAAAAATTTGGTTGTGATTGATCGCGTAGCTTTTTTTCTTTATCCCAAACAAAAAACCCCTTCCTTTTTATATAATAGTATATATATGTATTATTATGTAAACTGTATCTGTGTGTGTGTGTGTGTGTGTGTGTGTGTGTGTGTGTGTGTGTGTGTGTGTGTGTGTGTGTGTGTGTGTGTGTGTGTGTGTGTGTGTGTGTGTGTGTGTGTATATAGCATAAGAGGGAATTAAAAAGTGGCATTTTAAAGTAGAAATTTTCTTTTATAATTATGTGCTAAGAAATCAGACAAAAATATTTTTTTAAATTCAAATATATTATAATTTTTCACAATACATTTACACAAAAAAGCATAATATACTTTTCACAAAATGTTATTAATTAAAAATAATGTTTATTCTACACAATTTTTTTTTTCATTTAAACAACAGGTAATCCTATGAAAAATATCTAAGCAAAAGTTAGCTAGTACTGGCATTCAGGAGAAAAAGCTTTAGGATTTATTACTATAGCAGTTATCAAAATTTCTTAAAATTTCTTTTCTTTTACAGCAAAAAAACTATATTGCTTTAGTAGTAACAAAATCAAACACTTCTGTCAACAGTTTTTACTTCTTATACTTCAAAAAATATTTTTTTTAAGATTTATCCTTTACTGTATATTACCTAAGGAATTATAACAAAACTAAACCTGAATGCCTCTTCTACAATTAATTGTATGACATGTTACCATGTTACTTAATAAAAGAATAATAAGTAATTTTTTCTTTTCCTTTTCTTTCTTAATAAATAAAATCATATTCTTATGATGATAAATTATTTTTAAGTACTAATGTTATAAAGGTGTTGTATGTTTAAGCCATAAATTAACAACTGACACGCCATCAATTTTACAATCTTTAAAACCTTTAATCGAGTTTGTAAACTGAAAAAAGCAGTAATCTAAATCTACATCATTTTTTTCACAAGCATTATTCTCTGCAGAATTTGATGGCACAACCATTTTATTTATTTCACAAGGCTTTGAATAGATTACATTGTTAGATACATTGAAATGTCTAGAAGGTGTGTCACAAAAAATAGCTACATTATCACTATCACATCCACAATGTTTTGGTAATTTTTCATGTTTTAATATAAATTTAATATGAGAAATTCTAACAGGTATTCTGTAGCTGTCTTTTTGATGAAACTTATCGCTAATTATATCTGAACCCTCTTTTACTTTTAAAAGTATAAATGTATTTGTCGGGCTAAGTTTTTTGCTGAACAGTTTATTTAATTCTTCTGATGATATTAAAGCCCTGTAAAGAAAATATAACAATTAGATATAAGCAAACAAAAATAGCACAAAAATCATTTTAACTCTAGCTAATAGTTTCATAATAACAACCAAATTAATTGACATCTTTTACAATTTATCTCATCCCAACCCCGTAGGCGGAAGACACCCACCTTGTGATGTTACCGATCGCCACACCACCCCCTCTGTTCCAAGCCCTGAAGGGCTGGCTTTACCAGAGGTTGTCTTTAGACCCTCTAACTACATCTCACAGTCATCAGCCAGGCCTCGATCAGGATGCCACCAATGTAAATGCCTCAGCAGACATTTGCATCAGTAAATACATATCAAATTTCACCTTCATGTAGGCCTCAAACATACATTTTCACATCCAACCTAACATGATTCCCTTAAACTAACTAACCGAAACTGCGAAAGCGCAAACCCCACGCCTAATACAGATTTGACAACACCATTTGTGACTGAATGTCTCAGAAAACGAATGAGTTTAAAGTTAAACCAATGCTAAACTCATACCAGTCAAAATTATGTTTTACGCGGCATAGAAATTCAGACCTACACCCAAATAAGTCTATCAGTTTAGGTCACCTAACAAGGGGAACGCAACCTCATTCCAGTCCATGCAGGAACCGGGGGCAAACCCTGCACCCCCACTCAGTCCATCATGGTGTCTCGCACGGCATTACCAAGTTACGATCAGGATCGCCACCAAAGGAGGGAAGCCACAACCCCGGTCGCACATGCTACCATACCCCGGCAGCGCAGCCACCGCCACCAGCGGGAACCCCAAATCGAATCACAAATAATACCAATATAACTGTGGCACGATGTCTACCTCCAACCAATCCAATGCCCAAGCCAGAACCCTAGCCACCCGGATCCTACCATGACCAAGTACCTTGATCAAACTCCCTCTGCAGACCTACACATCGTAAGGGCGCAAAGAAAACCAGCCACTACAGACCATTCCTCACAGATCATCCAGTTGGTACAGAGATCCAGAAAGGAATGTATTCTCACAATTTCCCTCAGCAGAATGTACCAAAAGAAGTACAAATTGAAATTAAATATTTAATATCGAAATACTTTTTGAAAAGTATTTTCATAATTATATTAGCTATCTTGATCAACAACATTGTATGAAATTTTTATCTATTGATAGATAGGCACTCAGAAATAAAGTATACTTTTTCAGGCTATACATATATCATTATTATTCACAAATATAAAATGATAGGATAAAGTGTAGCACACCAGCGTAGCAAGAAAAATTGGAAAAAAATATTTAAGATGAAACCAAAATAGGAAATAAAAAGATTATGAATAAATATTACTCGACAACTTGAAGAATTATTATTTAGATGTGCTGACTGACAATTACAGTCAACACCCTTATGCACTGCTAATACAATATTTTGATGAGGTAAACATTAAATATCAAGCAAAAGAATAAAAACAATTTTGCAGTTTAATCAGCGAAGAGAATCAACCAGGAACAAATGATTCAACTGATCTATAGATTCAATACACAAGATATAGGTCTGTAAATGAAATGCAGCTCAGATTTAATAATATGAAAGAAGAACCACAGTCAGGAAAAAATTGCAAGTGAGCTCTAAACAAAGTAGATTTTCATAAATTGATTTTTTGAAATGTGGGTTCTGGTTGGCAGGGACAACCTAATGGATAAAATATGATATAGTGCTAATGGGAACAAGTTTTTCCTGAGGAAAAGAACAATGCCCAGAGTTGGTTAGAACGGGATGTATAACAGTATATATTAAATTTACAGGCAATCAGATATCAACATGTATGTAGGTAGGTTGTATAATTGCCTTTCAGGTGGAGAGGGGATAACCCTCCGGGTTGGTCTAGTGGTTAACACGTCTTCCCAAATCTGCTGATTTGGAAGTCGAGAGTTACAGCGTTCAAGTCCTAGTAAAGCCAATAATTTTTACACGAATTTGAATACTAGATCGTGGATACCGGTGTTCTTTGGTGGTTGGGTTTCAATTAACCACACATCTCAGGAACGGTCGAACTGAGAATGTACAAGACTACACTTCATTTACACTCGTACATATCATCCTCATTCATCCTCTGAAGAATTATCTAAAAAGGTAGTACCGGAGGATGCTAAACAGGGAAAAAAAGAAAGAAAGGTGGAAAGGGGATACATGTTTAATTCTTAGAAAATATATTTATAGAGCAGTTTGATAAATATTATTAATCATGTTCATTCTATTTCACGTTTTTCTAAGACTGCATGCTGATTTACGAGGGTAAATCAAATATAAATGGTATTTAATTTTTTTTTTAATTTAATTATTGAAAAATAAAAGGCAAATATAATTTATTTTTCTACATAGCTTCCTGTTTTAGAAATATATTTTTCCCAGCAAGATGGAAGGTTTTTTATCATAGCATCTAGGATGAAGGTGGTTGCGTCAGGAGCCAATTATACATGAATCCCTCCATGCCCTCGTCATCTTCAAATTGTTGTCCTCCTAGTGCGTCTTTAAGTGGCCCAAACAAATGAAAATCCTCCTCTTGGATCGGTTGGTCTCATCTTTTGCGATGATATGCAGCCCTCACCTCATTCAACAGCTCGCAGTAGTAAGCAGCATTGATTGTGCGTTGCTCATGCAAAAAACAATGAGTAAAATCCATCGTCGGTCAAAAAAAACGGTTGAAAGAACCTTGCCGGCTGACAGTGAAGTCTTGGCTTCCACGGGGCTGCTTCCTCTTTCCTCAACTACTCCATCAAATATAAATGGTATTTAATTTCTTTTTAAATTTAATTATTGAAAAATAAAAGGCAAATATAATTTATTTTTCTACATAGCTTCCTGTTTTAGAAATATATTTTTCCCAGCAAGATGGAAGGTTTTTTATCATAGCATCTAGGAGTGTAGTGGTGGACTCACATTTCATCACAGGTGACGATCCAATTCAAAAATGCATCACCTTCTTGGTTGCTGTAAACCTCCGACAGACCACCAAATTTCTCTCAACTTCTGATCTGCGGTGAAAAGGTGATGGACCCGTCTGGCACACACTTTATGGATCTGTAGGTTGTTTGTGATGACTGCTTAACAGCTCCCATAACCTTACTTTGACCTGCTCTGCAATTTCGGATACTCTCACCAATCGATCGTCTTCAAGAATGTCTCAAACCGTGCGAATATTTTCGTCTGTAGTGCTGGTCCAAGGATGGCAATCGTGTTCCTGATTTTCCACTCATTCTTGTTCTTCCTTGAACTCTTTATGCCGGGCAAACACATGAGTCCTTGACACTCTTTGGTCCCCAAACTGTGCAGTCAATTTCCAGAAAATTTCCGTCGCTTGAACTCCTTCTCGAACAAGAAATTTTATAATTATGCGTTGCACAGTGCAGAGGTGCACCTGCTACTCAGACATTGTGAGCGTTACTGACAAATTGGTTGGGAGTGTGGAATGGCTGGCTCTCCCCACTCCTAATGAACCCACCATAGACACTCGGGAACAAAAATCCCGTTTATATATGATTTACCCTTGTACTTCCCAACATATTTCCAATTCATTTGGCCATCATTTATGTTGTTGTGTGTGGGTTTCACATTTGTTTCTTGTAACTGTTGAGTTCAAGACAAAATTAGCAAATATGCTTATTTTACTTTTCTTTTTTTTCCCCCTGTTTAACCTCCGGTAACTACCGTTTAGATAATTCTTCAGAGGATGAATGAGGATGATATGTATGAGTGTAAATGAAGTGTAGTCTTTGTACATTCTCAGTTCGACCACTCCTGAGATGTGTGGTTAATTGAAACCCAATCACCAAAGAACACCGGTACCCACAATCTAGTATTCAAATCCATGTAAATATAACTGGCTTTACTACGACTTGAACGCTGGAACTCTCGTCTTTCAAATCATTTGAAAGATTTGGGAAGACGCGTTCACCACTAGACCAACCCGGTGGGTTATGCTTATTTTACTGGTTGTATGATGGGTACCTTATTCATAATTAAATATTTTCTATACATACCATACATGCTACTAACTTTTATACAATTTTAGTCACTTGTTGTCTTTCTGTAAGAAAATAATATTCAGAATTTGTCAATGACTGCTTTAAACTTTCCAGCATTCACTAAAGTCATTAAAAAGGGTTCCTGTTTTCTTCATAAGAAGAAAGCAGGCCTGTAACTTTACTCATGAACTTTAATAAGTTCCTTAATCTAGTTATGCTAAAATAGGACACCCAATTTTTTTTCAGATATTGTATGAGTTATTTTCAGAGGCAAATTCTAGCTTTCATTATAACTGGATTGCATAAAATACAGGAAATACAAAATCCAATCTTAATCTAGCTCCACTCCTTTTAGGTTGGTTTAAAGGAAAAATCAAAAATGTTTTCTACAATGATAAATCACCATCTGCAATGAAATTCAAGCTTCCATTAAAGCAGTTGCAGAAGGTAGATGAACAGTAGGAAATACAACTTTAATTCCTTTTAACCCTCATGGTTGGTTTTAAGGGAAATTCCTTAACGAATAAATGAAAATGTGATTATTATTAAACTAAATTTTACTTAGAAATTTCAGTATTCTGAAATTGAATACTAAATGGAGATGAGACTGCTAGCTTTAAAAAATCCTTAAGATGCCTGTCTTTAGCATACCTTAACATGTTTGGAGCAAGCAGAAAAATAATCCCTTTGTTATATATCCAAGAGAAAGTAGCTACTATGTTTCAATTGCACCTCTCTTTTTGTCGCAAAATCTCTTTTTAATTTAAATTTAAAAGAGTTAAATTAAAAAAGAGATCAACCCCTTTTAGGATTGTTAATGAAGGAAATTTTTGTATTCTTTTCTTAAAAAGACTAACTCTGAAGTAAGAAGAATTAATGAGTCTGTTAGGATTTCCCATTTCTTATCCCAACTAAAGAGCATTTTCATTATTTTACCCACACTTCTCTTTCCTCATAACATGATAGGATGATGTAAAACTACAATACTTGCATAATTGTTTTTTTTTTATAAAATTTTCTAATGTCCAAACAGTGTCTTTCACCTAGACTAATATCTAAAATCATTCATATATTTTAAAATCTTTAAAGATTTTAGACTTTTTGTTTCACGTCCAAGAATACATAGCAAGAAATTAGTCGACTAACTCTTGAGTTACAGATATATTCAATTTCAAGTAGATTCTCAATTCAATTTTAAAAACTGGTATAGCCGATTCCTGGTGACAAAGTAGTCAAATGGATTTAAATTATGTTTATTTACCGTCTCCAGACTGACCTAACCAAAACTGTACTAGATTAATTTGACATGACTCAAGGTTAAAGTACTCATCTATTCCTGCTACAATGTTAACCTGGTTTACAATTAGCAATTTATTATTTAATAGCGATAATTCAAACCAGCCATTACAACAAAATCGTAAATTAAAAAATTACTTACTGAAAAAGACATGGAAGATGTTTTCTTGTCGGATGGTTTTCCTCTTTATGTTGAACTTCAAATAATGGAATCTGTATTCTAAAGATATTTTGTGCATGTGAAGGAGTTGCTCCAAACATCAGTACAATTTCATCAACATTCGATGATTCTTTCAATTCTAATTCAATATTCTATAGTAACAAATAAAAATATCATTGAATGCTGTTAACTGGATAAAGTTAAAAATGAATAAAAATGTTTAAATATAGATATGAAAATTGATTAAACAATACAAGGTAATTTATTAATTTTTTACTTGGGGATAAATGCTGGGATATTTAGTTAAAATTCAAAAATTGTGTTTGAATTATGTGTCAAAATTGTAACAGTCAATTGAGTTATGAGCTTTTTTTAGTTGTCTTAATTAGTTAATGGTATTTTTTTAGTTTTCCTATTTCACTATAAAACATTAAAAAATATAGAAGCTCTCAAACTTTCATATAAAACTAATTTAGAAAATTTGTCTTAAGTCAGATATTACGTTTTAGATGCAATTAATAGGATTCTATTCTAGGGAATAAAAATCACAACTAGTAAAGATTGAAATGTAACAGATTTTGAAGTACAACATACAGTACCAATACTTGAACGCAAAATTATAATTATTCACACAAGATTTAATAGCGTTTTAATTCATTCTACTTGTATTATTAAATACTATCATAAACATGAAAAAAACAAGCAGCTTCTTTTCCAACAATGAAATATTATTCTAAGTGAAACATCTAGCATTAATTGTAATAAATTGCATTAAACCACTACAATAATATTAATGAAGAAAAAACTAGCTTTAAAAAAAATTGAAAACTTTCAATCGTTATTAAAATAGATAATATATATAAGTAATAATTTTTACCTTAAGTAAATAATTTTGTTTGCTAAATATGAGTTGGAGTATTTCACAGTTGTAGACTTGTGTAGCATTAACTATCAAACTGATAACTGTTATACTATAACAGTCTGTGCCATAGCCTACATAGCAGCAGCATAGTGTCAAAATTATTCCTGCTTTTCACATTAACACTATTAATAATGTGCCACTATCTCAGCCAGGAAAATAGCATTACGGTTCAGTTTTATAAGAAAGTATATGCAGTACTAATTTAAAATAAATAAACTTAATCTTGATATTTGGTTTTTGTAAGACGATAAAGTATCCGGATAAAAGACATTACTCTTCTCCTCTAGTCTTACAATACTTTTCATCCTTTTTTCCTTAGATTGTTAACATGAATTTTATAAGAACTGCATGAAACCAATATCTGAATATGTACATATTCAAATATTTATATAATGTATATGTTGAGCTTATGTTTATGAGCTCATTTTACCTCGGAATACAAAACTTGAGTGTAGGGCTTGTAGTCTGAATGTAGATAAACATGTAAAACAGCTGTGAAACTTACTGCGTAAATGTATAAGCTCTACCAATTTTCATGTGTAATCTATCGTAATTTTGTTGGTGAACTCTGTCAAAAGTAATTGATTACATGGACTTCCATGGTAAATACTTCATTGAAGCACGTTACATGTGTATGGCTGTCACATTCTGACATCGCTTCAAAAGTTAAATGTAATTTACATTTCTACAAATTTATCTAATCATATTCCTAGAAGTAAAAAGCAGGTCTGTTGTGTATGAGTAATAAATGGATGCTGTTGTAACATGAAATCAACAGTATGCTATATAGTTTGTTAAAATGTAATAATAATATTTTTATCGGTCAAGGATAAAAATGTAATCCCAACAAAAAAAGATTTTTTTAAAGTACAAAATTTTCTGTAGCAAAAAAAATAAGTGCAAATCTGGCAAAACAATGAACGGTTAATCTCCACGTGCACCAAGCAACTCTTGACAAATTTTGGTAACACTTCGGGAATTAGTTAATTAGTAATATGTAATTAATAGCAATATTTAATGTAGTTATATTAATATATCATAATTTATTAACCTTAAAAGCACAATGTAAATTTTCATAAACTTCTGCTGCTTTTGTATAGTAGCGTTCTGCTGCTATCCTTGAATGCAGTGAAATGTGTTCTTCATTTTCATTAGGTGGCTACAACAAAAAATATTATTTATTTTAAAAATACAACCACAGAATTGATCTTTTCTTTAACTTAGTCCTAATGAGCTTGGTACATCAATTTTAAATTTGGATAATAAATTGTCCAAACGATCACTCTATAAAATTATTAAAAATGAACTCAGTTTTTCTTCATTATTAACATTTATGAGATTTAATTTTTAATGCTATTAAGAGGGATAATGCACAGTCCCTCGTAACTCATAAATACGGCAAAAAAGTTTGCTATATTTGCTATATAAACTTATGTTTATTTTTCCATGTAGTCACCATTTATAGCTACACGTTTCCCCCAGTGAACCAGTTTTCTCAATCCATCAATGAAGAATACTGACAGTTTCTCCTTAAGCTGTGAATTCAATGTGTCCTTTTAATTCATCACCTGTGATTAAATAAACACTCTAATTGCAAAACGAAGAGAAAATTATACAGCATCAAATCTGATGAGAATGGAGAGTGTGGAACGGTTCAAATTTCAATTTCACAAAAGCCTCAGCAGCTGCAAATGAGTATGGTTGAGCATTGACAGAATTATTGGCTCCATGGATTGTTAAACTACAACACACATCTCCTAAGATGTTTTAACCACCTCTATATGTGATGTAAGTAATTTTTAATTAATTGATCCACTTCCTTTTGGTGCTTCTCATCGGTTGCACCAAATCTGACGTATGGAGGGTGTGGAATAGATTCAAATTTCAGATTCAGAAGTCTCAGATGTTGCATGTGAAATATTATCGTATTACAGCAGCAATGATGTTTGCGAGCATTAACATGTTGCATAAATATCAGTTCCATGAATTTTCAAACTTAATACATCTCCCCTAAGGTGTTTTAACATCCTCTATGTACGATACAGAATTAACAATCGACCCGGCTTCCAGTTATTTTTTTTTTTATTGCAGTAAACCAGAGTTAGTATTTCATGCTCTGCCATTTCTCTTCTGGTTGTAATGATGCACTCAAATTTTGTTTCCAGTCACTATTATGAAAAGAAGCTTGAAAAAGGTTGGTAGGCTAGAAAATTTGAAAAGGGAAATGGGTAGGACAAATGTGGATATAGTAGGAATTAGTGAGGTTCGGTGGGAAGAGGAAGGCGACTTTTGGTCAGGTGATTTTAGAGTAATTAACTCAGCATCAAATAATGGGCAGGCAGGAGTAGGTTTCGTAGATGAACAAGAAGATAGGGAGGAGAGTGGAGTATTTCAAAACGCATAGCGATAGAATCATTGTAATAAGGATAAAATCAAAACCTAAACCGACAACGATTGTTAACGTCTATATGCCTACAAGCGCCCATGATGATGATGAGGTAGAGTGTGTATACGAAGAGATTGATGAAGCAATTAAACACGTAAAAGGAGATGAAAATTTAATAATAGTTGGAGATTGGAATGCAAGCATTGGAAAAGGCAAGGAAGGAAATATAGTGGGTGAATACGGGCTGAGCAAAAGGAATGAAAGAGGGGACCGACTTATAGAATTTTGCACGAAGTATAATTTAGTAATTGCCAACACCCAATTTAAAAATCATAATAGAAGAATATACACTTGGAAAAAGCCAGGCGATACTGCAAGGTATCAGATAGATTATATCATGGTTAAGCAAAGATTTAGAAATCAACTCGTTGACTGCAAAACTTACCCTGGAGCAGACATTGATAGCGACCATAATTTGGTGATAATGAAATGTAGATTGGGGTTTAAAAACCTGAAGAAAAGGTGTCAGATGAATCGGTGGAATTTAGAGAAGCTTGAGGAAGGGGAGGTAAAGAAGATTTTTGAGGAGGACATCGCAAGAGGTCTGAATAAAAAAGATAAGGTAGAAAATGTAGAAGAAGAATGGGAGAATGTTAAAAAGGAAATTCTTAAATCAGCAGAAGCAAACTTAGGCGGAATAAAGAGAACCGGTAGAAAACCTTGGGTTTCAGACGATATATTGCAGCTGATGGATGAACGTAGAAAATATAAGAATGCTAGTGATGAAGAAAGTAAAAGGAACTATCGGAAATTAAGAAATGCTATAAACAGGAAGTGCAAACTGGCGAAAGAAGAGTGGATTAAAGAAAAGTGTTCAGAAGTGGAAAGAGAAATGAACATTGGTAAAATAGACGGAGCATACAGGAAAGTTAAGGAAAATTTTTGGGTACATAAATTAAAATCTAATAATGTGTTAAACAAAGATGATACACCAATATATAATACGAAAGGTAAAGTCGATAGATGGGTGGAATATATTGAAGAGTTATACGGAGGAAATGAATTAGAAAATGGTGTTATAGAGGAAGAAGAGGAAGTTGAGGAGGATGAAATGGGAGAAACAATACTGAGATCTGAATTTAAGAGAGCATTAAAAGATTTAAATGGCAGAAAGGCTCCTGGAATAGACGGAATACCTGTAGAATTACTGCGCAGTGCAGGTGAGGAAGCGATTGATAGATTATACAAACTGGTGTGTAATATTTATGAAAATGGGGAATTCCCATCAGACTTCAAAAAAAGTGTTATAGTTATGATACCAAAGAAAGCAGGGGCAGATAAATGTGAAGAATATAGAACAATTAGCTTAACTAGTCATGCATCAAAAATCTTAACTAGAATTTTATACAGAAGAATTGAGAGGAGAGTGGAAGAAGTGTTAGGAGAAGACCAATTTGGTTTCAGGAAAAGTATAGGGACAAGGGAAGCAATTTTAGGCCTCAGATTAATAGTAGAAGGAAGATTAAAGAAAAACAAACCAACATACTTGGCGTTTATAGACCTAGAAAAGGCTTTCGATAACGTAGACTGGAATAAAATGTTCAGCATTTTAAAAAAATTAGGGTTCAAATACAGAGATAGAAGAACAATTGCTAACATGTACAGGAACCAAACAGCAACAATAAAAATTGAAGAACATAAGAAAGAAGCCCTAATAAGAAAGGGAGTCCGACAAGGATGTTTCCTATCTCCGTTACTTTTTAATCTTTACATGGAACTAGCAGTTAATGATGTTAAAGAACAATTTAGATTCGGAGTAACAGTACAAGGTGAAAAGATAAAGATGCTACGATTTGCTGATGATATAGTAATTCTAGCCGAGAGTAAAAAGGATTTAGAAGAAACAATGAACGGCATAGATGAAGTCCTACGCAAGAACTATCGCGTGAAAATAAACAAGAACAAAACAAAAGTAATGAAATATATTAGAAATAACAAAGATGGACCACTGAATATAAAAATAGGAGGAGAAAAGATTATGGAGGTAGAAGAATTTTGTTATTTGGGAAGTAAAATTACTAAAGATGGACGAAGCAGGAGCGATATAAAATGCCGAATAGCACAAGCTAAACGAGCCTTCAGTAAGAAATATAATTTGTTTACATCAAAAATTAATTTAAATGTCAGGAAAAGATTTTTGAAAGTGTATGTTTGGAGTGTCACTTTATATGGAAGTGAAACTTGGACAATCGGAGTATCTGAGAAGAAAAGATTAGAAGCTTTTGAAATGTGGTGCTATAGGAGAATGTTAAAAATCAGATGGGTGGATAAAGTGACAAATGAAGAGGTATTGCGGCAAATAGATGAAGAAAGAAGCATTTGGAAAAATATAGTTAAAAGAAGAGACAGACTTATAGGCCACATATTAAGGCATCCTGGAATAGTCGCTTTAATATTGGAAGGACAGGTAGAAGGGAAAAATTGTGTAGGCAGGCCACGTTTGGAGTATGTAAAACAAATTGTTGGGGATGTAGGATGTAGAGGGTATACTGAAATGAAACGACTAGCACTAGATAGGGAATCTTGGAGAGCTGCATCAAACCAGTCAAATGACTGAAGACAAAAAAAAAAAAAAAATTATGAAAAGGAAGTCATCTTGCTTGTCACTGTAACATTTCAGAAGCTGTTCACAACACTCCTTAAGCTGATGATTGTTCTTTTGAGTTTTTGCCTGCCATGAAGAGATTTTACAATAGTCCAGTTCACGATACGTGTACCTGATATTGGAAGGACAGGTAGAAGGAAAAAATTGTGTAGGCAGGACACGTTTGGAATATGTAAAACAAATTGTTAGGGATGTAGGATGTAGAGGGTATACTGAAATGAAACGACTAGCACTAGATAGGGATTCTTGGAGAGCTGCATCCAACCAGTCAAATGACTGAAGACAAAAAAAAAAAATGTCTATTTAGTAAAATTATCTTTTTCTATTTTTACATATTTTACACTATTATCAAATCTAGCACCAGTAAAAAATATATACTCCTAAATCTTAAATAATAACTTCTGTTTTTTGTTTGACGATTAACTTACCATAAAAGCTCACCTCTAGTATGAGAAAGTGCACACATTTCTAAATAAATTCAAATCAATTTATATTATATGTAATTTATGTTATGGGAATACACTTTTACCAAATATAATTTGAAAACACTCTTTTAATAGTAATAACCATTTCAATTTTTTTATGCTAATTTAAAATCAATTTAAATTTTGTACAAATAGTTTATATATAAACATATTATAATTTCATATTGTTACAATGTCCACTAAAATTACAAACATTTACAAAAGATAAATTAATAACAAAACTTTTAATTTAATTTTCATTTATTGTCTATAATAAAATCTTAGTATTTTGTCAGACATTGTTAGGGTATTCGCAAAGAAAAAAAAGTTACCACATTATGTTTACAGAATACCTTCAACAAGGTTAACAATATATAAAATACAATAATACCACAACACACACAATACAGAAATTAATCTTGCACACAGTCCAAATAATAAAGCCCACTGTGTTGGTCTAATGGTGAACACGTCTTCACAAATCAGCTGAAGTGGAAGTCGAGATTTCCAGCGTTCAAGACCTAGTAAAGTCAGTTATTTTTACACGGATTTGAATACTAGATCGTGGGTACCGGTGTTCTTTGGTGGTTGGGTTTCAATTAACCGCACATCTCAGGAATGGTCGAACTGAGACTGTACAAGACTTCATTTACACTCATACAATCATCCTCTGAAATATTATCTGAAAGGTAATTACTGGAGGCTAAACACAGGATGAAGAAAAGAAAAAGGAAGAAGTCCAAATGCTAAATAATAACAATAATCACTTTTTTATTTGACTGGCCTCTTTTGCCACACAATCAGCCCGCTCATTGCCTGACTACGGATCCAGCAGAAGCTCACAGTTGTGTTATGCCACATCATTTCAGAGATAACACACTGTAAATCACAGACAATAGGGTGTCTGGAGAACGTGTCACTAATCGCCTGCAAGGCACTCATGTTATCTGAACAGACAAGTACATATCGGAATATCGGGCTAAGTATATTTAAGGCCTTATAAATAGCATACATTTCTGCAATTAAAAAACTGGCGATGCTGTGGAGGACAAAGATGTATATTCCATTATCAACGACTAAGACACAACCAACAGAATTATATTGTATCTACAGCCGTTTGTATAAACTGTAGCATCCAGACCAGATAACCAGACCAAACCAGATAACTGGATTCATGTCCTTTTCTTAATATCTAGCAGTAGGTCTTGGCCATTTCTCATATCGATTAACAAGCTGGTTAGAAAGTACTAAATCAAAGGTAGAATGATTTGGTTGTGCTTTAACACGAGCTGCATAGGAGCATATCATTTGGTTTCATCTATTCCAAAGAGATGGTCACCACTGTCGACCAGAAGACTTACCATGGAGCTTGAGCAAAATGCATCTGTTGAGAGACGAATAAATGAATAATGGATGCATCGAGCATCTTTAAGAGCATTAGCCTGTGTGGATGAATAAGCAATCCATAGTCTAAGCAGGAATGGATCAGAGACTGGTAGAAGCGTAACATGAATTTTCGATCAGCAACCCCAACAAGTATTAGACAAAACTCTCAGCATGTTTCTAAACATTTTACCTTCAGCTCCTTTAACCCTTCACGGGTGAATACTCATATATGGGCTACCTGTACTTACGCTGGAGGGCGGAAACCACATATGAGTCTCTGAATGTGACCGGCTATTTGTCTTCATGTAGTTACATATAAATTCCAAGAGATGGCATGAGATGTTCTTTCAATCATTTTGAGGTGGGAATTCCTGATACAATGTGATTGGGAACCATTTTACTTCCGTTATCAGATGAGTTCAATGATCGTGCGTAACAAGACACGTGCATTATTTTTTCGTGTTTTTCCCTCTTTTTAAAGTAATTTGTTATAAACTGTTCCTTCCAAACCTTCACTTTCAGCTTGTTTCATTTGAATTCAAACAAAATTTTTGAGACAAAAATTCAGAAGGAAATGAATAAAAATATTTATATTATAATAATAATAAAACCATATTATTCCCTCCCTAGGTCCACAACTTTTTCAAAATTGCTATTACCATCAATGTTACTATTATTATTCAGTGTTTTTTTACATGAAAAGAACTCAATGTAAAATATAACCAAAATCATCAACTATAGTTTACGAGTGTAAACGAAGTATAATCTTGTACAGTCTCAGTTCAACCGTTCCTGAGGTGTGGTTAATTGAAACCCGACCACCAAAGAACAGCAGTATCCATGATCTAGTATTCAAATCTGTGTAAAAACAACTGACTTTACTAGGACTTGAATGCTGAAACTCTCGACTTCCAAATCAGCTGATTAGGGAAGACACGTTCATCACTAGACCAGGTAATGCTACCTAAATATGCCAAACTATAATGCTAACAACAGATAAAGAAACTAATAAGCAGATAAAGAAATGTCAACGTTCCAACTTGCAGCATCATAACGAAACATGCTTCTAACTTGCTCTGCTCAAATTTTTTCAATCCTAAATTGATCATAACTCAACAACAACTAAAACCATCTTCATCAAATTTTCAAATGCATAACTTCAGATATGCTACAACAGCATATCCAAATTCAATGAACTTGATCTAGTAGTTTTGTAGATTTAGAGCCACAAAATTTTACAAATGGGTCTATAAATATATAAGGAAACCACAATTTAAGTAAATGGTATTTTCGTACTCCTTATACCGCAAAAGGTAAAGAAAATTCATTTTCACCCCCAAACCCACCGTACGACCAAAAGTAATACTGTTCTTTCATTCGAAAAGTCGGTAAAAATAGCAACACCACACAAAAGAATAGTTTTGTTATATTCTCTGATAGTTTGTTCTACACCTAAGATGGTTTGCCTTACAGAGATAAAAAACTAAGGGGTAAGGGCGGAATTAATTGTTATAATTTTAAAGCGAATTATTGGTTTTCTTCAACAGTAACAAAAAACTGGACTTGCCTGGGCCCTTGTATCATAGAATTGATAACAATCGAATGGACAACTATCCACTAAGCAGGTTGATTTAAACTTCACTAACAGATAATATAGGTTAAAAATCTTAGAAACCAGAATCAGAATAGTCCTTTGGTCCCCTCTACACATTTGTTCACATCTTACAAGCAACAAAGATAAAAATGATGGATTATAAAATCAGTGAAACTAAAATTAATTCCATCTAACAAAATCACACCTTACAGCATTAATCAGATACATTATTATATACAGAAAACAACAAAGATGTCTGAAAATATAAATTACTTACCTTTGACATCAATTCTTTTCTCTTAGTTATCAAATATTTTAAACGTTCATACGTATACGGTATTTGTTCTCTTTGGTAGATTAAATATTTAATTAGTTCACAAACCAACACTGCACAAGATGTACGAGTCAAAATATCAGATAAATTAATTTCTATATTAATAACGTCACCTATCATGGTAAAAAGTTTCACACTAACAACTCACAGAACATCCAAAACGATAAACTACCGAAGTTCAACGGTTAACACACAGCATACCAACTTACACCGTACGTTCATTAACCACAGCCATTAACGTAAGTTTTCACACTAAAAACGTCGTACAATATTTATTGATGGATATTCATTCTCTCTTGATTAAAATTTCTATTTCATTCATTATTTCACTTTATTTAATATATCCAACAAACGTTTTGGACCATTGAAATATTATTTTATACTGAATAAAATAAAATATTATACGTTAATTTTTTTTTAATTTACCGAGTTAGTTTATGAACTCAAATTATGATAACAGTTTTAACTCAACAACCGTCAAATATTTAGTTCATAAATATTTATAACTGACAAACCGTTATAAGACCTGACAGCTGTGTTTACAACTGTTAACATGCCAAAATCAAATAGCACGATATCGGACGTGACAAATACTAAACAAATTCAACTTTTGAAATTTCGTTCTTTAAAAATTAATTTCAAAACTGTACTGAAAATGAATAAGATTTTTCATTTTCAAGTATGCTTTAACTATTGAATAAAAAAATATTTCTTTAATTTTCTAGCAATGGTATCATCTGAAGATTGCAAGTGAGTTCCTTTCTAATTTGAAAGGTTTTGACTCTGACAAGACTGTGTGTTTGCTTTACCAAGGACCATATTTTTTTCAAACTAATCAGTCATTCAGGACTAACAGGCAGTAAACCATGAATGTGACTGATTTGTGCTACTGCTCTGTGGGAGCTTTCCAGGTACAAGACAGTACTACCAGCTTGTATGAAATGTGAAATTGTGACATTAGTCAATAACAATATATCTCTCCACTTCTTAGTATAAGAAGGGCAATCTGCTCAAGAATTTCGTTGTTCAAAGCACCAGTCCTTACCAGTAAAGAGGAAAAGCTTCTTCAAAAAAAATACCAATGATCCTAGTTCGTCTGAGAAAATAATAAAGAAAATTGAACCACCTGAAAAAAGCCAAATTCATCACAGATGGGAGAAAAAAATCCATGAAATGAAAATTTTGTTTCATTAGGGATAGAAAGTGAGAGCACAAAAAAATTAACAGGGTAGACTGCAGTAAAGGGTAAAATAATTGTAGTGTCATCAAGAGTAGTTGTTTAAATTGAAACAATTTCATGATAAGGAAAAACTCAGAACAAGGAAGCAAAACCAGCAAATCTGGGTTCTTTAGAGAATACAGATAGATTGTCATCTAATCAAGTAATTAGATGACAATCCAAGACAGTAGAACATTTATCCATTTTTATATGAATACATTCTAGGTTTCAGATAGTTTTTGCATTCTCTTAAGTTCTGAAAATCACAAGTTCTGACTTAGTAATTTCATATTTTTTAGCATAGTGAATTTTCTGAATTCACTAGTTTGTATACAGACAAATGCTTACATCATCTCATACGCAAACAAAGAAACTACAGAATTAGCAGCGTACAAAAAACTTTTAGACTGAATGAGCATAGTGCTAAAAAAACCTGCCTCTAATCTAAAACTTAATTTGATTAAATTATTACTCATTACTTTATACATATTTTAGCTAAATTCTCAGTCAAAAAGGCACACACTTAAATGTGTGTGTTAAAATGTAGCCAGTACTATTCCCAGCTAAGATTTTTAAATATATGACTATAACTATTTTATTGTAAGCTTGAAATGAATTCTCTATATTTTATCTTTACATCTGTAAAACTATTTAGAATAGTTTTTATAAATTATCTGATTTTGTTTAATTACAATCTCTTTGCCAGAAATTTTACTTTTGTATTTTAAATAACTGGTCATGGACTGTCTTCTCTTTATAGCTAGTTGTAGTAAATTTAAGATATTTCCTTTACTCTAATTATACTTAGTGTTACTTAGTTTGGATGGCTAATACTATCGGTCAACCATTTATTGCCAGAGGTAGTTAACATCCATGATAACTTTTCATTTACCATGCCTAAAAATATTACACTTTAGTGTGTTTTTTTGTATTTTTCTGATAAAGATGTTAAGAACATGCAAAACATAGCAAATTGTGTTTTCAATTTAAAGCATGAAGAAGTAATGTTAATTTTTTAAGCATCCAAACAAAACTTAATGAAAGACAATCATTGTTACAGATAAAATTTCCAAATATTATAGACAATATCCATTTAACATCATGAACTTCTCCAGAACTTCAAGAACAACGTCCAGCAGCAGGATTAGGACTTTATGAAACAAGTACAGAAAGGTTACAGCATAAAAAAACTGCATACAGTGTCAAAAATACTTATCAGAAGAGAAACTAATAAGTGATTCTTGCTGTACAAACATTCTTTGCACATCATAAGAATTAAGGCAACAGTTCTGGCATACATTATGACAGTTAAAACATGTATACATCACTACCATACCTCTGAAAAATAACAATCAGAATAATAGAATGGCACATATTCACCATAGTGAAATATATTTCAATATTAACACAAAAAATCAAGGTAGCTTCTATGACAAGAGGTTTTTATTACTCAATAATGCTTTTCATTGACTTTTGTCTGCAAAAACTCACACTGAAGCTTACTGTGGTTTCAATATTGCTTACTGTGGTTTGTTATTCTATATAAATCATAATATTTATCAAATTTAAAATACTGGAAATGTGTCAATTTTAGTCTGGATTCTGTGAACAGGATGTTATATATATAGTCCATTCGGATGGACTATACTATGGCCAGAAATAAAGCGACCAATTAAATGATTATATTAAAGAAAACTAAAGACAAGAAGGCATTACAATTACCTTCCAAACATTTAATCTTATAATGAGCAATACATAGAGCCTCAGTTGGCCAGTGCATAAACTGATGTTACCAACCTTAAACATTTAGGAATGGTGTGCTCCATACCATAATGTGCTTCCACTTGATAATTAAATACCAGATAAATTATGTTTGTTAATTTTCTAGCTCTTAAAATTTAAAGCACCTTTTCCATTACTTTAGATTACTTTTCCATTATTTTGAGATTAGATATTATCAATCTTTAGACCTGTTTTCAGCAGCAATGTAAATACATAATAAGTAAACAAAAAAGACAAAGTAATGCCATACATAAAAATATATATAAAATATAAAGCAGATAATTAATTTAGCATGCACTATATTTAAACAATTTGCTATGTCAATAAATTTAGTACCCTGTTTGTTATTGAAAAAGATTATACTGTAGTTGCTTATGAAAATATATTACCAAAAAAGTAAAAGTTTAGGTAGGAGTATCAGATCAACAATTATTATAAAAATTAAAAAAATCTGTTGTGGTCACTACATGACTTCCTTTATGCCTATCAAATTACATATAACTTTTTTTTTTTAAATAAGTACATAAAATTTTATTTCATTAATAAATTATGAAAGTTTTTCATATTTTTTACTTCTTTGTAAAAGCACAGGTTTTGGTTTACAGACTTCAATGGAAATATCCATTTTGACCATCCCTGAATCCATTTTGACTAGTTTCTGCATATCTGTACATACGTACATGCGAATGTATCTCGCATAACTCAAAAACGATTAGCCATAGGATGTTGACTATCCATTTTGACTAGTTTCGGCATGATGTCTGTAATAACTCAAAAACGATTACACGTAGGATGTTGAAATTTTGGATTTAGTACTGTTGTAACATCTAGTTGTGCACCTCTCCTTTTGATTGCAATTGACTGGTCCAAAAAAGCCCATAATCCAAAAACAAATTGGATTTTGGACTTTTTGTTAACTGCAATAATAAGCTCTCATTTAGAGCTTTTTAATGATATATCATAAGTGGTACTTATTTTCATAGGTTCTAAAGTTATAGCCAAATAAAATTGTAATTAATGAAATATTTGGATCTTACAAGAGGAAGGAACATCAATGGTTTTTTGTTTTTTCTATGTAAATATATTTATTTATTAATATATTTCTTTCTTTTTATAATATACTCGTACTTAATATCTACTATATTAAGATTGATATATATAAATATAATAATATTTATACAAATTAATATATTTTTATTAATTTATTACTACTAGTAATAATATATTAGTACTAGTTTATAATATTTATAATATTATTTACTTATATTTATTAATATTTATAATATAATATTATTATTTATAATATTATTAACCTGTGATTGTAAAAACGTTTTACACATAGAAAATAATTCAATAACAATAAAAAGAAAATATACAAAAAATATCAGAAATTATTAATGAAATAAAATTTTATGAACTTTTCATTTTAAAAAGATGTGTATATGTAATGTAATAGGCATACAAGGAAGTAATGTGGTGTCCATTTCAGATATTTTTATTTTTATTATTGAATCATTATTTATTGTAATTTTTTTTTTACAATCACAGGTTAATAATTATTCATAAATCAATATATTTAAATTTAGAAAAAAAAAGTTAAAAAAAAGGGGATGAAGTTGGATTTGAACCGATGTGCCTTCCCCTTGTAAGATCCAAATATTTCATTAATTAAAATTTTATTTGGCTATAACATTAGAACCTATGAAAATAAGTATCACTTATGATATAACATTGAAAAGCTCTAAATGAGAGCTTATTATTGCAGTTAACAAAAAGTCCAAAATCCAATTTTTTTGGATTTTGAGCTTTTTCAGACACTTTTGGTTCAGTCAACTGCAATCAAAAGGGGAGGTGCATAACTAGAAGTTACAACAGTCCTAAACATAAAATTTTAACATCCTATGGCTAATCGTTTTTGAGTTATGCGAGATACATTCGCATGTACGTATGTACAGATATGCAGAAACTAGTCAAAATGGATTCAGGTATGGTCAAAATGGATATTTCCGTTGAAATCTGATAACCGAAAATTTTCACGATCACAATACTTCATTTACTTTGTACAAGGAAGTAAAAATTTTAATTCCCAACACACACACACACACACACACACACACACACACACACACCAACCAACAATATTCAATTCCCAACAATATTGACATTGACCAGCTACAAATATAAATATATTAAGATCCATTTAAATTTAAAATTGACAACTGTTTCATTTAGACTAAATCATCACTGAATATAATGCTTCCACCTCAACAATTGTAAAGGGGAAGATCCGCTCCTTTAAATTATTTAAATTGATTCAGATTACAGGCATTTCTTATAGTACCAGGCAACAGTTAAAAAACTAAAATGTTAGAAAAAAAGTTTTTTTTGAGACATTGACCAATAAGTAGTGCTGTTCCAAGGAACAGCAATACTTCTTTTAAAAGTCTACCTAGTTTTATAATAGCTTTCACTTTTAGCTATCTCACCTCCTACATTACCCCTTAATTTATAAAAAATTAGAAGTACCTTATAAACAAACAAAAAGAGATCTAATGAGAAACACAGACATTTTCTGGAAAAAGGGAAAGAATGAGTTCTCCTACTCGCACCACACATTACTTGTACAATAGCTTTTTCAAAACTATAATCAGTTGAAGATAAGTGATGTAGATTGATCCCCAGCCATTGCAATCCATAGTTTAATTTCAAATGAACTAGAGCAAAGTAAATTTGATGAAGAATATCTACTGGAAAAAATTTCCTAAGAAAAACTAGCTGAATCTTTTAGAACTACTGAAATAGTTCTAAACGATTCAAATAATATAGTATGGAAATGTTATTCCACTTTTTATTAATAAAACTTTAATAAAATTGAAATACCAGTTTTTCATCGGCACACACTAGCTATCAAGCTGGAATAGATGTGTATTTTCATCTTATATTGTTCTGATTCAAGCGTAGAAGCAAGATTATGTGAAAACACTAACACCCTTAAAATCTCAAGATAATCTGATTTTCATTTTATTTATTCACTTTCTAAACTTATAATGGTGCTTAACTAATATGTACATACATAATAGCAGATTGTAATTCATAAATGCTTGTCTTTGTAAAATTGTATGCCTTTTATCTACTTTATTAACCTTACTCTGTAGGTTTTGAGTGAGTAATAATGATCATTACTACTCTTGTTCTTACAAACTAATATTGATAATAGTACCCAACTAGATGATCTAGTTTTATAGGCTAAATTTAGAAGCTATATTACTGCAACATTATAATTCACAATTCTTCAAAAATTTTTTAATGACATACAAGGCTTGGCTGAAAAATTTTTGCACATATGAGGGTAATTCAATTATTATCTGCAGTGTAGTTATAAATTTTATTGCAATACAAATACGAAACTTACATGTACATCATTTTTCAACATAGTCCCCTTGCATTGCACTTGGTCCATCGTTGCACAAGCTTCCTGATACCCTCATAAAAGAAGGTATTCGATTGAGCTGCGAGCCAGGAATGCACCACTTCTTTCACTGTTTTGTCCGAGGAAAATCGACGGCCCCTTAATGCCTCTTTGAGTGGACCAAACAAGTGGTAGTCAGAAGGGGCAAGATCAGGACTATACGGAGGACGAGCCGGTATTTCAAAGTTGAGTTTCTGGAGTGTTTCAGCAGTATGTGGACGGGCATTGTCGTGCAATAACACAACACCTTTCGACAGCAATCCTCGGCGTTTGCTTTGAATTGCAGGCTTTAGCTTGGCAGTGAGCATCTCACTGTAAAGCGCACTGTTTATTGTCGTGCCCCTTCCTCATAATGTTCCAGTATCCAGTATTGGGCCTTGTGAGTCCCAAAAAACCGTAAGCATCAGTTTTCCTGCAGATGGTTGGGTCTTGAACTTTTTTTTTGCAGGGCGAATTTGGATGTTTCCATTCCATACTCTGCCATTTACTCTCCGGCTCGTAATGATACATCCATGTTTCGTCACCAGTGATGATTCTGTCTAAGAAGATGCCCTGTTTGTTACCATAGTGATGCAAATGTTTTTGGCAGATGTCCAAGTGCGTTTGTTTATGCAACTGTATAAGTTGTTTTGGGATCCATCTTGCACAGACTTTATGAAACCAAAGTCTGTTGTGGATAATTTCGTAGGCAGAACCGGGACTAATTTGCAGACAATGTGCCACTTCATCAATAGTTACTCGTCTGTCTAAGAAAACCATGTTATGTGCACACTCAATGTTTTCCTAATTTGTGGTGGTAAACAGTCGTCAGGCTCCTTCATCAAGCATAACATTTGTGTGACCATTTTTGAATTTTTCAATCCATTCGTAGACCCTCCATTGCGGCAGTACACTTTTCCCATACTGTACCGAAAGTCTTAGATGAATTTCGGCCTGTGATACACCTTCTGACCACAAAAAACGGATCGCTGAACGTTGCTCTTCTTTGGTGCAAACAGAAAGCAGAGCAGCCATGGTGAACGGTAGGGCAGTGATAATGGAACTAACCTAGCAGCATCAAACCTGCACAGACATAATAACAATTAAACCACGCATGCATCATCTACACAATACGACAGTACTACCACTAATAGCAACACGATATTATGACTACTAATAATTGACTTACCCTCGTATATGCATAGCACGGGAAAGAAAAAAGATATTGGAATGAAATAAAAAATGAATAAAAGTGCATAACCTTAGCTATAAAATGCAGTATTTATTTTTCAATATAATCTCCATTTACACTGATATATTTTTCCCAATGTGTGACAAGTTTTTTCATTCTGTCACTGAAAACTTCTGGCAAGATCCAAGTGGCCACAGCTTCCGTCACCTCATCATCAGTGGTGTAATGATTACCTTTGAGATCCCTCTTGAGGGAAAAAGTGGAAGTCACTCGAAGCCAAATCAGGCAAGTATGGTGGATGTAGAATAGGATCAAACTTCAACTTGCAGAATCATCAGAGAGTTTGCAGATTTTACGGTAACCCAATTGCTCGATAATATGGCCTACTTGTTCTTTAGATATGCCTAACTGAATAGTGATGCATTGCTGGGTGATTTGCCAGTCACTTTGAAGCAAATCGTCCACCTCCTCTCAATGTTTCTCGTCAGCCACAGAAATTGGTCGTCCAATGCAAGGTGCGTCCTCAATTGTTGCTTTATCAGCTTCACATTCATGAAATTTCAATGTCCACCTATTCACAGTATTCCTGTCAACAGTTTCACTACCATAAACCACTTTTAAACGATGAAAAATATTCGTAGGATTCACATTTTCTGTAAAAAATTCGACCACTGCGGCTATTTTAACTGTATTGACATTCGGGCATACTCAACTCCATTTTAACTGCTACTGAGAACAAACCAATACATGGATTTCAATGCATTATCGTAGGTTTGTAGGGGGGGAGTTTAGCTATCATGTGCTGTCATGGCCAACTCGATAGTACCTTTTGTCACCGTGTAACATGCTAGTGTACAAAATTTATCAGCTGAGCCTCGTACCTCAAAGCCATCTAGGTTTTTATATACACTTTTTTTACAGTACAGTTTTCTACAGTTCTAATAAATACATTTTAAACGAAGGCACTTAAAAAATCATGATCTGTTATAAATTAACTTTTGTGATTTTTTTCATTACTTTTTTTATAGCTATTACCTATTTTTAAGTAGTTTTGTAAGATCCCTATCATTATGGATTAGGGATTATATTCTGTGCACTGCAAGTAATGTTTTCGTCCAAGGTGGTAATCCATCATTGTGTGGAGTTTGATTCTACAAGCTAGTCAGGCTAGTGACCTAAGACGAGAAGACATGTCTGGTTCCTTGTTCCTTATTTAGTTTGAATGATTGAGACCATGCTAGTTCAGAATGGTATTAACTTTAGAACAGTGAATATTTCTTACTGAATAAGTCTGTAAGCATTTCACATTGACAAGTTCATGAGCAGACAGTGAAAGACCAATGTTCCATTAGATTTCTTGGTACACTGGTTCCTAATCAACATAGTGGAAGAAAGGTAATCAGTATTTGATAAAGAAAAACTGCAAGGCAAACAGATGCTGTACAACATAGTTCCAACAAGTTCATGCAAAATTTGGTCCAACAGAAAAACATCAGTGTTGCTACTTGATATAAGGCAGTTCATAAGAAGCTCAGTTTCATACTGTATAAAATGAATAAAAAATTATTGTACACAGACTGTGGAAAGCAAATTCAATGCTGTAAATAGTTTCAAGACTTTCTAGTGGAAAATTCTGATGATATTTTGGACTAAGTTTTCTGTTTTCTATACTGATAAGTCATAATTTCATTTATCCGGGTATATGTACACATAGAGCCATGAATTCCTCTATATAACCAGAAGACTGAGGTTGGACTGCAACATCCAGTAGAAGAATAGTCAGCCCAATATTCTTCACAGCCTATAAATCCAGCTTGTTGTAATGAAATCATTCACAAATTCTTGGGAGAGCTTACAGAGGATGAAATTAATAATGCTTGGATTGAACAAAACAGTGTGACCGCACATACAGCAAGATGTTTTAGACCATCAAATAATTTCTATAGGCTTGTGGCCACTTCATTCTCCATACTTAAGATTACCAGATTTGTACTTCTGGGGTTATGAAAAAAGTAATGTTTATTGAGGAAGCTATCATCACAACCTCCAGGAAATTCAAACTGCTATTCATGATTTCACCAAGAACATTCCATATGAACAACTTGTGAGAGTCTTCAAGAATAAGAAGAAATGCATCTTAGATATGTTTGAATATTTATGGGGAACAATTACCAACTACTGTAGAGTTAGTTAATATTACAATTGTTGTGCTAGTGCATGACAGGAATATAGTTACTTTTTGAAAGCGCTGTACATTTTATATTTTTAATTTATATTTTCTAACAAGGAGTGTGTAATATTTTACCGATATTACATTGTTTTCTTATGACCTTTGGTCACTAAAGTAATAATTACAAACAAAAGATATGCTCATTTGATTTAGTGTGTACATACACATCACGTGTGTATTAATTATTTAGGGAGAAATTAGTATTTTTTTATTTTTAATTTTGGTGGTCTAATTTCTATACATACTTCAACTTTTACTAAATTAACTGTTATGTCATGTCTGTTATGTCATGTTTTGCTACGAAACTGGATTTGAATCATTATCTTTTTTTTTTTCAAAACGGTCATTAAATCAATCTTAATCTACTAGTTTGAAATTTTGTAATTTTAACAACTATATTAAATATTATTCATGCTTTCTTTACAATTGATATTTTAAACCTTTTACAATTTGTTCCAGACCTAAAAAACTTACACAAGTTCAGCCTAACAAAGAAAAACTAAATTAAAAAAAAGCATTTTGTAATTTTATAAGAAAATAGAAAAAATCTTTTACTTATTAAAAAACTAGAAGCCACAAAAGAAACTATAAGACAATTTATTCTTGAGTAAAGAAACAAGTTTACTATAAAAGCATCAAGAAGGAACTGAAAGAAAAACAAGCATCAAAGCTCTGCATTACATAGAAATATAACATAAGGTATCTATAGTTAAACAAAAGTTAATCTAAGATAAAATAAAACAGAAATAGTAGAACTATCACACTAGGGCAGGGAATGATTAAGAGTGGTGGGTTAGAGGGCCTATCCCAAAAATTCATGTTTTTACTTTTGGATATTCATTATTTAAACAATTACGTAAAAAGTAAAATTAGATTGTATTACATATCTTTAACTGTTTTGCAAAACAATCTGTATTAAATATCACTTTTTAAAAAGATGTTTAAGAAAAGCATTGTCCTTTTTATTTATATTATAAAAAGTTAACCTGTTTATATTTAATAATTCATACTATGATTGTATAAATGTGCAAAAAATAGAATATAAGGGCTGTTTTTTTTTTTCAACCTCCGATGAGTTATAAAAAAAGACACATTGACGTAACAAAAATGGATTTTATTACTAAAAGTTGAGTAATACCTTACTTATTTTTCTACATAGTCGCCAAAACGACTGAAACATTTGTTATACTGTGACATCAGCTTTTCGATGCCTCTTCAAAGACATTTGTCACCAGTCAGGGAAGGTACATCTTGACAGCTTCCTGAAGTTCTTCATTGGTGGTGAAGTGTTGTCAGTACAACCATGCACTCAATTCTCAAAAGAGGTGAAAATCGCTAGGTGCTAGGTCTGGACTACATGAAGGATGGTCCAAAACTTGCCATTTGAATTTTTTGAGAAGGTCTTGAGTCACATTGGTAAAGTGCAGTTGTGGATCAAAACCGTGCCAGACGAGAGCATGCTAATCATTTGTTCTGGATTGCTCTGTGGAGGCAACGTAAAGATTCACAATAAACTTTGTTATTGTTATCTTCTGCTCCATGAAAACCACCAGCAAGACACCTTTATGGTCCCAATAAACTGTAGCCATTGTTTTCCTGTTTCTCAGTGTCTGTTTGAAATTTTTTGGCTTGTTTGGAGAAATGTGTGCATCCACTGCTTAGCCTGTTGTTTAGTTTCTGGATTGTCATACTGGATCTAGGTCCCATCACCAGTAATGATAAACTTTAAAAACTCTTCCCTTTCATTATTTTAATATGTGAGAAACATTAAGACTAACGCCATTTGCTGCATTTTGTGATTATCACTCAACATTTTTAGGACCCAACATGTACAAAGTTTCCGGTATCCCAGGTCACAATTGTGTACAGAGAAGACCTTGAAATTTCTGTAGAATGTTCATTTATTGTAAACCTCCATTTGTCACCGACAAAATCATCAACACGCTCAACCAGGCGTACAGGCTTGCATCCTTGCCCAACTTCATCATGGAAATCCATTCGTCCTTCTTAAAACTTCCCACACCATCACTCATAATGTTTTCACCACACACTAGGCTCATTCTGCAAAGGATTTCAGCAGCACTACATCCTGCTGCTTACAGAAAATCTATTACACGTTAAACTCACACTTGGCAAGAGCATCAATCGTAGCGGCTATGTTCAATTGCCTATAGTTTGGCTGACTGACGCAATGGAGCAACTGGCAAAGGTTGTGGTAGGGGGATGATGCAATCGCACGACGTGCATACCTCACTCCTGCCTATTTCTTGTTTACTTATATGGACAATTGGAGGTTGAAAAGAAAACAGCCCTCATACATGAATGAATGAGACCAACTTAAAATATAATGAACAGTATCACTAATGAATAAACAGCACATAACATATTGTTTTCCTCAGATAGGAGAATATCAATTAGCTGCTTTATACTACGTTATGTTATTTCCATTAACGTGATACACGAAATGTATCTAAGGTAGAAGCAGAACTAATCAGTATGTTTTCTTTTAAGAGTAACGACATTCATTGCGTAGTCAAACTGCGGTGAATAGAGTAATATAGTCAGTTGTAGGACTAAACATTATCTGTATTTCAGTGGGCTTTACATGCTAATTTGCTAGTGTGTTCCAACTCTGTGAAAAGCCACTTCATTCCATACTCTCCTTACCAAGCCTAGCATGGGATTTCATAATTCTTGGTAATTTCTGTACCAGTTTTGGGAATGATTTAGTCTTGGTTAAGGTCATCTATAACCACTGTAGTTATGAGATCATGACTTACAAAAAAAGCTGACCACACAGTTGTATAACTTTCCTATCACACAGCTTACACACACAACTTAATTTAAAATATTTATCATTTTATTTAAATAAAATATTTTTTGCTTATTTAATTTAATAATTCTAACTACAGTGTACGCACATTTAGTATTTCATTCACATGGGTGTGACAGTACTAGCAGCTACTTTAAATACTTTTTTACACTTTAAATATTATTCATTTATTTAATTCTATTGCTAACCTCTGATGCCACAACATAGCAGACTACAGCAGCTGTACATTAGTGCTCCTTGTGGTAAAAGGGGAGATCACTATTGACACAGCACTTAGCTGCTAGTTTATTTAGAGCATTTTTGGGGATGGGGTGCAATTTTTCAAAGCTTTTTTTGCAAATATTGTTATTTTTTAATTATTAACAAATGTGCCTAAAAAAAATATGACCTTAATTAGGTGAAATCTCGAGATACTGAGGGAGACCTTGCCTACAGCCACACCCCCTTGACCTTTTAAGTTGAAAATTTAATGGCATCACATATAGAAGTAATCTAACCAAGTTTGGTCAAAATTGGTGTAGTAGTTCTGGAGATATAATGTGATTTAGAGGAAAACACTGAAAATATATACGAACATCCAGAAAATTTCCATCCAGCTTTTGGGTTTTTTGGATACCTTAGGTGTCAAAACATAAAGATAAAGTGAAAACTGCCTATGCCCAAATTATAAAAATTACAATACTATCTCTTCTAAAGCTATAGCGCAGACATGAAAGTAATTAATAGCAAATGTTTTCATCTATTTAATTTTTAAACATGTCAAATTTCATACACAGAAGCTTTTAAATTACACTGACAACATCCTTTTCAAATATAAAAGAAATCACACGCTGAAAGGTTAGATGACCTGACTGGCTACATTATGCTCCCATATAGGAATAACATATACCTATATTTAAACTTGTCTGTCTTACACTACCATCTTTAAGGTATTGTATCTTTAAGGCACTACAATAGGTATTGTAGTGCCGAGTAAGGAAGGTGTGACAGCAGCATACTGAGACAAATGTTGTCAGGTCCAGGGGAGATGTTTAATTTGTAAATATTTTTAAAAATGTAACAGAATTTTTAACAAGTTAATAAAAAGGAATCATACCAAAACCAAGACACAAATTTCTTCGATCATCTTCACTAGCTTTATGGCAAAGAGCAACCAGATTTCCATTCATTACATCCAAAATATCTTCTTTTGTCAAATTCTCATTCAAAACTCCAATATGAAGATTAGCAATACTAACCCTGCACAAAAATAAACAATATTAATAAATAAAATATACTGCAAGACATACTCTACAATTATACTATAGACAGGTAAATATTAAATTTGTAAATGAATTATCCAAATACAATCTAAAATTCTAAATCAGCAGTATTACTTATAGATATTATAAGTATAAAGATCTTATAATTTAAAAATTTACATATTTTAAACAGATTATAGTCAAGGTAACAAAAATTTTTTTTATGAAAGGTATCAAGATATGAGTACACAGGTTGAATTCTTTATAACAAAATCACCAGGACCGCTATGATCCTTTCGTTATACATTTAATTATGTAGTAGCAAATCTTAAAAAATAAACAAGCAAAATGAAATTTTTGATTTATTTAAATGATACCAGTACAACATTAAGGAAAACTCATTACAGACAAAACAGAAATTAGTGAATCATTGTCCCCTGTTAAAAAAATCTGTAATCTTTTATTGCAATGCCTTTTAAGTTTCATCATTTAAAATGAAAATTTGAATGAAATTAACATTTTGAAAAATATTTTCAGAACATCTGGTAACAAAGTGAGAATATTTATTTATTAAACTTGTGTTTACATCAATCGGAGACAATTTTATTTATCGTCTTCATTTTCACTGCTTTCTGAATCACAAGCTACTAAAACTGAAACAGATGTAGCAGAAATAGGCTTTATGTTCTCTACAACTTCTTTGTCACTTATTTCATTTGCAACATAATTTCATTTCATCCATGCCAAAATAGTCCTGGAATGTCACTGATTTTTGAATAAGAGCTAAAGAATTCACTGCTGAATCCTGCAAGACCCTCCCTTTCAGGACTATCATCTTCAACGTAAGGTTCATCAAGGTTGCTATTTGTGCAGTCAAATATTTTTGATTTTCCCCAACATTTTTTACGGTCAATTCTTTTACCAGCGACCACGAATCTGAAATCATTTTGCAAGCGTGTTTGACATTTATTTTTTCATTTGAATTTGAATCTATACAGAGTAGTATTTTCTTTCGATCTGTACTGTACTTTTAAATACCCAGATCAAGTGGTTGTAAAACAACAGTGCAGTTTGCAGGAGAAAATTCAACATGAACATTTTTTAATCTGGTTGTAACATTATAAGCAGAGCAAATATTTACAAAAAGCAGCTTCAGGAACGCACGGGCATCCCGGTGATTTTGTATGTTTAACAGAACAACCTGTCTCAATGAAGGTTTGATGCCAAGAGTAAATATTGTAAGCTTACTAGAAAGCTTGCTACCCTACTCTCTATGAAAATTACTTTGAACTGCAGTTGCTGACTGCAAATCATGAAACCAAAACACACAGTGAGAACATTCCACACCAGTAAATGTATCCATTTTTAACAATACTGGTGGCATACTTCAAAACTAATAAACTATATAAATCAAAACTTTGTGTTTTGCTACAAAATGAGACCTCAACTGAATTTGTAAGTTATCTAAATAAATTTTCATATGCTTTTAAATTTGAGAAATCCTTTTTGAATCGTCCAGTACTTTGGTCACAGGATAACTTAGTGACACTGTCTCAAGTTCAAACTAGACAAAATTAAATAGGTGCCAAAGCCAATTAAGATGTAGTATATTTTTAATATTAATAAATTAGTAAAACTTGCATGAAATTAAAGCTAACTGAAATAAATATAATATAATAAAACATATCAACAATTTACTTAAATTTTCTTTTAACATTTTTTAAGCTAATTAAAATCACTAGCAAAAGACAATCTTAATCTCTCAGCTGTATCGACTAATATTATATTTAATATTGTATTTCCCCTTTATTTCATTTATCATATTTTGTAGCCAGTGTACTGATTAGCAAGCTGGTCTTGGGTTTGATTCTCAGCCAAGATCAGACATTTTTACATCAGTTATTTCATCCAACATATCTTGCTATTAAAATAGATGTAGAAACACGTTTGTAGTCATAATACAGTTAAAAAATTATAAATTACTTCAAAAAATGATTTCTCATTTCACTAATATTTGTCTGCATGTACTGGTGATTTCCACAATTGTTGCTGAAAAAATATTTTGTAAAAAAATAGTTTTCTTATAACATTGTAGTCAGAGAACCATTCTTACTTATAAATGTGAGTTTAAAAATATATTAATCAAGGCTTCAACAATTAAAGGATATAATTACATTTTTTAAATCCTTCATTTCTTAAACGTACCAAGTCTGTGCTTGCTGTTTCTTTTTATTCTTTTTATAAAACCCTATATTTTCTACAGCTGATGGTATAGGTAATAATTCATAATTGAGAACTTTTGGGTCATGTTCACAGAGATTTAAAATGTTATCTTCAACAAACTCAGGATCTAATAAAGCAGGAAAGTTACGAGCTTTATGTTGTGACTCAATCTGTACAAGAACAGTCGGTGATACTTTTTTAATCATACTTGACACAATAAGAACACCCATCCCTGTAAAAATAAATAATTCAAATTTATTTGAAAACAAAATCATAGCAATACAATTTTATATATCATTACTAATTGATGTACTTCCAAGTAACTATCAGTCTAATTTTACATAAACTAGAAGTTTTTTAACCAAGAAAATATAAATTTAAACTAAACTGATAAAAATGTAAAATAATAAACTGTTTCACAATGGCCCAAGACAAAAATGTATAATTATGCAGCCAGATGTTAATGGTTCATTAACACCTGAAATGTCTCAGACAGTAACATCTTTGAAAATAAAACAAAATGAAATGCAATATAATGTGCATGGAATGACAATTTAGTATCTATATATAATCATCCGATATATAAGGCTGCTTTTCTCATTTTACAGTACCGTTTTACAGTACAGTTTGTGATATTATCATGGCTCAACCAATCTCATTATCAACTTTTTACATTTATCCTTTACTTTTTCTATTTATTATCATTATTATTGATATTTCATTTTCACTTCCATTGCTATTTTTAACAAATTAATGCAGTGTAGGACCCTGTGAGTGTGCCTCCTAGGAGGAACATGTTAACACTAAATGGGGGACGTGAGCATATCGAAAAGAAAATATTATTAAAAAAATGTATTAATTTACTGAAAGGAAAGCAAAACAAAATACAGCTGACATAAAATACACATTTACACTGACATAATGCACTTATAAATAGGATTGTATCAGTACTGCAAAATGTACTTAATAATTAATTTATCAATACTAAATTAAAAACAAGTTTAATAATTATTAATGACTCCCTTGGGCCTGCCTAGCAGAACAAAGTTTTTCAAATGATAGTTTAATATTAGAAATAAACATTCTAAGTTCTTTTTCTACATTTAGCTGAGATCTATATTTTGTCTTCAAAGCAGCAATAGCAGAAAATCCAGTTTTGTAAAGGTAGGTTTTGAAAATGGTAATAGTATATGAAACGCTCTTGTTTTCAGTGCAGAAAACTCATCATCCACCCCTGCTAAATATTCAAAGAGCAATTTATTATTAAATTATCTTTTGTTTTTCCACTTACCATGAAGTCTATGAAGATTTCTTTTTCGGCAGTTGAGCGCCTTTCAGGAGTATTTAGAAATGGATCCCTAACCCACTTGTAACTTGCTATCAAGGTATAGTCAGCAAGAAAATCCTTTTTAAAATTCTTTGCCAGCATGGCTACATGATTTTCAACAGTTACAAAAACAACTTTCACATGCTGTTCTTCATCCTTGTAAGTTTTAACACATTCATCCACATCTGTAAACATTTCTAAGGTGTTTACTTTAAATTCAAATTTTTTACAAAAAGCATTAATTTTATCACTCGTATCCAACATATGTGTACTTGCTCCTTGGAGTTGAAGATTCAAAGTATTTAATTTCTTGAATATGTCACCCAAGTAGCTGAATTCCATCACAAATAAACCACCTTGAAATCTCTCGGCTTCTGGTCAGTTTTCCTCTTCTAGAAAAATGATGATTTCATCTCTTTAATTCATAAACACATTGCAAAAATTTTCCATGTGACAATCATCTTGCCTCACAATAAAATAATATCGCTAAATGTACTGCACCCATATCTTTACAAAGTGCAGAAAAGATTCTTGATTTTAGGAGTTTCATTTTTATATAATTTACTATGGTTACAACCAATGTTAACACAATATTCAGACCAGGACTCATTTCTTTGGAAGCCAAAGCTTCTCTGTGGATCATGCAATGTATCCAGATACACTGTGGAGATTTTTATTTCACAAGTGCTTGTATACTTTGGAATCTTCCAGACATTGAATAAGTACCATTGGTGCATATTCTGACGCAATTTTTTCACTCAATGTTTGCCTTGTGTATAAAATCATTTAAGATAGCAAATTAGCAAATAAAGCGAGTGCTGTTGCTTTGAGTTCTATTGGTTTGCAGAAGAGTAGTTCTACTGCTGACATGTCATCACAAAATTGAACATGGGCAATGAGACAAGCATATTTATTGCTTTGCCTTATCAAGCTGAATTGAAAACAATTTGTCACACAACTTTCCAAAAAGCTGATGTTGTACATCTTCAGGTATATCACCAATTCAACAGGCAGCAGTATCATTTGATAGAGGTATGAACTGCAATTGTTTGGCAAAATTATAAACATAATTTCTACAATCTCAACTGCAGCTGGAAAAATAAGCTCTTCATCAATAGCATGAGGCTTTTTACATCTGGCTATTTTATATGAAACTGTGGCAAATAAAGCTTTCATTCACAAAGTTTTTTTTTTAAATGTTGTTTGCTTTTCATACAAATTTAATTTTAATTCAAAGAATTCTCAGGGTTTGTTAACTTACTCACTATGAAGTGTTTCCAAATGTTGTTTAAGTTATTTTAAGTTTCATGCTGTCTGCTGCCAAAATTTTTGAGCAAATTACACACAGGAGCCTTCTTCTTCATTTACTTCATTAATGGTAAACCCAAAATTTAAGTGTTCTTGGGAGTGTTTCTCAATTTTATTTTCAGAACCATACTCATCTGTGTACGTTTTGATGCTTCACTATCATCTAATGCTCGCTTCTGCCCACTTAAAAATGTATAAATGTATTGTTGTGAATATTTCATATCATGAATAGCAATTAACATGCAAATTACAACATACACATTGATGATAAGATTTGATAGCAATAGAAGGACTCAACTGAGACTAGCTGGAATTGAACAAGATGCAGCATTTATACACATTTGTGCAGACGTTCAAGAATGTTCGAGACAAACTGGAACAGTTTCTCTCGAACATTCTTGAAGTTCCTTCTGCGAGAAGTTCCTTCTCGCAAAACTGCAAGAATGTTTGATATGGTGGAAATAAGACAGAGAGCAATATAGAGGCATCAATTTTGGTTTTGTCAATGCGGTGGGGATCGGTGTTACCAAATATCAATAAATTTACTTATTCTTGAAAGTTTGTAATTAAGGTTGTAGTGTATTTTTAGCTTCAAAATACATTATTATTGTACGAGAGGGGGGCACAATGAAAATTATGATTAAGAATTGGGTTGTAAATACTGAAAGGTTGAGAAACGTTGAATTAATGACCAATCTAAAAGATTTTCTTACAAATTTTTACAACAAAGGTAAAGAAATTTTCTTTCACAGAAATCTTTACCCAGTCAATAAAATTACAAATAAAAACTTTTCTGCATCTTTGTTTAATGAGTACAAATACGTAGTTAAATAATTTACATTAGTTCTTTCTATACTGTTATTTTATATTTTCAAATAATTTTTTTATTATAAAAATTGTTCTTTTAAAGTCGAAATGAACTTTAATTACATTTATTATAATTTTTTATAATTAGTTGTACATTTGCCCCTGCTCTGATGAAGATTTTACCACAATCACTTATGACCCACATAGGCAAATTCAGACCAGATCCTTTTTATCCACGGAGTAGAGCATTACATTCAACTGGAATAAAATATTTATTTACTTCTGGAAATAGCAGCATCACTTTGTCCTCAAATCCAAAGCATCAATAACAATATTTATTAAATGAGTGGACCAATTTAAAAAACTTCACAGGTCTGAAGCCAAACTCATCAATTTCATATCTGTGTCCGTAAAAATAAACTTCAGTTGTCCAGTACAGACAACTATCTTGAAAAAGTTTGAAAGAATTGCTAATACAGCAATGTTCCTATATTTTTCTTGATTTAAGAAGCATTTTTTTAGAAATAGGAATAAATGTGAACGTTATAAAGGGTTTGAGGCATGAATCCCTTAATCAAGTTATCAATAATAGCAACTTGTGGTTTAAACGGTTAGAAGTACATATCTTAGAATGACATCATGCTGTACAAAGCAATTAGGCTGGAAACTGATCATAACTTCACAAGAGCAAAAACCAAATATCAGAATGAGTAGTTTGTACATATCAAATCTTGATTATTTGAGATTCAATCCTTCTCATAATCAAATCTTGACTATTTGAGATTCAGTCCTTCTCATAAATCACTGCAAGTTAAGCAAAGCTGAAGGTAAAGTAATTTGTTCATGTATCCTAGTGATTGTACAAATCATAAATAATAATAATAATAATATAAACTGTATACAGTAATAAAATTAAGGTTATAGATACTGTTGTTAATTGATATTACCTTTATTATATCCAATAGTATTAATAAACCAAGGGATATTTTTCAATTCCTCCTGGGAGTTACAATAATCAATCACATTTTGAATACAAATAAAATAAAACTTCAGATTATGGATAACATCAACGCTGCCGTAAAAGAAAGATCTGAAACAAAAATATAAACATTATAAAAAAACTTCTAAATTAGACAATGAAATAAAGAAAAAACACAACTTCATTTCACATACCAAATAGAAACAGGATGTGTATACAAAGAAATTAACTACAACATGCAAATTTTACATAAGCATAAGTTGTAAAATTAATATACTAATCTGAACACATGTTACACTGGTTACCTAGCCATCTTCAATGCCACTTGCAGCATCAATTAGCATAAGACTAGATCATTGCCAAAAATAAATTATGAAAGAATATTTACAGCTACTACGAAAGTGAGTCTCAATTTTAAACATTTTTATTTTTTTAATATTAAAAAAATAACCATCAAAAAATAATCTAGAAGTGTATATTGGATGTATCAAACTGTAAAGCAGTTATATAAACTATGTAATTTTTTCATTTTATAATTTTATTTTATGTTTTCTACCAATGTAGAGATGATTCAGTTTATTTTTATAGAATACTATTATTATATAAATGTCCACAACATTTACATTTTTTGATAATAATAATAATAATAGATTCTAGATTTGAATCCTAGTCATGTTGGGCAGTTTTCACACACTACCAAAACACATCTCTGATCACATAAAAACGTTAAGTTGACTGAAAGTGTAAATCAGCTTATTGTCACCAATACAATAAAAAATGTAATATCACACAAAAAAATACTGTAATAATACAAATCATAATAAAAATAATATATTACATATTCAGTCCAATCTTTGTCTTCCTCTACTGCTTTCACTCTTTACTCATCCCTCTATTATAAAAATTAACTAACCTTAAAATCTTCTTAATACATTGCTATTTCATCGTCTTAAAGGATTTCGCCAGAAATTTCTCTTCTCTTCTATTTATTTAAGACTTCTTCATTTCATTTTATACTTTATTAACCACCCTCCTAATTTTCAACATCCTCCTAAAACACTGTTCAAAATTCTACGTCAAGTTCTGTGTCAAAGTTGTCTGAAACATTTTGAGCCTAACATAGAAAGACATTTTTTCTGTCAAATATGGTTTTATTTTTCAACAAAGTCTCCTTTTAAGTCGATACACTTTTTCCAGCGATGCTCTAACCTCTTTAACCCCTCCAAATAGTAGCTGGTGTCTATCTGCAAAACAGACATTTATATATGCGATAACCTCCTTGTCCGATGAAAATCTTTTTTCCTCCAAGCAAAACTTTAAGGTTAGGAAGCAAATAAAAGTCGCTCGGGGCCAGATCTGGTGAATACAGTGATTGATCAACTAATTCAAAGTGCAATTCATGAATTTTAACCGTGACAACCATCAAAGTGTGGGCAGGCACATTGTCCTGATGGAAAAGCACTTTCTTCTTCTACAAATGTGGTCACTTTTATGTAATTTCTGCCTTCAGCTTTCAAGTAATGATGTGTAATACTGTATCATTCATTAGTGTTTTAACTTTTTGAAGATAATCGATAACCAAAATTCCGTTACTATCCCAAAAAAAATTCGGCATCACCTTCCCGGCCGATGGAACAGTCTTTGCTTTTTTCAAAGCAGATTCACCCTTTGCAGTCTGTTTTGACTGTTGTTTCATCACAGGAGTGTAGTGATGGATCCACGTTTCATCTACGGTTATGAATTGATGCAAAAAATCTGACTCATTCTGCTTAAACTGTTCCAGCAGGGCCTTGGAAATGTTCATTCAAATGCGTTGTTGGTTCAAAATGAGCAAATGTGGCATGCAACACGCGGATAGCTTACACATATCCAATTCTTCAGTTAATATATGACAAACATCTTCATTTGATTTGCCCAAAGCCTCTGCTATCTCTCTAACCTTAATTTGTCGGTCATCCAGTACGATTTGGTGAACTTTTTCGATATCGTTAGTGGTTGCAGTTTTTGGCTGTCCCAAATGCTCATCAACCAAGCTGATATGACCATGTTTAAATTCAGCTGCTCATCTTTTCACAGTGACAAATAATAGGACAGAGTCCCCATAAACAGCGTTCAACTTGGTTTTAACTTGCAAAGGCGTACTGCCTTCAAATGCAAGTATTTAATCACGGCATGATATAAATACTTATAAATTAATAAAATTTTACATTTTCATACCATTCAAACAATAATCTAATTTCATTTAACTGACAATTACATAACGTATATACACACACACATATATATTTAGCTCGCTTATTTTTACCCATCTCTGTAATAAAAATTGTAGTTCAGTATTGTTAGTGTGAAACACTCTTATACAAAATCTATATCAAAAATGCTTTTACTAGTCACACCTGAGGAGGATGATCAAGGACTTTTATAGATAGCAGTATGTTGTACCACTGCTATCTAAGTACAACCCATTGGGGTGGTTCTAATGGTGAATTTGTCATCGCAAATCAGCTGATTTTGAAGTCGAGAGTTCTAAGGTTCATATCCTAGTAAAGGCAGTTTCTTTTCAACGGATTTGAATACTAGAGCGTCGATGTGTACTTTGGTGGATGGGTTTCAATTAACCGCACACCTCAGGAATGGTTGATCTGAGACTGTACAAGGGTAAAGTAAATAAAAAGGAGTCGATGCTATCACTACAATATTTCTAAGTGGTAACTAACTTTGGTGTGAAGTTGCAAATTTGTTTTTCCAGAAAGGTAGTTAAAACTTCACTGTTAATAAAGTGAAGCCTGTGAATAAAGTGAATATATGATGAAACTCTGGAAATGCAGTAACCCTTGGAAATCACCTGGAAATATTTTTATGTTACACTGCTGAGCTGGATTTCAGAATGGAATGGCGGAAGATTTTGGAGTGACAACATGTAAAAGTAGTAACAATGTTATGGGTCATATTCTTGAAAAAGCTTATAACTCAATTTATTTTCCCAGTAGAGCACAACAAATAAATAATGCAAAGTTACTATGGCAAATGTACTATCATTTACAAACTTTTGATGCATTAGATTGCACCCACATAAAAATAAAAAAAAAACCAACAATGTTTGGGGACAAATATATTAATTCCAAGGGTTACACCAGCATAAACTTTCAGGTGACGTGTGATGAGGAAAAGTGTACAAGCATTAGCACCGAGTGGCAGGGCTCTGTTTGAGAATACAGACGAGTGATATTCAGGACATTATCTCTCAATGTGACGCCACTGCTTATTTGCTAGGCAACTCTGGCAACAATATATCTCCATGGATGATCACGCCATTCAAGACACCTGAAGGCAACATTAAATATTGATTTAACAGCAAACAAGCTAAAGAAACAGTCATAATAGAAAGAGTGTATGGTCAGCTCAAACAGTTTCCCAATCCTTGGTAACTGCATGCAAATATCACTAGAAAAGGTACCAAAACTAACAATGAGCTTCACTGTGCTTCACAATATTGCCAAACATCTTAGACTTATTTCATTTCGAGGACATGGAAGAAGGTAGAGAGGAATATGAGTTCACCGAAGAAAAAGTTGGCGAAGAGATAAGAAAATACAAGAAAATTATGTTGGGAACAGAAACAGTAGTATATGTTACATTTTATTTAATTTGTAATGTTTTATGCTGAATGTTGAACCTAAATTTATTGTTTGGAATACATATTGTATAGCCTCAATTACAGTACAATCTGTTTTTTAAAATCATGATTACAGATTTCTACAATACAAAATAATGAGAATAATATAAAAAATTAAAATTATTTTTTGATAGTCAATAACCAGCTAGCTACTTTACTGGTTGGCCTATCAATATCACATCGCAGTTACATTCTTTTCTTCACTTGAACTACAGAGATTTCAATCCCAGTACCTTGGGGATACATACTACATACATCTTCCTTCTTTTTTTCATTAATAACTTTTGGCACTCTTGACATTTTTTTACAACATTGGGTGTTCTGCGAGTAATTTGATGAAAAAATAACTAACTGTCCACAGTGTTCTTATCGTACCCTTCACTTGATGACATATTAAAAAAATCTAATGTAGACATCACATGACTTCCTTGTACGCCTATCAAATTTTATGTACACATTTTTTGTTTCACTTCATTTAAACTTATTTCATTTGAAAGTGAGGTATGATCCTCCAACTCTTTAATAAAGTGAACATTTACACAACTGCTAAAATATTAGTTAACATCAAACATTTATTTAATTATTAATTCTACAACCTTACTTGAAATATTAGGATAGAGTAAGTCCATTTATTACTCTTTAAATAAATGTATGTCTTTATCTAACACTATGTTTTTCTTAAATTATTACAATGTAACCATCAACAAAATGAAAAAAAAAAAACTATTAATCAGATGTTTCACCAAATATGATGTGGACACCACATGACTTACTTATACACTTATTAAATTACATAAACACATTTTTTAAAAATGAAAAGTACATGAAATTTTATTCCATTAATAACTCCTGATATTTTTTCATATATATATGAAAAAAATTTAATTGTTATTGTTGAATTATAATTTATTGTAAAAATGTTTTACAATCAATATACTTAAATTAAAAAAAAAATAAGTTAAAAAAAGTAGATGAAGTCTGATTTGAACTGATGTGTCTTCCCCTTATAAGATGCAAATATTTCATTAATTAAAATTTCATTTGGCTATAACTCTGGAACTAATGAAAATAAGTACCACTTATGATACATCATTGAAAAGCTTTCAATAAGGGCTAATATTACTGAAGTTAAGAAATAGGTTTTTTGAATTTTGGGCTTTTTTGGATATTTTTGGTTCAGTCAACTGGATTCAAAAGGCGTGTACAACTAGATGTTGTAACAGTCCTAAATCCAAAACTTCAATATCCTACGGCTAATCGTGTTTTAGTTATACAAGATACATACATACAGATGTCACGCCGAATGGATATTTCCATTGAAATCTGAAAAATATCTAGATGTAGTGTTGATTATTCACTTCAATTTGACTTAAAGTTATCACTACACTCTAGATTTTACTATGAAGTTGCTATGTTATATATAACTCACCCTTCATTTACATTCATAAACATCATCTTCATTTATCCTCTAAAAAGTAATACCTTAGGGTGGTTCCAGAGACAAACAGAAAAAGAGAGTCCTTAGAAGTACAAAACCTTCTAACCCTACTTCCACAACAATTATTCCTAATGCAAAACAAAAAAAAAACTCACCCTTTCACTTTTTCAGATGTGCTCCAACATTTGCCTAAGTTGTTTAGTAAATAGTGAATAATTTGAACTACTTATAAATATAACCAATACAAACAGTAAAATATTTGAATTTTTAAACTGTCGCAAATTAAGTTTCCTCGAGTAAAAACATTATTATATAAAAATATTAAAGATTAATTTTTAATATAATAAAACTTTCAGTAGTAAGAAACCGTTAACAGAGTTTACTTCATTTGAAAATTTTCCCCTTCTACACAGGTCTGTGTCTGCACATATTCATTTTTAAATGTTTTGTACATATTCTCACTCATTCTTACTTTATTGAATTGGAATTCATGTAACTTTCTTTTGTTTTAGGTTAAAAAAACAATCCCCAAATCTATACAAAATTATACATAATTTAATTATTGATTTGTGGCAGAAAGTACAGTTTTATATTCTTGAAGGATGTCATATGAGAAAGGAACAATGGTGAAAATATTAACAGAAATATTTTTAAAAACCAATTTTCAACAATAGTTCTGAAAAAAATTATTTTGTTTCATGGGTTTTATTAATAGCAAAAGAAAAATTATTTTAACTAACCTTAATGGATTTGAAATATGAGTAAAATTAGGTCCCAAAAGAGGTGTATTAATAAGAAATGCAGATACACATCCAGGAACTGTGAATTCTGACTGTCCTGGATCAAAATCTATCACCAAAACTTTATCCCAAGATGACAAACTACGATTAACAAGATATCGAAGCAATGTAGATTTTCCTACACCACTACCACCACAAAGAATAGTCCTGGATCCTAGAATAACAAAGAATTGAACAATAACAAAAGAATATATGAATGACAAAAAATACATGTACATCACAAATTATATTATCATGATATTACTAACTTGCACATTTCTATTATAGTGAACAATAAACCCACAATGTCTACTGGAAACTTCTGAAAAGCATACAGTACAGGAGCCAGAGAAAAATATCATTGTTAGGAGATATTTAGATCAAATATTTCAAGTTTGTTTTAATTTTATGACCCCCAAAAAATAAAAAGAATATATAATGAATATTTCACAACCCCCAACCTCAACCCAATAAAACTTAATTAAAACTATTTTAGCTGCACTAATAGCAACAGGTATGAACACGCATGTATGAAGTACAAAAACTAAGCAATTTACAGGTTCCAACTTGATATGTACGTGCTCCTTGTAATTTAGTCTGCTTGCATAATATTCACTATTAAGACGTTATGTTCAAACATGCATGTGATACACGCTTGAACACATCATGCTCACAGCAGTATAGAAAAGGCATAAGGGATTGCAGAATGTCCGTTTAGTTTCGAATGCAAAGCAAGTATCTGGTGCCTTACAGTTTTTAAAAGTGTAGTTTCATTTAAAATAATTTTAGTTTCAGTGTTGTCAAACAGTGTAACTTTTTTTCAATTAAATTCTTATGCAAAATGGATAGATAATTTTTGAAAAAATGAAGTAAGCCATCTACATCCATTGAATTGCCTGGTAAAAAGGCAAGATTGTACAATGAAAGTTATTTAAATTGCGGTTTTACCACATTCAATCGAAAGCCACACTGTGGCTTTCAAGTCCTCTCCAATGTAAGAATGAAGCTATCAAAATTAATTCGACACTTTGAAACTAAACAACTGGATCATAAAAGCAACCTGTTGACATTTTTTTAAAGATTACATACTTTGAGAAATTAGCAAGCTTCTATTTGTAAATCAAGCTATACTGATATAAGTACACTTGAAGCATCTTATCTTACCTCATAGCATTAACTATGGCTAATATGTCTAAACCCCATAAAATCGCAGAAAACCTCATACTGCCTGCTGCAACTGATATGGTCAGTATTTTAATAGGCATCAAAGAAGCAAAAGAATTGAAAAAATGTGTCATTTCTAATGAAACAGTATCAAGGAGAGTCGTTGACATGGCTGCCAATGTTCATGATCAGATAATTCAGCAAGTAAGTTCAAGTGAATTTTTTAGTATTCAGTTTGATGAATCAACAGATATAGCAGACATTTCTCAGTTCTTATGTTTTGTGAGATATGAATGCGATAAGGACAGATCAATCAAAGAAAATATGTTGTTTTGCAAATCAATAATACCTGGTCAGGACAATGTTTTTTGATGTTTTTTTTTTTTTTTTTATGAAAGTACTAAAAACTATAACATAGATTGGACAAAATGTATTGCAGAATGTAGTGGTGGTGCCAAGATGATAACAGGAAAGAACTGAATTTCTGAAAAAATGAAAAGCTCTGTCTTATACCAAGGGTGGAATGGACACAGTGCTTCTTTCACAGACATGCTCTTACCACAAAAAAATTCTGAAAAATCTCAAAATCAACTTAGTAAAGCTGTAAAAATGGTTAATTTTATTAATAGCTGACTGTTACAGAATAGGCTGCTTGCTGAACTATGCGATGAAATGGGCGAAAAGAAAATATTTCTTTTTTTCCATATAGGTCAGATGGTTATCACAGGGGAAAGTGTTAACCGGTTATTGAAATAGCAAGATGAGTTAATATTTTTCCAGGATAAACGAATGCCATTCTCAATTCTGTTACAGAATAACAAGTATATGCTACTGTTAACTTACATAACTAACAGCAAACTTAACCCAACATATGTATTTTTGAATTTAAAACGACTTGGATGTGAATTTACAAGTGCCTGATCAAAATATTTTATCAGACAAAGTTCATGCTTTCATCAAGAAGCTTGATATCTGGATTATTTGCCTTCAAAGCAAACATTTTGATATTTTTTCACTCACTTCCAATTATACTGAGAAAAGTTTGGATGAATAAGAGACACATTCACCACAGTTTGGTTAGCATGAATATGTACTTGTGCGAGCAAAAAATTCAGTCTGCAGAGTATTTACCAAAAGATAAAAAATCACTTCTCAAAGAGATGGGTATTGAATTCATTTACTGCTAAGTTACCAGTTGAGATTCATAACCAGCCCATTAAAATATCTACTGATAAAACATTGCAACTACAATTCAGATGTTGTGAAGATTTAGATACATTTTAGTTTACTTGTCGAAGTGAATATGGAAATTTAGTAAAAGAAGCACTGAAAATATTAATCTCTTCCACCACATCTTACCTCTGCAAAAAGGATTTTTCATCTATGGTTGCACTAAAAACTAACTATAGGAATGACTTTTATAACTTGAAAACAATTTTCTTTTGTGTGTTTCTAACATTGATCAATGTATGGGGAAACTTTATAATAAATGATTTTTTTTCCCATAAAATGATTTCATTATTGTTTTTTTTTTCTGAATTTTTACGGGCATCGACTGCTAAGGTCATTAGCCCTCGTCACATTCTTTAAAAGAAATTATTATCTCCATCAGGATCGTCATATGTAAGGGTGTAAAGGGCCCTTACATTTTATTTAAAAACACAAACTTCACAATAAACATTAAGACATAAAAGACAAGGACAATCACAAACACTTATGGGGTGTAAAGGGCCCCGATATTAAAATTTGAGATAAGGTTCTCAAAAGACCATGAAATTAAAATTTCAACTTATCAATACCATTTCTTTCTTTATATATATAAAAAACTACCCCTTAGAGATTCTTTTATCACAACTTTAAACTTTCATTTTATAGACTTTTAAGAAGTCCACTGGCGTGTAAAAATGCAACTATATTTTCTTCATTTCCATTATCCCAGATCAGCACTAATATTATTTCTAAGACGGAACCTCTTTCTGAGGTCCTCATATATGGTACACTCTTCTATTAGATGCTTGATTGTCAGTGTTTTATTACAAACACCGCACATTGGTCTCACTTCGCTGGTTAACATATATAAATTTGTTAATCGCGTGTGACCGATTCTAAGTCTGGTCACTGCTACTTGTTCACGGCGAGTCAACTTAAAGTCGCTTTTCCATTTATAAGGAGAAGTTTTTACTGAGTTTAATTTTGTATTTAAACTCCTCCATTCAGCATTCCACTTGTTTTTTACTATGTTTGTTAGACGGTTTTTAACATCTGCCACTCTTACAGGATGCATCCAAATCATCGCAGACTGTTGCCTTTCTGGCAGCTTCGTCTGCGATTTCATTACCTGTAATACCAGCATGCCCCGGAGTCCATACAAATACGCATCGCTGTCCTCGTTGTTTTAGAACGTATAAAATGGACAGGATGTTTGCAATTAGGACATCCTTAATGTTCTTGTTCCGAATTGCGACAAGTGCACTTAAAGAATCGGAACATATTAACACTCTCTCTTCGCAATAGTGTTCAGTGTAGCGAAGAGCTTGCATAATTGCAGTGAGTTCTGCCGTGTAGACACTGGCCACATCTGGCAGTTTCCAAAAGTGGGCTTCTCTATTTACATGTATTGAGCATCCAACACCATGTTCGGTTTTAGAACCATCAGTATAAATTCTAATATGATCTTCGTAACTACTGACGGTTGCCAAAAATTCCTGTTGGATGATCACTGCTGGTTTCTTTTTTATTTCTCCTTGAGAGAGATCCAAACTTGTATTTACCGCTGCCAAGAGCCATGGCGGTATTTCTCTAGTAGAAATTGCCAATGTATCTGGAATGGCAATTTCGTATTTACTTCTTAATTCGTGGTACCTAATTCCGGCTGGTCTGGAATAGGTAGCACGACGTTCGTATAATGCAGCCATAGGATGGTTATTGAAAAGTTTATTATTTATATGGGCAGGATAAGCCCAAATATTTTCTGCGTATCTTAGTAAAAGGATCTCTCTTCTATAATGTAGTGGCATTATTCCGACTTCAGACATCAGACTAGCCGCCGGACTTGTACAGAAAGCGCCAGTTGCATATCTTATTCCGTTATTATGAACTACGTCTAACTTTTTTAAATGCGACTTTCTAGCGGATGAATATACGATACATCCATAGTCTAGTTTAGATTGAACCAATGCTTTATACAATCTCAATAATGTCTCTTTGTCTGATCCCCAATTTAAGTTCGATAGACATTTTATAATGTTTTGGTAGGGCTCTTTTGCATCTATCACTCAAGTCCTGTATATGTAATCCCCATGTAAGGGATTTATCCAATACTAGTCCTAAATATCTTACATTTTCTTTATATTGTATTGGATTATCATCAATTGTCAACGCAGGACTTTGATGAGGAATTCTCTTCCTACAAAAGTGTACACAGCACTTTTTTCTGGTGAGAATTGGAATCCGTTATTCCTTGCAACTTCATTTAGAGCATTGATCGCTCGTTGCAATTTGTACCTCACCATAGCAGTCTTGTTGCTGGCATACATAATTGCCAGATCATCAACATAGACGCTTTTGCTGATTTCTACTGGAATGGCTAAATGGCTAATATCAATTTATTAATGGCAATGGTAAACAAGGTACTGCTCAACGGCGAACCCTGCGGTATGCCATTTTCCAAGATTCTTTCACATGAATATTCATTGTTGACGCGTACTTGGAAGGTACAGTCATTCATATAGTTGCTGAGCAGTATAGGCAGATTGCCACAAATGCCCCATTCATGTATCTGGAGCATTATACCATGACGCCAGGTCATATCGAAAGCCTTCTGAAGATCAAAGAAGACTCCGACACAATGTTTCCTTTTAATGAAGCTGTTATATATAACGTCCTCTAAGCTGATCATTTGATCAGTGGTAGAATGGTATTGTTTACATGTAAAGTAGAAGGCTATTGCGATCTCCCTTTCATATCACCGTGACTCCCAGAGATTGAGAAATGCTAATCTAGAGGATTGAAAAAACATATTACTTGATAATAACAAACTTTTATCTCCATTACATCATCACACTATATTCTGAAAATAAATTATTAAAATACTTAATTAATTTTTAAAATACTTATAAAATATTTATCAAAAATAAATTATCGTGATATGATCAAATTACTAGTACATAATATATGTTGGGGAACAAATGAATCCCACTAAATTCAATTGTATAGAATTTTATTTAACAATATCTTATCACTGGATATTAACCACTATTAATCACTGCTTATTAACTAAACTGAATTTTTAACAACGAACATAATTAAATATAACTGAATTGTATAAATTAAAATCTGTAATTGTTCTGGTTGAATCTACTGATTATGTATCATGTTAACTGTATGAGCTCTGCATCTGAATTGAACTGCCAGCTCTCCGTGTTATTTCAGCAACCGCCCGTAGAGCAGCACTCAACAACACAACAATATATTAGATCTAAACTTAAGCATAATGTGAATTACAGTAGGGTAAAGAAACATTTTTCAATTACTGATGTTCCATATAAATATCAGATCAATCTCAGTCATATCTCTTTAGAATGATAAGTTACGGAGTAAAAATGTAAATTTATATTACAGTTATTATTCATTCGGTTAATCAGTTTATTTCCATTTATATTTCATAAATAAAATAAATTTCCAATAAATTTCATAAATAAAAATATTTTCATAAATAAATGCATTATATATGTTCCACACAATTAAAAATAAAAATGCAGAATGATTTATAAAAAAACAAAACCCTTCATGAATTAAGTAAATTTAGTATAAACAATTTCAATCTTTATTTTAGCAATAAATAATAAAACCTAGCATGCATATTACTAAAATGAAATGTATTAAGCTGAGAGAGCTAAGAAGTTTTCTACTATTTTACATTATGATAATGAATCACAATTGAAAGAATCATAAATCACATCAAAAATTTACCAACAAATTTAGAAATTTACCAACCAGCAACTCTGCTGGTTGGTTAGAAGTAGAACTTTCACTCAAAGAAGTGAAAGTTCTACTTCTAACATAAACATAAAGGTGAAATAGATCCTCTACTACCTAATGTAAAATAGTATAGAATGTTGATGTAAATAAATCTTTTTTTTTTCTTTTGTTCCTGTTTAGCCTCCAGGAATCACTGTCAGGTATTACTTCAGATGATGAATGAGGATGATACGTGTGAGTGTGAATGTGTGGTTAATTGAAACCCAACCACCAAAGAACACCGGAATCCATGATCTAGTGTTCAAATTTGTTTAAAACTAGCCTTTACTAGGATTTGAACATTGGAACTCTCGACTTCAAAGTCAGCTGATTTGCACACACCACCATGTGACACATTCACCACTACACCAAACCGTGGGTCTATATAAATCAATCTGTTCACTGTGGAGTACACATTCCACAAGTTTAATGCACCTAATCAAGGACTTGTAATGCTACATGTACAGTTTAAAGGTATAAAACCACGTACAGTAAAACCTTTCTATGCAACCTCTCAATATAATGCTAAAAATTTCAGATGCAATCACATCATAATGGATAAGGCCCTTAATAAAGCAGAATTGGAAAGCTTATTTTACTTTTTATTAGATATTTTCTTTTATAAAGTGGAAATAAAAGAAAATATTTTACTTTACAATTACAGGAGTTAAATGAAGGAAAAATATGTAACATCAATAATAGATAATTCTTTCCCAGCCTTGCAGGCGTGATGTTTTAATACATTATATGTTTTCTAGTACACAGAATTCTAAAATGAATTGTACAAAATAGGCTATTTCCACTCTTAAACATGATTCTGAATTTAATTTTAAATTAAATTTACATTGGCAAAAGTTAACATACTTGCCATATTTTTGAAAAGATATTCAAAATAAGCACAGATGTACACTTTTGTGCTCAAGTGATATTGCAAGTCATCTGATACAATACGTTGCTGTCAATGACAACAATTTCTTGTTGAATGTTCACATTCAGTTCATCAATACTGTGGCAATTTGATTCATAAACTCTATCTTTCAAATAGCCCCAAGGAAAAAAATTGCAACTAGACAAATTTGGGGAACACAGAAGTCACCAGCTGGTGACCTCCACCAACAAATTTATCTAGCAGAGAGTTCTGCTGATAGTTCATTCTTCTGTAAATGAAAAAATGAACACATGCTACTGAACTCTTTGATGTGTGACACATTGCTCTGTCTTGCTGGAAGAAGCTCTACTCTTTTTCCTATCTGTTAGCTGAGCATACAATTCTTCACAACTGTACAATGCACTTATGTACTGATAAGGCTGGTCAAATAATATTGGCTCCAATATACAATTACCAGAAACAGCACATTACACACCAATTTTCTCAATGTTAAGTGAATGCTCAAACATCTTATGAGGATTTTCAATCACCCAGTACCTAATGTTGTGTAAATTAACATGCCTCGTGAAACCAGCATTGCCTGATGTGAAATACAGCATCGGGTCTATCTGTCTATTAACAATGTTTTTGAAAAGCCAGTTGTAACAAGTTTCAGTTTGTCCATTCTCTTAATTTGTTTGGAGAACTGTTACACATATGGTTTAAAATTTAAATCATGAAGAACTTATGGTAAGATATGTATTTTACACACTTGTTTTAATAAATCATACAAATTTTTTTTCAGACTGGCAGAAATTCTTCTTTGAATATTGGCTCCGACTTCTGGACTACTAACAAAAGGCTGCCTATTTTGTTTTGTTTTGAAAACGACATTGTTGTACTATTTTTTAACCAAATCATGTGTACTACTTCTTGCTTTCGTTATTAGCAATTGAAAATTTTTCAGAGAATATTTGACATGTTTCTTGAAAGGATCCAGAACACACATAAGCTTCCACAACAGCAACCCTTTCCTCAATCGAATAAGGCTATTTAGAAAAACACAATTGTAAAGAATAAAACGATACTCCACTACAACATGAAAAATTTACCAACTCACAATAATAGACAAAAGTAGTAACATATACAATCAGTAATGGTGGTATTAAGAGCATTAAAGGTGATCCTCAAATAACTGCAGTTCAAGTTGGCTCAGATCGGTTTTAAGTTGCTCACACACTGTATTAGTTGTTTCAAAGGTTTAAATGTTTTTTAAATAGTATTTTCATTTGAATTTCATTTATTTTAAGTAAAATTTTATATCAAGTATAAAACACTAATTACGAGTAAAATATAATATAGAATTACATACAGCACACCAAATTTTATATCACTTTAAAATATCACTGTTTTAAAACACAAACATGTAACAATTAAAATAAAAATGTAGTAAATATAAATGTGAAAATAAATCAAAGCTGGAAAAATGGTAAAAAAATTATTCAAATTTTTAAGAATTGAATACTTAAAAAGTAAAGCAAAATATAACATCAATTTTGCAGCAAAGCCAATGACATTAGTAGAATGGAAAAGAAAAATATTCTCACCGGTCAAAGATACAATATAAAGAAAAGTATACTTATGAAAAAGCTGGGTCATTTTTCAGGTAATTGTAGTCAAAATTCTTGGCTGAAAGTATAAATCAGATAATTTAATAAGTGCTTTCAACAAATAAATTGATAAAACTTCGGTGACATATATTTACAGTCCCATCTATACAAAAGAGTCCCCATTAAAAGTAATAACCATCAAATTTTTTTAATGCAGAAAATGTTTCTTGCATTTCAATGGTTTCCTCTTTTTTAAGGTTTTACATTATATAAAAAAAACAGTAATTTTAAAAAACTGAAAAGAAGTTTTTCAAGTTAAAAAAATTTACTACAGTCACCAGTAATGATAAATTTCAAGATTACAATCTTCATAAAAATAAACAGAAAATTAACTTAATAATTACATACCTCCTTTCACATGAGTTAGAATATTGTTCCATTCTAGCATTTCACGATACAATTTAGTATTTTGTGAGTGTACCTGGAATGCACTCTGTAACACATTCTCAATTTCATTTCCTGAATATAATGATGGTAATAAAATCTGTTCTGAATATCTTTCGACAAACTTTGGCCAAATTATTGAGGAAATATCACCTCTTTCCTTATTTAAAATCAGCATAACAAAATTATTATTAAATTTTGTAGTTATACTATTAACTTTTTCTTCAGATATTCCAAATCCTAATATATGTTGTAAAGAAATATCATCTAATTCCTCTTTTTCTTTTGTTGTAATGCACAAATGACCAACACCTCTAGGCGAGTACAATATCTGTTTTCCAGATAATCTATCAATAGTATAACCAAGTACATTGATACTTCCAACCAACACTTCTATTTCAAGCACACCGATTAGATATAATGAAAATGGATGCATTAATGACAGTAAAACATGGTTTTACCACTATTTTTATTATTAAATAATTGTTCACGTTCCTTATTATAAGTATCATTGTGTTCATTAATACAGTTATCTTCATTACTGGCTTCATCACAATTATATGAAAAACCTGTTAATTCATTTTTATTAATACTTAATTTTGACACAGAAGGCTGCAATAAATCGGAAGATGAACATGGAAGATTTATTCCATCTTCCATACTTTTGTTTGAAGAAAATTTTTGTTGCGATTCATTTTTAGTTTTGCCACATACTTTATGTTTATGCTTCTTCTTACGGTTTACTTCATTCTGACAATTAGTCACATTTGCCGTATCATAACTATTATGAAAATGTTCACTTGTTTCTACAATAATATTAACATTTTTAGAATTATCACTTTCTAATACATTACTCTTAAAATTTTCTAAATTGGATTGTTTCAACTTTTTGAGTGCTTGTGTATCATCATTAAATAATTTTCTTTTTTTAAAGATTTCTTTTCTTTCAATTTAAATTTATCAGCTTTCCTTAAAACAGTTAAAATTTGATGTTGTAAACTAAACAATTTTTTAGTCTGTAATTTAATTTTTGAATTTTTGGATTTTGTAATAAAATGTTTCACAGTTTTAGTATGTTTTAAACATTTTTTACCTTTCCCATCATTAATATTATTTCTTATTTTCATTCTGCATAAGGTTATTTTCCTGCAACAAATTAAATAACATTAATATTTTAAGAAATATATTGTTAAAATACTCAAGCTCATGTGGCACAACATCGGTAATATTTTTTCAGACTATACATATAAAATCAACCATATACATATGCTTCCATGAACACACATAAAAAATTTGTACTATCAAATAAATCCATTAAAAATAGAACTTAATACCAAAGAAAAAGTTGATTGTTAAATTCATTACATAGAATAGAATATTCAGAAAAAGTATTTTGAGGTGTTAAACAGAAACCAATTAACAGATGCTAAACAGAAAAATAATATATACTCATAATAATACACTAAACCCAGCCTACTGATAGAATCACTCATTTCTAGTGTCTTGCAATACAAATTTATTTCAACGCACTAAAAAACAAACGTGTAAAGATGGGAAAATTCAGACAATATATACTCATGGCAACACAGTCAATGGCAAACCAAACAATCCTCACAGACATCTCACACAACTCCCTCAATTGACAGTTTACTGCAGAAAGCCAATGAAAAAATAATAACTCAGTAGAAATAATAAGACCTAAGTGTTACACCTTCCAGTACAACTGAAACTCTTATAGACTTTATGACATATCACCAAAAACACCTATTAATATTAAACACATGCTGTTGCATTGTCTTAATCATATTGAAAATCAACCAATAATTCAACAAAAATCTAAACAAAATTAAAATCTAATACATGTTAATGAATACTACATACCTACGCTAATACAAAATTAAAAGCATACCAAATTATATTTGTATATTATCTAACCCATACAGAACTGTTGAAAATTTCTGAAACTTTCAAAATCAAAAACTACACACATTTAAACACAATGCTTTAGCATGAAAAATTAAACTGCAGTGACTATCAAACATTATATGAGCAAACTAAACTCAAATTCAACCACAGATTCAAAGAAAATAAGCAAGTAAAACACATAAAAACAGAATTAACTATTTGTCCTAAAGAAAAGGGATATAAAAACAATAATATTAATCAAAATATGCATATCTTATAAACAAACTTAACATGGTCAAACAATACCAAAATTTCTCTAATTTGACAAACAACATATTAAAATCAATCAACAGAAACAAAAATAATAACACATTGTAAGTTTCCTATTTCACAATGGAAAAAATCAACAACAATGATACTACACAACTGTTTAAAATCTGCACAACCACTTCAAAACCATCTTCTGGAGACACATTTTATATATTTAGAAACTTAACTAATTTTTATCAGGTTATCATTTCCTGAAAAACACCAGCAGTAAAAAAATTATAGTTTCAACCTATGATAAAATTTGATATATTATATTAAATAATTAACTTTGTATACTACAGTAAATAAGGTTCAGATGAAAGCATGCACTAACCTTTAAAACCACTCTAAAGAAATCTATATTAATACACATATTCTTTCTTCTAGCCTAGACTTTTGTACAACTGCATTCTAGTTTCTGGCATGGAATTGCATTTGTAGCCTTTCAACAATTATGAATGAATAGCTAAATTTACCTGACCGAACTTTCTTTTTCTTTTTCCTGTTTAGCCTCCGGTAACTACCGTTTAGATAATTCTTCAGAGGATGAATGAGGATGATATGTATGAGTGTAAATGAAGTGTAGTCTTGTACATTCTCAGTTCGACCGTTCCTGAGATGTGTGGTTAATTGAAACCCAACCACCAAAGGACACCGGTATCCACGATCTAGTATTCAAATCCATGTAAAAATAACTGGCTTTACTAGGACTTGAACGCTGTAACTCTCGACTTCCATACCTGACCAAACTAAATCCATTCTACTTTACGTTAAATGGCGAAAAAAAAGGTTCTACGTTTGCTCTGTACAAAACACATGAAACTATAATTTTAACACTAGGACACATGCAGTATCTCATTACTTTTAGTTTAAAATTAACATAAAGAGGAAATAAATTTGCAGTGTGTATGCGAACGTAAAAGTCAAAAATTCCATTACTTAAATTTAAACATAGTAACTTTTAAGGTTAGAAGAGGTATAATGCAATGTTTACAACGTATAGTTAAAACAATGACCAAAATAAAAAAATGCAAACTTGTATCACACGAACTGTTACCTTAGAATAATGAGACCTCAGTAGTATTGAAAATACCTACAACACCAGAAACACAGCACTCTTTCGTAAACATAGCAACGTGCTAATACAGATATCCTTGCCACAAAACTCTACGTCTTTAGTCTTTACCCTTTGTAACATGCAATCCTTCGTATCACAAATAGACAACTTCCAAACAAAATTCCCAATCTGGAAATTAAAATTTTTTTCAATATATTATTTTTTTTTATTGTTTTGAATCAAATCGACTTAAATTTTCATAAAAGGAAAAAAATGTTTAATTGTAATCAGCATTATTATACTACATCCTACATTTATTTATTTTATACAAGCCTTGTTTTTCTCTAGTTTTTTCTTCTTACACATCCTTAATGACCAAATTAAATAAACTTGGACCTTGATGCAGCCTACAAATCTTTGCCTTTTCAAGATTATTAAGCAATCTCTCTCAACTTTTCGTCTTAAGACCTTTTTATTTCATCCTTTCATTTTCAAATTAAATTTCTTTCACCAGCAAAACATATATTACATTTAATACTTCTTTATATTCAAGTGATAAGCAATGGGACGTTTTCATAAATCTAAACCATCGATGTATATAAATGGATTGCGTGGACAAATTAGATGCTAATCTCACTGCTTTTTATATTTTCTGCTTTACTTTGTCTTCTACTCTTATTACTTGTTTTGATTATGGCACAGATTATTTTCGTTAAGTTTAGTGTTGCAAATTTTACACACAGCATGCTAGTTATGAACATATACCAATACAAAAATTTATTAGCACATTAAATATAAAAACAATATTAAATCTATTAAAACAAGGATGAAATGTACAATTTATTCAAATGCTACATAGATTTCCAGACTTTAAGATACGTAACACCAATACCAATGCATTAGCACTAAGAATAAGACTGCATCATTGCCTTAAACAAAAAATCAGTTACTTCAAGGAAAAATACCACTTAGAAAGCAAGCAGTAATTTCTATTAATCTTTTTATAAAAATAGTCTTCCACAAAGCAATTTTGAAGACGTATGGAACATTTAAATATTTATAAGTATGCATTTTTTTTGAAAAACCTGTATTTTATGTGAACTTCAAAATTGAATTTATTCAATTATATTTCTCTTTTTAATCTTCTATGAATATGATGTACAAAGAATGTGATTATAATATCATACATCTGTCAATGCCTTTGTACATTATACATAGTGTAACATATGCAAAAATGTTAAATAAATGAATGACAAAGTTTTCAATATCTAGAAACTGTATAAATTTATAATGATATTATTTATCTCTTAACACCCACCATGTTTTGTTATCTTCTGTGCATTAAATAATGATACTGTCCCTAATGTTAATTATAGTGATTTTCATTTAAAATCTCAAAATTTAACATTATTTCTAAACAGATCATTCTAGAAGATTTAAAGGGGTGGCTGTATTAACGTAGAGTTATTTAAGAATTAAATAATTTGAACTTAAATGTGTTGATAATTTTAACAAATAAATCATACAATAACTTACAGTTTATTTTCAAATAGCTCTAAAAAAGGCATTCATTTCATACTTCAACCAAGAAAATCGATTAAAATAAAGTTTAATAGTCTATCTTGAGTTCTGAAGAACAGATTACATTAATTAACAACTGTCAAAACTAGTTTATTATCTTGCCATTGCACAGAATTGTGAATGGTCAAGTGTTTGAGACCAATATAATCTACTTCAATTTTAAATGAAGTTAGAAAAGTAATAATCTGATAAATTATTACTTAACATTTCTTTGTTAAGTTGTGAAAACAATAAAAGTAAATACAGTTTTATACTTTAACTTAACAATTAACTATAAACACACACTGCAAAATAATGCCAGAAGTAGGTGTAATGGTTGGAATGTTGTCTTCTTGATCACCTGATCTTGAGTTTGATTGTGGGAGTTGGCACTTTCATACTGATTAATTATTTAATTAATATTTATTTTTTAAGTTTTAATATTTATTGCTTAAAGAAACCTCAGTTATTGTAGGAAATGAAGTAAGATTAAATCGTTTATTTACAAAAAATAAATTAAACTTGATCTCAAATTGTCTCTAACAAACACAACTACACATTTGGCAAAAAAAAAGAAGTATTTTATGAAAATTATAATTTTTATTAAAATAAATACTATAAAAAATAAGTAATGTTAAATGTACCGCATAAATAGTCTGCATTAAATCAAAATATATACAATGCACTAAATTTGTCCTGTGATAATGCTTTTAGCAGGTGAATTTTATAGGAATGATTTATTTTTTTAAAGCTTTGTGTTAAGCGTTTTCATTCATTAATCTAAGCATACATAAAAAACGTTTACACAACCTTGAAAGCTTTGTCATTGAGTTTGGCCTATTTGTATGTGGATGTTTTACAGAAAAAATTGTACATTATTTTTCCATTTTGACATTCAACTAATTATTTATATGCCTTCATCCTCAACTTTGTTCTGTTCTCAACAAATTCAGCTGTCAGTGATTTATGTTTTTTGAACATTTTTAAAATTCTGCAATGCAAGCCATTGTTTAAAATGCAGAAGAAAACTCATCTATAGTGAGCTCAGGGATATAATAGTTAATTGAAGATTTTCAAGTAAAACTGTTCATATCTTAAGGCTTTTTTTACAATTCTATGTATATATTGCATTGAAAGTAATTCCACAATTAAAGAAATTTAATGAGTAAGTTCTGTTTTAACATTCAGAAAATAGAAGTAAGTTTTCAGACGTGTCACGGGTATTTGTTTTTCCCTTCTCATAATAATTGATACAACACTCAAACAACTTCTTCATTCACTCATAAGTCCGGTTAAACTTTCTACACACTTGAATTTTTGTAGTAGAACTATTTCATGTTCTAAAGAACCAAACTACAATTTAAGCTTCACAGTTGGCAGGATTATTTACATAGCACTCGCAAATAGATCATATAATAATAATGATACTGAATAGTTACAAATTATCAAGGGCATTTTACAGATGAATAAAATAAAGACCAAACAAACACAACCACCTCTATTTTGCTTAAGATTATAAGAGCAGTTGCACAAGTTTGTGATAGCCTTGACTAAACATAATCACCACGGTGCTGAATAATGTAATCTGACTACCAAAGTGGCTATTGTACAGGTTTCATGAAAACAAATTTGTTTTCTATTAGAATACAATCAGGATAAGGATTCCAAACAAGTTAGTTTCAAATTACAGATACAGGAAGTGTCAAACATAGGAAACGTGATGAAAGAGGAGCCAGTCCAAAAATATCAAGGTATTTTTGTTCAAGTTAGAGAAGCTTGGGTAAATCAACTCATTGTGTGACTTTGGAGTTGGGAATACCATGATTGATAGTTACAAAGTCTTTGCATAAGGTCTTAAAACTTCATGTGCACTAAATTCTGTTGTTAGATGCAATAGACACTGATGATTGTACACTGTTATTATTTTGCCTAGTGCATCATTAATGAAATCAACTAAGACTACACTTTCATAAAAACATAATCTTCTTTGATGAAGCACCATTCCCACACTTCTCATAATATTGCCAAAATAGTATAGAAAACTATTTTGAGTATTTGGAGTATAGAAAACTCTCCAGAGTTTGAGAAAAATAAGATAGCCCAAAAGTTAGAAAGTGGTATTCATGTCTGTATGAAGTAATTAGACCATTCTTCTTTACTGTATGTACAATGACTAGAGCTACAATTCTCAACATGTTAAGAATTATGCATTACCAACCTACAGTCAGCAAAACCAAAAGCTTTCTTCCAGAAGGTAGCACATCTCCACACTTGGATTTAATTGTTTGAGACTACTTGTAGGAAAAAATCCTGGACAATGGATTCACCAGGGAGGACCAATTTCCTAGTTTCCTTGGATTTCCCTTTTCAGGAGTTGTCAAAGACATTGTATATGAAACTACGATTTGTGATGAACTAAAAAGTCAAATCAGTGTGACATCAATTGAGGAATAACTGCCAAAGTGCTCTAAGATATATGGCATAAAATTTAATACCACCTGGATATTTTACATACAATACATGGAGCTCACGCAGAAATTTAAAATAAAATTATTATAAATGTAACTATCTGAAATAACATATTTAAGAAAATAAAATTGCTGACTACTAGTATATATATACACACACAAGGTGTGTAACTTTTGTTTTTTGGAAAGAATTTTATTTATTTGTCTACATTAATGTTGTTATCCTCTTCAAAATAGTACCCATTAGATATACACTTATGCCTGTGCTTTTTCCAATCCCCGAAACACATCTGGAACTCGATCTTTGGAATAGTGTTTAGTTCTTTCAGCTATTTGCCTTTAATCTCATCTATGATGTAAAACGACGGCTCTTTAAGGTTCTCTTTATTTTTCGGAATAGAAAAAAGTCATGCGGGGCCATGTCTGGCAAATATGGCGACTGTGGTGTCATTTCAGTGTTGCTATTTGCTAAAAATTAATGAATAATTAATGAAGTGTAAGCAGGCGCATTATTGTGGTGCAAAAGACATGAATTGTTTTGTCACAAATGTGGGTGTTTTTTCGAATTGCTTTACACAATCAGCATTGAACTTGTAGGTAATATTCCTTATTGACCTTGTGACAAGAACTCATGATGCACTATGGCGTTAAAATCGAAGAACATGATGATCATAACCTTCACATTCGACCATACTTGTCAGAGATTTCTTTCAGTCTTGGTGATCCAGAATGCCTCCAATGGGACGATTGAGCCTTAGTTTCAACATCATATCCATCAACCCATGTTTCATCACCTGTTATGACTTGCCTACTACTTTCAGTAGTTCTGCATCGTTGTTGACTTCATTTAGAGAGTCCTGAGCAACTTCCATTTGCTGCTGTTTTTGTTTGAAATTCAATATTTTGGAACAAATTTTGCTGCCACACATTTCATACCCAAAACATCTGAAAAAATTTCATGGCATGAGCCAATTGATATCCCAATATCATCAGTGACTTCTCTGATTGTGATCATTCATAATCATTTCTTTTATTTTTTCCACTTTTCATCGGTTGTTGATGTGCTGGGGCGTCCAGGGAGCTCATCTTCAACATCTTCTTAGAAACACTTATATCACTTGTAAACCCTTGCTTTACTCATAGCAGACTCACCAAAAGCAATATTTAACATTTTTAAAGCATCGCTACACTTTATTCCATTCTTACAGCAAAATTTAATACAGATTCTCTGACCCATTTATACAAATAAAAAACTGCCAATCATACCAAAACATACGTTGTACTTTCGATAGCTGACAACAGACTAAACATCCAATATGGTTAAAAATGTACAGATACTTTTCAGACATGTTTACCAATACAACAACAAAAGAATCCCGAGAATTGAACTAATACAACCCACAATTTTGAAATTTCAAAATTCTTGTTACTTTTTGAACACACCTCGTATATATATATATTATTAACAAATAGATATTTAATGACAACAGATACATTCAATAAAAGGTTAAAAACACTCAAAGGTAACAACTGTATGTAGTGCTTTCAGAGTTTAACTCCTGTCAATAGCAGACCAGATTACAAAAAAAAACATATAATTATTATAAATAATGTACATTTAAAAATATAGTTTTTTTTAAAAACTTATAATTAAAATCGTTAGAATGTACATACTATTGTCATACTTCCTAATCCATCATGGTTAAGATAAAGAATCCGTTAAAAATTTTAACTGTTTGGGTTTTTAAAAAAAGAATTATATTTTTAACTACATATTTTATTTATAATTATGTGTATTTTATAAGAATTGTCTGCTGATGATGGAATTATAGCTCTAAAAATGCTAGACAGAGAGGTGAGTGTTATTATTTTTTATTGAACTGTATCTGATGGATTTTCTTATTCATAAATAATTAACCATCAGCTATCAAATGAACTGATTTGCAGAAACTTGATCCTTCCTCTAACACCGAAGGTTTCACACAAAAAACTTCCTACATCTAATTTCAATTAGATTAAGCACTCAGATCATTACTTGATTGAGTCTTTAAACACTAAAAATACTACCCTCATACCAACAACGTAATTGTTGATCACAACAATGGCAATTTTGTCCTACAATTCAATTAACTCAAGTCCTCCTGATATACTTAAAAATCAAGAAACAGATTCAAAATTTAATAAGCCTGCAATGAAAACACCCACCCTATTTCTCTCTGCTCTCCGGTCTATTCAGGAGCAAGGTCAATGCCTACATCCTCCCACACTGTAGATCCATCACAGAATTCTCCACACATCCATCTCACTTAAAACTATATAGAAATAATAATGTATTTTATCAATTTTAATACATTTTATGTATTAAAATATTAATTCCTTAATTCCTGCATCATGGATCAGCTATATTGAATTTCTTTTACAGCAGTCAGATTATCAGTATATTCCTTTTATAGTAGTAATATATTTAATTATTACATAAAATGCTGTTTAATCTTTTGTATTGCAAATTAGTTTTTACATTTATAACTTTTTACTTATGGTTTTTTATTATTTTAATCATCTGCTTGATATTTAACTTCCAAGCCTTAAATACTTGCAGTTTTCTTAAATAAAAAATTGCCTTTTGAACTAATGACCTTAATGAACCTTAGTCAACAATCCCTTACAAAGCAAAAGCATTGCTTTATAACAGAAGGAAATGTGTTAACGTTTTGCTTTATACAATAGTTTCTGCCATAATGTAACGCATATAAAGTAGTTTAATTGGAAAGAGTTACCAGTTGGTATACTACCAAATTCCATTGGTATACAAAGTGAAGATGACATCAATTGTCAGACTGAATATCATCTTAATTTCAATAATGTTCAGTATTTAAAGGCAACAGGAAATCATTCTACTCTTTCCTTTTCCTACTATCTCTTGTACAGAATGTTTCATTTCTGATTATGATTACACCATTCAGGTATAGTTGTACTCAAAAAACAAACTGAATGCAATCATGCAAGTTTGCTTACAATTACTAAAGTTATAGGACTAACATTTAGGTAAAATGAAATCCTCTACAACCTTTAGTTCATGACCTGTCTCAACTCATTTCTCTACAAAGTAAATAATTAAAATATTTTATGTCAAGAATAACTTCTTTAAATATTCATTTATAAAGCACTTTGATTTAAACCGAGAGATTTTTCATTTCATTACAATAATTCTAATTTATTTAAACTATGACAAAAAAACAATGAGTTTATGTTATTTAAGACAACCTCTGTAACGAAATAATCAGATCTACAAAATTCTATTTTTTATTTGTAAATTAAATATTCAGAAACAAACTGTACAGAGTAATTACACTCATGTCCTTACAAGTGACATAATAAAGGAATAACTTTATCAATGGAAGTGCATCCACTGGAAATATACATCTATGTAAACCACCAGTCTAATCTTTTCATGGGAGGCTAATTAATCTCTTGTGGAAAAGCAGTTTTTGATGCAATATTTAAACTAATGAATGCACAGTCATCGATCAATTATGTGCTTTCACCTGGTTAAAAGAACGCTGATCTCAAATCCACTTCCTAAAAGGGATCCTGAGCTTTCTTTCATTTAAATTGAGGGGGAGGTTGGTTAAACAGTTTGTAGTTTGGATAAAAATAAATTCTAAACAGTTAAGTGAATGAATATACTAAATCATAAAAGAATTAAAATAATGAACTTACAATTACATAAACTACAACTACATACACTTATCTGAAATAAATATGAATGAAGATCAAATCAAACGATTCTGTTACTTAAATTATTTATTTGAAGGAAATATAATTTTTTGTAATTTGTCATGTATTATCTTAACTGTTCGTTTAATAGACAGAGAACATTGATGAAAAAATGAATGGCAGTTTCTTTAACGTGTGTTATCAAACAATCAACAAAAAACATTTCTTTTCTTCCAATATCAAAATAAAATCATTTTTAATTACTACATTCAGTATTTTATGTTAATTATAATACTTAATGTTAAATTAAAAAAAAAAAATTAAGGGAGTAAAATATGCACGATGAATGTTTAAGAAAACACTTATTAACTTGTGCACATTAAAAGTTTCATTCTTCCTTAGTTTTTCCTTCCAGCCACAAAATAAATTCAAATTGTTTCATCAGATTATATCACAATTAAACTATTTAAATATACTTCCTTACTTCAATTATTATTAAAATAAATTTCAAACTAAAAAACACTCAAAAATTATTTACAAAGAATGTTATTTGAAATCTAAAACTAAATGTACACTAAAAAAGATAATATGATAAAATAATAATATATAAAAAACAATACTTACAAAATGCTAGCAATAAGTATTTCTTCCAGTGCTTGTAAAATAAAACATTTCTTAAACGATGTTAAATATATTTTAGCTTGGAGGATTACAAAGGAAATTAATTTTCTAACTTTATAGATAGAGTAGACGATTAAAGATTTCTTGTTTTTTTCATTTGTTTCAACATGTAACATCTCCAATGAGCACCTCCATTTTTACTTATGAACCTGATTTACAGTAAGATCCTTCATTTCTTTTCTAACTAAACCTATCATTGCATCCCTATAATAGTTCCATTAAACATTCATATCTAAGAATTTAAGATTTATATCTCACCAGAAAATTTAAGAACCAACCGGTATCTATAACTATATAGGCATTCTTATGTCTGCGATTTGCAGAAATTTTAATACAATATATTTAATTTTAATCTTATATGTTTTGATTCATGTTTCATATATAATGACAAAGACGAGTACAATTTTCATATTGCTCGATTCTGTACTTAATTGCTGTAACATGCTTGGAAATTTTTACATCACCACCATTATAAAATATACGTATTTTAAATACCAGTAGAGGTTCTCTTTTGATTTATAAGTGTTGTTTATTTGTTTTTAATTATTATTTTATCATTATCTTTCTTTTATTTTTATTAGGCATTAACTTTTTTATATACTAATTCCTCATTATCTATTATTGATAAATGTTTAAAAACTGAAATGGTCATCTAGGTTAGATCTTACATAACACTTTTGCAAGCTTTTAAACATTTTTTAGTTTATATTTAATTTTTTATTTTAAAAATAAAACTGAGTTTTTTATTTTTAAAACTTTTATTATTAATGTTTTTATTTATAGATGAATCAATGCAACTTTAGATGAATTAATGCACCTTTTCTTTAAAGATTTAGTATACAATTTCTTCTCATTTTCATTTAAGATCGGCAAGCTCTTCCTATCTGTGATCTCAAAGATAACAATATAAGTATGAAAGGGTAGGCTATTTAAGAGATGGTAAAAAAAATTTTATGCAATTTAAAGCCAGAAAATATTTACTAATGTATTATCAATTATTTATTAAAAAATTCTATTATGAGTGTATTTTTTGATGAGTAAAAACATTTTTGTCTTTTATCCTTAACCAGCCAAAAGATGATCTAAAATTGAAAACTTTATTGTAAAAATCCATTGTCAATATTTTTTAATATCAGAAATACTTTGAAATCATATGTTTCAATACCGAGAGCTATTTTTCCCCTTTAGCTTGTTTCATAATTTTGAAAAATGTAGTTTGTTGACTGTCAAATAAATTATGACTGTTGTGAAAAACTCATTACTGTAGCTTCTACTACATTGTAGTCATTTAGTGACAACTATTATACTACATAGGTTTGCTATTATGCTCAGAAAAATTAACAGGAAAATACAGTTGACAATACTGTTAGAAACAAAATCATTCACAATAGAATATTACTATTAATATGTTGTTCAGTATACACATACTGTATAATTAAATAACTATTCTTTAATTTTGCATAACAAAAAACACAAGTCAAATTTTAGTTTTTGTGTTAGCACAATTATTATTTTTTGTTTTAAGTATTATTTTTTATTATTTGTTTTTTAGTACAACAAATTAAAGATCGTTTAAAAAAAGTAAAATTGAAATATATCTATATGTAATTGTTTTTTTCTTGTTAAAAACTTGGTTACAGTAATTGTTGTTCCTTCAATTTCTCAGATCTTAGCAGATGCTAAAAAATCATTTTTTTCTCCTGCAATAACAGTTTCAGTTTCCTCTTCTTCTAATTATAATGGGTATATCTGCAGTTCCCTTGACCGATTCAAATTTTGTACAACTATAACACAACTCAACGATTGAAAGACAAATTTTGATCATAAATCTTTGGTGATCATGACTGATATCTGTATGAATGAGAGGATTATCATCCTGAGATTTTTTTTAATTTTCATGGAAAGTGGTTAGATCTTCTTTTGAAAGGTTTTCTGTAGCTCAAGAACAGAAAAGTAAAGGTAGGTCTTTTACTCTAGCAATAATACTCATTGAATGATTCAAAATGGTACCAATTTTCTCAGTGTGGCGTTGTTTAGTCAAACAGATAAACAATATTCGGCAGAGAACAAAAAAGACAGGTCTGATGTTTTTAAATGGCTTCTCATGTAGCACCAGATAGCTTGTGCAGGATATTTGTTTTTACCAGTTTTGAGTATAGTATATAAAATAAACTTGTTTCTCTTATTTGTAACTTTATTGATTCATGTAAATAATAAGACAGTGCATCAATAATTCATTTTAGAAATCGCTACACTTAATTCCATACTGTAATAAATCTCAGAAAAAAATGAAATACTTGCTTTCTTTCTAAAACTAATGATCTTTTTAAATCCTAAAATATTTGAGTAACTGGATGAATAAAGTTATTCTACTTTCCAAATGCATTTTGAGAAGTTTGCTTTATATGATTAGAATCTATTTGAATTATATCAACAAATAACTTTGTACTAAAACTGATATACACTGATAAGCTGGGTGGAATATCTTCCATAATAAGATAACAATTTCAGATCTTATTTATGGTTAATTTTTCACCCAACAATTAAAAAAAGTAGATTTACCTATAAATGTTTCCCAAAGATGTTTACATTTTCTACTAGAAAAATTCATTCACATAAGTTAAGATTACTGATATACTACACTGCAAAATTTATAAGATGAGCCAAATCATCTAGAGTAATTAAAAATTAGTTGCATCACAAAAGATGAAATGAGGAATGCAATATACATGGATATAGATCACTACAATTTTTTTTAAATACAAGCTCATAAAAATTATCTATATTTTCTAGATTCTATATCCAGAATAAGAAAAAACTAGCAATTTGAATCTGATTCATGAAAATATGTGGTTATGTTTGTAAAACTTATAGTAAGTAAATTTCTACATAATTATCCAGATTTGGCCTTGTAAAGGTTCATCTGGACGATTGGTGTTTCACTGTATGCAGAATCTAATATCCTTACCACTTCATTTTCAACTTCTAAATTTTCTAATTTAATCAAGTTGGTCTCTTCAATTGCTAAACGATCTTTATCGATATTAAGTAGTTCCTCTTCCAGCTGTAATAAATCTACTTGCTGTAATATAAAAACAAAAAAATGAATGTAACAAAATAAAGATTTTTTTTTTGTATAATTTATTAAATAAAAATAAATTGTTCCTGTAATTCGCTTAGCATACACATATAGGACAGCCACAGTTAAATTATTACTATTATTATTAGGTGACTTTAATACGCCAGGTTTTGCTAAATATTATCAAAAAATGTTGCAACTCATCTTATAGATTTTTCTACAAATTGCAATCTTTTACAATCAAATAATCTGTTAAAACTCTTGTGGTAATTCTCATGAGTTTGTTTTTTTTTAATCTTACTGAGATTATGTTAATATTGCATACAGTAAAATTTTTTATCATGGTAAATATCATTTACCTTAGAGATAATATTGCCTAAGATTTTGAATTCTAATCTTATAGCTAATTAATTCATACCAGATATTTTTATAACATTCAACATTTACTAAATAGGAGTTTGATTGTAAATAATATTTATTTTTTATAATGCCACATAATATTGAAGTTTGTGCGTGAAACATGGAAATTGAATTTTGTAGCAAATGAAAAGTGCCATGGCTGACTGGGATTTGATATTAATTACTAATATAGAATTTTTTTTGAGAATTGCTACTACATATTAACAATGTTGTTGATAATCATGTACCAAAAATATTTATAAAAAATGTAATTGTTGAAGCAGTTCTCTACTGAGAATTCACACAATTATTAATTAGAAAAACTTCAATAAGTTTCAAAAACAACATACATCTATCTTATTATTAAGAATTACTTAAGAACAAAATATTTGTAATACTCTTAGTCATAAGATTTATTTTTTAATTATACTGTTAAAGTTGAGGAATCTTTATCTAATGATTCCAAAGATTTTTAAAATAAGCTAACAAAAACGATGATAGATCTATTTTAGGTGGCCACAAAGACAGAGGGAATGTCCTCAACACTGATGTGGCTAATGGCCAATGTCAGAGGTCCCAGGGCATCCAAATGCAGGATATTAGAATCTACGGTGGTGTTGGCTATATAGCCGACACCACTGCTATCACATACAATATTGTATGTGATGGCAGTAAGGTGGGAGCCCTTCAGGCTGAACAGCATGTATAGGAAGTTGGCAATCTGCGTGACCCAACTATATAGAACAGTCTCCTTGGATGCTTCACTAGTGTCGGTGGGGGGAATGCCACCATTGGACCTCATCGCCAAGGAAAAAAGGGACAGGACCACAGAAGGCAAAGAGCCGCATGTTTATTGAATAGCAGGAGGTGGAAGAATTCAAAAGGACATTAGAGCTATATTTTGATCCCAGAGGTAGCTGTATTGGTCAATAGACCATGGGTCATTTGGGGTCTACATCTGCAGGATTGGAAGGAGGTGTACAGATCAATGTCAGTATTGTGAAGAAACTAACACAATGGAGCACATCTTTTTCATGTGACCCAGGTGGAAGGAAGAATTGCCATGTGATGGTTTGGACTCGCTGGGGGGGTCATGCAGTTGATGCTCTTGTCTGGTGAGGGTTGGACCATGTGTTCACAGTGGTTTCAGGTGGAGTGCTCCACCAGAAACTACTAAAGGAAGAACATGAGGAGGGCAGCATGGATGTCAGTTGAGGGTAGTGCTGGGCACCAGTCATTGGGGGCAGGTGGCAGAGGTACCTCGACATTGCCATCAGCAATGGCTCCCATGAAATGCATTCCTGCCATCTAAGACCAGCATAGCTGTGTGGGGTTAAGAATCTACTTGTATAGTATATATTGTCGTAAATATCATGTGAATGTGGTGTGTAAATATTTGTATGAATGTGAGGTGTACCTGTGACACATGTGGTGCTAAGGTTGAGCCTTTACGTCAGTTCCAGCACCACGTTGCATGAGGGAGTGGGTTTTTAGTGGGCCCACTGCAGTAGGTGGTGAACCTTACACACCCAGTATGTATGGGCTAGTTTTTTACTTAAAACATAATCACAATTTCTTTCTCTGAATGCATCATAAATGATACTCGATGGAATTAAACTTTCTTCCTTCAGATTTGCCACAATCATCGTTTTAAATCTGAATAGCTTCATTCTACAGTTGCTTGTCCATAAGAAAACATTAAGATAAGTTGTACCATATTCCAAATATCACTATACTCTTTAAAAATTAATTACCAAAAAAAGCATCCAGCCTTAATTTATCCCTCTGAAATTCATTGAAATTAATTGGGCATTCCAACATTTCCTTCAAGAAACAATTTAAATTGCTGTAATACTGTATTATAGATATTTGAATTGATTATGTACAGTGTAATAAAAAACTTGCTTTAAAAATTTGCAAGCCATCAACGCAAAATAGATAAATTTTTATCAAAAATGATTCATGAAAACTAATTGAATGGATTTTTTTCAAAACTTTATTTAAATAAAATCTTTCTCCATTTACCCAAATATTACGGTTAACTTAGCGTTCAAAATCCCTTGTATTTGAATAGATGCATGAAGTCACGTGAAAAACTGCAACTCAAATCACATATGCAGGAACCTATGGAGGCACAGTTTATAATATTTAAACTACTTCGGGAGAGAGTTGCATGTAAATTTCATTTTAATAAAGAACAAAGTTAAATACCTAAGAGACTATGCTCATCCTGGTAGAATAAGTAGGGGGTGTTTATCAATTCACATATTATTTCTACATCGTGCAAACCAAAGTGATTCAAGCATTCACAATAAAGCCTTATACTCCTGAAAACATATGATATTTCCGACATGAATTCACCACAGAAACCTATAATATGTCATAAAAATAATAACAGTGAAAATCAATTGAAATAGTATCATAATATTATAATACAATTTGACAGAAGTTTTTTCAATATTTCTCAAACATCACAGTGTAAACTAAACAAGAACATTATGAAATGATGAAAATTACACGTGGAATCAATTGTTTTCTTTCTTAGACTTTTAGTGGATACAGTATACCTTACATCTATTCAACCACCCATTTTGTTACCTTTATTTACAGTAAAAATTTCACTAAAAACAAACTTAGTTAAAATACTGTAACTTTAGAAAAAGTCAAATTTTACAATATCTCCAGGGCACAAATAAATATTCCTGGGAAAATAAGCAAAAATACAGAATTCCAGAACATTTTCAGTACTGAAAAACGACTTCTAAATTCCAAGTTTCAGAATGCACGGGAACCCTGTGTAAAGAACGGAGTGCTATTCAATCTTTTAATGGTCAAAAAGTGAAAACGATCAATATTTATCATCAATAAAAGCAGATTTATACTGAAATAAAGAGTAAACAGAATATGGAAAGGTGATATAAATTTGTAATTTATAAACTGATGCTCAAGAATTATCATTGAAGGTTTGAATCAAGTTAATAAAATATTGGAAACTAGATACAAAACATTTAGCGAGTAGCACATTTTCTTCCTAGTCATGCCAGTACCTCAATGAAATTGCATTGAAAAACTTGGACTACGACAAAATTTGTACACAATACATTTCCCACCAATTGTCTGACCGACACAAAATCAGGTAATATTGTCAGTGTGCTTTTTCAAAAAGAATCATGTAGATTATGTTTAGTGATTTTCATGATCAGACTGTTTTTGGTAGTAAGATCTAGGTGCCTCATTACATTCCAAAGTAAGAAACGGTCACTTGAATGAAATCATCCCAACTCTTAAAAGCACAACAATCCAAGCACATTCTTTTATGTCACAAAATCTCATGACGGAAATTTGTTGGGATTGAAAGGGCATTCTTTTAGTAGAGTTTTCATAACAAATGGTACTACAATAAACCCTGATTAGTATTTCTTGAAGCATTATTGTTCACAACAAGTCTAGTTTTGTACTGCAGCTACAACTCAAGCTTTTTTCAGTAGTTTTGGACAAGAAGTTCTCATTCACCCATCTCATAGTTTGGTCCTTGCTCCAAGTAATTTTCACTTATTTCCTAAGCCTATGAGTTCAAAGGTAGAAAATATTTTAGAAGTTAACTGCTTCCAGTCAACAATCGGTTAAACAAATTTATAGAGGATAATAACAATAGAATTTAAAGCCAAATAAATAGATATAATTAATCCTTAAATCTAAATTACACAGAGAAATAGTTTCAGACACTGTGTGTTTAAACAAATACAAACCACAAAAGTAGATTTTTTTTCTTAATTTTTTTACAGTTAACAAATGGTACTTATCCTCTGTGTCTTATCCTGGTGACTTATCCTCTTACATGTATAGATTTCTGAGAAAACCCCTGTCGATAAACTAACAGCTGACAGCATTTCTCCACTAGCAAATATAATCATTTATTTACAGGTTAGAATGGATAAATTATTTCAATTAGTTATTTCAGATTGCAAAATTTAAACATCAAATGTTTTCAAATTTACCATAATAAATCCTGAAAAATTAAGTCTAATCCAATTTAAAGAAAGGCATTCTCTTTCAATTTTATTTATTAGGGGATAAATTTGCAAGTATCAATAAATGATGTAATTTACAATGTTAAGAAAGTAATATAAATAACTAAAGAAAGTAAACCAAACAACACAGAGATAATAAAAAGGTTATTTTTTTGTTTAACTTATTCATAAAATTTGTAACAAGATCTTTTTTTTTTTTTGTCTTCAGTCATTTGACTGGTTTGATGCAGCTCTCCAAGATTCCCTATCTAGTGCTAGTCGTTTCATTTCAGTATACCCTCTACATCCCTAAAAATTTGTTTTACGTATTCCAAACGTGGCCTGCCTACACAATTTTTTACTTCTACCTGTCCTTCCAATATTAAAGCGACTATTCCAGGATGCCTTAGTATGTGGCCTATAAGTCTGTCTCTTCTTTTAACTATGTTTTTCCAAATGCTTCTTTCTTCATCTATTTGCCGCAATACCTCCTCATTTGTCACTTTATCCACCCATCTGATTTTTAACATTCTCCTATAGCACCACATTTCAAAAGCTTCTAACCTTTTCTTCTCAGATACTCCGATTGTCCAAGTTTCACTTCCATATAAAGCGACACTCCAAACATACACTTTCAAAAATCTTTTCCTGACGTTTAAATTAATTTTTGATGTAAACAACTTATATTTCTTACTGAAGGCTCGTTTAGCTTGTGCTATTCGGCATTTTATATCGCCCCTGGTTCGTCCATCTTTAGTAATTCTACTTCCCAAATAACAAAATTCTTCTACCTCCATGATCTTTTCTCCTCCTATTTTCACATTCAGTGGTCCATCTTTGTTATTTCTACTACATTTCATTACTTTTGTTTTCTTCTTGTTGACATTATTTAAAGATATTAAAAATTTATATATTTTTTTGGTAAGTTATTACAGATAAATTTTCACAATTTTGATTCAAACAGTATTCTGAAAATCTCTAGATATTTGGTGTAGCTTTCTTGATTTGGGATCAAAATACAGCTATCCCTTATACCTATAGCAAGTGTACGTACAGTTTTACATCTCTGGATTGCTAAGCCAAAATGTGTTGTTATTCGGAATCCAACATGAGTGATATTCAGAAAACAATTAAGGAAGTACCAAAAAATAGCATTTTGAAATAGATAGACATACAATACATAGCTAAATAAAAATTTTACATCTAAACAGGGTACACAATTTAAAACCCAAAACAATAAAAGGCTAGTTTGATCAGTAAATAAAGACACTCATTCAGTACCTATAACTTTAAGCAATTTACTATATAAAAATATAAAAGCTATTTACTTTAAAAATATATAGAAAAACCACTAAATAGTCATTTCTTGAATTGAGTCCTACATACACACAAGGCCAATTTGAAGTTGTTTAAAATCCTAACAATCTAGAATTAGTTAGATAATTTATAAGTATTCATTTACTAAAATACTCTATAAGAAAAATTTACATGGTTTATTAACACTATGAAATAATCATCTTATTCATCAAAATTTAGAAACCATTAACTCAGTCTACAAGGTAGAAGAAGTTTCACTGCTGACAGTTCAATTGAGGGGATAATGTATTGTGACATAATGTTGTAGGGGTTGAGAATGAAAATATTTTTACTATTTTGTCCACTGTGCAAAAAACTGAATTTAATTTTCCAGGTTCAGTTACAAAATTTTTATAATCTCCTAGTTTTCAGGGAATAATCTTTTGCCTTTATCGTCTATAATCGTACAATAATGTTTCCAACTGATTTTTCATAATATTAAGAGATAATTTTGTTATTTATTTTTCTTATTTTTCACTCTTCTGTTGATATTAAAGTATTGGAAAGAATGTTTAAAGATTTTAAAACCAAATACAAAAAAAATATGTAGACAAAGAGTTCAAAAGTAAATCAGTAATATAAAAATGCTGTCAAGTCTAGATGAGCAAAATATAAGTATCAGGGAATTGAAGGAATTAAAAGCCGTTCTAGCGGAGCAAAAAAAAAATCACTAGAGATTACTGAAACAGAAAAATTTGATCCTCTATGAAATTGAAAAAACTGAAAATTAAGGCAAAAAAAATTCTACATGATATTATTCAGCAGTATTAAATGGTAAAATGCCAGTTCAAGTGTCTGTGGATAATTTAAATTATATAAAAAATATAGGGTGATTATTTTGATAAGGCAAACTGTAATGTTATTTTCAAGATTATACAAAAAAATGAAAATTCTCTGGAACACAAATAAATTGGAGGGAACCAGGATTTTTGTTACGGAAGAGTGCAATAAGGAAGCAAATATGATGAGAAAGAAGGTAATTAAGATATAAGTTAGGCAGCAGGAATCAAACAAAACAGTAAAATGAGAGGGAACAACTTCTTTAGAACATAGAAAACTGCATTACACAGAACTATTGAAGGTACATGGAGAATATATACAAGAGAAGAATCAGAAAAGGGAGCAAGGAAGCGATCGGCAAGAGTTTTAAATTATATTAAGAAACACAAGATCATCAAGCAGAACAATTTTATGATGATAAAGCATGTTTTATAACATCTTAGAATACGGAGGAGTTTTGCAATATACTGTATTTAATCTCACTACTAATGAAACAATGTGCATTCCACTAAAACATGAAATAATTTGTTTTTTAAAAACTTTCTAATTTCTGTGGTAGTAAAGTATTCTGTGACCAATATGACTGATACATTATGACCAAAAAATAAATTATATATATAAATAAACAAATGGGTAACGTAAATAGGAATATGTCAATTTTTGGTTAAAAAAGTTTCATAACAGAAACCAATAATTAGTATAACAAATTTATGGCTAATATAAATTACTTTTCAGGTAGGCCAGTTTGATATTATATATGTGTATTTCTATTAGTAGTAATGTTGGATTAGATCTAATGCATTGTAATGATAGTATTAAAAACAGTTCCTAAGCAAAAATATTAATACCTATTTTCCAAATCAGAATGATTGGATGAATTTATGACCAATAACATATCACAAATCGGTTTTGTAATTACTGTATTATAAATATCACCATTTTAAAAAAAACGCACACAACTAATACAATAAAATAAACTAATAAATGAAACTTTTACATAACATAATAGTCTCATAAACACACCAAACTTTAAACGCAAAGTAAACACTGAAATATAGAATACTGGAATGGACACTGTCTATGCCCAACGTAAGCGGAAAACGAACGTTAGACAAATAGATTTAGAGGTATAGTTTTCATCGTGTCGCGCAATGCAGCATTGTACCTAACGTACCGTCCTTTCAGAAAGTGATTCCATAAAACTTAATTGTAGTTGATATTAAGTGATAAAATCTCATAATTCTATTTAATTAATAGAAAAATTTCAATGTTTATGAATATTAAATAAATGTTGAGTTAATCATTGTATCATAAATGTTTTTATAAAAACGAGAGATCGTCACAAACTTTTTGAACGGACTGTTAACAAAGAGGTATACCTCTAAATCAGCTGTCTTTGTTGGCACGGATTTCTAACGCTATAGCCCATTCCAGTATTTCTATATTTCAGTGAACGTAAACGACTTACATAACCTGAATATACACGTATTTTGTTTTCAAAAAATATCCAGTAAATGCGGTAAAAAATTTTAATTCGTTCTTTATCAACAAAAAACTTTCCTACGAGTTTAAAATAACTAGTTCCGTTCTTTCTCGGTTACCTCAATACAATTAAATATTTAATTATTTTTACAGTAATGGAATATTGAAACTGTACAACATCTTTAATAAAGAAAATTCATTCCAATCAGGTATAAAAATTATTTTTTAAATGTATGTAATTTATTTTAATCTGATTATTTTTTCTTCTATTGCCGATTGAAATTTTGCAAAACAAATCGGTGTACATAATATGTAATTAATATAAGTAAAAACCACAATCAGTTGTGTGCAAATGGACACAAACAACATTTTTTGAACTTGATCAATGTGCTATTTTGACTTCACAGTCAATTGCTTTATATAAGTTTTAGATATCCTTGTTCAGTATTAAAAAAAATATGTTTATCTACATCATATAACTTCTATAAATTACAATTCATATTTCCTGCTATCAAAACACAATCAGATCTACCAAAATTAAATAAATTACTTTTACTAATTTCTTCAATAAAAATAAATTATCTGTAATCACTTAACTGAAATACTTTTAGTTCAAAAATATCAGATTTTAACTTATTACAGTATGCTTATTCATTAAGATTCTACTAGCACATATAAATCTAACCTGGTTGTTAAGCTTGTGATATCTCAATTTACAAATGAATATAATTCCTCTACCTTGAGTACTGACTACAGCTAAGCCCAATTGCAGTTACCCAACCCTCTTTTTCTATTTTAAGATAAGAAATGAATTCTGTACTGTGTGAAAAAATGCCAAGCCTGATCAGGATTTTTGAAAGTTGTGGATAAAACAACTCTTTTTTCTAAATTCAGATTGTTAACAACAATTTAATTTTACGTAAATTATCCTTATTATAAATAAAATAGGTAAACAGTGCTAACTATTATAAACAGTTTTGTTTCTTATAAAGAAATCAAAATTTTTCCTTAATGCTTCATATATTTTGATGAAATAATAAAATAACGGGTTTATTTAATAGTGTAAAGAAAAGATTTAGATAAATATGTGTACAATTTTAACTGCATTTGGTTTAAGCGTTCAACATCTTATGTATTTCTTAAAATAATCACAGAAGATCCTTTAATCTTACAACCCAGACTTTACAATTCTGATTCTCAAATGTCTGTGTCGTTTTCTTAGTCTTTCTTACCATTTCATAAACAATACTCTTCCCAGAACATAGATTAAGTATACAGGTATTTTACATGACATTCATGTGGTGAATTGAGAAATTTATTTTAACATGTCTTCTTTTTCTTAGATCTTCATTGATGCTTTTTTTATTAAATTTCACTAATGTAAATAGTGTTTTTATTGAATCCAGCTTGTTTTTAGGGATTGTTACGGATCTACCATTTATCTTTTAATCTTGCAGACCAATTTCCCACACAAACATTTCTTCATATATTCATTACTACTACTTTGTTTCAAAAAGCATATCCTTCAGTTCCAAATTTGTTGTCTTAATGTTCTTTTTTTGGTTCATAATAATTTAATTATTATTATTATTCTTTAATTTAATTATTATTATTATTCTTTAATTTAATTATTATTATTATTCTTTAATTTAATTATTATTATTCTTTTAAAAATGTCTTCCAACGTTACACAGCTGTATTTATATAAATGGTTTCTCTACAGTCTTGATGGAGATAGATTTTCTTGAGAAATACTGAAGACATAATCAGCCTCGGTAATGTTCACTGAGCTTTGCAATTTAACATTAAAGAGAGTAGTCAATGGAGGTCCTCTTTATGCAAGGACCATAGGATGTTATTTTGTTTTGTTTTTTTTTTGTCTTCAGTCATTTGACTGGTTTGATGCAGCTCTCCAAGATTCCCTATCTAGTGTTAGTTGTTTCATTTCGGTATACCCCCTACATCCCACATCCCTAACAATTTGTTTTACATATTCGAAACGTTGCCTGCCTACACAATTTTTCCTTAAAGCGACTATTCCAGGATGCCTTAATATGTGGCCTATAGGCCTATCTCTTCTTTTAGCTATATTATTTCAAATGCTTCTTTCTTCATGTATTTGCCGCAACACCTCATCATTTGTTACTTTATCCACCCATCTGATTTTTAACATTATCCTTTAGCACCGCATTTCAAAAGCTTCTAATCTTTTCTTCTCAAATACTCCGATCGACCAAGTTTCACTTTCATATAAAGCGACATTCCAAACATACACTTTCAACAATCATTTCCTGACATTTAAAGAGAAGACCAATTTGGTCTTCTCTTTCTCCACTTTCCTCTCAATTCTTCTGTATAGAATTCTAGTTAAGATTTTTGATGCATGACTAGTTGTTCTAAGAAAATTTTCGTATATTTTTTGTTAAAATGCAAATTGAAAGCAAAAAATTAAAAAAAACAGACAATGCATAAACATGCATGATTTAAAAATAAATATATCAAGCTAATAGAAATAAATATGCAAAAATTAAAAAAAGCTATCAATGCGATCGATAAAATCAGATTTATTTTCCTAAGTTTAAAAAAAAGAGAAATAAATACTGTCATTAACTAATATTCAATTAAATCATTAATCAAAAAATTAAAATGTTACAATTCAATTATGCATAAATAATATTCAATGCATATATATTAATTATTAGTTTCAGGAATGTTTCTGTATGGCTATCCACACTGCAATCCTGTTTATTAAATTCTAACTTGACATTACAATGACCTAAAAACCGCTTGGTCTATTCATTAACTTTATTTAAAAAATTGTGACAGTGTATTCTAATCTATATTTAAAACAGTTATTTATCTTGAACCCTAATATAGATCTTAAAGCAGCAGATATTTAGACACAGAAAAGAATTATTTTATTAAATATTAAATTCTGCATATGAATTTTATTAAATATTAAATTCTGCATATGAAAAAAAGTACTTTTTTAGGAACATATTTCTTTTTTCAAAATAAGACAGAGATTCTAAGCAACTGACAGCTAATTACAGGTTATTTTAATTAGAAGGATCAGTCAATCACTAAAGAGGAAAATGGCAACAGAGGAAAAACTGTTTAATAGAATAAACTTAAACTATCTGATGTTCAAGTCCAATACCCCTGACATAGAAAATATCAACTGTCCAAAAACAATTTCCTTCATTACAACTCTTTTGTTTATTTCAAAACGCTGGCACCATTCAAAATCTGTAATGTAATCTGTAATCTCTAAATTAAACCAACCAAAATTCACTAGCAGCTGTGGTATTTAGTGTATTAATAATGCAAATTTTTCAAAGCGGATCGGGCAGAACAACTGTAATCAATTTTCATCATAGTAGAAGACTGATGGAAGTTTCTATTGACGCTTTGCAAAATTGCGTTAATGGTCTTTGTCACAGACAGATGCATAAAAATTTGGGAAATTACTGAAATTTGTATTACAAGTATCAGTCTATTCCATCATCCATAATAAGCTGAAATACTGCAAAATATATTCAAGATGGGTGCTGTGAAACAGTCAACTTGAATTCAAATATGTATGAAACTTAAACAATGATTTTTAATGGATGGTAATGCTTTATTAAATCGCATAACTTGGATTCATCATTTTGATCTAAAATTCAAACATCATACCCACCAGGAAAAATTCATTACCTAGACATTAACCGGTAAAGTGATCCTAACAATGTTTTGGGACTAAAAGATACCATCTATTCCTATTATTTGGAAGAAAAATGTACGTACAGCAAGTACTATTGTCAGAGGCTAGAAAATAAAATGAAATCCCCCAATAAGGACATGTGCCCCCACACTGCACAAGAGTCATAAGCTATTCAAAAGTCAGGTCGGGAAGTGTTGCCACATCCATGTTACAGTCTCAATCTCACACAATCAGATTTTTTTTTGTATCGTCCTTTCGAAGAGTTTTTGTCTCATTAAGCTTGGCAATAATAAGCAGGTCCAGAATGGCTCAAAGACTGAGGTAAATTACTCTTTATTACTGGAATAAGAAAGCTCATAGAAACATACAAGAGTTTACATATAGCCAGCAAATTATGTTGAAAGTAGTGTTATTTGGAAATTGCAGTGTAGTTTGAAAGTTTTAGTGTAATAGTCCTCCTCTATGAATCATGAGACCTTGCCGTTGGTGAGGGGGCTTGAGTGCTCAGGGATACAGAGTAGCTGGACCGAAGGTGCAACCATATCGGAGAGGTATCTGTTGAGAGCCAGACTAAGGAATGATTCCTGAAAGAGGGCAGCAGCTCTTTCAGTAGTTGTTAGGGGCGTGAGTCAGGACGACTTAAACGGCCGTATCAACATCACTCAGTCCTCTGAGTACTGCGCAGCTGAAAGCAATGGAAAACTACAGCTGCTTTTTTTCCAAGAAAATGTGGCTCTGCATTTTCACATATACAATAATGGAGGCGCCTTCCTTGGTAAAATATTCCGGAGGTAAAATAGTCCCCCGTTCGGATCTCCGGGTGGGGACTACTAAGGAAGGGGTCACCAGAAAATTAAAAAATAACATTCTACGAGTCGGAGCGTGGAATGTTAGAAGCTTAAAAAAGGTTGGTAGGCTAGAGAATTTAAAAAGGGAAATGGATAGGGTAAACGTGGATATAGTAGGAATTAGTGAGGTTCGGTGGGAAGAGGAAGGCGACTTTTGGTCGGGTGACTTTAGAGTAATTAACTCAGCGTCAAATAATGGGCAGGCAGGAGTAGGTTTCGTGATGAACAAGAAAATAGGGAGGAGAGTGGAGTATTTCAAGACGCATAGCGATAGAGTCATTGTAATAAGGATAAATTCAAAACCTAAACCGACAACGATTGTTAACGTCTATATGCCTACAAGCGCCCATGATGATGATGAGGTAGAATGTGTATACGAAGAGATTGATGAAGCAATTAAACACGTAAAAGGAGATGAAAATTTAATAATAGTTGGAGATTGGAATGCAAGCATTGGAAAAGGCAAGGAAGGAAATATAGTGGGTGAATACGGGCTGGGCAAAAGGAATGAAAGAGGGGACCGACTTATAGAGTTTTGCACGAAGTATAATTTAGTAATTGCCAACACCCAATTTAAAAATCATAATAGAAGAATATACACTTGGAAAAAGCCAGGCGATACTGGAAGGTATCAGATAGATTATATCATGGTTAAGCAAAGATTTAGAAATCAACTCGTTGACTGCAAAACTTACCCTGGAGCAGACATTGATAGCGACCATAATTTGGTGATAATGAAATGTAGATTGGGGCTTAAAAACCTGAAGAAAAGGTGTCAGATGAATCGGTGGAATTTAGAGAAGCTTGCGGAAGAGGAGGTAAAGAAGATTTTTGAGGAGGACATCGCTAGAGGTCTGAGTAAAAAAGATAAGATAGAAAATGTAGAAGAAGAATGGGAGAATGTTAAAAAGGAAATTCTTAAATCAGCAGAAGCGAACTTAGGCGGAATAAAGAGAACTGGTAGAAAACCTTGGGTTTCAGACGATATATTGCAGCTGATGGATGAACGTAGAAAATATAAGAATGCTAGTGATGAAGAAAGTAAAAGGAACTATCGGCAATTAAGAAATGCTATAAACAGGAAGTGCAAACTGGCGAAAGAAGAGTGGATTAAAGAAAAGTGTTCAGAAGTGGAAAGAGAAATGAACATTGGTAAAATAGACGGAGCATACAGGAAAGTTAAGGAAAATTTTGGGGTACATAAATTAAAATCTAATAATGTGTTAAACAAAGATGGTACACCTATATATAATACGAAAGGTAAAGTCGATAGATGGGTGGAATATATTGAAGAGTTATACGGAGGAAATGAATTAGAAAATGGTTTTATAGAGGAAGAAGAGGAAGTTGAGGAGGATGAAATGGGAGAAACAATACTGAGATCTGAATTTAAGAGAGCATTAAAAGATTTAAATGGCAGAAAGGCTCCTGGAATAGACGGAATACCTGTAGAATTACTGCGCAGTGCAGGGGAGGAGGCGATTGATAGATTATACAAACTGGTGTGTAATATTTATGAAAAAGGGGAATTTCCGTCAGACTTCAAAAAAAGTGTTATAGTAATGATACCAAAGAAATCAGGGGCAGATAAATGTGAAGAATACAGAACAATTAGTTTAACTAGTCATGCATCAAAAATCTTAACTAGAATTCTATACAGAAGAATTGAGAGGAGAGTGGAGGAAGTGTTAGGAGAAGACCAATTTGGTTTCAGGAAAAGTATAGGGACAAGGGAAGCAATTTTAGGCCTCAGATTAATAGTAGAAGGAAGATTAAAGAAAAACAAACCAACATACTTGGCGTTTATAGACCTAGAAAAGGCATTCGATAACGTAGACTGGAATAAAATGTTCAGCATTTTAAAAAAATTAGGGTTCAAATACAGAGATAGAAGAACAATTGCTAACATGTACAGGAACCAAACAGCAACAGTAGCAATTGAAGAACATAAGAAAGAAGCCATAATAAGAAAGGGAGTCCGACAAGGATGTTCTCTATCTCCGTTACTTTTTAATCTTTACATGGAACTAGCAGTTAATGATGTTAAAGAACAATTTAGATTCGGAGTAACAGTACAAGGTGAAAAGATAAAGATGCTACGATTTGCTGATGATATAGTAATTCTAGCCGAGAATAAAAAGGATTTAGAAGAAACAATGAACGGCATAGATGAAGTCCTACGCAAGAACTATTGCATGAAAATAAACAAGAACAAAACAAAAGTAATGAAATGTAGTAGAAATAACAAAGATGGACCACTGAATGTGAAAATAGGAGGAGAAAAGATTATGGAGGTAGAAGAATTTTGTTATTTGGGAAGTAGAATTACTAAAGATGGACGAAGCAGGAGCGATATAAAATGCCGAATAGCACAAGCTAAACGAGCCTTCAGTAAGAAATATAAGCTGTTTACATCAAAAATTAATTTAAATGTCAGGAAAAGATTTTTGAAAGTGTATGTTTGGAGTGTCGCTTTATATGGAAGTGAAACTTGGACAATCGGAGTATCTGAGAAGAAAAGGTTAGAAGCTTTTGAAATGTGGTGCTATAGGAGAATGTTAAAAATCAGATGGGTGGATAAAGTGACAAATGAGGAGGTATTGCGGCAAATAGATGAAGAAAGAACCATCTGGAAAAATATAGTTAAAAGAAGAGACAGACTTATAGGCCACATACTAAGGCATCCTGGAATAGTCGCTTTAATTTTGGAAGGACAGGTAGAAGGGAAAAATTGTGTAGGCAGGCCACGTTTGGAATATGTAAAACAAATTGTTAGGGATGTAGGATGTAGAGGGTATACTGAAATGAAACGACTAGCACTAGATAGGGAATCTTGGAGAGCTGCATCAAACCAGTCAAGTGACTGAAGACAAAAAAAAAAAAAAAAAAAAAAAAAAAAAAAAAAAAAAAGTGTAATAGTGTGTCATTGAATAAATAATCATTTTTCTACAGTCATTTGTTACTTAAATTTTTTAGCAACCTCGTAGATTTGATGAATGAAATAAATTAAAGTAAATACTAATTGTAATTCTTTAGGACATTAATAGAAATTGTAAACTTTGCAATATACAATAGAAATTGTACATTTATAGAAATTGAAAACTTCTGTTATGGCATTTGTTTATATAACATAAAGAATACAGCAGCAGTCTGATGAATGGTAATTCATAGTAACTCCTAGAATTTTTACAACACAGTTTATCTTCTTAAAGGGAACAGAAACGGAAGATGAGAAAGATGACAATCCATTCCTTCCCTTTCTGATGGTTTTTTTTTTATTTTGATAAAACTGATTATGCTCTCAAAATGAAAAGATAAATAATTTCTGCACACGTAACTAGTAGAAATTACTTATCCCTTACATTGTTAAATGACTACATTAAAAATAAGCCTATCCCATAAGCCTTGTTATATATGTAATTTTTTTCCTGTTTAGCCTCCGGGAATCACTGTCAGGTATTACTTCAGAGGATGATATGTACGAGTGTAAGTGAAGTGTAGTCTTGTAAAGTCTCAGATCGACCATTTCTGAGACGGGTGGTTAATTGAAACCCAACCGCCAAAGAACACCGGTATCCGTGACCTAGTATTCATATCCGTATAAAAGTAACTGCCTTTACTAGGACTTTAACATTGGAACTCTCGACTTCGAAGTCAGCTGATTAGCAAAGACACGTTCACCACTAGACCAACCTGGTGGGTTGTTATATATGTAATTAACTAAATAAACTCACAGAGAAGATCATAAGATCAACTTAAAAGTCACGCATTAAATTGTTAAAGACTAAACAAAAGTAATAATTAATTAGATATAACACTTCAAAAAACTATTCAAATAACAAAAAAATAAATATATTAAAAGAACTATGTTTTAAACACAACACATGATCAAAGAAAAAAAAGAAAAAAAACAACTTTGAGATTTACCAGTAACATTGATAGCAAAAGAATAATTTTAACAAAGATGTAATTAAAAAGAATACTTATTACAAAGTAGTTATAATACTTATACTAAATAAATAATGTAGAATCATAAAATTGTAAAAAAATGTTATTAACATCTGTTTCTAGTTACAGGCCAATTACTTATTTTGACAAACCTTGTACAGCTATTTACTAAAAACACTACAATCGTTAAAAACATTATTTAAAAATTATTAAAATAACAAAATACGAGTTAAAAAGAATAAAGACATTAAGCTCATTTTACAAACAACACATATGAAAAAAGCCAAGATGAAAATAGATAAAGTTTTAAAATTAGTTCATATGAAAATTAAGTCAATATCACAACAATGACATATCCCAAGATATAAAAAAAACTCATACTACCTCCTAGCTGATAATAATTAGCTATATAAATAAAAGTAGCGTTATAATTAGATTATCCAAAGAAATTGTTAAAAACTAGTTTAATTATAAAATTACAACATTTATATATAAATTTACTAATTTAATGTCCACATCTGGTAACAAAATAATCTATTTTGACACCCTAGTATAGTTTCACACCAAACAGTAGTCGATTAAAAAATTAAAAAAACAGTTTTAAGATTTTAGCTTTGTTTTAAGTAAAATAAGACTAAATTAAGTTTTTTTAATATAATTACAATAAATATTTTTGTATTTTAAATGTTTAAAGTAATTAAGTTAGGGCCAACATTTTTATTGATCTCTTAAATCCACAAAAACAATCATTATCTAACCGATAAAACAATAAATATATATATATATATATACAGAAATTTATTTAACAGATAATACGGATAAATGAAGAATTTCAGCGATTAAACATTTTTTTTTTTAAATTGAATTATATTTATACAAATGTATAATTTCAACAAGTTAGTAAAACGATACAAAAATCTAAATAAAAATGATAGTTATAAAATAACCCTATTACAAAAACTTGAGAATAAATGGTTTAATATGTGAATGCACTCTGGTGGATGTTGTAGAATATATAGTTTAAAAACAGTAGGTGGTAAAAGGGACAGATGTCATATGTTAATTTATAACATAAAAATAAATTAAAATTATGGAAGAATTAAGAAGTCAAAGGGAAGAGAATTATTTAGAGATGCCACATGAAGAAATCACATAGTAAAATCACATGAATACCTATGATAAAAATCACACGCTACTTCAAAAATATATAAAATAAAATATCGTTTTTTTAATTGTGCAACAGAAATTAAAATAAAATTTTAAAATAAGCGTGTTAGATAAGGTAACCACTACCACCGGCATTTAACGACCATAAGATTTAAAACTTTCATACTAAAATGGAAATACCACAAAAGCAAACAGTTTATTCTAATCGACACCATCACAGAATGTGTATAATTACTTAGAAAATAAAAGGGGCTGACAGAAAATGAAACACTGATAACAAAAGAAACCTCTAAAAAATCAGTGAAATTCTATTACATACATAAAAGGTGAAAAAAAAAACAAAATATGATATTTACCTGCAATAACTGTATTAACACATTCATAAAGAAGAGACATAGCTGATGTACTGAAATTAAAAAAAAACACAAAAAATTAAATCTTAAATGCAAGAACAGAATCAATGCTTATAAAATAATTATTAATAAAGAAACATGAAACTAAAGGTGAAATCAAGTAATTCCAAAACTAATCTATAAAAAAAAAGACTTGCAGCATATCATCAGCACGAGTACATACAAGTGGTTCTTTTATAACAATTGCAATACACAGATTTTATAACCACGGGCTTGATCGATCATATCAGTAATTTCATTGTGGACACTAAAGTAGAAGAGAGGTAATATTAATTTTGCTTTAACACTATTGAAATCCTTGAAGATCTACGAAAGGACTAAGCAGGCTTATAGCAATGAAGCAGATAAGGTGTTTCAATAAGCAATCAGGTATCAACAAGATGAAAGCATTATTTGAAACAGCACAGGAACTCATTTCTGTTTTAAACATGCATCACCATCTGCCAATCTTAGCAGGTTCAGTTGTCCAGAGATCCTGAGTTAGGGCAACTGACTGTCCAAAAATCCTGACGACTTTGAACAATTTCAGTTGAAATTCTAAATTTGTCAAAATCATGTGGAGGTCATATCTAATACTGAGAAATGGATTTACGGTTACAATCCAGAGACTAAGCAGTTGTTTCACAGTAGAACAGTCTTTCTTTCTCATTTTCATGGTGAAACTTATACTGCAAGATAACCATTCTTGTACACCATATCTAGTAGCAGTAACAAACCAGAAGAACGGTATACAACTTCAAAGGGAAAAGATATTACTACCAAATTAAAGTGGGATTTTTTCTATAATAGACTTAGTCTTGGAATTAGTTGACCGCTTTATATTACTAAAAAAAACCAAATTGAAAAAACTACATCTTGAAATATTTTATGAAAATTCAACAAATATAAAGAATTTTTAACTATACATCTTTTTTAGTAAAATTAAAAATCTCCCTACATTTATTGAATTTTCATCAATATTTAAAAATATTATCTTCTTTCAGTATTATACTTTAATAAATGTGCTAGTCTAAAAAAATAGATTGTTCTATTAAATATTACTTTTTTTAAAAGATGACATATCTAAAGTAGACACCTGCATATTGAAAAATCATACTGTAAAAAGAAATTGTATAAAAGTATTAATATCATTCTCATAACAAACTAATCAAAAATTAAATTAACTATATATAAAAATATTATATGTCCAACTTCACTAATAAACCTACTTGTATAAGAACTAATGAAATCCTCTAAAAGAATTATAACAAATAAAAATACTAACTATAAAAACAATCAAACAAAGTGAAGAATTAAGCTATTAAAAATTGTATGATAAATTTGATACGATAACAACAAACAAAAATTATTATTTTTCACTAAATTTTAATTAATAAAAAAAATGAAAGATTAAATAAAAAGTAATATTTTAAAGAAAAAATTAAACGGAAGCAAAGTTTTAGTATCGGCACACCAAGAAGCCTAATGCAAAAAAAAAGTTATGAATTTATATTTATTTATTTTTTTAAAGAAAGTAAATAAATATCAGTTTGTTAGATTCACAAAATTAAAAAATACAAAATAATAAACCTTTTTATTTAGTTTTAAAACTTACTGAACCTCAAACTAAACTGTTGTGCTGTGAATTATATAGAGTTTATAACAGAAATTTAATTTATTCATAAAAGTTATTTTTTTTATAAACACATGATTACACGTTCTATAGAACACACATTTACATCACATGTATTATTTGTAATACATGTGATAAACCACAGATAATAAAAAACTGCTCAGACAGTGAAAATTGTTAAAAGATTAGAGCAGTATCACAAAATACAACAATAATAATAAGCAAAAAATAATAATAAAGTGTCTGATTATATTAATACATAAAATAATAAAACTATATGAAAATAAATAAGCAGATCAATATTAATGAAAAATTATTTTCCTTCATGTTTCTATCATTCTTCATAACTGGTTGAAAATGATGGTGAATATTGAATTCACCATATTAATACAATATTAATGTAAGGTTTTTATTGAAAAAAACCTTACATTAATATTTGTGTTATTGTAAATATATTAGAACTCAAAAATAATATTTCATCATAAAAAGGGTATTTGGAAATTTAATTTCCGTTTAATGTTAATGAATAGGACATATCTCGAAACCAATGGAATTTGATAAAAGTTGTTTCAACCACCTTATAATACAAAAACATGATTGTGTTACCCGGTTTAAATAATTTTAGAGAGCTGAAGAAACGTTAAATTATACAGCATCAATCTTCAATTATTCCACAATTAAATTAAGTTAATGAAAGTACCCTCTTTGTATAGCAATTGTTTTTGATATGAATTGTTGCAATATTTCCAATGAAAAAGATACTAGTGTGTATGCTGACAGTAAGAGCTCTAAATTTAGCCTAAACAGTGCATTAATAATGAATTACTAAAATAAAATATCAGCTGATAAAATAGGCTAGCTGAATATTCAAATTTATTTACTTTTTATATTAAGAAATCATTAAGAAAATGTCAGCTGCTGACTGAATTGTAACAACTTAATACTTTAACAGGTAAGAAGGGCAATTCTTTTAATTATAAGCATAATGAAGAAGAATCAATGTTTGAGTCTGAACACCTACAGTCTATAGCGACTAGGATTTCTTTAAATATGTTAATGATGCAGGAGAAGATGTGTTCAGTGGTCCTAATAATTAACAGTAATTGAAGTATTGTGTTAGGTTACATGAACAATCTGGTCTGATTTAAGGTGGATTTGTTCTATTTTTAGTAGTATCTCTGACACTTATTTTAATCTACATTAAAATAATATATATATAAAAAATTCTTACCTCGACCAACAACAAGGGTAATCTATCTAAAATAAACGTATAAGCATATATATCCGCTGGATGGAAAGATGGCCGCTGGATCCATAGCTTCGTTCTGTTACGCACGTAATTCACTGTCTCTCCCCATCCCTTCCACAACTAATGTTTATAGCTTGGAAGGTTTATTCTATGTAAATGTTGAATGTCAAATACGCAACGGAGTAAATTACCTGATGCCGATTTTGGCAGGCAAGGGGCCAAGGGTGAAGTAAAAGACAGGTTAATTGGCAACATGGCACCTGTGAATACCTAATGTTAGAATTATTTCTTATATAAGCTTCCTATTAAGATTCTCCGTATATTAAGAGAGGGGGAGAATGCAGAGACTCTCTCCCCTCGTTTGACTCTCGTTCTCTTGGCTCGTGTCGAAATTCATCAAACTGCGTGTGTCAAAATGTGTGTTAGGATGATGAAAAACTATATTTGTTTATATTTTCTTAGCTGTTTCCATTATATTCAGCGATGTAGAAAAAATAAACAAATCTTACATAATAATAATATTAGCTTACATTTTATTTCTGGTAATTTATTAATCTATTAAAAGTGTTGTTAACGAATAACGTTGTCATACAGTAAATAATGTTTTATTTCTCTTCTGTAAGTGTTTTAAAAATTTTCTGTAATGTTTTAAAAATCGTATCAAATTTTGATTATTTGTATTTTACGTGAATCTAGACAACCGTTTAGAAAATAATTGTACGTGTAAACTAGGTAAGTTCTTTCAAATAATAATATTTTGTAATAAGAAAAATGGTACACAAATAATGTGATTATTGGTTAACTTATGGGAATTTAATGAACTAAACGTTTTGCACATTTTGTTTTGGCAAAAATCATTTTTTTAGATTAGTCAAATATATTTTTATTCTTGTTATTTTAATTAAAATTAAGTATCTGTACTTAATTTTTATAAAGTAATCTGTTACTTTATAAAAATATGTAACTAAAATAATTTGCTTTCAAGTAAGTCCCGATATATTAGAACAGGGAGTTTGGTGAATATTTTGTATACTAAACGTTTTATTTACGTATTTCTATTTAAAAGTTAATTATTTCGGGTATCAATATTCTAATAAAGTTCTGTTTTTTTGTTTAGATTTCTGTTAATAACAAAACCTTTTGCCTGTGTCTACATTTGGTGATTAATAAATTAGCTATCTATTTTAGAAACATAAATTGCCTTCGTTGTTTAGTATGAAATACTTAACAAATATTTTCTCACTTTTCTTTGAAACCTACATTGATATGTTCTGCAGATCAAAACGGTCGGTTTTTATGTTAGATGGTCAGACTTATTAACTTTTTTCGACAAAAATTTAGCCAAAAGTTTTGTTCTGATTTTTTATTAGCCAGCCGTGATAACTTACAATTGTACAACATAAAAGGGTAATGATGAATGAGGCTTTCAGTTATTTAATTTTACCTAATATTCAATTTATATATATAATTACAACCGAGCACATAAACGTGACGATTGCACATTTATATAAAATTACATTCGTGTGCGCGGTTTTATAATTTTTTTTTTTACTAAATATTTTTTAGTAAAAAAATATTTATTACATCCTTACGAGTGATACGTAAGGATGTAATGATATGATTTCACTATTTCTAAATTTATCCAACTTAGCCGACAACCCACTTCTACAATGCAAATACGCGCGTGCGCGCTCACACGCACTCACACACACACACACACACACAATCAAACAAAAACACACACACAGTGGAGAAACAGAATAGATTTATTTGTTCCGTTTTACAACGAAGGGAATTTTTGTTTAGCTTTTATTCATAATTAATTCATATAACAATTGAATTGCACAATAAAACTATGCATATTTTACGGATAAATTAAACACGGAAGTCCGGGTAATTGAGAACCGGATTAGTAAAATAACTAAGTGTTATAGTAATTGTATCGTTTAATTTTTTGTAGCACGGTGATCCGAGCGGTAACGTAATCGTATATTCATTTAGACCAACACGGTGGGTTAATTTTAAAACGGTTGTATTAAAACTTATTTGGTTACTGATCTAGGTTAAAGTTTTCAGTATTTGGACTACACCTTTATCCGCAGGTGCAATTATCAAAAGGCACGTTCTTAACTGCTTTATTTGAACAGAAGTAAAAAATTGTACATTGCAAGTAAAAATAATTTAAAAAAAATGAAATAAAGTTAAAAATTAAACATTTATATATTTATAAATTCTGTATCATAGCGATCATTAGAAAATAAATATTCACAGTCATTATAACATCTTGAAAGTAGCAGACACGAATTCATAATTTGGAGAAATATTTAAATAAACTCAAATAAATTTTGTAACATTGGATAAAGGTGTATGATTATTTTATATTTTGGATACCGGATGTAAAATTAGACGATTATCTTTTCTGTTTATATAAGTTATTTCTTTTAACGAATAATATTTAAAAAAAAAAAAACTTATTTTACAAATTAATTCTTTTACATATAGATACACGAAATTTCTTAATTTTTCTAAGTCGACAAAATCATTTACGTATTACGTAATTCCATAAAATTATCTTCAATTATATAACTGTTTTATGAAACTAATAATATTTGTACTAACAATTTTTTATATTTTTCTCCATCATAGCATCTAAATTGGTAGTAAAGAATTTAACAATCGAACCGAGACCGTTAACAATTCCTCTTTTATTTACTTAATTACTTGCCAAGACTATTTTTAACTTTTCATTTATTAACATTTTTGTACGAATAATACTTCTATCTCTAGACTTACGACTATTTTTACTTACATTATAGAATTTATAATTAAAAGTTACGATTAACAAAATTTAATACATATTCAGAAATATTATTCAAATTTTATAAACGATTTAAAACTTTATCTATAATAATGTTCGGTAAGAGGCTTCTAATTTGGCTAAATCCAATTCTATCGGGATCATTTACGAATTAATTTCAGCCGCTCCAGGATGAATTCATTTAGGAACAGGACCTGCAAGAGAATTCAAATACCGATTAGTTTCTGTATTCGGAAGATTTTTCTGTTGTATCTGTTTAACCTTTCGAGGTCGTTAAATGTATTTTGATTTTTTTATTATACGTCGTTCATCTATTTCTGCTGTTTTTCACTGAACTTACTTTTCCTTCGTCCTATCTATTTTTCGCTTTACTTCGTATTTGGAGAGTCTTGATATAAACATCAGGTGGGATATCCAGTAAATCTTTATTTATATTTATTTTTCCTTGAATTTTTAATTTTTATTTTATTCATTAGTTTCCTTTACTTGTTTATGCAATTTTTTCACCTTTTCTTTACGATCGCTAATGTAATCGTTTATTACCTGCCGCTGTATATCAGCTTCTAATAATGAAGTCGGGTTATGTCCGTAAAATTTTCCAACCGTTTTAATTTGGTAACAGAATAAACGCTACTGTTATACGCAATAACTGCATATTTTATTTTATTTTTAAGACTTTCGTTTTTTTACTTCTTGGCGGTTGTTAAAGATTCTAATATGTTCGATTAGCGTAGACTGAAATCTTTCACGTTGACGATGGATGTTGTGCTTGTAAAATATATTTTAATTTTATATATCCGCATTAATTTTTTAATTATTGAACTCGGTGTCGTTATTAGAAATAATTTTTTCAGGCATTTTATAACGAGTTAATTAATTTAATAATTTATCAGCTGCTTCGGTCGATTGTGATATTTCAATCCGTTATACTTGTGTATACCTAAAATACTATCTAAATTGACAAAATCTTTTGTTTAAAAAAAAAAACGCTGTCTATATGAAGTACTTTCAGTGGTTTAGGTGTTGGAATATAATTCATTTCTAAACTTAAAGGAATTCTTTCACGATTTGTTTTTAAACGAATTTCACTGTACAATTTTAGATATGTATTTTTAAATGCGAGGTATAATATTAGCGGATCTAAAACGATCAAAAATATGTTCCTCTAAACCAGTTGAATAAATGATAAACAGATTAATTTTATTCTGAATTCCAAGTAGTATATTCATGTGTTGGAAGGTAGGTAAGCTACCTTACCTACCTTCCAACACATTAATGAAATCTAAAGTAGATTTCATTAGAAAGCTACCTATTGTAATGGATACCGTGATTCGACTTCGGGAAAATTTCGATATATCTTCGCGTTTCACATCCTGCAGACTCCAAAGCCACCTTCAGCTCAAAAGCATATATATATATTTAACTTTCTCGTGGACAAGATAAATGCCGTAATTTTCCGCAAATCACTTTCAAATTGTTCCCTAAAAAAAAATGCGACCAAAATCTCAGACGAGTTTGTTAACGGCCAAAATCGGTCCATGGGGATGGAAATGGGGGGCTTTTTCGAAAAAAACAAAATATTGCTATAACCTTTTTATTAAGTAAAATATCGAATTCGTTTATGTTCCTACGATTCTTTGAATAACAGCCTAAAACATTTGTAAGTTTTTTGATATCACCAACCGTTGGCTCACGGGGTGGAAAAAATGAGGTTTTGAAGACAAAAAATCATACCTCCCTTAAAATAGGCACAGTAGCGCATCGCTTTAAAGTTTTTATTTCATAAAATATAGCCTAATCTAAGTACATTAAAATTTGTCGCATCGAGTCCAGTTCATATTATTAATCGATTCATGAGAGGCGGAGTGTGGTTCGATTCTTCAACAGTTTTACAAAACCTTGAAAATTTGAACGCGTTAATTTTATTCGCTGTACGTTAATTTTATTCAATATAATTTAGAATACATAAGAGTAGTGTCCTGAATAATGACAACCCATTTCTTCTCCTCTTTAATGAAGATATTTTCAACAGTTACAGGCTTTATACTCTTGTCTAACATGTTATAAATTTTAGATCCTAAATAGACAAATGATTTTCGAAACCGTTTTTTAAATACAGCCGGGATTTGTGAGTTTTCTGCATCCATCCTTTTTTTATTGTACGCATTGTCTATTTTATGATTTTTACAACTATTGAAAAATACTCTTGATAATTTTTATATGTATAGATCCTTTACGGGTAAAATATTCAGCTTATCGGAAACCTCAAGAGATGGGTTGAAACTGCTTTTGAAATCAATAATTCTAATTATTAGAATAATTAGGTGCTGTTTCCACATTTAAGTGAGATTTATAAGCGTCTGCCCGATGTTCGGTTCCAAATTCAAGACTAGATTTCATAAGTGCATTATATACATACAAATCAACCGTTTGTAATCGCAGTAATTATTTTTAACGTTAATTAAACCAGGTTAGCGAGCGAAGTGAGTGTAGGTTATTCCTTTTTTTTAGTACTTATTTTTTTACCAGGATTTCTCTTAATATATTAACCTTAGAGATTGGTATCGGGTGATTTTTTTTCTTCTTAATTTTAATTTCTAGTTATCGTTTCGACCCCCGCCACAGCTTATCGGTGTTTATCGACATATACCGGTGAAGTTCCGAATATATAATAATATTAGTAAATATTTCGATATTTCATCTACGTATTTGATGCGTGTCTACATTCACTGGAGAAATGTCGATCGACATTCTTAAATTTCTATCTTTCACGTTTACATGTATATTACACGCGTGTAGTGCAAAATAACGAAATTTTTGGTGCTAGTAGTTCGTGAATTAGGAGGGATTTAATTCGGGCGAAAGGGATTTCTAACGAAAAATTTGTTTTGTAACTCGTAACTTACGTCTTAAATAAGGTAACGATATTTCAAATTTTATAAAAATCAGAGGCGAGTCCATAACAATTGTAACTACCGTTACGTTTATCGTGCAATTCTAACCCGGTATTAAAATAATCCCGTTAGTTAAAGACCATTCTGTACAAACGGGAATGATTATCGCTCGACAACGAAGGAATTAACAGAAAAACGGGTTTCACCATTGTTTTTCCTGTAAAATTTTAAATCGAAATCGTGGGTCCATTTCTTTCAGTTTCCAGATACTTCTCACATATGCAGCAAAAAGCTGTTCCCGAACTTAAATATCACCCGGTTTGTATAAAAGAACATGTCCTGAATGATCGACTGATTCGTCAACGTCCAGCAAAAATGAGTATATGTTCTTCTTGCGGTGTTCCATTTCAATAAAATGGATTTTTTAAACATTCCGAATATAAAGAGTTAAAACGGAGTAACAATGAAACTTAATATATATATATATATATATATATTTTTTTTAATTTGTCGGTAACAAATGAAGATATCAACTTTGCTTTTGATGAATGTAATTTTCATTTAAATATTTAAAAACAAGTTTCTACATTTTTGTTGAAAATCAGCATTGAAAGTACTAAGAAAATTAAAAAAAATATATTTGAACATTCCTTGCAAATTTTCCCCATTTCCGACAATGTTAAACGAGATACGTATTCATAGATTGGGGCTTTCAAATACTCCTTCAGATATATATCGAAAAAACAGTTTTCGGTATTTTTTAATAGGTGTGACGACTTACAGCACAAATGAAAATTTTCTAAAATATTGGTTTTATAAAGATTATTAGAGTACTCGAAAATATTAATAAAATTAGGATTCTGTTCCAAAATATGTGTGGGAAAATTAGATCGTTCTTTGTGTCTTTATACAGTTGATGTGTTCTTTAATCCTAGTCGAAAAGGATAACTCGAAAACGATTCCCCTGCAAGATGTTGAAATTTTGGATTTAAGATTTTTGCAATATCTAGTTTTGTGCACCCCTCCTTGAAGGCTTTTCAACGATATATCATAAGTAGGGTACACTTGTTTTCATCGGTTCCAAAGTTATAGCCAAATATTTTTTTTTTATTTAAATTTATTGATATATTACTAATTATTAACCTCTGATTCTAAAAAAAATTACATTAAATAATAATTGCATAATAACAATAAAAAAAATATCATAATCTGTTAATGAAATATAATTTTATGTACTTTTCATTAAAAAAAAAAAGTGTATATGTAATTAAATAGGCGTACAAGGAAGTTATCTGGTGTCCACATCAGATTTTTTATACGATAAAATATTTACAAAAATGCCTCATCTTTTCAAAATTTAAAAAATTTCCTTTTTAAATCGGTTTATTATTATTTTGAATTAAAATTTCATCGTTAAACGTGAACGCACGATATTTTTGATAGCGATTAAAATGCTCTAACTCGATTCCCCGGTATAAATTTAAATAATATTTTAATTAAACGGTTCGTTTCTTTTGCGTATGTAATGGTTTTTCATAAAACGGGAAAACCCTTTTTCGACATAAAACACGTCTTAAAAACTATTAAATGAATTTATTTAAATATGTCATTTTTCTTATCTTAGTTAACGTAGACGCTACCGTTAAAATATAAATTTTTTATTATTGTTTGAAGATAAAGTTTTTTTAAATTTCATGGAATTTTTTTGTGTTTCCATAGCAACAGCTATTATATTGTCTTCCACCTACGGTTATTTAAAGTAATTTGTACGGTTGAACTGCTCAGTATTTCGTATAGTTTATTGTTTAATTACTATTTGGAATTATTTTGTATTAAGTTTGTTACTTCTTATTTTTTTCTTAGTATGATCCGTAATGTTTTATAAAATTTTGATTGTGTATTAAATTATTACGTATATATATATATATATATATATATATATATATATATATATATATATATGTATACTGTATATTTACTTCTTTTTTTTTTGTGAGGTACTGGGGCATTATGGATTTTAGATTTGGCAAATGTGATTTTTTTCTTATATTTATGCTTTTTTATATACCATTCGTTTAATTGTTATTCTGCATAATAATGACGTTTATTTGTTTCTGCTAAAATTTGTAATAACGGAAATATTATATTTCATATTTTACTTTCTGTTTCATGCGGAAGACTGTTAAAATAATTGGACCGATATCGTTTTAAATTACATATTTTACATTCGTATGTAAAACTATAGATTTTGTGGTTTTAACCAGAAATATTTTGTCATAATCAAGAATAATAGTTTTCTAGAAGCCTCCTCTTTGTGAATGGATCTATAAACTTTTTTATGGACTATCGATGTTACAATTTTTCATTTCTGTAGTTAACAGGTGAGAACTTAGAGAAAATTTGCGACTTCTCTTCTCATCTCTTTTTCTACCCGACTGTGCGCTCCATGAAAATCTTTTAACATAATAAAATTCCGAAGATCGTAAAAATTACTCGTACTGTTGTAAAAAGTTTTTTTATATGTATGTTTGTTCGGTTATAGTATAATTTTCTTAATCAGAATTGTTGAGGAATTAATCGCATTAATTTTTTAATTATTTACTTTAAAAAAAAAATTAATATCCTTCATTTATTACGGCGAGTTAATTAAACTCCTTGAATTAAATGTTTAATTTCAACACTAAGAAAACTACGCGCTTTCTATTCGTGTTAAAATAATTTTATTTGCGATTAAGTATAGGAGATTCTTTGAAGTTTGAATTATTTTTGCCCCGAAGTAAATCTACTGTGTTTTGAAGGGTTGGGTGCGCGTGTGTATATGTATATATTATTTTTACTTAATTTTTTTTGTTAACTACTGGGGGGATTAACGATTCTAACTTTCGTAAGTGGGTTTTTTCTCTTTTATATATAATTTTTTTAATACCATTCGTTTAAATATCTCAAAAAAATAAATAAATAGATTCTCAGTTCGACTTCGACTGTCTTCCCTGGTAGAAAAGTATTTTTTGGGGAAAGTTAAAAGAAAAATTGTTTGAAAGTAATAATAAATATTTCCTCATTTTATGACAATCTTTTTTACAGTTTACTACAAGTTAATCGACTACGTGTAGAAATATTCTTTTTATTTTAAAGGGAACGCTCGCTTCACTTTTACATTTGTTGAGAATGGCCTACGGATCATTTTATTTGAAGTACTGCTCATATTACACATAAAAATGATAAAGCTTTTAAAAGATTGATTAACACTTAAAAAACTAATAAAAAAATCTCCGCCAAATAAACAATTTGCAAAAGTTTCTGAATCAGCCGAACTTAAGAGGACTTATAATAACTTAGTCTATTATATAAACGATTAACGAGTGATACATAAGGATGTAATGTGTGCGCGCTCTCACACACACACAGTGAGAGAGAGATTTATTTTTTATTAATACTATCAAAAAGTAATGTGTGAAGTTTATTCTATATCCACCACCGACAATTGTTTAGCCAGGTTTCATACATTAAAAAAAAATTAACAGGTCTTGAATTTAATTCTTGTCTTACAACGATCTTTTCAATAATTCCAATCGAAATAATGGCCACAAAGGATTTAAAAAAATAAATGCATCGGCGATGAAAACGTTTGCAATGTTAATTTTATATTTTTGGTTCGTTATAATTTTATAAAATACAGTAATATATTATGGGATGCATTTAAGTTGTAACTGTGTAACCTTGAACGGTTGTATGTAGTCGAAGTTTGGAAGGGGGGGTCCCCCTTCTTCACTTCACCATCATACAACGTACTAGGTTGCTAGGAAACCGATCGGTTTCCTAGCAACCAGAGTTGCCAGACTTACAAATACACATTGCCTGATAGACAGCGGTCAAAGACCTTGTTATTATGTCTTCCGCGCTACTAAAACAAATATTCAATTAACGCGTCAAAATGCATCTATTAACAAACTTGTTTCGACAGCATATCAACGTTCAATTATTTTTATTTTTTTTTTAGCATGTTAAAAATACAAAGACTGACTGGGATTCGACACCTTTATTTTAAAACGGATTATTTTTATAAACACAAGGGTCAACATTGTATTAATCTTTCATATTATACGTATTTTAAAGTTTATGTAATTTAACATTACATATTGTGTAGGGGGCTGATGATGATCGTAAAATAATAATAATAATAATGAAAATTATTTTATATTGAAACGGTTTTTTATACTTTTATTTGTTCGGTCAAGAGTTTTGTATATACATAAAATTATTGATGAACAAGTATAGAACTGTAAGATATATATATAACTGTTTTACTGTAAGATATATATATATATATATATATATATATATATATATATATAGTGTCTAAAACTCTTTTTTTTTAATTACACTGCCGCTTGTGCTAAAAAAAATCAGTTAAAACTCTGACAGTAGTTAAAACAAAGACGCAAACGCTATTGTATGTAACCAATTCAAGGACAAGTATATAAAAAAACTACGTAACAGAAAGGCTTGTACATGCCACTGTTCGTGTCGGCAAGACAGAGGATGTAAAAAACTGGCCATCGTTAAAGAAAATCATTTATTTTAAGATTAATATTTGCTTTGTTTTTGTTTGAAAAAGCGTTTGTTTAAATCAAAGTTTATGTATTTAAAATAAAGTAACAAAATAATCTGAATTATGTTGCTAAATTTTTTTTAACTAAAATTTTTAATTTATCGACTTTAAATATTTTTTATTTATAAATATTTATATGAACAGTAAAGGAAAACCACAACTGATATTTTTTTATTACGATTAAGTTTATAAAATGTTTTTGTGTTTTGGTCAAAATGGATTTTACAGCAGTTAAAATGAATATAACGATTTTAAAAACCGTTTTTGTTTATAAATCGGGTAAATTTAACGTTTAAATGCAATTTTCATTTATATTTTCTCTTAAATTCACAGTTCAATAAGAACGAATCCAGTGTGTCATGCACTATTTTCAAAACTAAGTGACTTATTATGTTAATAGAAAATAATTTAAAGAAAAAAGTTAATTAACTTTATTTTAAGTAAAGTTAGATTTAGCAATAAAAATGCATCTTGCATTCTTATTTTAATAAAAAATATTCAATTATAGATTAGGAAAAATATAACATCGTATACGAATTAATTAACAAACACTGATTTCAACTAATTTCGTAGCGATGAAAAATTTGAATTACAATTTTTTTTTTGTCTTCAGTCATTTGACTGGTTTGATGCAGCTCTCCAAGATTCCCTATCTAGTGCTAGTCGTTTCATTTCAGTATACCCTCTACATCCCTAAAAATTTGTTTTACGTATTCCAAACGTGGCCTGCCTACACAATTTTTTACTTCTACCTGTCCTTCCAATATTAAAGCGACTATTCCAGGATGCCTTAGTATGTGGCCTATAAGTCTGTCTCTTCTTTTAACTATGTTTTTCCAAATGCTTCTTTCTTCATCTATTTGCCGCAATACCTCTTCGTTTGTCGCTTTATCCACCCGTCTGATTTTTAACATTCTCCTATAGCACCGCATTTCAAAAGCTTCTAATCTTTTCTTCTCAGATACTCCGATCGTCCAAGTTTCACTTCCATATAAAGCGACATTCCAAACATATACTTGCAAAAATCTTTTCCTGGCATTTAAATTAATTTTTGATGTAAACAAATTATATTTCTCACTGAAGGCTCGTTTCGCTTGTGCTATTCGGCATTTTATATCGCTCCTGGTTCGTCCATCTTTAGTAATTCTACTTCGCAAATAACAAAATGCTTCTACCTCCATAATCTTTTCTCCTCCTATTTTCACATTCAGCGGTCCATCTTTGTTATTTCTACTACATTTCATTACTTTTGTTTTGTTCTTGTTTATTTTCACGCGATAGTTATTGCGTAGGACTTCATCTATGCCGTTCATTGTTTCTTCTAAATCCTTTTTGCTCTCGGCTAGAATTACTATATCATCAGCAAATCGTGGCGTCTTTATCTTTTCACCTTGTACTGTTACTCCGAATCTAAATTGTTCTTTAACATCATTAACTTCTAGTTCCATGTAAAGATTAAAAAGTAACGGAGATAGGGAACATCCTTGTCGGACTCCCTCTCTTATTACGGCTTCTTTCTTATGTTCTTCAATTATTACTGTTGCTGTTTGGTTCCTGTACATGTTAGCAATTGTTCTTCTATCTCTGTATTTGAACCCTAATTTTTTTATAATGCTGAACATTTTATTCCAGTCTACGTTATCGAATGCCTTTTCTAGGTCTATAAACGCCAAGTATGTTGGTTTGTTTTTCTTTAATCTTCCTTCTACTATTAATCTGAGGCCTAAAATTGCTTCCCTTGTCCCTATACTTTTCCTGAAACCAAATCGGTCTTCTCCTAACACTTCTTCCACTCTCCTCTCAATTCTTCTGTATAAAATGACACATCCAGGCACTACATGTAACAGATTCAAATTTTGGAAATTATTTTATAGAAACAAGATATACAGATAATATGTTAATCATAACATGCACCTTTACACTGACTTGGTTTTTCATAATATTTCAAATCCTACTGTTTTTGATTGTTTATATACGAAGTTTGTAAATAAAGTAATGAGACTGGTTCAGAAAAAGTTTTTATTTACAATCCAATTATACATTGACTCGTGTCATCTTCGAAATAGTTCCCTTGGGAAGTCACGCAATGCTCAAATGGGTTTTCCACTCTTAGAAGCAATGTTGGACCAATGTCAGAATATCCTTCAAATAGTTGGTTATATTTTTTTAAATTTTTTCTACTGTTCCAAAATGTCCCTTTGAGGTGTTTTTTAAAGTCAAGAACAGGAAAATGTTGCAGGGACTAAAGTGGGGTGAAAAGGTGGTTGAGGAACTACAGGAATATTTTTCTTTGTCAAAAACTCGTTAATTGAGAGTGCAGTATGACAAGGTGCATTGTCATGATGCAGCATTCAATTGTCTTTGATAGCTGGTGTCAGGTGGGCAACTCTTTTCCGCAGTCTTTTAAGAATTTGTCGGTAAACATATTGATTTACAGTCTATCCTGTAGGCAAAAACTCCTTATGAACAATGCCATTATAATCAAAGAAACAAACTAGCAAGGTTTTGATTTTTGATTTGTTCATATTTTTGCTTTTTTGGGACATGGTGAGTTGAAGTGTGCCACTCCTTGCTGTGGCATTTTGTTTCTGGGTTATACTCAAATATCCAAGATTCATCACCAGTAATAACATTTTTTTAGAAAATCAGGATCAGTTTCAATTCGCCCTGGAAGGTCGCAGCACACTTGTTTTTCGGTTCAACAGTGAGATTTTTTGGGACTAATTTTACACAAACATTTCACGTCCAATTCATTTGTCAAAATTTGATGGACTGGTACGGTTCAAATTCAATTGTTGTGCAATCATTCTGACAATTAATCGCTGGTTGTACTGTATCAAGTCTCTTGATTCACTCAACATTGTCGTCACTTTTTGACGTTAACGGTCTTCCAGAGCGTTGATCATCTGCAACTGATTCGTGGCCATCTGAAAATGCTTTAAACCACCTGGGCTTGTGACAGAGAGTAATCTTTATACGCCTTTTTCGTTTTTGAAAAAGTTTCAGTATCATTCTCACCAAGTTTAACACAAAACTTGATAGCATAACGTTGCTCATAATTAGTATCACTCATTTTTGTAACACACAACAAAAACTCACGTGGCAACAATAGACTAAAAATATTATCTAATATAAATCAGCTATTCATATATGTGTCCTAGTAACTTTACAGTGTTGCCACTTTGGTTGCCTGATTACTTTATTTATAGACTTCATAGTCATTCAAGTGAAGCTGTGCCTTGTCAGAGAAAAATAAGTCCATAACTTGAATTCACTCAATCGGTTGAATTCGATGATCATAAATTTAACTGTATTATACTCGATGAATATTTGATTTTTTGCAAATTAATTTTAGTTGAAAAGTGTCATTAATCTTTTCTTTTTTTTGATGAGGCAGGTAATGAATTGGTAATTCATTTGAGTGACCAAGTCTGCTGTATTCAACATTTTCCTTGATTTTTCTCTTTCTTGTCTTTAACAAAACCACCAAATTGTCACAATTGTCTAAATTTAGTCACTGACCTCAATACTGATGTATTTTTAGGAATTGGTCTGTCTCAGTACTACTTACAGCAAAAAAGATTCTTGCACTCCAGTCATTGATCGTGTATTCAAGTACGGTTGTAATAAAAACACATTCCTTCTGTGAAAACACCATCTTCTCACTAAAAGTATTCTGATCGCTTTAAGGCTACGAAGTAGGCTTTAAGAAGTAGTCTTCTCCCGTGGGTGTGATACTCAGATGTCAGATGAGTTCATTCCAGTAAAATGAAGGGGAAGTCAATTCAAATTTTGTAGAAGGCCAGTTAATGAGTTGCCTTTTATATAGGACACCCTGTACTTAAATAGCTTTTATGTTTTATATTATTGAGGTTGTAGAATCTTGAAATAAAACTTCCATAAAAACAGGTAAAAAATGCACAGTATACTACTTTAATGCATAATTTGTTATAATTCCTGTAGATTTGTTTTTAAATAGGTTGAAACTCATAAAAATAATACATAAAAGAACAGTATAACATGATATAAAACTATTTCTTTTTTAAATTGTTTGTAAGTTATAACTTCCAAAGATGAGCTTATTTTGTAAAATAGATATCATATTAGAGTCTAAAATGATTATTGATATCTGTAGCATATAAAATACTATTTTATTTTAATTTTAGACATTACTAATAAACATTTAGTTGGGTTTATTAGAATAAAATATGGATTATGATTGATTCAAATAATTGGTGATTAATAAAACAGTTGTTCTAAGCACTCTGTCTTTTTTTAATTGTACTGATTGTATTTTTAATTATTTATAATAAATGTGAAATTCTATTTTAATTAATTTTCACTTTTTTTTTTATAAAAATTGTATGCTACAATTTTGTATATTGTTTTGAAAACTTTTTATCTACATTTTACTTTATCCCAAATTAGTGCAAAAAAAAAGTAATTTTATTTTCAAAAATAAGATTGAATCAGTGTGATTTCACTATAGTTTGTCATACATAAAAAGAAACTGCCTTTACAATAAGAGGAACTTATCGCCGTTTCATTATGGTCTTGCTGTACATGCATTATTAATAGAAAGGATATTTGTTCCTGGTTCGTGTAAAGGATTAAGTAATTGTTGTTATCTACTAATAAGTAGTCATTGAAAAAATATTAACACATTAAGGAACACAAGAAAACTGTTCTTATGATAGAAAAAAGTTAAAAACATATAAACAAATACATATGTAGAAAATCGCTCATGAGTTTGGAGTAGGACAGAGCATTGTTTGTGATTAAAAAAGAAGAGAACTGAAAAAGTGGTATTCTATAAATTGTTTGTATTCTGAAATACAAATACAAAAAAGGGGTTTTATAAAAAGTTAGTGAAGCATTATTTATGTGGCTGGTACAGAAAAGGACCTCTCTCTTTTTCTGTTTAGCAGCTGGAATCATCATAAGGTATTACTTCAGAGGATGATATGTATGAATGTAAATGAAATGGTGTAGTCATATACAAATTAGTCACCGGGTTGGTCTAGTGGTGAACGCGTCTTCCCAAATCAGCTGATTTGGAAGTCGAGAGTTCCAGCATTCAAGTCCTAGTAAAGCCAGTTATTTTTAAACGGATTTGAATACTAGATCGTGGATACCGGTGTTCTTTGGTGGTTGGGTTTCAATTAACCACACATCTCAGAAATGGTCGAACTGAGAATGTACAAGACTACACTTCATTCACACTCATACACATCATCCTCATTCATACTCTGAATTATTATCTAAACGGTAGTTACCGGAGGCTAAACAGGAAAAAGAAAGTCATATACAAATTTCAAGGTCAACCATTCCTGAGATGAGTGGTTAAATAAAACCCAGCCACCAAAGAACCACTATATAGTACTCAAATCTATATAAAAGTAACTGGCTTTACTAAGATTTGAACCTTACAAATCTCAAATTTAAAATCGGGTGATTTGCGATGATGAGTTCACCACTAGGCCAACCCAGTAGGTTGCAGAAAAGAGCCTGATTTGTATTAATTACTTTAAGAAAAAGCATTCTATTTTTATGAAGAACTCTCTATTTTATGATAATGGTGAGAATAATTAAGTAAATTAGCATTAACTATTTAATTCTATAGTTGCCTGTAGTATGCCTGCACACAGTTTTTTCAGTTGTAAGAGATATTATATTACATAATTTTATTTTATTTCTGTGTAGTATATAATAAAATTGTTTTTCATAAACTTGGGATGAATGTAAAAATATACAGCAGTTACTTCAATAAAACCTATGTTATCCAAATTATTGTCACTCAATTAATTTGGATAACTACTATAATGGTAAAAGTATTGGTAATAACCAAATTTCCATGAATCTATGCATTTTCAGGATCATTAATAAAAAAATTGTGCTCAAAAATGTTTTGATTGATTTCTGCTTCCTTTTTTTTTGTAATTGATCAACTTAGAATGTACTGTCAAGATGACAGTCCATTTATACAAAATACAATTATAAATGTACTTTTAAAAAAATTACTAAAATTGTGTTTGGGTATAAGGCAGTACGTGTTAGAAAGAGAGATACAATATTTTGTAACATCAGAAATAAGGTTTTGGTAGAGTTAGAGTATTGAACCAAGGAACTTTGTATGTTTTCAAATGTACATTTGAATAATTTAAATTAAGTAAATTATTTTTTTAAACAGATCTTCATGTCTAAATTTAATTGTTTGTTAATTGTTTTTACATTGCTTTTTTTATTATTATTTTTGGTAAATAATTTTTTTTTATTTTACTGTTAATAAATAAAGCGTATGGATCTTGGAAAAACATTGCAAGTTTTAAGTTTGCTACAAGCAATATTAACAAATGAAAATATTAATATCAAAACAGTACTCATAGTGTGTCCTCTGTCAGTAGTACATAATTGGTATGGTGAATTTGAAAAATAGTTAAAAGGCATTGGATCTGGTGAAGACCTTGAAGTTTATCGTTTAGCCAAGTATGCGATTTCATTATTTAAAAATTTTTTTTTTTTTTTAATTTATTGTTTGATATGTATAAGTGTAGTATACAGTTTTATGTACTGTTAGAAAATAATTTGGCTGGCTAGAAGGTATAGTGAAGCATGCTAGGTTATAAATCAGCAAAGGTATTGTTTTGTATATTATCTTTATATCATTATGTCAAATAATATTGAAAATTAAGGAAAAAAAAGAGGAGATGCTCTAATATAAATAGTCTATAAAAAACACAAATTATTAGAATATTTATTTCATTTATAAATTGTCTTTTAATTTAGAATCCCAATAAATGTTTTTTTTTTTTTTTTGGAAATCAATTTATTTCTGATTCAATTTTATTAATGCATGTTTTAACCCATACAATGCCAATCTAAATATTGGAACCTACACTAATGTCTACTTATTATTTATACTGAACATATTAAATTTAGATAAACAATGACAGTTGAAATGTAATGTACATTGGAACATAACAGAGAATAAAATTTTGCACAAAGCAACAGGTGCTGCCAACTTTTCCTCTACTACTAACATTCCAAAACTTGTTCATCCATGTCCCCTCTTTTTCTATCAGTTGCCATTGTTATGGAGTCGAGTATGCATGCCTGCTATGTCAGTTCTCTAAAACAAAGTTCAGTGATTGAATATTTAACAATAGAAAAGTGTATACTAGTGATGTTCATCATCGTCTGAAAGCTGTTTATGGTGATAAAACTGTTGATCGAAGTACTATGAGTAGACGGGTAATAAAATTTTGTCCATTAGAAGCGAGTAAACAGAAACAGTGGGCGGTCGGTTTCTTTGATTGATAAGAAGCATTAAAAATCGATTCAAAATGACCATTCCATCACACAATGACTCATCATCATCCAGATAGGCATAACAAAAGAAGGAGTTGGATACATTATTTCATAATTGGTTACCGTAAAATCTGTTCATGGTGGGTACCATGCAAATTTAGAAAAAGAACAATGAAATGACTATTGTGACTTAACCTGTAACAACTCCATCTGGGATATAATCAAAGAAAAAACCTCTCATTTGTGGCTATGTTGAAGAGCTGAAAACTGCTGTTAAACTGTTTATATGACTTTGATCATTCAAAATCTTAAACATTGAATAGATTGTCTTAACATATTTGGCGACTGACAAAGCTCTGTGCAAACAATGAAGGAGCACATTCAGATGGAATGAATGTAAGTTTTATGTGTAAAAATATTTAATGAAAATTTGTGTTTATTTCTTTATTTGGAAACGGGCTTGTTGCTATAGTGTAATATGAAAAATTACTTCCTGAGTGACAACAAATCAAATGTAACAGTTTAATCTTAATTTCTAATATATAGCACAGAAAATTGTTTGGTATTTTTTTATTATTACTTTATTGTCTGTTGTTTACAAATAATTTTAAGATGTGGGAAGTTTTATAGTATGTGTAAGAAAATATAATCATGAAATAAGCTTTTTATTTCCCTGGGTTTATTAACAATTTTGTGTTTGTACAAGATATAGTTTCTCTATAAAAAAAATCTAGCAAGACAAACATTAGTTTTTGACTAAAACTTAGTAAAACATTTTTTTTTAAAGTTACACTAAGTAATGACAATTTTTTGAAATTTTAAATACAGATGACAAAATAAACAGGAACTTTTGAAAATTTTTTTAAATATATTTTTTATTGGCAGAAACCTAACCATTATAATAAAAAGTATAATATTTATAAAAATATCAACTTATCAAGATAACATAATATCAGTTTTTGAAAATTACATCAGGTAGATTTTCAAAAACTGATATTAGGTATCTTGATAAATTTTTACATACTTTAGCAAAATCTTTCTGCTCGGTGTCTCTCACTTCATCATATAATAACGATTTTCAAAGGTACAAGATAGATAGAAGTATTATCGTTAAACATTGGTTATTCACTTGGTGAATTAAACACCCCATTCATATTTAAGGAATTGTTATACGCACTTGCCATGCTTTCACATCTTCCTAATTCGTCACTACAACATTTTTTAAATATTTACAATGGTTTATTCTCCGAACAAGTATACCCGTCCGGCTGGTCAGAAGCATTTATTATACCAGTACTAAAACCTGGTAAAGACAAACCAACCCGTCAAGCTACCGCCCTATTTCTTTAACAAGCGTTTTGTGTAAAATAATGGCGAGAATGGTAAACCGCAGGCTTACATGGTACTTGGAGAGATATGGCTATCTATCTCCAGAACAGTGTGGTTTCCGACAAGGACGATCTTCCATTGACACTAAATGGTCAATGGAAACAGCCATACAAAACGCTTTCTTAAACCCTGAGCACCTCGTCGTCGCTATCTTCTTTGATATAAAAAAGGCGTACGACACGGCCTGGCGACGTGGTATTCTTAACATCCTCAAAGAATGGGGAATCAAGGGCAATATGCTTGCTTTTATCCGTGGATTCTTAAATCACTGAACGTTTCATGTTCGTGTGGACGATTCGCTCTCAAGTAGTGTCATCTTGGAGACTGAAGTCCCTCAAGGTGGTGTATTAATTTTCTGTAGCCATAAACAGTATTACCAATTGTGAGCAGGCTCCTGTCTCATGTTCTCTATTTGTTGATGATTTTGCTATTTACATTGCGAGCCGTTCTACACCCACAGCAGAGAGACTACTACAGAACACTACATCTCACCTTGAAATTTGGTCCAGGATTACTGGTTTCACATTTTCATCCAACAAAACAAAATGTGTAGTCTTTTCTCGGCTACGAAACCCTTCTATTCCGCAAGTTTTTCTGAACGGAGAGCTTATCTCCTTACGTCAAGTTTTTAGGTTTATTTTTTGATAGCCGTCTTACTTGGGTCAGACATATAAAAGAATTAAAAATAAAATGTTCCAAACTTTTAGATATGATGCGAGTCCTTAGTAACACCAATTGCGGAGCCGATTGGTCATGTATGATATGTTTTTACTATTCCTTTGTTCGTTCCCATTTAGATTATGGTTGTGTCGCCTACTCTTCAGCTCGTCAATCCGTGCTTAAAATGCTGGACGGTGAACATCATGCTTTCCTTCGGCTTGCCACAGGCGCGTTTAGGTCAAGCTCCTGTCACAAGCTTACTTGTAGACTGTGGTGAACCATCACTTTGGGATAGACGAGACCAGCTTTTACTATATTATTTTGCTCGCCTCAGCGGACAGTCGAATCACCCAGCTTTTGACCCAGTTCTTAAGAATGCTAGTTTGAGAAAGTATGAATACCGTCCATGTTGTACTGCGCCTGTGGGTGTCCATACACGACGTCTGCTGCAGCGTATGAATGTTGGCACTCCCTCGTTCTTTCCATCATGTCCGTGCTCGAATCCCCCGTGGAGAATAAACCATGTAAATTTTACGTTTGATCTTACAACAACGTATGATAAACTATCAACGTCACCTATTGTTTTCCAGCAGATGTTTCAGTTTCTCCTCACCAAGTCGAACCCAGACGTGGTGGTATACACTGATGGGTCGAAACATGACGGTAATGTTGGTTGTGCTTTTGTTTTCAATGAACAGACTTATATGTTTGGCCTACTCAGTGTTACGAGTGATAACTTCTTGTTACCAAATCTATTTTGTCTCAAAACAGCAATGATCAGCAGAGAAACTATCTACATACAATAAAAAAGAATTGTCAATTTTTTAAAAATTATTTTGTGAAGAGTAAGAATGAATGTAAAAAATATATAAATTGATAAAATTGAGGTACTACTACTTTATTTTAGGAAATTTGTAAAAGTTAATATTAAAAAATACAATAACAGGTGTTATGAAACGAAAAATACTCAATTTCTATATTTTTATTATTATTTTTATTTATTTTTTCAACTTAATTATTTTTTATTCAATATAACAGAATGTGGTTAAACTGTATACTTTTATTTAAAAAAAAGTTACACTGTTTTGAATTTCATAGAAATTGCGTATGCTGTAGATGTTTTCAGAGCTGTTCAACAGCTTCCTACAATATTACTGAATTAAATAAAACATGTTTTTTTTTGGGGGGGGGGGGGGTGAAAAGCACTTTTGCGTTATCATCACCTAAGTCAAAATAATAAGAAGAAGCTTCTTCTTAGGTATTAAAATACTTGTAAAGTATTTCTTGTTTTCTCACCAGAGAAAACAATATGTGTAATCTTTTCTCATCTACAAGACCATTTCACTCCACAAGTCCTGCTCAGTGGAGAGCCAACTGCTTTCTCTACTGATGTTAAATTTCTAGGGTTACTTTTTGACAGTTGCCTTACATGGACCAAACAGATGTTTAATATTTATTATGAAGAGATAAGCATTAAAAGGCATATAAACTTTGTGGTTTTAGCACTGTTTTATGTTTTCTTAATTTTGCATTTCTAGGTAATTGTTTTTTTGTTGTAAATGTTTGCAGTTAATATATAGGCTTTATTTACTTTTATTATTCTTTCTTCTATAGCTTTCATTTCTAGTCTATTTTCTTCTAATGTTCCACCTAGGTATCTGAATTGATTGACTTTTCTGTTTTTGTTTTCATAAGTTTAGGGTGTGGTTTTATAAATAGTCATACATATTGTATTTTAATAGAAATTTGTATACCTGTTCTGATGATTATCTTATTTAATATTTCTATTTCTGAATTGATTCTAGATCTCTGATAGTAATACAGATCATTTGTGAAAGTTAACCGTTTATTTCTAAATTTTGTTTTTTGGTATCTTAAGCAGATTTGTTGAAGTTTTTATTTCCCATCTTTTTACAGTTGAATAGAATAGGGAATTTTATTTTGTGTATTTATCCTTTGTTTTATTTTTAATTACTTACTTAATACTTGAATGATAGTATCTGCTTGACAATTGAGTTACCTCCATCTAATGACGCCTTTTCATTTATCATAAATGATCCTTGAGTACTTGAACATTTTTTTTAACAAGTAATAATGTAGTAGTTATATCTATTCATAATTTACTGATGAGTTACTTTTCAACCTTAATATTTATATTAGATTAATGAATTATTTGTTACAAAAATGTTTACCAAAAACATGTTACTTTGCTAATTGTACTAAAACGTATAAATTTTCATGTTTTAGCGTAAATATTCCAAATTATTTTATAAACTTTTAATTCCATTCTTTGACAGAATGCAATCTGAGCAAATTCTCAACTTTTTTATCTCAGTTTTATTTATGTTCTTTTGCGATTATGATTTTTTTCTGTCAATTTTGGATACAATAAACGAGAATTTGAGCAAATACAAATAATGTATGTTCAGAAATGACTATATTTTAAGTAGGTGCATATGAGATGTTTTTCTTTTGGTTGTCGTATGAAGTACAGTTAATATAAAAATAAACATAATTCGGTAGTTATCCCGAGATTTGATTTTGACCTGAATAAGTTACATTGTGTCAACCATGGTTTAATTTAAATTTACAATATCAGCAGTATTTCACACTGCTAAATGTTTAATAGCACGGTTACAATTGACGTTTATAAAAAAATAATGAATAGTAGTACTTTTGTTTAATCACGGATATTAAACACAATCTGCTTATCAGATACTGTTGCGAATTTTGGGAGCTACATTTAAATGACAATATCGTATGCTGACACTATACAGAAGTAATTTAGTTTTCGGTCAAAGAAGCTCTAGCGCTAGTGTTGTCTGAAATGCTCAAAATAAAGGGTCGAGAATTGGCAGGCATACATGTGTTGTTATATTATTGTTAATCAGTAATTATTATTTATTATGGTTTTATTTTAGTTTTAGTGTTAATTTAATAAAATGAAGTATAGTATTATCTACCGGTCTTATTTATTTATTTTTTAAAAAAATTCGTTAAACGACTGCATCGATAAGATCAATGGACCCAAATGAGGTACGAAATTTCATCTTGTCATCTTTAATACTTAACTGCAAGGACTATCTGACGATTATTTTTAGCCGACGGCGGTTTATTATCCGCAATTGTATAAATAGAAATTATGTGATCTAATACTACAGAGTTAGTTTGTTTTGTTTCGTCTTGCATTTCAGATTTCCCCTATCGGTTAAGAAAGGTTAGGGTCACTTGAAGAGTAGGCCGATTTGAGCTAAACTTGAATTTTATATTTAATACGTAAATAAATAAGTGTAGCACGTAATGAGATGTCAATCAGTGTGTGTTTTATTTTGAATTATTGTTTAATTGTTTGTTAGGTCGCTTCAAATTTCATCACTAGATTTTATCCAACTAGGTCAGTAAACTGTCTTAACCTAGCATTATTTAAATGGTCCGTACTATTTCTTGGTTTTAAGCCATTGTTACTAAATTAAATTAATATTCCTTCTATAACCCAATTTATAATTATTGTTAATTATATGATTTGCAATTATAATCTTTCATCCTTAAATCTTTGAAATATATTTGTATGCAGTAACAGAATATTTTATTTTACTGCGCGATTTTAAGCGAATTCAATCTTAAATTATCTTATATCTTATTTGTTATATGTTATGTGACATAATTTGTATTAATAGTTTTGGTCCAAATTTGTTGTAATTTAGGTTAGGAATAAGATTACCACATTGTTAATCGTTGATGAAAATGTGTTTTTTGTTTTAGGGGAAAAATGTTTTTAAAAGAAACATTTAATTAGATCCTTTATTTGTAATTAATTTCAACCAGAATCATACAATTTCTCATGTTTGTCATATGTTTTCACAATTCCTCAAGGACCAATAAAAATGTTTAAAAGAAAAATATTAAACATAATTTTGATTATTTATTGGTTAAACTGTTGTTTACATGTAAATTTTAAATTGAAGTTGTAATGCGTAAATTGTTTTTTTCATAAAAAAATAGTGAACAATTACGGATAGTAATTTAATTTAATACAGACAGGTCTTATTATAGAAAAATGTTTAGATTTGTTTTAATTAGTTAAAAAATGTTATAGAGAAATTAATAAGCAGTATAAAATATTTAAAAGTTAAGATTATATATAATTCTTGGTCATAGACAACCTTCAGTGACTTGTAGGCTGCCTTGTATTACAACTAATTATGAGATTGGTTAAATACAATAGCGTTTCCTAATCCTATAAGAGAAAATGCTTTTCATGAAGCTAGGAAATATTCTCTTCAGTGGATGCAATTTACATGTGAACTGCATACTAATAAAAAAAAAAAAAATTGATTTGATAATACATAGAATAATCTCATGTTATTTATTAATCTTGCTTCCAGATTGTCGATTATAAATATGACTGTTCTTATTACATTTTAATACTATACATAGCTTACATTATTATCTGATTTATTTATTTAACATTTTTCTATTGAAAATCAAAGATAATAATCAAAAATTTTGTTTTCTAATCAAATATAATAAAGCTTAGCCATTTTGTGCATTTGTAGTACAATAAACTGACAACCTTTGTTCATTACAATAAACACTGTTTTTACCCAACCACTGTCATAATCAGCAGTTATAAAAGACCTACATTGTCTCTGAATAATTGCCTATGACAAAAAATTATACTTCTGATAAAGGCTGATAAATATTAAACTTATATATATTTATTATTATCTTTTAAACTACATAGGATCACTTTAGTCTGTCCATTATCCAAGTCTCTACGATAGGAGTGTTTGGGCCTTGCAGTCCTCCCAGTACTTTTTCATACATTCTGATCTTTGTGCCCTTTCTAGTTTAGAAAATGTTCGTATTGTGTTTTTTTGTGAGTGTGAAGCGAGTGTTTTTATATTGATTTTCTTGTTTAATTTTATCATCTGTGGTGTCTTCTGATAAAGGCCAATTTCCTTCAGATCCTCTCTTATTTCTCTGAAACCTGTGCATCTTGTCTTGGTGTTTTTCAAGTCAAGATTCTACTGTACTAGCCGTTTCAGAAGGTTGAATCTTGCATCGTCATGACATTTGCAAAAAATCTTAGTTCTCCTCCGATGCGTGATATCTATCAGTGACGGGTTCTAACTCTTTGTAAATGAATTTGTTGGGCACAATCCACCACTGCCTGTCTTTCTGGTACTTTTTATCGATGCAGGTCCTTCCAGTTCTTCTTTTGATTTTCTGAAGTCTGTGTTTGATTGTTTGTTCAGGTGGTAGAGTGTTTCTGCTGCATAAGTGGCTTCTGGTTTTATAACTGTGTTGTAGTGTCTTTTTTTTGTGTTTATTAATGGACATTTTTTTATTGCAAGCGTACCAGGTTAATTTTTGAGCTTTAGTTAGTTTGTTTCTTTGTATTTGAATCAAGGTTTTTTCATTTAGGTTGTTTGTTATTATTTGTTCGAGGTATTTAAATGGGTTACTATTTTCAATTTATTACCATTTATGTTTACTTTTATTAATCGTGTTGGTTTTGTGGGCTTAATTTCTGTCTTTTCAAGTGATATTTTTAGGACAATTTTAATTGCATGTTATTAACTTCGAACTTCGTTGATGTCATTTGTTTTTTTTTTTGTCTTCAGTCATTTGACTGGTTTGATGCAGCTCTCCAAGATTCCCTATCTAGTACTAGTCGTTTCATTTCGGTATACCCGCTACATCCTACATCCCTAACAATTTGTTTCACAATTTTTCCCTTCTACCTGTCCTTCCGATATTAAGGCGACTATTCCAGGATGCCTTAATATGTGGTCTATAAGTCTGTCTCTTCTTTTAACTGTATTTTTCCAAATGCTTCTTTCTTCTTCTATTTGCTGCAATACCTCTTCATTTGTCACTTTATCCACCCGTCTGATTTTTAACGTTCTCCTATAGCACCGCATTTCAAAAGCTTCTAATCTTTTCTTCTCAGATACTCCGATCGTCCAAGTTTCACTTCCATATAAAGCGACACTCCAAACATACACTTTCAAAAATCTTTTCCTGATGTTTAGATTAATTTTTGATGCAAACAAATTATATTTCTTACTGAAGGCTCGTTTAGCTTGTGCTATTCGGCATTTTATATCGCTCCTGCTTCGTCCATCTTTAGTAATTCTACTTCCCAAATAACAAAATTCTTCCACCTCCATAATCTTTTCTCCTCCTATTTTCACATTCAGCAGTCCATCTTTGTTATTTCTACTACATTTCATTACTTTTGTTTTGTTCTTGTTTATTTTCATGCGATAGTTCTTGCGTAGGACTTCATCTATGCCGTTCATTGTTTCTTCTAAATCCTTTTTACTCTCTGCTAGAATTACTATATCATCAGCAAATCGTAGCGTCTTTATCTTTTCACCTTGTACTGTTACTCCGAATCTAAATTGTTCTTTAACATCATTAACTGCTAGTTCCATGTAAAGATTAAAAAGTAACGGAGATAGGGAACATCCTTGTCGGACTCCCTTTCTTATTACGGCTTCTTTCTTATGTTCTTCAATTGTTACTGTTGCTGTTTGGTTCCTGTACATGTTAGCAATTGTTCTTCTATCTCTGTATTTGAACCCTAATTTTTTAAAAATGCTGAACATTTTATTCCAGTCTACTTTATCGAATGCCTTTTCTAGGTCTATAAACGCCAAGTATGTTGGTTTGTTTTTCTTTAATCTTCCTTCTACTATTAATCTGAGGTCTAAAATTGCTTCCCTTGTCCTATACTTTTCCTGAAACCAAATCGGTCTTCTCCTAACACTTCTTCCCCCCTCCACTCAATTATTCTGTATAGAATTCTAGTTAAGATTTTTGATGCATGACTAGTTAAACTAATTGTTTTCTGTATTCTTCACATTTATCTGCCCCTGCTTTCTTTGGTATCATTACTATAACACTTTTTTTGAAGTCTGACGGAAATTCCCCTTTTTCATAAATATTACTCACCAGTTTGTATAATCTATCAATCACTTCCTCACCTGCACTGCGCAGTAATTCTACAGGTATTCCGTCTATTTCAGGAGCCTTTCTGCCATTTAAATCTTTTAATGCTCTCTTAAATTCAGATCTCAGTATTGTTTTTCCGATTTCATCCTCTTCAACTTCCTCTTCTTCCTCTGACACCATTTTCTAATTCATTTCCTCCGTATAACTCTTCAATATATTCCACCCATCTATCGACTTTACCTTTCGTATTATATATTGGTGTTTGAACTGTGTTGAAAATTATTCTTTTATGATTAAATTTTGTTATACATACTAATGATTTCATACGACCCCCGCAAATAAGTAATCTATTAATGTTAGGACAGTGACTTAGGAGACCGATTAATTGGTTCACCTTGCCCGATCGGTTGTTGGTAAATCTTATATTCAAATAACTCCCAACTTCTTGACAAAAATGATGATCAACATGAAAAAATTTCATGTTGATCATTTTATGTTAAAACGCTTTTGAGTTATCATTGCTCGGAATAAACTTATAACAAAAGAAAAAACTAAGTACTAAATTAAAACTAAGTATTAAAAATTTAATCTTACTATAAATAACACAGATAGAATATCGCAAAAAAAACTTACGATTAATATTTCAGTTGGAATTTAACAATAAGCTATATTTATTTAAAAAGAAACATAAAAATAAAAAATAAAAATATAAAATTTAACAAAGTCCAAGCGGGTTTTAAGGGCCCCTTCTTGCATAACAGAATGAAAAACTAATGTAAAAATTATAACAATTGAAAGAAAAAACAGCTGCATTAAAAAAACTCTTCCCGGTACAAAATATATATGATTTTACAAAAATATTAAATTTTACGTGTAATACTAAGATGTTGTAAAAATAGAAACATCCAGTCTAAAACCTCCTTATCTTTGCCCAAGATTTGACAAATGTTTCTGGGTAATTTAAATTTACGATGCAAGGCCACATAACGTACAATCCATAAAGATGTGTCACACAGTTAAGCGGCGACTGCATCATACACATAACGGTGCATTTTCTGCTGACATGAGATACCTGTGAGTGATTTTATGTCCTAACCGTTTGTCTCGGTAATGGAACGTCTTCTAAAAGAGTAATGGAAAATTATATTGTAAGAAACTGAAGTACATATTCCTCTGAAGCGATCATAAAAAAAATAAATAAATGGTTCATTAATCTGCTCATCAATAATACTATACCACACATTATTATAAAACTTCTGTTGGTAATTACTTTTTACAGTAAAAAGTATTTTTTTTTTTGTAAAAATTGGTTTTAGTAAATGAGATAGAAATTACTTTATAATGGCTGTCTTGAAGTTAGTGAGGAAATTTAGATGCAAAAACTCCTGACTAAAAGTCTAATTCATTTTCAGTTGATGTTACAGAGAGTTTCTCAGAATTAAATTCTCTATAAATTTTGGTGCAAAATTTTACTTGTTTACCAGTAATTTAATAATGTTATTGTACTTTAAAATAAAAAAGTTGTGCTTTGTGACAGCAGTTTTTCGTTTTAAAATGATTTTCAAAAAAATTATAGTTGGAACTTGTTTTATTTAATTTTTCAGTTCAATACCATATAAAACTATCAAATTTAACTCTTGATTCAAGTTTTAAGAATTTTAGCAAGGCTTTATTTTATCCTTAGAGCAGAAATCTGAATGAAATCTTTTGTTAGCTTTAACCCAAAAAGATTCCAGACCTATTTTTATATGATCCTTTTTTTCTACTCTTTTTGTAGAAGGTGTCATGAATTCTTTGCATTTTACTTGCGAGAAACTGCTATATATATATATATATATATATATATATGCTATCTCTCCCTCACTCTCATCTCCAGGGCTCCTCTGTCTCTCCCCCTCTCTTCACTCTCCCACCCAACACTCCCCTACCCCTCTCTCATATATATATATATATATATAAGAGAGAGAGATAAATAATCTGTATATTGGACGTAGATGATATTTATGAAATTAAGTTTAATATTATAGTATCTAAATTTATAAAAGTCGAAGTACAGTATATTATGAAAGACAAATTTTATTTTCCGATTGAGTCAAACATAAATGTGTTGAACTGAAGTGTAATAGAATTAGATAGAAAGAGTAAGAGAAAATCATAATGTAAGTCAGCAACGTCATGTGAAATAACTTAAGTGCTCTAATGGAACATGATGGATGATTGAGCTTTGAGAAGGTACAGATGAATCTTAACATGAATAAGACAGGCCCTTAAATATTTATAATGAAAATTGCCGTTTGCAGAAATACATTCGGATCAAATGATAATTATTGAGGAGAGTGAGAGGCTCGAGTTTAGCTAAGTCTTAATCTTAAATCTTGGGGCTTATTATATAGCCACTGTACAGAAATTGAACTCGACCAATCACCTCAAAAGCAGTATCCTTACCAGATACAAAGATACATCACTCTTTAGATTCTGGTATCTTCAGCATGGAAAACCTGGTAGAGTTAGACCTGCACCCCCGTAATTGATATTGGAGAAGAAGGAATCTATTGGTATAGACAATCTTGCCCGGCACCAAAAAATAAAACCAAAAAAATAAAAACTAATTATACAAGGAAATTTTACAATATACTAGATATGTTCATTATTTTTTTCTAATTTATTTTTTAAAACAAACTAGAAGTTTGAAATTAAATTGTTAAAGAAAGCAATTTCTTCTGCTAATGTGTGCAGTCACAGTTCGTAAGTCGCAGAATCTAACTTCTGAAAATTTGTTTCCATTGTAAACAGTGAATAAACTTCTTTGGGTTTTAGGTTCATATTATTATATGAAATCAATAAATTTAATGGATTAGCACATTTAATTTAATTAAAGATTTTCACAATTGTTAAAGTGATTAAAAGCACAAGAAACTTTGTGAAAACATGCTTATGCTCCTATTTATTATAATTGTAATTTTATTTTCAGCGATTGTCTAAATTTTTATATTGCAAACTATTTTAAATCGCAGTTTTTCTTTTTTCATCAGGAGCTTTCTTATGTTTTATTAATTTGAGAAAAACTGTATGTATTTTCAACATCCAGCTTTCTGCTAGTTTTGTATCGTGTTCATACTGTTAAAGCTTCCGGTGTATCTAGGACAGTTCTGTGTTATAAGAGCAAATTGTGTTGTTACATCTTGTTTTGAAATATTTTTATTAATAAATAACCATTTTATGTTATTTTAATTCACAAACAAAATCTGTTATACTTTATTTGACATCATAAGATTTTATAAAAATACAGAAATTGATTTTTAATATATGTGCAGGTTAAGTAAAACGCATAACATTTTAAATACTGTTAAAATGAACAAACATAACTACTTAATGAAACATTCTAATTAGATTAAAGAAAATCTTTTATCGTCTAAAGATTTTTAAACAAAATTATTTTTTTATGTTATAAAATTTTAATTACAAAACGTTATATAAATTTGAAATGATAATTTTTTTACATGTCCTTTAAATAGTGTGATTGTATACCGTTTTAGAAGTTAGTTTGTTGTTTCACTCACAGGTAGTGACACTGTAACTGTTTTTGTAAGTTATATCTACTAATTGTTTATCCGGTATATTTGTGGTATACGCTATTCTGTTTTATTATTCATCTTTCTCTTTCTGTTCATCAGTGTCCTTTTCCTGCCCTCTCTTCCCCCTGACCAATAAAATATAAATATTTTATTTTTTATTCTTTTGTGTCTAATCACATTGAAGTGTATACTTGTTTTTTTTTTTTTTTATTTGTAATATGTTTTTGATGCTGTGATTTTTTTAAATTAAGTTTACTTACTTTGCAGTCACATTAGTCTTACAAGTCTTACAAATTAATTAAATTAATTTCTTGTGTTATAATTATGCCTGTGAAGAATCTTCAGGTTAAAATAAGGTTTATTGTTTACTAGTTTTTTAATACTTAATTTAATCTCGGAAAAAAATTGTTACTAGTTTGTAAATTAAAATTTTCATCATTAAATTACTTACAAAATAGAATATTTTAATTACACGATACTTTAAACTGTATTTTACATTACTTAAAATTAAAAATGTAAATGATGTGCAAAAGATTTATCTTATTGAAACTTAAGTAAAAACTAATTTTTTGTGATTTTCTAAAACAAATGTTGTATGTCTACCCGTTGAAAGTTTTATAGCTTAATTAAAAAGAAAATAATAGTAATGATTATAAATGAATAAGGAAATTATGTAAAAAGTATCTACAAGAGAGATGTGTGTATATAAACTTAAAAAATTTCTATCGGTAAAATGTGTTAACTTATATTAAAAATTATTTATATAGGTTGGTAATATAATTTTTCATAAAAAAATTTATTTAAGGTATCTAGAAAAAACTTACTGTAGAAGAATTTGTTTCCCCTACAAAATACTAAAGACCTGTTAATTTGGTGAAGAGTAATGCTTGAACATGCATTAAAAAAAAAAAAAATGTACATATGCTGGGTTTTGTATTGTGAAATAAATAAATAAATTTTGTATTGTGAAATAAAACTCAGTCTTTTTTTATACCTATTATGAACTTTAATCAATTACATATTTTCCATTTTGCCATCTTTCTAGTAACTTCATGATTCCACACTCATAGAGCATGAGATTCTCATCCTTATCAGAAAAAAACTAAACTGAGTGAGATTTCAGGTCGCATCAACATTAGTGAAAGTTTTACTATTCAGAGTTTTTGCAAATATGAATCTGATGTTGCAAAATCAGGGCTGTACGGGGGAGATGAGACGATCACTTACTGACCGAGCACCAATAATTTTCCATGAGTTACCAAAGATGGGTGAGACCTTGCATCATCTTTGTGAAATATCCATTCCTTTGCAATTTGGTAGTTCTGGCTGTTTTTCTTGTTATTGCTTTCTCCAGTTTTATTAGTTGTTGGCAGTAAACAACTGAATTGATTCCTTGAAGCAGCTCAAAATACACAACAAACACTTTGTAATCCCACTGGCATGATGTTTTTTTAATGTGATTCATCACGCTTGGACCGTGATTGGTGTTACTATAGACTATTCCTTTATCATCACCAGTGATGATTTGTTTCAAAAAAAAGGTTTGACTTCATCGTGAAGGTCTCGGTGAACCTCTCGATTTGTGCGGAATCCAAACATCAAGGCAAACAAGTCCAAGACATTCAGTGTAATTTTCAATCATTGTGTGCGATACATTTAACCTTTCTGTGATCGCTTGCACAGTTAAAATGTTAATCTGATTCAAATATGGCATTTATTTGGTCTTCATTGACTTAAGTAGATCGACCAGAATGACGGTCATTTTTGAGTGAAAAATCTCCTGAATGGAATTTTTTGATATGTGCTTCTTTTAAGTGATCAATACCATAAACGTCATGAATCTCTTTGTGAGCCTCAGCAGTTTTTTGCTTTTATTGAAATAAAAAAGTTGAAAATGTTCCTTTTTTGGACTCATTGACATAAACTAACCGATGTAAAGTTTCACTCGGTTTGCTTCTAAAGCATGATAATAGTGACAGTTATCAAATTCCAAGAGAAAAAGTTCACAATATTGATAGAAGTCCTTCAAAACAAACATAAAGCTGAAAACCGGAATTATTTTCTTCCCTCTTTTGTTGGTCTATTAAAAAAAATGGTTTTTGTTTTCGAGCCTGTCTTCTGAGATTAATTTTGAATAGTAAAGTTACTTCATTTGTCGGCATAATTTTTTGTAAACCGAATTAATCTTTATGCACGACATCTTTATTTCATTTGTTTTTTTTTAAATTGTAAAATATTAAATGACTATTAGATTTACAGTGCAAATATTAGATTTACTGATCAAAACTAAAATATAATGAATGAGGAAAAAATAATCCAGAATTTGAATGGGTAACGAGTGTGCGGATTCTGCTGCTAAAGATACATGTAGCCAACCGTCTTTCTCCACTCGTGTTACAACTACCAATTTCATAAATTCCATTAAAAGTACATTTTGAAGAAGTCTGAAGATTGACCGGATTGCTACAGCAAATAATAAACTCTGACATATAAAAATCACTGTGATGCCAAGGGACTCATCATGCAGGAAAGTTCGCCGAGAGGAAGTAATCCTCTGTTTTGATTGCGTTTAGGACATACCAAGGCTACTCATAGACACCTGATGTCAACGGAGAGCACACCATTGTGCGTCTGATGCGACTGCAGTTTGACTGTGCACCATATCCTTGTGGACTGCATATGCTATGCGGCCTTACATCGTAACTCTAAATTGCTGAGGGACATATGGCACGTCCTCAAAAATGACAAGAACGTACTAAACCGGGAATTATTACTTCTAAAAAGAATTAATATGCTTAATAAGATTTAACCCTCCAAAATGTTTGTATTATTTTGTTATTTGTATTATTTTCATGTATTTTCCTAATTGTTTTGTTTCTTTTACTATTTGAATTTTATTCCTATTATCTTAGTTTTAACCCTATTTTGCTAATATTTTTATATCGGAGAAGTTTTGTTATTATTTTAACTTGGGTGATTGTAACACGAAAGCATTTTTTGCCCCCAAAAAAAGAGAAAATAAGTTGAATGAATGCTTAGTTTTATTTCTGAAATTTAATGAGTTATAAAAAAAAAGTTACGGATTAATTAAAAATAAAAATTTGAAGAAGATAGCCTGATTTTGGTATATGTATCTTTCTTTGTGTGTGTGTTTTTTCTCTTTATATATTTTATTCAGATCTTATCATGAAAAAGAATATTATTTATCTAATCAATAAATTAATAAGTGCATTTGTTGTTTTGTTGCAGGATGTAGTGGTCATCATTTGTTAAACACAGTAGCATTTTAATACATGTATGTATCGTTCACATACTGTACATGTGTAATAGTTAATACATACATATGTATATGTTGAAAAGTACCTGTGTAATATTGTTAAATATATTCATTAATTATTGAAGTACACTTTATATATACGTATCGGTTTATTTAATATTATACTGTAAATAAAAATGATGGAAAATCAAGTCGCCGGTAGAAGAAGAACTACTACAAAACACTCGGCTGAGGATCAAGCGCTTGATCAGATTGCCAAAGAGGTATGTAATAAAAAAATATTTTTTTCTTTATTATACTTTTTTTTTTGTTGCTGGTTTAAAAATCTTTGTTCATTAAACTGCTATTACTACAGAGTCATTTATAAGAAAACTTGTCTAAAAAAATAGTGAATCTAAATGGTATGGTGATATTATTACAGTATGATTTAGTTATTTCTTTCTGATTAGTTGGCGATTTCTGATCGGTATATGTCAAGTAATTTGAAATTAAATAAAGTCTATAAGTTTGTCTTTTACCAGTAAAAAGCAGCATTTCATTATTATTTAAGTTATATAGTTGAACAATTGATGTTTACTTGATAAAATTATTATATAAAATAAAAAAAATCTTGCTCGCCTCATATTTAAAATTTTCTAATTTTAAAACAATTTGCTTTCCAATTATTAGAAGATTTCTTCCGTAAGTTTTTTACAGTTAGTTAATTCTAATCTATTCCTTACTCGATTGGAATATCCTGTTACAGTGTCGACAGTCGTGTTCATCTTTAATCTTATGAAATCCCTGTATAACCAAATTATATTTTTGACCTATCTTGTGTTGTTTGTTTATATTCTATTTTATCAATTCAATGCGGTTGTAAATCTTTTATCGTTTGATTCAGCTGAGATTTAGTTTTTTTTTTTTTTTATCTGCTACGTGTAAAATTTGCTTGTAATTGATCTTATATCTACGCTTTATTCTACGAAGCAGTTTGAAAAATTGAATAATGTTGTTCCGTGTAGTGCTTGTTTGTATCGCTTATATCTAAATAAATCTGCATCAACATTAAAATGTTAGAAAATGGCACATTAAAAAAACCAGAGCTGAACAGATTTCATTTGAAAAATATTAAAATTACAGATGGATTAAATTTGATAAAAATTATATATTAAATCTATAGATCTAAACAGTTCAAATGCATTATTTGATTACAGTATTGTGCAAATTAATCTGAACACAGACTTTATTTAATAAAAAGTAACTTTATTTAGAAAAAAGAAATCATGTACAAAAAAAATTGTATAATTTGCGAATATCTAGTAGTCTCCAATGTTTTTCATATGCTTTTTATTGAAAATCTTATTGCTACTTGTTTTGTACCCAAATTTTCTGTCCAAAATAGAAGTTTTAGAGATGCTGCAGATCGTATTAATAATTAATTATGAAACAAAATTTGGTCTAGTCTTATCTTCTTTTTTGTAGAAATTGATGGTTCCACTTACTTTAATAAAATTTTCCAGTGTAATAATACATTAAGATATGTAACCATAGTCAGCAAATTATTAAACAATTTTTAAGATTTAATAACATTAGTTCTGACTATACTGCTCAAAAACTGTTTGAAGTAATATCAAATATTCTTTTGCCATCTGAATTTGAGAAAAAATTAATTGGCTAGTGTTATGGTAGAGGAACCATTATGGCTGGCTATTAAAGTCTTCAAATGAAAGTTAATGAATTTTCCCCTTAGGGAGCTTTTATCATTGTTTAGTGCACCATTTAAATTTCATTTTACTGCATAGACTTTTAAAAGAAATGTCTAAATGCCAATTTTTTTCACTATTTATTTTATTCAATGGAATTTCCAGTGTTTTGGTACGTTTACCTACAGATACTTTTTGAATGTAATTGGGTAATGCATTTCAACCCAGGGAAGAAGAAGATGTCTTCTATTTCAAAAGTTTTGGCTTCAGTATTTGAAAACTGGGCTGCTTTAAAAATTTTTTTTATTTCCATTAAAACTGACCAAAATTCATCTGCTGTATGTAAATAACTGTATGACTCCTAGATAACTTAAGTGACCTTGACTTTACTCTTCTTGATTAACTTTATGTGATTTTTTTTTACAGCAGAAATTTTATTTGATGTTTTTCCAAAAAAATCTTCTGATATAAATCTAGTTTCTATAAATATCAAACATACACTTGACCTGGTAATATAAGAATGAAACATTTTTTGATGATTTACGTAATAATGCAAAACAAAAAAACACCTCTTGACATCAAACACGGGGAAAAGAAATATGATTTTTCAACTAATCTGAACCATTACTTAATTAGAAAATTAAAAAACAAACCATTAAAAAATTAAAAAACATATTTTTTAATAAGTATAAAATTTTGTTTTATTCTAGTGATAAAATTCATTGTGCATTTTGAGAATTTACAAAAAAATTAGTTTTGTCAACCTTCAAAATATATCGCATTTAAATCATAATATTTTTTGCAGAAACAATTTCATCCGTACTTTCATCATATTTCATACGTAGGTTTTCTTAAATAATTTTCCAATAATCTTTTTTAAGAAGTATTTTCTGATTGATATCCAGCCAATCCAAGAATTTTGAGATAACACTTTTTTTCTAATTTTATACTTCAGAACAATCTATTTTTCTGATCAGTTATTGTATTGATACCAAAGATAGTATTGTTTACTCTAGTATTGTTCATACTTATCTTTAACAAACCAAAAGATGACATCTTTATATTTGATTCTCACACATCTAAGTCTTTTGCCAAATCATTCTTCATATAGTAGAATGTGATAGAGCTCTTATCATACTTTATATGACCTCCGCCGAGATTGTACTTATACCATATTTATTTAAATGGATGTTAACTACCTTTAATTTCTTGTTCACTGAAAAACAATTCGTTTTTACTTGTCTATTATGCTACTACTAGCTGTTGTGTACAACCCAGTTTTGTCTGTATCTGGAGAACAAATATCAGCGTTAGGTCGGAGGGGGTCTGAGTTTTATGTCATTCACCATCTTCTCGGACCAAAGGGCAACTGGTCAATTAACATTAACTGATGAACATTGTTGTCGGTCAGTGTTTTATGAAAAAAATTATTACATATTATCTTGTAAAAATTTTTTATCTAAAAATTTCAGAGAATTCAAAGATAGGTATTATTTTTTCCTGTGAATTTTTTTTGTCTTAAGAAATTTAGAAGAAGTAAATTTACAAACTTATTCAGCAACTAAAAAAAAAAATTTAGATTTTTTTATTATACTCGATGATATCCAGGTTATTTGTAAAAATGCATTTAAAAAATATTAATAATTTTATGCACGTTTTCCATTACTCAGTCAGTTCTGAAAGTACACTGAAGAAAGAAATAGCAAATTATAGGAATAATTTCTCTAAAACTTTTGTTTATGGTTGTTTTTTATTAGATTTTTAGTTTTCAAGATAAAGGAAAAAAAAATTTTTTTCTGAAGCGGGGGATAAAAAAATTTTAAATATTACAATTCAGTTATTTTTTATAATTTACAAAAATAAGAAAGGTCAAAGGGCAGAGAATTTGTAACTTTTAAAGAATAATTTTTAGACACTTGTTTTGGTAAAGTAAGTAGTTTTACTTACAAAATTTATCTTTTACCTCCTTGTTCGCAATCCTCTATAGACCATCTTATTCTGCAAGACCCTGTAGACATTTTTTTAGTACCTACATGTGCTAAAAAAGTTAATTTTCTTATTATTTCCTTACTTAGTGTCTACTTTTACTGTAGTACTTTTTAGTTTATTTAAAAATTGTTTGTAACTCTAACAAAGCCATAAATGCTATACAAAAGTGACACCAAGTTATCAATCCGGGATTTGGGAATAGCAAAGGATGGTGGATGTTACTCCAATAATTTTGATGGTAAATTTTAATAAATTGTACATACACAGTTATTAATCTTTCTTATTTTGATTTTATTTTTTAATTTTGATTTTTTTATTGCTTTGTGATCCTAATGAATAGATTGTCTTGCCTGACGATCCATATCTTTTTCTTATTCCTAATCTTGTTTCCCATCTTTGGTTTTGTTGGTGTAGATTCTGATTTGAAATTATACTGTGGATGATGGATTCAATGAAAATGTTTAAACTTATATCAATATGTTAGTGTTTTAGCAACTTTGTAAATATACTCAACTTTGCACTTGAGTGCAAAGAGTCTTATAAATATCCTCACTCTTTAATTTCTGAAATAAAACTGTTTGCTTCTGTTATAATTCATTTCAATTCAATAACTGCAGATGGAATTTTTTTTAACAGCTTCTTATTGCTAAAATAGTTTTCAGATAAACGTTAAATTTGATGTGGTTAAAGATAAGTTTATGATTTAATGTATTTGAACTAGAAATTACAGAATCATTTTGCAATTAAGTTTCAGAGCTTAAAAGTTGCACATGCTAAACAAACGCATCAAAATCTGTGTTTTCCCACTTTTTTTATGTAAATGATGTGTTTCATATTGTTTATATAAGTGGATTATAGAGTAAAATAAAATAAAACGACCTATATTTTGTTTTAAAATTTTAATGGATGTCTTTGATTGTTAAGTAAACTATAAAAGTAGATAGATTTAAACTGATTTAAATATAGTAAAACAAAATATGTGGTTCATCTGGTTTGAATTTATTGTTTTCCATTATCAGCATAAATATAGAGAAATGAATGTCTTAAGTGCAATTATAAATTTTTTATTCTTCTTCCCGTTTTCTATAATTAATTTTGGAGTGTATATCAGTGATCTCTAATTCTTTCATTCTCTTCACTATTCCTATCGTATAAACTATAAACTATATAACCGTATAAAATAACCTATTGTGTAACCATTATAAATTCTGACCTAAATTTAAAATGAAATTAAATTGAGTTATGTAAATTTGTGAATTCATTTGTATTTTATTTTATATTAAACTATTTTGTTATATGAATTTTTTATACGTCGATGGATGATATATTTGTTAAAATTTAAAAGTTAAATTAATAGCAGCATGATTCATTTGTTATTAAATTATTTCTTAAAATAAAATTTTAAGAAACATGACATGCTGAAAAAATGTACTAACGTTTTCTATATAAAGAGAGTTACATTTGTGTGGATACACATACTCACACAGACTTGGACAAATCAGAGAAATAGTGGTGGTATTAGACCTGTGACACCATCAGAAAGTGTCAGTTGTATGCGTGATTTTGTCTTGGCAAGTTGTGTGTAGTGCGTATATATATAAAAAAAACTGATCTTGAAATTTTACAAACCGTGAATTATAAGGAACACAGGTATGAGAATTTAAATAAAAGGCCACTCCATAAGAAACATTCTTGGCTCTACTTATTACTTATAAAATAACTTTAAAAATATTATTATTAAAATTGTAACATGTTAAAATGGCAAAACTATAAGTAAAACTGTAATTAAAACTAATCTTGGATTGGCCAATTCTTTAGTATCATATGTATTAGTAAGATATTTTCTTAATTTCTGATACAATAGCGGTTCTACGAATGAACCTAAGTAGACAAGTTATGGGACAAAAAATTTTTTGTGTTATTAAATTTGTCATAAGATAATGATTCTGAAACTTACAATTGATAGTTCAATTTTTGAGTATTATTTGCACTTAGTTTGAAAAATAATTTGTGAAACATTGAATTTTCAATTAAATATTTAGCTTATAGCCTACATTAGATAACCTCCCCACCAGGGAGGTGGTTATCTCCACCTCCCCAGAAACCATGCTTTGGTTTTCTTCCTAGAAAGCTATCCATCTAGTATTTTTAAAGCAAAATCTCAAAGAATAACAACCTTTATTTACAAATGTTATCAGTTAAAAAAACAATATAACAGCCTGAACTTGGGAGTTAGTTACGTTATTCAAACTGTAATATCTTATTTCACAGAAACATTATTTTAATAGTTGTGTTTTTTTACTAGTTTTTATAGCGTTCAGAGTTTCCTGATTAACTGCATAAAGTTAATATTTATATAAGAAAAAATTATATGTAGTTTTTTCACAGTATTATAATAAAACATTTATTATTGATCATACAATTCAATGACTTTAAAAAAGTCATTGAATCTTAGACTTCTGTTTAAAACATTTATTTCAGTTACTTTAATTATATTTAATATAAACCCTGGTGTATTATAATAAAGTAGTATTTAAGTTATTCAAAATGTAAATTGACTGAATAATACTGGGTTCTAGAAATTGTATGCTTCTATACTACAATAAATTAAAATTTTTTACAAAAATAAAAAGTTTTAAAGAATTTGTTTAAAAAAAAAAATGAACTTACTAATGTTGGGATTTGTGAAACAATGTACTAAGACTATGCTGCTTGATAATTTTATTTCCTAAGATAACATAAAACCAGTTACAGTAATTCAACATATCAAAAAATGTTACTAACAGCAATGAATAATTATACGTTATTTATTCGTTATGAAACAAGCTATTTATATATAGATAGCTATATAATAAAATAAATAAATAATAAATTCATAAAGAACATATAAAACATACTCTTTTGCTTAGTGGATATTTGATTCAAACACCTATTATTAAACTACTTGAAACTTGTAGAACCATATATTTAGCTACTTGAACTTTGATATTTGCATATCAGAATTTTACAAATCATCTTATTAATATGGAATTGGCCAATCCAAAATTAATTCTAGTTATAATTTTGAACATAATTTATCATTATAACAAGTAACATTTTTAATAGTTCTTTATTAAATAGTTGATGAATTAGTAATATTGTAATGGATCCATTGAAATATTTTTGCGGAGAGGCCTTTAATAATCGTTTCTCATACCTGTATCCAGAATAAAACATAAATTCCAAACCTCCTGAACAGTTTTCCTAACAAAGTCACTGCACTCAGACTCACACCGACAAATCCAAACACAAAAATGCATCTTTTGATGGTCTCCCAGTCTAACCTTACCACCATTCCTGAGAATTAGTTTATGTGAGTGCGTGTACACACACTAACGTAACACTTTCTGTGGGAAACGTTTGTTCCCATTGTGAGCATGATGTCATACTGTGATAAAATTTTATTTTTAGCAAGAATGTATGATAAGAATTGAATTACGCCATAATTATCCATAACCAGTCTTCTCTGAATAAATCCATTTAACCTCGCATTTTTAAAATCATCCGTCGACATAATACAAAATTTATAAAATAAAAAGTACATAATACAAATAAAATAACCAACTTAATTAAGCCCTGTGAGACTATTTTAGTCAAAATTTATAATGGTTACAAAATATATTACTTATTTTTTATTGCACATAAGTGTATGATAATTTAATTTTTATAACCTAATGATGTCCTTACATTTACCCAATTGTTCTTAAGCTATGCATCTTCATGAATCTGTAGTTACGTTTTTTAAATTCATTGATATGGTGGCATATTAAATTATGCCTTTTTATTGGCACAACTTATTTAATTATTTCTTGCTTGTTACTTGTATCAAATTTTATATATATTTTTATATGAAATTTTGTTAGTATTATGAAATTTACAAATTGTCATTTAATTACATTTTTTATGAATTTATATGATTTATTATACTGTATTGCATACCCTATTTTTTCAGAAACTTTTAAAATCACTTTTTGCAGTACACTAACAACTTTTTTGAACTATATTGATAATGTTTGTTCTTATTATTTAATAAGAACAGTTCATGTCATTTAAATTAATATTATTTGTGATTGTGTGACTTTATATTTGGTATGAATATTGTCTCATATGCTGTCATCAATTTCCATGCCAAGTTTAGAGAGCTAGAATAGTTGTTTATATTATTTATTCTTTTTTTTTTATTTCACTGCACATATCACTTTACAGTGAATGCTGTGGAATCAGTTTATTCTCAACAAATGTTTCAACATTACCAAGTTGGTGAAATCACTTCAATAAATGTTAAATGAAATTATTGGAAAACAGTGAATGAAATGCAATAAAAAGATTTTTATTAATATTGAATTTTTAAAATAAATTAAGTGACTGGTAACACATAGTACGAGTATCAAGTTGGTGGGACCACTCTAAATAAATACTTAGAATAAAGTTATTAAACTCTAATTTCTGTAAAAATAGGCGTTTTTTTTTTTTTTTTGCTATAAATTAATAATCTAATTAATAGTTTTAAGACTACAATTTTATTAGATTTCTTAAGAACAAGTATGAAGGTGGTAGTTGAAATTTTACAATATCTAGTTAAAATTTTATTATAGAAAAGTAACTTAAATAGAACTTTTGCTTGTGTAACTCAACATCAAATTAATTAGATCTAAAAAAAAAAATCACAATTTATTAAAAGATAGAAATTGGGCTTATTTTGTTGTGAGGTATCTGTGTATGTATTCCAACTTAAGTCTAAGCTGTCTACAAGATCTGACAGTAAAATTTACTGAAATGAACTTTCTATGTCTTTATTGCTGAATATTTCTATGATTCCCTTCAAAGTAATTTCTATGGAAAGCTGTGCATTGACACATGCTCTTAGTTCACACTTTAAAACTGTTTTGAAATTGGTTTTGTGGATCCATCTTCAAAGTTACTATCTTACTGCTATTGATTGTCATCTGTATCATCAAACTTTATCCCTTTTGGTGTTCTTTTAGTGCATTTGGGAAAAGAAAAAATCATAAACAGATAGATCCAGTCATAGGATCTCTAAAAGGTTTTGATTTTGACAAATTTTAGCTCATCTTTGCTTCTGCATAACAGAGAGCCACCTCAGCAACATTTTTGCACACTACTACTCTTGTTAAGATTTTCCCTAAATATTCGCCTATCAATGTTATTTGTTTTACTATACGTCTGACAGTCATTTGATGATTTCATATAGTTCGATGAGCTGTTACTATGTTTTCATCAGTTATGTTTCTTGATGGTTGCCCTGAGTTTTTGTTGTCAAAAACATTTTTTCTTCTCTCAGAAAACTATTTTACTTTTTTTGAAGAATGATGTTTTCATTATGTTATTATCCGTACAAACTTGTACTAATATTTCATTTGTATAGTAGTCTTTTATTTGTAGTCACCATGTTGATGTTTATAAATTGTTGTTATCTGACATCATGTCAATAGAATAAATTGCATGAATCATTTACAGATAAAAAAACAGTTCTCATGTAAGTTGGACATTGAAAACTATTTTAACTTTAGTGATTATGCCAGTTTGATGTCAAGTTGATTTTTTGTAAAAATACAAAAAGTATGGTAAATTTTTTTAAATTTCATGTTTCAGAGCTAATTCTCTTAATTTTAATATACAATTTTCAAAGTGATCCTCCTAAACTGATATTTATGACTTTGTAGAATTTAAATTTTAAATTATTGGTTCATTTTTGAGCCATTTTCTTTTAAATAAAGTGAAAGTCATGTTATTATTTAAGAGTTGATTTAATTAACATATTAACTAATGACTTAAAAAAAAAAAATTATCAACATATAAGAAACACTGAATTGCAAAAATACAGCATTGGAATTGATAATTGTGTTTGATAACACAAGCTACAACAGAGCAAAAATGTTACACATAACAATAAATACTATTTATTGTCTACCACATATGTGATTTAGATTACCAATATCTATCTTCTTGCTGAAATACTTTAAGAATACTTTGAAATACAGTATAGTATACTACTTAATGTAAAACATGTTGATAAAATGTCACATTTGCATACTACTTTGATTATATCATATATCTACACAAAGACTAGACTTGATAGTGTCGTATATACCTCATACTCATCAGTAGATTTCATTTCAACTTTCATTTTATTTTAAAATATGACAACAAAAAGAATATGACAACAAATTACTCAACTTCTTAGACTTAATTATATTCTAAAACAACAAGAATTTCAATATTCTACAAGCACAATTTCAATATATGATGAAACCTACCATAACTGACACCTTTATCAAGAGTGAAACATAAACATGAAGTTCTTTTTGCATATATTAGATCATTAAAATATTCATATTTGTAATGTGTGTATATTTATAATATATACGCTTGTCGGCATGATAACACATGCTCACCTGCTGACATGAATTAAACACAACAGAACACCTAATATATATTTTGTGTGTTGCAACTGCACAGCTACACTTACCAACATGTTACATCTAGATAGCACAATTATTTTCAAAAATGCATCTATTAGCAATAACAAACAAAATTCTAACACATCATCCAACATTCATACAAAATTGGCTAACATTTTCAGAAAATTAGAAGGTTAAATTACTGTGTAAAGAAGATTATAATTATTAACAAATCACTTATCATTAAATTTCGCCATCAAGAAGTGTACAAATTTAATTGCAGTAACTGCATTAGATACTGTTTTGCACAAATCAGAAAATTTACCCTTGATAACCTAGCACTATGCACAATAACAGAATCAATAAAGCAGATCTTCTGGAAGCATGTTATTATTATGTATTAAGAGAGTGGGTAGTTTTCAAAATTGTTATTATTTATAATATTTTTCTATGAATGATTATGTTCATACATTGGTTGTGTTTCTTGTACAGGATAATCCTTTGGTTCTTTTCACAAAATTCTTAGTGAAAACCGTGGAAGAAAAGAATTTTACAGAAAGTGTTTTGGATATAGAAGCTTTTAAAAAATCATTCTCTTCATTGGATAATTATGTAATAATTACTAATATCTTTATTGTGTGTGGTGCACGTGGATGTGTGCATGTGTTTTAATTACTCAATATCATTTAATATTTAATAGATTAAAAATCACTTACATTATTTATATAATCAATTTTGTTATTTATTTGGCTGTGAATACTTAATGGTATAATGTGTATGTGAGAAAATATGTAAGTTTTTAAGTCATTTATTTCTATTTGTGTTTTTTGTCATATTCAAATTATTTTTTTTAAAGAAAAATGGGTATTACATGAATAGAAGAGTATATCAAGAAGTAACTATATAATCGCACTTTATTAATTTGTGAAGTGAATTGGACTGACATTAATAGATATAATTTGTTACGAAAGTTCTTCTAATGCAGTCTTATATTTTTGTTTGTCTGTTTTTATCACCAGACATGTTTGTTAAGTATTAGGAAATGTTGACTGAATAAATGCCCCTTATTTATTTTTTTAAATATTTTTGTATGTGCTTATTTGCTTAACCGTAATTGTTATTTTGTTGTTTTTTTTTTCATTAATTTTGTATTGAGATTAATGTGAGAATACAATATTTATCGCCTGCATTTTTGACAGTTTTTTTGTTTATATTTTCCTGGCTGTTTATATTAGCATCCCTTTTTTTTGTTGATAATGTGAATGAATGACTTTCAAAAAACAGTGTTCCACGACTATAACCATTACTACGTACATTAGATGTCTTAAAACATCAATATTGATCATATATTTTTTCATAAAAATGCATAGTTTCTGCACTAGGAGAATGATTTAAATAATAAAAATATTCCTTTTAAATTGATATATTCAAAAATATTACATTATTATAAGGTATGTTATTTATACCTTCCCAGGATTAAACTATTCATGTAAGCTGTTTTATTAATTTGCTATATTTCTGGGGATTAGTATAAAGTGTAAGGTGATTAGTGTAAGCGAGTGTGAATTTTATTCTATTAAAAATAGAATGTTGTATTCATTAAAAATTTATTTTGCTTTGGCACTTATTTGAATGTATTTATTATTTGTATACAGTGAAAGATATAGCCTAAACTATTATTTATATGATTTTATTTAGTGTCACTTAGTACAGCAAGCAGTTACAGTCTTCTTGGGGATATTGAAGATACTAATACAGATGAAAATTTAGAACAAAAAGGTACACTGCAAATTGTAAATTCATTAGTCGAAATTGCAATTCACAGTTCTCGTTTGGTGCAATATATTTATTCTGCTCTCAGGATTGCTAACAGATTTGGTATGCAGTATAAGGTACGAAAGCAATTACAGATCATAGATTAAATCTCTAGCTTCGGCCAAACTTTGTAAATTACAATGCTAAGCTGTTTGAAGATTCATACATTGCATTTAATCTATTCGTTTTATATTGCATTAGCCCATAATATTCTTTCAAAAACTTATCCTTTCAGTATGGCATAAATATGTTTTTTTGGGAACAGTTAACCAATTACAATAGCAGGTATTAATTTTGAAAATTTTAACTTGAACAGAATAATTACTTTTTCTGGCATTAAATAATTTTTGAACTGAATCAGATAAATTTGATTTAATGTTTGTTTTATAGTTAATGTGATTTAGACTTTATTTTTATATTACAGACAGTTCATATTTTAAACAGTGAATAATATAAACAGTTTTTTGACCAATATTGGAAATCTAATTAGGTAAATCTTCCCAGAGTAGATCATATCAGGAAGCAGCATTTTGAAATACTATAAATATCAATGGCTTGATAATTCATACATATAACATCAGATATGTATGTTCATTATTTACAAAGTTTTTATCTTGCAACCCCACAATTTAAACATGTACTTGTTTTCATCAGTTAGATCTCATATGATCTGAAGTATAATAAAGCAGCAAAATTACGAGGATTATTTTTTTTTCAAGGTCCGATCGCCGTGAAATAAAAACCCGCACAAAAATCGGATGAACCTTTGTGCATATTGTTGCGCAGCGTCTCTAGTATGGCCTTCAGTCATGCCATGTCACTTCATTTAATTCTGAACACGCAGCTAGCACGTAAACATGTCTACAACAATAGCATCTCCCGCCAAGTGTGAAGTGCTGAAAACAATTTCAATTTCTTCAGGCTGATGGCTGTAATGCAGCTGAAATTCATCGACAAATAAGTAATATGTACGGTGAAACTTCAATGAGTGACAGCAAAGTGCAACAGTGGTGCAGGAACTTTAAAGCAGGACGTACAGATGTTCATGATGCAGGTGGTCAGGGAAGGAAGCAAGTGTCAACCGATGATCTCGTTTAAGGGATTGGATGAGGCAATTCGAGAAAATCATCGGTTCACAATTTCTGTATTGAGTGATTCATTTCCTGAAATTTCAAGGTCAGCTCTCTACAACATTGTGAGTGAGAGACTTCAGTACCGCAAACTGTGTGCGAGATGGGTTTCCAAGATGCTGTCCGACCATCACAAAACAATGAGAATGGACGCCTCCTCAATGTTTCTCCAGTGCTACCACAATGAAGGAGAAGATTTTTTGAGCAAAATTGTCACAGGGGACAAGATATGGGTCCATTTCGAAACTGAAAAAATAAAAGAACAATCCAAACAGTGGATGCATTCTCATTCTCCCAGTAAACCAAAAAAGTTCAAGCGAACCTTTTCCAACAGAAAGTGTATGGCTACTGTGTTCTGGGATCAGAATGGAGTTCTCTTGGTGGAATTCATGGAACGTGGCACGGCCCTGATGGACGTGACACTGCAGCTTCATACTACAAGACTCTTCAACATCTACGAAGGGCAATTCAGAATAAGCGGAGAGGAATGTTGTCATCAGGCATGACAACGTTGTCTTTCTCCATGACAATGCTCGGCCACACACTGCAGCTGTAACAAAGAAGCTCCTGTAGCATTTTCATTGGGGGAAGTGTTTGATCACCCACCATACAGCCCGGACTTGGCTCCAACCGATTTTCACCTCTTTGCTCACATGAAATGCTGGCTAGAAGGACAACATTTTGGCACAGACATTGAGCTGCAGACTTACATAGAAACATGGCTGAAAACACAGGTGGCTCCTTTCTATGACGAGGGTATTGGAAAGTTGGTACCAAGCTATGACAAATATCTAAATCAAAGTGGCGACTATGTAGAGAAATAGCGTAACTATGTAAGTACTTGTTACAAATTAAACATTTTATATTTTCACTGTGGTTTTAATTTTGTGACCGATCAGACCTTGAAAAAAAAAACTCTTGTACAGGGTGATTCAAAGAAACACCCTGTAACACCAGGGTGTTTACACGGTGTGTAAACACCCTGTTTATAAGTTGTGTTGGTAGCCATGGGCGATATTGGTATCACTGGTGGTGATACCAATATCGGTGGTGCGCAATGTGCATTTGCTATTAAAGTGTTTTACAAAAACAATGACAGTGTGGAGGGATCGCGTAGAGAATTTTGCCATCATTTTAATCTGGGATGGCACGACCGTGTTCCATCAGCATATGCAATTAAAACATGGATATCTAATTTTGAGGAAACTGGTTCGGCAATGAAAAAGAAACCTCCAGGCTGTGAGCAAACCATCCGTACACCACAGAATGTTCAAGCTTTACAAGATTCTGTCACACGAAGTCAACATCGGTCAATCCGTCGTCTCTCAGAATCTTTACTTGCATAGTTCAAGAGTTCTAAGAATATTAGTGAAGGACTTGCAATTCCATCCATACAAGTTGCAGATAGTCCAGGAACTGAAACCGAACGATACAGTTGTGCGAGCACAATTCTGTAATGTAATGCTTCAGAAGATAAATGATAACGAAGAGTTTGTTCACGTTCTGTGGATATCAAACGAAGCACATTTCCACCTCAGTGGATTTGTTAACAAGCAAAATTTCAAATACTGGGCACAAGAAAATCCTACGCAGCTACACCAGCATCCGTTGCACAGCCAGAAAGTTACCGTGTGGTGTGCTATGTCATCTTACGGTGTTATAGGCCCTTATTTTTTTGAGGATGAGAACAGTCTTCCGATTACAGTGACGTCGGCTCGTTACGTAGCCGTGCTTGAAACCTTTGTTGTGGAACAACAAAAGAGAATTCCACCAATTCTTAACACAGCCTGGTTTCAACAAGACGGAGCAACATCACATACTGCACAAATATCGATGGCAGCTGTACGCCGATTGTTTGGACAACGTGTCATTTCACGAAATGGTGACATTAGATGTCCTCCCAGATCGCCTGATCTCTCAGCTTGTGATTACTTTTTGTCGGGTCACCTTAAAAGCAAAGTGTTCCACAGTAGACCTGCTACAACGGAAGAACTGAAGGCAAAGATCCGAGAAGCAATTGCGGAAATTCCAGTTGAGATGTTACGCCAAACCATGAACAATTTAACGAAGTAACTTCATGAGTGTTTACGTAGACGAGGAGGTCACCTGCAAGATGTCATCTTTAAAAAATAAACTAAAATGTATGTATCCTAAAATGGCAACATTTGTACAATTACATGAAATAAAATTCATTTTCTAAAAAAGATTTTTCATTAACGTTATTTAATTTTTTTAATTTCCCGTTTCTTTGAATCACCTGTATATGCATCATTTATCAGTTGTTTTGAATGAGTAAGCTATTGGTTATTATGCTTGTTATCAGGTAAATTTTCTCATATGCTGTTTTCATGAATAATGTTTTCCTGTATAATGTAGTTCTGGTTTAGATCAGAACACATAGCATATCACGCTCTACTATGCTCTTTATTTAAAACTGAACACTGACAAATAAACATTTTTTAATTTTTTGGAAATCATTTTAATTTTTAAAAACCTATACATTAAATTTTTTTTAGTAGCCCCTTGTGTGGAGCTTTTGAAATAACTTTAATATTTATTTTAAATATTGGTCTTATCATAGTTTGACACCATATTTATGAATATATATATGTATTCAACTTAGAAAAAATATATATTCAAAAAATATAAATAAATTATGGTAGAAAACTGGTTATCTGATATACCTTGTAATATTAGCAGGATAGTTTATTTTGTAGCAGTAATTGAGATGGTAAACATGTTTTTAATTTAACTACTCATAAAAAATGTAAATAATTCTTTTCTTTTATAAAAAGTATGCATAATTTTAATAAATTGAGAGAGTCAAAAAAGCTTATCAAGAGCTCTTGATAAGCTTCTCAGTTCAGAGGTAAGCTTCAATCTTCTCACTTGAGAATTGATAAATATGATATACAATAAAAAAGACAGTGTTAGAGTAGAGTGATGGTCAGTGGTCTGTTACAAGAATATTAACTCTTTATAGATCTAAGATTCTTGTAATTTTTTATTATTTTAATAACAACGTGTAATAAACTATTGTAAGTTCATTACTATAAAGGGTTTAGATGTATAAACTTGAAGTTAGTTTTTCTGTATTACTGTTACATCTCTGTGTAAGTGTAGTGTAGTGCCTCAAACTTTTCATCATGCATTAATGATCGTACTTGTGGACCCACTAATATTACTTCTTATATTTGCATCACTAATTTTATGGAACCTCGGTTTTAAGTACATGAAACTAGGACTATTGTCCCTGGCCTTGACAGAATTTTTCATTAATCCTGGTTTGATATATAACAGTAGTAGATAGATATTTTTAGGATTACACAATGGGTATGTTTCACATTTTTCTGTTCAGGAATGAGTGATTCGCATTTAGGCCATTATTTTATAATGAAATGGTTTTTTTGTCCCTACTATCCCATTCACACAAAAATCAACAGTATTTAGTGTAACCAAGCTACAGATAAAGAATAAGTGTAATTGCCTACAAATCACCACAAGCATTCCATTCATATACTGCATATTGAAACTTTTCCAATATAAATTAAAAATTTTCATATTTTTCTTTCATACTAGCAGAGTGAGCCACAGGTACTGATGGGACTTACTGCATTACGCAGAAGCACAGCTCTTTTTACTAACTTTAAAGGAAGCAATGAACAAGTGCCATTCAACAAAGTACTAAGCCATTTTCTTCAGAAAAATAGTCTTTAAATTCAGAATGACAATTGCAATAAGTACATATCTTTGTATTCTTTTGAAGAAGATTCCATCCTTTTAGCCAGGAAGCAAGCATTTCAGACTGTTTTTTGGATAACTTTAAATCTCGTATGAGATTGTTAAGATTTCCTTGAGTCAGTAAATAAGGCTCAGATGAACAGCTTTGTTCAAAAGTTATATCACTAGAATCTGTTTCTTTTTCTTCCTGACTTCCATCAGATTCTGAGCTCTCTTCATCGTATGTCACATGTTGTGGAGCCTTTGGTATGGGCAATTCTTTGCAGTGTGGAACTGGTATCATTGCAGATTGTAAGTTAGGGTACACCACTCTGTTTTGATTTTGATGTAATCCCTTTAATGTCTGTTAAGCAGCAATAAAAATCAGAAACGTGATCTTTGGGTTCCCTCCAAATCATAGAGATAGCAAATGGCATATGGCGTGTGCCATTTTTCCATGCAGTAAAAAGCCTAGAACACAATAAAAAACAAATATTTGGGGCTCAGGCCTTTGTTTGGTTCCCGACTTTACACCCAAAATAAAGTTCATAACACTTTTTTACTAATGCAGTAAAAGTGACTTGAGCGTCACTTTTCTTTTCACCACATACATAGCAAAAATTGTTACGATGATTTAAACCAACTCTGGGCATTTTGTAACTAACGACTAATTAAAAGAAATAAAGTTGGAAATATGTAATACACAATAATTCAGACACACAAAGCACTCACAATGACATGTTTACTGGTTCACTACTATTTCATAACTGACACTAAATGAACCAGAACTAAATGAATGATGCCTACACTAGAACATGTCTGTACACATCTGAACCTACACAACAGTAGCAACACTACCCTTTGAGTTAGCTCATTTGGTTCAATCATATTTACAATACTCTAGGAGCTTTTACTTCTCAATAGACAAATGAACGAAAAAACGTTTTAAAATATTTAAAAAAATTAAAATAAAAAAACTATGGGTGATGCAGAAATTCCAAATACATATTTGAAAACAGGATAAAATACTGCATAAGTACACTTGTTGGTACTCGTGAGACAAAAATCATGTTGACCAGTGTAATAAAATTACAATAATAACTTTTCAGTTTCATCAGATTCTAGTAATCATACAAATAATAGAGTATTGTATTCTCTAAAATTTCTTGATTGCTTTGTATTATTAGATAATAAATTGTACACCTTCGGAGCTACAAGTGAATAAAAATGCCTATACTGTTCCAATTTTGGTAAAGGCGACACAATTTATCATTCTTACTTAAATTACCCATGGCATATGTGTGCATTACTCTATACATATTACACCTTTTATAAAAAATTTTTTGGACTCTAAAAACAAACAAATATCTTAAAGGCAATATGGTAAGTTTTTTAAAAATTGGTAAAGATTCGCTAAATCTGTTTTATGAGAAATCATTCTTATTACGAATTTTTGTGCTACCAATAATCCATTTATATTAGAATAATTCATACCTCCCCAACAAGTTATACATACCATACATTAATCTCGATTCTAACAAGGAATGATACAACATCTTTAGTAAGTTTTTTGTACAAAAATTCTCCAAGAAATAAAATTTACACATATTTAATTCTGTTTATTTTGTTTATCTTATATGTTGCAAAACAGATATATATATATAAAATTACTCCCAGATACTTAACTGTATTTACTTGCAGTATAGCTTGGTATGTACAATTTATGTTTATATTACATTTTAAATTGTGATTAGACATTTTAATTGAAAAATTATATAATATGTATTCATTAAATTTAAATTTAAGTAGTTTTTCATTAACCACTACTTAATTTTCATAAGGTCTTCTTCAATGTTTTTCTTTATTTCATATATCAGCTTCATAATCTAATGATCTGTTACCAGCAAATGTTGTCACTGTACCATTAAATTTTCCATTACATAAATCATTTATGTTTATAATAAATAAAATAGTTCCAAGTACAGAGCGCTGCAGGATACTGTACTTAAACAGTACCTTGAGAACTCATTTTTTCTCTTATCTTGAGCTGTTGAGATCTTCCCCTTAAATATATCTTGAACTATTTATTGTATTGACCTCTTATTCCTGGTTTCCTAGTTTGTAAAGCAAAATATTTTGATCAACAACATCAAACACTCTTTTCAAATTCAAGAACAAACCTGCTACTTGTTGACCTTTGTTTTTACCTTCTATTATATTGGACATAAAATTTAAAAGGGTATCTTCAGTATTTTTTCCTTTGTGAGACCATATTGATTTTTATTTAAAAATTTTGGTTTTGTAGGAATCTGTTTTTATAATTTTTTCTAGAATTTTTTGAGACGCAGATAATAATGATTTATGTCAGTATGGCAGTATTTATTAACGTTTTATCAGAATGCATGTCACTTGTTTGTATTTCTTTCTTAATCTCCTCCACTATAGTTAAAAAGTAATTATTAAATTCCTCCACAATTAAGCATTTGTCTCATTTAACATCTTCATCAATAAGTTTTAATGATTTTATTTCACTATTTTTAGCTCCAGCTATTCCTAATAAATGATCTATGCACATCCATTATTCTGTATTATTTTTGGTTCTTGAAAGTAAGATCACTGAAATATTTATCTTTAGTGATTTCTGAATCGATTTGTAATTTATCTTTATATTTTACATAACATTTTTGATATTTATGTTGTTTGGATGCAGTTTTGTTTTTTTATACAATGTATTTCTTTTTTCAATTCTACATACTAGATTAACATTTATTCATGACTTTAAGGGATTATCTTTAGTTTTACATGTATATATGTTTTTTACTGAGTTGAAACACTCATTGTCCACATCTTCAGATTTGAAGACGATACTCCAGTTTATAGAATTAAGTTTTTCTTTTAGCTTATCAATATTCATGTAAACTTTACTAACATTATCCTTAATTTTATTACATGTTAGACTAAAATTATGAATACTGTGATCGATGAATGATCTGTAGTGTCTTTATCAAGAATTTCAAAATCATAATTTTCAGAACTTATTGTTTCCTTATGGTACTAATATTGTCTATACATGTACTAGATATAAGTCTTGTAGGACTGTTCATTATAAAACTAAAACCATGACCTTGCAGTAGAAGTAAATAAATAGCAGTTGTTGCATTATCGATCATACTAATTATATTTATATCACCGGTGTAAATTGCATTCTCATATTCAGTTGCTTGCAAATAATTCTCTAATTCCTGTAAATAGATATCTTTTGACACCAAATTAAATATGTAGAAAGCAGTTAGATTAAAATTAAAATTGTTTTACTCAATTTCAATTTGTATACCATGTGTGGTATTTAAAATTTATTTTAGAATAATCAATACAATGTTGCCCTCTATTCCTTTTTAATATACACAATAACTCCTCCTGTTCTATAACCAGAATTACTGTTAGAGAAACAGTTACAATTATCTATTTGATATTTAAATAATTCTTCCTCAAAAACCAATATTTCAGTCAGTACTATTATTTCATGCATTTTTCCTTGTAATAATAGCTCTTGTAGAAACAACAAAAGTTTCTTACACAAACTTCTATTATTTTGTAAAACTATACATAATTTTTTTTTGTACCATATCATCTGATTATAAACTATCATAAACATAAACTTAAAAAAATATGAAGATGCATCCCAGCTACACTAAATGATCTACATCAGAAATATATTTAAGTACAATGACTGGCTTCAATATTTTTTGTGATTATAATAAATCATTGTTTTCTTGTTTTCATTTTCTACTTTTCAGCCTACTAGAAGTCAGGATGTTAGCTGATCATATCTTCTCTTTCTCTCCTAGCTCTACCAATCCTTCTATTTTCTTATCCAATATTTTCCATTTTCCCCCATCTTCTCGGTCCTTTTGAGTCTGTTAAAGGAGCTGATGGATCTGGGTGCTGCCTGTTTGAATTTGCACCTGGTTGGTGGGCTTCCTGCAATTGGATATGTGGAATAACCCACCTCTCCCTACTGCATTTCAGTTATGAAAACTGCCTCTACCCTCAGTCCCTCACTTATATCATATGACTCCTATTTCCCTCACTTTTTCTTAATTTCTCCCTTTTTGATCCTCCTCCCTACTGTTTCATCCTGTTTACTTCCTCCCATCTTTCTCCTTCACTTTGGATTGAAACTGTTTGCTTCTCCTTCCCTACCCTGGCATTTGTGTCCCTTAAGGAGATCTTTTGGGAAATATAAAAAAATTTATAAATGTGTAAGGCAATTGCATGCTCAGCTCCTGGATAGTAATCCCACTAGAAATTCCAGTAAAAAGTTCATTGGACCTAAACTAAAATCTGCCAGTGTACAGTCAGGCACCTTACTATCAGGTACAAAGCAGCTGCTAATATATAACTAACAGAGCTATCTACATTGATTTATTAAATGTTGATAGATCTGTAAAGAATGGCAAACTTTATACATGAATCAACAACTATAATTTTTTTTTAAGTACCAAAAATAATAATAATAATGTATAGCAAATTAAATATATTAACTAACAAAAAACCAAGCAGGTTAGTAACTGGAGTATGAAGTAGATCCATGTACATTTACAAATCATAGTATGTGGTGAGTGGAAACGATGGGAGGGTAATTGAAAAAAAAGACGAGACTGTTGTTGGGCATAGGATGGTTGCTAGGAAAGTGAGAGCTAAGAATACAGTATTTCAAGGTCTGTGATAGTACAAATAGAAACATACTGTTATTGTCTAAAAACATTTTTGAATGTCTTCTTTAGATATGATTGGTAAAATTGTATTTATAGTATAAATCTTGTATTACAGATGATTCAAACCAATAATCCCAGACTGTACTTTTCATTTCTGCAGTAAAGCATTGATGTGAAGATAAGCAGTTACAATGTGTTTGTATATCATGCAGTTGCACTAAACTAAATAAATTATTAAATCGGTTATTTGAAACTTATAATCTGTTTCATTGAGTAAATTATTATTGTTATTCTGATGAGAAGATGTTTAATTTGACTGGTTTGTCATCTGTCTATGTGCATTAATTTTTTGTTTTCTTAAAACTACATTTAATTTGCAATACACATGCTATTTTTTTTAATCCTTTGCTGTAATGTTAAGGGTAAAGTAAATAACTGAAAAGAAAATAAACATACTTCTGTTAGCAAAGTAAATCATAGTTACACACTTATTTCATAAAAAATTCATAAAAAAGTTAATTTTTCTTTGTCTGCAATCATCGTATTTTAACTATGATAAGAACATTCCTTATAAAAAATTATTTTTTTAAACTTTCCTGTTGTCAGTTTCGTATTGTCAGTTCCAGTTTTATATTGCTTTCATTTTTTCCCTCTGGGTGGAAAATTGTTTTTGTGATAATAATTTTCCACCAGTCCATTTTTCATTTGATGGAATTTTCAATCTCACCAGCCATCATCAACTCTGAAAGCATTAGAATGGATATAATCAATATTTCTCTGTTCTTCACTAGTTCCGTTGTTGAGGTAGTTGTTCATGCTTCCACATTATTTTCCCGGTTTACTGCTGTTCATGTATTAGTGGAGAGCTGGTTGGATTTGTAAAATTAAAATTTATTCATGCTTATGACAAAGTATTTGTTTTTGATAGGTATGGAAAATTCAACTTCAGTCAAAACCTCACTTAGATAGAAAAAACCACAATCAGTATAGTCACTTAGTACCTCGACGTACTGCTGATTTAATAAATTACTTTTTTAATAGTCAAGTCAACCAAGTTGTTTGGCATAGCCAAAACACATCATTAGTAGGTTCTGACTTTGGACAGTCTGAATTTGATATACAAGGAAGTCTTTCAAAATAGGCGTTTTTGTGGCTGCATTTTGGTATTATAAATTGAATCATAAATTTGAATCTTATTCAGCATTTAATGAGTACCAAATAGACCAAGAAGTTATTCTTTGTACCTATGTTTTGAAATGTACTTCTCTGAAGGTACCACTGTGCAAAGGAAGGTTTTCTAAGCAGATATGATCATAAAGATGTGGACTTTTATTTGAAAATTAAGAAAGGGCAAGTGGGCAGGTATTTAAGTCAATGAAATATTAGCTAGAGGAGATATATCTAATGCCACTGTTGTTCCAAATTTCCTTACATTCCTCTATAGTATCCTGAGAACAGGGTTCAAACTTCCACTGTAGAAGCATGGATGAATGAGTGTGAATTTTTTGAATTGTGATCAATAAAATATCACATTCATCATCACTGAGTATCATTTGAATATTAAGAGAGTGTATACTTTCTGTACTGGTTACAAATAAAATTCCTAAGGTGATTGAATGTTATTAAAATTGTTGCAATTTAATCATTATCAGAATATTCATCTCCAGTGGTGGCTCGTGTGTAGGCACTGTGGAACTGCAGCACCCCCTATTTCCACTTGATATTAGGTAAAATTTAATATAATGAATCCTTTTTTCTTTAATTCTTTCTTTATACTTGTACAATGTATAATCCTTAAGCTTAATGTGTCAGTAGCCATCCCCCAGTTTATGAAAAAGATACAAAAATCTTTTTATGGAACTGTGTGCTTCACAGTTCCAGCGGCGTGGTGTTTGGCTGTTGTGGGCACGCACACAAGGGATAGAGCACCATTGCTGCTGCAGTTCTGACCCTGGCGTGCTGGTGGAAGGTAGTTTTTTTTTACTCCATGTGTTCATGGAACATTCCTTGTTCGATCTCTTTTGTACTTTAGTTGGTGGAAGGAATGTGAAACTGGTTTAGTTGTCTTTTCTGTAGTGATCAGAAGATAGTGGAAAGCAATGGCTCTTTGATTGCCATATCTGTCCAAAAACACGCTGGAAAAGTGAAAGAGAAGGAAATTAGTAAAAAAAAATTATATATTTGTTTCTCTGTATGCAGAAATTTAAATTAAGGGCCATAGGACTTTTGTTTTTAAGCAGACATTTTATTAAGTTATTATTTAATAATACTAAAAAATATTACTGCATTGACATTTTATTATTTATTCGGTTAAATTGAATACAGTTTTTAAGTACAATGTGCTTAAAAATCGTGTACCATATTCTTGAATGTGATAAAGTGTAGAATTAGATTATTATTCTGCTTCCAGCTATTCTAATTGATTCATTCTTTTCCAGTTCCTTTATTTTACAAAAAAACTTTAACCATGGCCTTGAAAATGCCCAGAAAAAGGTTTTCTGGAGCAGCACCCCCACTAATTTTAGCTACAAGCCACCACTGTTCATCTCTGAAACAAGTGTTATGCATTTTTCCATATGAGCCTGATAATGTTTTCCAACATCACTTCATAATGCAAACATTGAAAATTTATGCACTATTCGGCAAGCTTTAAAATTAAAGTGATTTACAAGAGAAATCATAATGTAATTGTAGAAAATGAAATTTTTTAGGGTTTTCTGATCGGACACTTATTAAGCAAGTAAATAAGTACTGTACGTTATGGAAGTTTTTCTTTTATATACTTATTATTTTGCTTATACTAACTTGTATTTTATGTATACTTATCATTAATGATATACTTTATCTTTATTGCAGGAAGTGATAAAGCTAAATTTCTTACAATCGTTAATAGAAGAGTTACATCGGTTATAATTCGGGATCAGCCATTAGTAGCCATGATCCCTAGTTAACCAGACAGTTAGAATGTATGAGTTTATGGATGTTATTAGGAAACAACAAATACTGCAGAAAGAATTGTTAACTCAATATATAAAAATGAGTTCTGGTAAGTATTTAAAAATAAAATTATATATAGTACAGGTAAGATGATATTTTATATCTGTGAAATGTATGATTTGGTGGTGATGAATGGAAGAATGAAAGGTGTTAGAGCAGGAGATTTCATGTATATTGGTGGTAGGTGCATCTATGATAGATTTATGTTATGAGTATATTGAATCTAATAAGAAATTTTAAGATAGGGATAGTACATTATTTTGATCATCTACCTACAGAAGTTAAGCTAGGTGTCATTGATTTTGAGAGATCAGAATGTTATGATTCCTTCACCAAAATTATGGTTGATTGATACTATGAATAAGAGATACAAAGATATTTAATTACAAATATGGAGGAGTTATCAGTTTTATTAAATGTGGTCATGGTAGGGCCAGGTAGAAATCAGAAAAGGTTTTTAATGGGAGTGTGAGAGTGAGAATGAGGTTTTATTAGTTTAAAGACATTAAGAATGTGTAACGACTATCAGAATATGATATGCAAAGAAGTGAATGAATATTTTAACTCTAGAATCTAATGTACGTAAGATTTACTTGTGGAAGTAACTTTTCCGCCAGTTGTGGATATGCCCTTTACCCTAACTTCTTCAGTCTTCTGCTAGGCTTTAATCCTTCATTGTGAGTTACATTACCTTAGAAAGTGTGTGTACATTTTTTTTTATAGATCAACTGTGGTAAGTTTCTATGTTTATTTTACATATCATTAGTATTTATAGAAAATAATTCACGCATAAGTTTTATGTGTAATTAGTATTAAGCAATATTAAGAAGATAGTTCTACTAATTTTTGCATAAAGTACATAATAAAATATTAATTTTTATGTACATTATTGATTACACTGACTAAAATAATCTGTATTCTATTTAAAAGGATATGGAAAACTTGCATGCAAATCCCATACAAATTCTTGCGGAACTGGCTAATGATGAGTGGTGATTGTTTAGAAGATAACCAACCGTCTGTGGGATTCTGACGATAGCGAAACAGACTAAACATTTTTTCCATCTTAAGATGAAATTAACTGTTTTTCCAGTACCAGGTGTGTCTTAAAAATTCAATCTATTGAAAACCCATTGAAATTGTTGGAAGGAAGAAGTAACAAAAAACTGACTCTTTAGTAGTTTCAGTTCCACAAACACAAAATATATTTGAAGATAATAGTAATGTAATTGTTGTTGAGTCAGAAAATTTGTTTGAAAAAAGTGGTCGCTACTGGAAAATACAAGTTGTCCCTAACACTGAAAAAATTGCAGGTAAACACATTGTACACATCAGATCAGGTCCAACAAAAAACATTCGTGCAAATTCTGCAGAATGTTTCAATTTGTTTTTTACAGATGACATATTGAATGAAATTTAATGATTATCTAACAAAGAAATTTGGAAAAGAGAGAAAATTATACAACATACAAGGGAGTACAGTATGTGCTATGTGAAAAAAGCCTTACTATTCATCCATGTAATAAAACAAAAGGAGCAGTAGACACTTTTGACCGAATGTGCATGAATATGAACTGCGGTAGAAAAACAAGATCGCCTATTTTTTTTAACTTTCTTGCCTGGTGCTGTAGCTTTAGAAGGGAAAGTATTGGAATCGGTCCAGTTTGGGCATATGCAGTTTTCATCAGATCTTTTGACACCTACGGAACCCAAAAAACCAGATGGAAATTTTCTAAATGTTCGTATGTACGTGTGCGTATTCAGTGTTAGGTGTCGCACCCTAAATTACCTTACACTGTCTAGAATGACTCGATCAATTTTGACCAAACTTGGTCAGATTACTTCCACATATGGGACATTGATGCCATTAAATCTTGAACTAAAAGGTCAAGGGGTGAGGCTGTAGAAGCAATATTTCAATATCTCAAAATTTTGCCTAATTAAGGTCTTATTTTTCTTAGGCGTATTTGTTAACAATTAAAAAATAATATTTCCAAAAACGTTTTTGCCAAATTGCTCTCTCACCCCAAAAAATGCTCTAAATAAACTAGTGGCTGAGTGGGTATAATAAATATGTCATTAGTACCTCCTTTCACTGTAAGGAGTACCAGTGTAGCACTGACACACAGCTCTTGGAGTCGGCTGCTATGTTGTGATGTTACAGGTATCCAGTAGAATTAAAAAAATGAATAATATTTAAAGTGTAAAAAAGTATTTAAAGTGGTCACTAGCACCATCACACCTGTGCAAATGAAATACTATACAGTATGTGTACGCACTTTAGTTAGAATCACTGAATTAAATAAACAAAAAAATATTATATTTAAATACAATGATAAATGTTTTAAATTAAGCTATGTGTATATGTGTGTGTAAGCCGTGCATTGCCAGTCTTTTCTGATTTCATCATCGATGAGTTTCAACAAGTTCTCGGTGATTATCAAGGGTCTCCCTGAATGTTCTTCATCATGCACATTAATTCTGTTATTTCTAAACCTTTCACACCATTTTCAGATTTTTCTTTCATTCATTACATTATCATCATACACAGCAACCAACTACCTATGAATTTCAGCCAGCTTGATGGTTTAAAAACGTATGACTGTTTTTCACAGTCGGCAGCAACATCGATTTTCCTATTCATTATATAATGTAATAACTCACAATGTAGTCAAAGATACTACAACACAACAACTTACAGACAACAATGCAGTGGCCATTACCAGCGTGGCCATGAATAACAAAGGTTTGGCAACTTTAAGGAGAGAAATTTCACATCAGTCTTTACTTTAGAGATATCCCTTGTAAATATAATTATTTTATCTGTAATTAATCTACTTTTAAATAATCTTTGTTTTACTTTGTAAATAATCATTTGTATTAGAATTATTTACTCAAATAAATACACGTTTGAGATTTTTATTTGTTATCATTATTCTTTATTTTTTTTAATTCTTGCAATTTCTAAAAGTAAAATATATGATGAAAATAGGTGTTTATGTAAAGAAAATATTTTATTAATAAAAGAAAAAAAAATCACTCAGATATCTTAAAATTAGCAACTAAACATATACACATCAAATTTACATATACTTGGTATCAAAATATTAGGAAATAACATTAGTATTCTAGGGTTAAAAGGTTGTTTGACGAAAAGAAGCCAAACATTTATTGGAAAATAGGGGGAAAAACTAATACCAAAAAGAATTTGAAGGCATTTTGCGAGTTTATCATTTTCAAAAGTAACACTTAAGGGTTTCAGCTACCTTACAATCAGAGAAATAGGTGTGCTACTTTAATCAAGTCTTAAGGCCTAGTAAATTAATTGAAGGGGAAAGAATGTGATAAGCCACATGATGTGAATTTTTTAGTAGGGCAGTTTCTAACTTTTGAAAAACTCTACAATTGTTATGTGATATTTTAAATAGTCATACATCATATATTACTGGTAAATTATGTTTCAAATGAGTCATTTTATTTGCATTTTAATTTCATTGTTATTTGAATAAAAATGTTTTTTAATCAAAAAGTCACACATTTTGTGAGTTGTCAAATTTTTGCTTAAAAAGAAATCCTAACTTATTTGGAGGGGATGCAAGGTGATATAACAATAGAGTGTTCTTTTTCAAAAATTAAACAACTTCATCATTTTATTTTGTACAATTTAAAACCATGAACATCAGAAATATGAAATTAGTAAAATTCATAAGATATTTTTACTAAATTAGTTCAGATTCATTGTCAATGTCCACGTCTTTGTTTGGTACAATTGTATTAAAATAATCGTAGTAAATCGGTGGAATGTATGGTAGGAGAGATTTCACATCTTGAAATTTCTTTTCACTTATTTTTAGTGGAGCCTAGTACTTTGGTTTAAGTGATTATATCTGGTTATGGTGATTATATTTGGTTCAAGTGTTATATCTGCCAACTCTGATAAAATTCACTTCTTTGAAGTTTCCATTTATTTTATGTTTAATAAAGAAACTTGCTGGGTTCTTGGTAGTAAAACAAAATGCTACAGCTGATGCAAAATCAACCGGTGCCCCACACTAAGTTTTTTTGGCCTTGGTCACATTTTGTAAGAAATTACTTACATTTAAAATATCATTTTGTGTCATCATTTTGACACTGAATATGTTTTTCTTATTAAATTTTCTTACTACATCCATCCACATGCTAGGAACATAGATATGAATTTTCTTTTGGCATTTTTCTATTAATGCAAAATCTCAATCAGATGGCAAGTGTGTATGTCCTGGTATTAAAAAGTAATGTGTTATCCCAGTAAGGGTTTTCTCTCTAATGTACTGCATCCAAAAGGCTGTCATAGTCCAGTTTTTATTCTATCCTGGACAGTTATCACAGAAAACTACAAGGTTTTCTATTTCTGGTTTAGTGGTTATGAACTTGATTAGAGCACTGCACATCTCATCACTACCCCTATGTCCAGTTTCTTCTCCCCACAAAAACATGTGTCCTTTGCTGTTGGTACAATCATGCAACCCGAAGTTATAGAAACATATTTTTCCACAATAAAAAGCTGGTCCACACGTTAATTTTGGAACTGGTAAAGCTTGCTGAAGGTCAAAGCTAATGACCAGTGTTCTTGGGTCTTTCTTTTCAGGTTTAGTTTTAAGAAGATCTTGTATTGCCTTGACCTGCGCCTGAGGGTATTTTAGCTTATTTTCTATCGCTTTGACATCTTCAAATTTACCCTCCAAGTGCAATGCTTGTATTTTAACGGTGCATTCATCACATATTTTGCAAGTATTAGACTTTGGCATTGAAAATCCTATATTAAATTCCATGCAGAAAATTCTTCTGTATGTATCCTGGCTAACCAGATGATGAATATTATTTTCTATGCACCACGGTAAATAATAAATAATACTCTTCATACAAACGCGATATTGACAAATCACAACCAAAGTAATGTTTTCCGTCATTAATTGACTGACTATAGTGATTCTAGTATTTAGGTATGCTGTTTATGTGGTCCCTAATGGACTGTAAGTCTGCTACCACTAATTTTATTAGGCCTATTGTTGTGCTAGCTTTGGTTGTCTGGTTTTTTAGGAGTGGTTGCTCCCTTTTCGATGTCAGAAACAAGGCATTTAATCTGCCTTTTGAATTTTGAAGGCCATGTATACTTTAATATTCAGTTTTGAAAATGTTAACTTCCTCACCATTTATTTATTTACATATGATGCAGAAATTTCCTTGAAGAAACTCTTTTTAGTTTTTTTAGGATATGATCTTTTTTTAGACTGTATTTTAATGCAGCCAATTAAGTATGCATTTTTCAAATTGAAAGAACCAAGATTCCAGAACCCATTAAAAATCTCTTCTTCTCTGCCAGCAATTTTAATTTGGCAAAAACGTTTTTGGAAATATTATTTTTTAATTGTTAACAAATACGCCTAAGAAAAATAAGACCTTAATTAGGCAAAATTTTGAGATATTGAAATATTGCTTCTACAGCCTCACCCCTTGACCTTTTAGTTGAAGATTTAATGGCATCAATGTCCCATATGTGGAAGTAATCTGACCAAGTTTGGTCAAAATTGATCGAGTCATTCTAGACAGTGTAAGGTAATTTAGGGTGCGACACCTAACACTGAATACGCACACGTACATACGAACATTTAGAAAATTTCCATCTGGTTTTTTGGGTTCCGTAGGTGTCAAAAGATCTGATGAAAACTGCATATGCCCAAACTGGACCGATTCCAATACTTTCCCTTCTAAAGCTACAGCACCAGGCAAGAAAGTTAAAAAAAATAGGCGATCTTGTTTTTCTACCGCAGTTCATATTCATGCACATTCGGTCAAAAGTGTCTACTGCTCCTTTTGTTTTATTACATGGATGAATAGTAAGGCTTTTTTCACATAGCACATACTGTACTCCCTTGTATGTTGTATAATTTTCTCTCTTTTCCAAATTTCTTTGTTAGATAATCATTAAATTTCATTCAATATGTCATCTGTAAAAAACAAATTGAAACATTCTGCAGAATTTGCACGAATGTTTTTTGTTGGACCTGATCTGATGTGTACAATGTGTTTACCTGCAATTTTTTCAGTGTTAGGGACAACTTGTATTTTCCAGTAGCGACCACTTTTTTCAAACAAATTTTCTGACTCAACAACAATTACATTACTATTATCTTCAAATATATTTTGTGTTTGTGGAACTGAAACTACTAAAGAGTCAGTTTTTTGTTACTTCTTCCTTCCAACAATTTCAATGGGTTTTCAATAGATTGAATTTTTAAGACACACCTGGTACTGGAAAAACAGTTAATTTCATCTTAAGATGGAAAAAATGTTTAGTCTGTTTCGCTATCGTCAGAATCCCACAGACGGTTGGTTATCTTCTAAACAATCACCACTCATCATTAGCCAGTTCCGCAAGAATTTGTATGGGATTTGCATGCAAGTTTTCCATATCCTTTTAAATAGAATACAGATTATTTTAGTCAGTGTAATCAATAATGTACATAAAAATTAATATTTTATTATGTACTTTATGCAAAAATTAGTAGAACTATCTTCTTAATATTGCTTAATACTAATTACACATAAAACTTATGCGTGAATTATTTTCTATAAATACTAATGATATGTAAAATAAACATAGAAACTTACCACAGTTGATCTATAAAAAAAAATGTACACACACTTTCTAAGGTAATGTAACTCACAATGAAGGATTAAAGCCTAGCAGAAGACTGAAGAAGTTAGGGTAAAGGGCATATCCACAACTGGCGGAAAAGTTACTTCCACAAGTAAATCTTACGTACATTAGATTCTAGAGTTAAAATATTCATTCACTTCTTTGCATATCATATTCTGATAGTCGTTACACATTCTTAATGTCTTTAAACTAATAAAACCTCATTCTCACTCTCACACTCCCATTAAAAACCTTTTCTGATTTCTACCTGGCCCTACCATGACCACATTTAATAAAACTGATAACTCCTCCATATTTGTAATTAAATATCTTTGTATCTCTTATTCATAGTATCAATCAACCATAATTTTGGTGAAGGAATCATAACATTCTGATCTCTCAAAATCAATGACACCTAGCTTAACTTCTGTAGGTAGATGATCAAAATAATGTACTATCCCTATCTTAAAATTTCTTATTAGATTCAATATACTCATAACATAAATCTATCATAGATGCACCTACCACCAATATACATGAAATCTCCTGCTCTAACACCTTTCATTCTTCCATTCATCACCACCAAATCATACATTTCACAGATATAAAATATCATCTTACCTGTACTATATATAATTTTATCTTTTAAATACTTACCAGAACTCATTTTTATATATTGAGTTAACAATTCTTTCTGCAGTATTTGTTGTTTCCTAATAACATCCATAAACTCATACATTCTAACTGTCTGGTTAACTAGGGATCATGGCTACTAATGGCTGATCCCGAATTATAACCGATGTAACTCTTCTATTAACGATTGTAAGAAATTTAGCTTTCCCCTTAAATCTTAATTTAAATTTATAATATCAAATATTATGCTCCTACTCATTTCTGTTATCATTGGTCCTTATCATCGGTGCAATCTGTGTATTAAAATGAATAGAAAACCTTATCAATTTCATGCTCTTTCAAATATACTTTAGAAAGACATACAATATCAAAAGGCTTAAGGTATGCAGTAAAATCATGAATATAAAACTTAACCGCTACGACCGACTTTATTATATATACTCTACTATCTTAATCCCCCCATATTTTCCCTTTCCCTGACCTCTGAACACTCATTTCCTCTGTAACCATAACAAACTGCCTCTTATTATGTATTTACGTCCTTGAACACCATCCATTCTTTTGACGCTGTCCGCCCATTCTTGATAGATTGATAGATCCACATCACACATCTCTTTCAGGTTTTCAATTCCATATCTTTTCTTTCCCTTAAACCTGCTTCATCCAAATAAGTGAAAATTGCTTATTGACATGCAGTTATCGGCTGCCAGACATCTCTGATTATAACCCTTCTTGATAAGCTCCGTTTTATTGCAGTTAACTTAGTGAGCTGAAGGTTTGCCCTTGTTTTTGTCAATCAAACTGTCAGCTGGCTTAGGCAGGATGGACAAGTGGGGTTTTTTGTACTATCTAACCAGATGACATCATCCAATTACTATTAACATGACACATTTGTGTATAGAATGCAAACACAAGAGATTGATACATACATATATGTATTATATATCTTCTTTTTTTTCAGCTGCAGAGTTACTGATACTTGCTCACAATTGTTTCACAAGAGCTTGTAATATGGAAGGAATTTCAAAAGTGTTAAAGTTGTGTCAAAAGCTTACTGAAGTTTTGCTAGAGAATTGTCAGTGGTCACTAATGGTAAGGGGAAGATTTATAAAAATTATTCTTTTACCTTAGCTTTATTTATTCAGTCTCATTTTTTTTTAAATTACAATTTATTTTTATCATTTACCTAAGAATGTAAGATTTATGTAACTAACCATAAAATTTCTTCACGATACTAGTGGAATCTTTTATTTTTCCCACATCATAGCTCTAGAGCTATGCTGCAAGAAGGGAGTATGATGGTAATCAGTCTAAAAATGGGCTATGGATTTTTTGCATTTCTCGATGTTTCATGACCAAGAGATCCCAAAAAACAAAAAAACAAAATAATGGTGGGAAATTTGTACATATATATGTTTTTATTTTGGAAGTTTGAAACTTAAAACTTTTTTTAGTTATTTCAACTTTCAATAATAATAGAATAAAATCTTATCATAATTCACCTTTACAGCTATTGGCTACTGGATCAGTTTTGACCAAACTTGGTCTGATTATTTTTCTTAGGCACGTTTGTTAACAAATTAAAAAAATAATATTTGCAAAATCGCACCCCCCACCCCAAAAAAAATGTTCTAAACTAGTGGCTAAGTGGGTGTACTGCATCAATAGTATCCCCTCTCACCACAAGGAGTACTAGTATCACAGTCAGTCATCTTGGAATCTCCCTTTTTCCCAGTGGGAAATTCCCTTTTCTCTCATTCTCTTTGACCAAGAGATTTCAAATTTCAAGGGTTGCCAACCAAATTATTTTTTGCACTTTAAATGGTAATTATTTATTTTATTTTATTTAGTTTATATTTCAAAGGTTGGTAGTACTGACATTCATTTTTTGTAGTCATCTGTAATATTGTGACATCACAGATGAGTGGTAGAATTAAATAAATGAATATTTAAAGTGTAAAAAAATAACTCTGTCTGGTTGGGTCTTGAACTCGTCTGGTTGACTAGTAACCGATGTGTTAAGCCTTGTAGCTGTACCAGTCTGTCAACCGTGCAAGCAAAATTTTTTCTATGTAGGTTGTGAAATTACATTAGTTTAGTAGTTACTGCCGACCGTCATCGCTAGTACTGTCATACCTGCGCAAATTAAATATGGTATGAGCACTTGCTTTAGTCAGCATCATTGAATTAAATAAATGAAAAAATATTATATTTAAATAAAATATTTAATAAATATTTTAAATTAAGTTGTGTGTAAGCCATGCATCAAAAATAACTGCATTGTCAATTTTTTTCATCATTATTTTTCCACTATAAAAGAATAAATAACCAATTCCAGGAAAGTATAACAACTTTGGTGTCAGCTTTTTTCCTTCAGTTATGAATGAATTATGGTAACGTTCCATAATATTTCACAAAGTTGAATTGTATTTTTATTTTACCTGGCTTAAAAATGAAGTATTATAATAATTATTAATATCTGTGTATAATCTATTTTTATAAATATAATTAAGATTAATTATAAATATTACTAATGTAAACAGCTAAAATGGATATGAAGCCTGTAAAATAATATATTGATATTTTGCATATATAGGTATATCACAAAGTTCTCCTGGGCCCTTCGTAACCTATTCCACTTGTGAGAATAATAGAAAAAGTTCACATAAACATATGTCCTAAAATGCTTTGTTTGTGAGCTACAGGTAGTGAAGATTTCACTTGGATTTCAGCTACCATGAACTCATGAAATGAGTTTGTACTGAATTGTTAGGATGTTAATTAAGGGACAGAATAAATGATATCCTATAGTTTTTTGGGTGAAAATTTTAATAAAATAGGTCCCAGAACTGTATACACTGAGTGTGTGTGTATGTGTGTGCGCGCACTCACTCGCATGCGCGCACTATTTTATAAGGTATATGTTAATATTTTAAATTACACTCCATGACAAATCATTTATTAATTTTAACTATGAATAATTTTTATAGGTTATATTTTGTTTTAACAGTAGAATATAAATAAAATATTTGTATTAATCTATGACATACAATAGTGATAATATATGATTAACAATAGTTAATCATATGACATAGAATAGTGAAAGTTACAGATAAACCAGACTCTAAATTGTTTTGTAAGTAATAATAATAATAATATATTAACTTGTACTAAACTAAAATCTTTTCTTAGTAATATTCTTCATGAGAAAACATCACTTGAATGTGGCAAGGCTTTTGATCCAGATATTGTACTATTTATCGTTGTTGTATTTATTAAATTTTAAGGAATTTATTATTTACTAACAAAAAATTAAATTATTTAATATCTGTTGATATATCAGTAATTCCAGGTAATTTTAGGAATCTTAGTGAGATGATGAATGGGGAAGTTTGTTTTGGTTAGGCGTTAGATGTTCATGGAAGAATGATGACAGAGAATTTTAAATTTCAAGGTCTATAACAATATGACTGAAATACTGTTATTAATAATTTCTAAGAGTTTTTGTTTAACGCCAGTTGGCCAGTAAAATTAGTATTTAAGTTATAAATTTGGTGACAAATCTTCCAAACCAGTAATCTTAGACCACACTTTTCATTACAGATAAACTAAAAATAAGCAAATAATATATTTGTGTTTTGCATGATTGCGAATTTCATGAAATTAAATAAATTATTTTTGGAGCTCTATAATTTATTACATCCAATTATTAAATTATTATTTACTCTGATGAGAAAAAGTTAGATTTGACTGACTTAAATTTAGTAATTCTGCAATGTATACATTTCTAAATGACCATCTTTACATTTCACTATCCACCTTTTCATTTTATAGTAAAGATAGTTAAAGAAAGAAAAATAAATATACTTTTATAAGCTAAAATAATCAAAAATGAAACGTATCCATAGGCTACCATAAAAAAATTCAGTCAAAATAACATTCAGTTATTATTGAAGTATGAGTCTACAAACAAAATAAACTGCTAGGTGGATGCTGATTGGATGGAGTTTTAAACAGATTAATATAACTCTATGTATAATACTATATGCACTGCCATGTAGTCCTGTGCAAGAGAGACAGCAATGGAGGTGGCTGTTCGGCATGTTAAGGGGACAGATGTTAGCTGCAATAGATAGTACTATCGATCGTATTAGCAATCTAATCAGCAAGTGAAGAAGTACTATGATAAAAACTAAGATAAGTAAAATTCCTGTAAAATTCAACTTATGAAGTGAGCTTATTGAGAATCAAGCACAGGACTATCTATTGTGAAACCAAGAATTCTAGTAAATCATTTAATGCTAACCAGTGAAATTTATAACTGTAAACTTTATAAAGAAGTAGAAAGTAAATAAGTATAAAATCAGAAATAGAATCTGTGTATATACATAATTTGTGAAGAACTGAAAGAGAAAACTGATTTTCACTACTTGCATGAAATACAGAATTTGACTAACAGGTAGGTAGGTATTGTGATTTATCAAACTAAACAGTTTGTGGAAATTATGTCTTTCAGAGCACTAGAAGTGCCGTTGTGAATAGGGAACTAATGAGTTTCCTATTACTGAGTCTCAGTTGTGATTGTTGTTGAGATTCCTCTGTCATTGACACCAGGATATTTCTCTGACAGAAGGAATGCCTCAGCTAATAGGGTGGAAAAATGTTGATATTTCCTCCCAGCTAGACTGAATGAGGAGTTTGAAAAATTTTGAATATCGGAGAGATGGGTACTTTTATACAAACTGTTATTCATCCAAGGCATCTATTAATGTTAATATTTCATGTAATTTTATTATTAGTTAAGCAAATACCCATTTGTTGGAAACATATACTGCCTCAAAATTGTCACACAAAGCATGAATTGTATCTTAATTACAGAGAGAAAAAGGATATTGGTCAGCAGATTGATAACGTGATAGAATAACAAGATTAAAAAGCAGATGTAAAAAACATTACCAGTATTATTAATGTGCATTTTTGAAAACCTTCCAGTCAGTGTTTAGCTTTTGTTATGTTGAAATTATACATTTATCAACTATATTTTGTGATTGGGAATATTCACTTCATAGAGATGCAGGTGCAAATTTTGGAATAGAACTGATAGAATTTTATCTTCAATTCTTATGATAGAATTTCGTCTTTCATATTTGGATTATGATGCTGACTATCTACATGCCCATTTGAGGCCCCCATATTTTCCCTTTCCCTGACCTCTGAACACTCATTTCCTCTGTAACCATAACAAACTGCCTCTTATTATGTATTTACGTCCTTGAACACCATCCATTCTTTTGACGCTGTCCGCCCATTCTTGATAGATTGATAGATCCACATCACACATCTCTTTCAGGTTTTCAATTCCATATCTTTTCTTTCCCTTAAACCTGCTTCATCCAAATAAGTGAAAATTGCTTATTGACATGCAGTTATCGGCTGCCAGACATCTCTGATTATAACCCTTCTTGATAAGCTCCGTTTTATTGCAGTTAACTTAGTGAGCTGAAGGTTTGCCCTTGTTTTTGTCAATCAAACTGTCAGCTGGCTTAGGCAGGATGGACAAGTGGGGTTTTTTGTACTATCTAACCAGATGACATCATCCAATTACTATTAACATGACACATTTGTGTATAGAATGCAAACACAAGAGATTGATACATACATATATGTATTATATATCTTCTTTTTTTTCAGCTGCAGAGTTACTGATACTTGCTCACAATTGTTTCACAAGAGCTTGTAATATGGAAGGAATTTCAAAAGTGTTAAAGTTGTGTCAAAAGCTTACTGAAGTTTTGCTAGAGAATTGTCAGTGGTCACTAATGGTAAGGGGAAGATTTATAAAAATTAGATGACTATCTAATTATAAAAGATATATTTATAAAAGATTATGATGCTGACTATCTACATGCCCATTTGAGATTTAAGCTCTTTAGCTTTGATAATCCATATCAGCTCTTGCATGTATTTGTGATATAGTAAAATTATTGTTTGTTTATAGATTATTTCAGACTTCTTTCTTCTGCTTACCTTTACATTCAAACTTTAAATAATAAATGAGTTTCAGGTCCAAATAAGAGTATTCTTTATAACCAAAAGAAAAGTAGATATTTGTGCTTTCTGAAATGTGTTTGAAAGAAAGTGAGCAAGTTGCCATTCAGTACTATAAATGAATTTAATTTCATTGTTCTGCTGAGCAGAATAAGTAGAGATGATGTTAATATTTTTAAATTTGGGTGTCTTAATGGTGAATTACTGTATGTAAATAAAGGTATCTTTGAGACTGCAGTTACCATTAGTGTAAATTGGTACTGCAGATGATTTTAATTGAGCCTTATCAGACTTTTTTTATAAGCAGATTCCACATTTTCTTATTGTTTCTTTGAGCTAAATTAATTGCTAGAGTTTTTAAGTTGAAGTAGTTAACTAGTATCACGTAACTATGCCTTTGTAATGGATAATCCTTTTCTTATTTGATCCAGTTTAACATGCAGTAAACTTAATTGATTTTGGATTATTTAACCATTTATAAATTAAAAAACAATTCTAACTGTTAAAAAAATGACACTCTGTTAAACTAGTTATGCTTTTTAATATGCAAAATTTGAAATATTTCATTATTTCCAAATGATAAATTATGTCTAAAGTAATCAGTATACAAGTAAACTGTTAAATAAAAAAAAAGGAAATACAAATTTTATGAGCAGAGAATTAACTGCTACCATGTGGTAAAATGTAAAAATGTAATTAATCATGATTATGGAAAAATAAATCAGTGATATATATTTCAGTTTGAAAAACATTTTATAAAAATGTGTCCCAATAAAAAATCAGCATGGTTAACATTCGAAAATTCCATTTTAACTGTTTAAATCATACTATTCTTTTCTATTATATATTTTAAATAAAGTGAGCATAGTATGCTAAATATGACCCAAAAATTTCCTTTTTTTTTTTTTTTGTCTTCAGTCATTTGACTGGTTTGATGCAGCTCTCCAAGATTCCCTATCTAGTGCTAGTCGTTTCATTTCAGTATACCCTCTACATCCTACATCCCTAACAATTTGTTTTACATATTCCAAACGTGGCCTGCCTACACAATTTTTCCCTTCTACCTGTCCTTCCAATATTAAAGCGACTATTCCAGGATGCCTTAGTATGTGGCCTATAAGTCTGTCTCTTCTTTTAACTATATTTTTCCAAATGCTTCTTTCTTCATCTATTTGCCGCAATACCTCTTCATTTGTCACTTTATCCACCCGTCTGATTTTTAACATTCTCCTATAGCACCACATTTCAAAAGCTTCTAATCTTTTCTTCTCAGACACTCCGATTGTCCAAGTGTCACTTCCATATAAAGCGACACTCCAAACATACACTTTCAAAAATCTTTTCCTGACATTTAAATCAAAATGATCAATCTGACATTACATCAAAATTTAAGAATTTTTGATGTAAACAAATTATATTTCTTACTGAAGGCTCGTTTAGCTTGTGCTATTCGGCATTTTATATCGCTCCTGCTTTGTCCATCTTTAGTAATTCTACTTCCCAAATAACAAAATTCTTCTACCTCCATAATCTTTTCTCCTCCTATTTTCACATTCAGTGGTCCATCTTTGTTATTTCTACTACATTTCATTGCTTTTGTTTTGTTCTTGTTTATTTTCATGCGATAGTTCTTGCGTAGGACTTCATCTATGCCGTTCATTGTTTCTTCTAAATCCTTTTTACTCTCGGCTAGAATTACGATATCATCAGAAAATCGTAGCATCTTTATCTTTTCACCTTGTACTGTTACTCCGAATCTAAATTGTTCTTTAACATCATTAACTGCTAGTTCCATGTAAAGATTAAAAAGTAACAGAGATAGGGAACATCCTTGTCGGACTCCCTCTCTTATTATGGCTTCTTTCTTATGTTCTTCAATTGTTACTGTTGCTGTTTGGTTCCTGTACATGTTAGCAATTGTTCTTCTATCTCTGTATTTGAACCCTAATTTTTTTTAAATGCTGAACATTTTAATCCAGTCTACGTTATCGAATGCCTTTTCTAGGTCTATAAACGCCAAGTATGTTGGTTTGTTTTTCTTTAATCTTCCTTCTACTATTAATCTGAGGCCTAAAATTGCTTCCCTTGTCCCTATACTTTTCCTGAAACGAAATTGGTCTTCTCCTAACACTTCTTCCCCCCTCTACTCAATTCTTCTGTATAGAATTCTAGTTAAGATTTTTGATGCATGACTAGTTAAACTAATTGTTTTCTGTATTCTTCACATTTATCTGCCCCTGCTTTCTTTGGTATCATTACTATAACACTTTTTTTGAAGTCTGACGGAAATTCCCCTTTTTCATAAATATTACACACCAGTTTGTATAATCTATCAATCGCTTCCTCACCTGCACTGCGCAGTAATTCTACAGGTATTCCGTCTATTCCAGGAGCCTTTCTGCCATTTAAATCTTTTAATGCTCTCTTAAATTCAGATCTCAGTATTGTTTTTCCGATTTCATCCTCTTCAACTTCCTCTTCTTCCTCTGACACCATTTTCTAATTCATTTCCTCCGTATAACTCTTCAATATATTCCACCCATCTATCGACTTTACCTTTCGTATTATATATTGGTGTACCATCTTTGTTTAACACATTATTAGATTTTAATTTATGTACCCCAAAATTTTCCTTAACTTTCCTGTATGCTCCGTCAATTTTAATAAATGTTCATTTCTCTTTCCACTTCTGAACACTTTTCTTTAATCCACTCTTCTTTCGCCAGTTTGGACTTCCTGTTTATAGCATTTCTTAATTGCCGATAGTTCCTTTTACTTTCTTCATCACTAGCATTCTTATATTTTCTACGTTCATCCATCAGCTGCAATATATCGTCTGAAACCCAAGGTTTTCTACCAGTTCTCTTTATTCCGCCTAAGTTTGCTTCTGCTAATTTAAGAATTTCCTTTTTAACATTCTCCCATTCTTCTTCTACATTTTCTACCTTATCTTTTTTACTCAGACCTCTTGCGATGTCCTCCTCAAAAATCTTTTTTACCTCCTCTTCCTCAAGCTTCTCTAAATTCCACCGATTCATCTGACACCTTTTCTTCAGGTTTTTAAACCCCAATCTACATTTCATTATCACCAAATTATGGTCGCTATCAATGTCTGCTCCAGGGTAAGTTTTGCAGTCAACGAGTTGATTTCTAAATCTTTGCTTAACCTGATATAATCTATCTGATACCTTGCAGTATCGCCTGGCTTTTTCCAAGTGTATATTCTTCTATTATGATTTTTAAATTGGGTGTTGGCAATTACTAAATTAAACTTCGTGCAAACTCTATAAATCGGTCCCCTCTTTCATTCCTTTTGTCCAGCCCGTATTCACCCACTATATTTCCTTCCTTGCCTTTTCCAATGCTTGCATTCCAATCTCCAACTATTATTAAATTTTCATCTCCTTTTACTTGTTTAATTGCTTCATCAATCTCTTCGTTTACACACTCTACCTCATCATCATCATCATGGGTGCTTGTAGGCATATAGACGTTAACAATCGTTGTCGGTTTAGGTTTTGATTTTATCCTTATTACAATGATTCTATCGCTATGCGTTTTGAAATACTCCACTCTCCTCCCTATCTTCTTGTTCATCATGAAACCTACTCCTGCCTGCCCATTATTTGACGTTGAGTTAATTACTCTAAAATTACCTGACCAAAAGTCTCCTTCCTCTTCCCACCGAACCTCACTAATTCCTACTATATCCACCTTCATCCTACCCATTTCCCTTTTAAAATTTTCTAGCCTACCAACCTTTTTCAAGCTTCTAAAATTCCACGCTCCGACTTGTAGAATGTTATTTTTTAGTTTTCTGGTGACCCCTTCCTTAGTAGTCCCCACCTGGAGATCTGAACGGGGGACTAGTTTACCTTTGGAATATTTTGCCAAGGAAGGCGCCTCCATTATTGTTGTGTGAAAATGCAGAGAGCCACATTTTCTTGGAAAAAAAAAACAGCTGTAGTTTTTCATTGCTTTCAGCTGTGCAGTACTCAGAGGACTGAGTGATGTTGATATGGGCGTTTAAGTCATTGTGACTCAAGCCCCTAACAACTACTGAAAGAGCTGCTGCCCTCTTTCAGGAATCATTCCTTAGTCTGGCTCTCAACAGATACCTCCGATATGGTTGCACCTTCGGTCCAACTACTCTGTATCCCTGAGCACTCTAGCCCCCTCACCAACGGCAAGGTCTCATGATTCAAGGTCTCAAAATTTACTTAAGTGTCACATATTTTTGATGGTAATGAATATAGGTAGTAAATATAGATAAATCATGTTTTTTTAATTTTAATACTGATAGATATTTCAATGGATAATGTTTTCATCTGAAAACAGATGAATTCACCTTTCTTCTTGAACATCTTTCTTTCTTCTTAAATTAGAATTTACAAATAACGTAACATTTTTCCAAATAAATTAAATGGGTTTTCTTTTATTATAAAAAACTTTCTAAATTTTTTAGTATTGCTGTAATAATTTCATTATATCATAAATATATGATGTCTTTAATTTGTTGTGATATAATTCACTGGATTTTCCTGTGTCAAATGAGTACTTGAAAATTACAAAAAAAAAATTTATAAAATAGCAGGGAAACCACCACTCTTGCTGGGTGCTTTTAAAAATGTATATTACCTTACCAGTATCATGTCTACACTTTACATTACATGATACTAAACTACATCATACAGAGCATATTAACTAAAGCATATGTAATAAGCTGCTCCCAATATTGATAAAAATATCACACATATCATATCTTCAGATAAAGCATTGCTTTCTTACTAATTATGTTTATAACAAATATAAATTTTTAAATTCAGTGAATTGTATTTTTAAAATATGTAATTATTGTTTATTTGTTGTAAATGTTTGTTTTATAGACTGAATATTTTCTTTATTTTATAAGAATATTGAATATTTTCTGAGTATTTTCTTAATTTACTGTAAGTAGTATTTGATATAAGAATGTTTATATTTCTAGGAATAGTTAGTTATATGTTGAATCTGTTTTTAGTGATAGTTATAGTTTATATTATAAGAAATCTGAAAACTGTCTGTATATGGCTTAATGTGTATAAAATTACAAAATTATAAAAACTATTTATATTATAATGCAATAAATGTTTACTTTTAAAGTAAACTAGTGGTTTAAATAAGTACTAAACACCTGTGACTGTCATGGATTAGAAATGATTCTTATAGGGGACTGCCAAAGCTTTGTTTAAATTGCTTCTAGCTTATTCCGAAGATGTATGGATTTGTCATTAATTTTAATTCATGACTTACACTTCATGTTACTTTTGTGTGCATCTTTGTTCTGACAAGAATACTACTTGTGTTTGTTAATAGTATAATAATGATTTTTTTTCATTTTGTCTTTGTGCAGGTTCGTTTATTGACAGGAATTGGATGATACACAGAGATGCATTACATATTTCATCTTCTCAAGGACAACCAACAGTTTGAGTCTCTTCTTTCTAAAGGTCTTGATAAGGTATTAAATCTGAATATCAAACTATTGCAGAAGTTAATGTATGTGCTTGCATGTTGCTTTATGTGTGCTTGCTCAGGTAAAATATTTTAACATGAATGTAGCCTGTCAAATTTTCTGTCCCCTTTATTAGGACCTTTCATGGAAATGTTTTTTTTTTTTTTTTTGTTATATTTGCCTCATTTTATATTTGATATGGCCTCTTTCAAAGTTCTTTATGTTTTATGCTTTTGTTCATTGTTAAATACTAATTTGCATTACCAATGATGTTAGAAAAGTTTGTATAATAAGACTAAAGTACTTATAAATTAAAATATGGTCTTGAAGAATTTCTTCCCTCTCCAATTATAAGTACTTTAGTTATTGTAGGTTTAGAAATACATTAGAGCGATTCACTCAGGTAGAAATTCACAAGGGGATAATAAAAAAGATGTGGGGTGCCCAGAGATCAAATCTCAGAATTTTTTTATATAAATATGTTTTTCATTTGTTAATGATGTATTTCTATTAATTTGTTTTAGATACTCTGGGCAAATTAGATTTAGCGTTTTCTTTTTGTCTTCAGTTATTTGATTGGTTTGATGCAGCTCTCCAAGATTCCCTATCTAGTGCCTGTCATTTCATTTTGGTATATTTTTATATGCAGTTATCCATCCACATTATTTCTACTACATTTCATTGCATTCATTTTGTTATTGTTTATTTACATGTATTAGTTCTTGCGTAGAACTTCATCCATGCCATTCATTGTTTCTTCTAAATCTTCTTTACTCTCAGCTAGAATTATTATATGATCAGTAAATCATAGCATCTTTATCTTTTCACTTTGTGCTGTTACTCAGGATCTAAATTGTTCTGTAACATCATTAATTGCTAGTTGTATGTAAAGATTAAAAAGTAACGGCAAGGGAACATCCTTTTCTAACTTCCTTTTTTATTATTGCTTTTCTTAGGCTCTTTAATTATTACTGCTGCAGGTTGGTTCCTATAAATCAATTGTTCTTCTATATCTATACTTGAACCTTAAACTTTTTAAAATGCTTTTTAACATTTTAAAATTTTTTAACATTTTATTCCAGTCTACATTATCAAATGCCAACTACCTAAGCCTATAAATGCCATGTGTGTTGGTTTGTTTTTCTTTATTTCCTTCTACTATTTATCTGAGCACTAAAATTGCTTCCCTTGCTCTTATACTTTTTCTGAAACCTAATTGGTCTTTTTCTAACACTTCTCCTTTCAATTCTTCTGTACAGAATTCTAGTTAAAATTTTTGATGCACGAGTAGTTAAGCTAATTGTTCTGTATTCCTCACATTTATCTGCTCCTGCTTTCTTTGGTATCATGACAATAGCACTCAACGTCTGACAAAACTTCTCCTTTTTTGTAAATATTACATACTAGTTTGCATAATCTGTCACTTCCTCACCTGCACTGCACAGTAATTCTGCAGGAATCCCATCTACCCCACGAACCTTTCTCCCATTCAAATCCTTTAATATGCTCTATTAAATTCAGATCTCAGTATTGTATCTCAATTTTCATCCTATTCCCTATTCAACTTCCTCTTCCTCTGTAACACCAAATTCTAATTCATTTCCTCCAAATAATTCTTCAATATATTCTATCAACCTTTTCTTTTATATTATAAATCGGTGTACCGTCTTTATTTAACACATTATTAGATTTTAACTCATCTACCACAAAATTCTCCTTAACTTTCTTGAATGCTCCATCTATTTTACTAATGATCATTCTCTTTCTACTTCTGAACACTTCTTTCATCCACTCTTCTTTTGCTAATTTACACTTTCTGTTATAGTATTTCTTAATTGTCGATAGTTCCATCACTACATCGTAGAACCTTCTTCATCACTAGCATTAATATACTTTCTATGTTAATCCATTAGCTGCAATATATCCTCTGATATCCACGGTTTTCTACCAGTTCTCTTTGTTCTGCCTAAGTTCAGTTTTGCTGATTTAAGAATTTCCTTTTTAACATTCTCCCATGCTTCTTCTATGTTTTCTACCTTATCTTTTTTCTTTTTTACTCAGACCTCTTGCAATGTCCTCCTCAAATATTTTCTTTACCTCCTCTTCCTCAAGCTTCTCTAAATTCCACTGATTTATCTGACACCTTTCTTCAGGTTTTAAAACCCCAGTTTACATTTCATTATCACTAAATTATGGTCGCTGTAAATTTCTGTTCCTGGATATACTTTACAGTATATTATAGTATATATTGTCAGTACAATCAGTTCAAAGAAATGAAGACTATTACTAAATAAAAGACAACCCAATATTCAATTATTGAATACAAATTGTACACAATTAACATCTTTTTTCTCCATGATGTGCATCAGAAATACATAAGTTTCTCTAGAAAAATATTTTTGATTGAGAACATACAAACTCATGGACTGCTTCCTCTACCTCTTTGACAAAAGACTTGTCTGCTATCATTTCTGAATGATTCAAAAAATGAAAATCACTGAGGGGGGTTGAGATCTTACTGTGCATTGGATTGAAGATACTTTTGAAAGACAGAAGATTTAGATATTTGACAGCATTGTCATATTCCTTCAAAACACCTATTCAAAATTCCACATTTTTTAGACATGATTGTATGATATTGGCAATTCTTGAGAACTACATGCATTGCACTAGGGAGAGTATTCACTAAATTTGGTTATGTAGTGCACTAAAATTATTCCTTGTTCATTATAAAAGAGAGTCAGTATAAATTTTATTACTGATGTTTGTGTATAGAAATTTGTTTGGTTTTTTGAGAAGCTATGGTGCCATTCTTTGCTAGCTTTCTCAGTTTATAGTTGGTCATTATGAACCAGGGTAAGTGCAAAGAATGTAACCCATTGGGTTAGTCTAGTGGTGAATGCGTCTTTGCAAATCAGGTGATTTCAAAGCTGAGAGTTCCATCCTAGTAAAGGCAGTTACTTTTACACGAATCTGAATACTAGATTGTGGATACTGATGTTCTTTGGTGGTTGGGTTTCAATTAACCACACATCTCAGAAATGGTTGACCTGAGACTGTATAAGACTACACTTCACTTACACTCATATATATCCTCATTCATCCTCTGAAGTACGAGGTGTGATCAAAAAATACAGTGAATGAATTTTTATAGCAGCAACTGCCAACGCTACATCCATATGCTGTAATTTGTCCAATAGCGTGATCAACTGAGACAGGCAGGGACAAGTTGTAACACGTTCGAGCTTGCCAGTCAGCTGCCAGAGTGAGGTTGTGTTTATCGTGTCTGTCGCGCAACATGTAATTTGAACAACGCATTAACATTAAATTTGTTTTAAGTTGCAAAAGAGTGCCAAAGAAGCTCATGAAATGTTAGAATTGGTGTACGGCGATAATGTGGTAACTTTGAAGACTGTGTACAAGTGGTATTATCGATTTAAAAACAGAAATGAGTCTGTTGAAGACGAGCAGCGTGCGGGATGTCCAGTAACCTCAAAAACAGTTGAAAATGTGCAAAAAGTGGAAACAATGGTTCGTTCAAACAGGCGAATGACTATTCGAGAGCTATCGGAAGACCTTAACATCTCGTATGGATCTGTTCAAAGCGAAACGACGTACGAAGAAAGCGACCAGAAAAATGGACCAATGGCTTCCTTCTTCACCACGACAACGTGCCGTGTCACACCTCGCTTCTCATTCGTGAGTTTTTGGCCGAAAAAAGTGTTCCTGTTTGTCCACATCCGCTATACTCACCAGATTTAGCACCATGCGACTTTTGGCTCTTCCCAAAAATTAAAACTGTGCTTAAAGGAAAACATTTTGACACCATTGCTGACATTGAGAGGCCACGACCGAGCAGCTGAAAGCCCTTCCGAAAGACGCCTTCCAGAAATGCCTCCAGTCATGGAGTCAACGTTGGGATAAGTGAATTGCTAGCCAAGGACAGTACTTTGAAGGAGATTAAATCGAATTCTATGTAACCTTATTACTTTTTTTAATAAAAAATTATTCACCGTATTTTTTGATCACACCTCGTAATACCTGACGGTGATTCCCAGAGGCTAAACAGGAGAAAAGTGCAAAGAATGTACTGGTTCAAAGCTCTTCAAAAAAATCTTATCGACATTTAAACATTGTTTTTTTTAATTCTGCTATCTATTCTACAATTCTATAAAGTAGTGCAGCATCCATTCAGACTCTTTAACTGCAGAATACCTTAAAATGTATGGTGTGTTGATTGATTCATCACTCATATCTACAGGATGGGTGGGAAATCCCTTTACACTAGTTATGAAATTATTAGGATATGTGCAGATTACTTTCTATGGATCTAAAATGTCTGTGTGGGTTCCACCTTGTTCAAAGCACATCTGTATGCACTTCCATGTCCAGTTGTTCATCTGCAACAGCATATCGGGGTGATCTTCTCTAAATTCCACCGATTCATCTGACACCTTTTCTTCAGGTTTTTAAACCCCAATCTACATTTCATTATCACCAAATTATGGTCGCTATCAATGTCTGCTCCAGGGTAAGTTTTGATTTAGAAATCAACTCGTTGATTTCTAAATCTTTGCTTAACCTGATATAATCTATCTGATACCTTGCAGTATCGCCTGGCTTTTTCCAAGTGTATATTCTTCTATTATGATTTTTAAATTGGGTGTTGGCAATTACTAAATTATACTTTGTGCAAAACTCTATAAGTCGGTCCCCTCTTTCATTCCTTTTGCCCAGCCCGTATTCACCCACTATATTTCCTTCCTTGCCTTTTCCAATGCTTGCATTCCAATCTCCAACTATTATTAAATTTCATCTCCTTTTACGTGTTTAATTGCTTCATCAATCTCTTCGTATACACATTCTACCTCATCATCATCATGGGCGCTTGTAGGCATATAGACGTTAACAATCGTTGTCGGTTTAGGTTTTGATTTTATCCTTATTACAATGATTCTATCGTTATGCGTCTTGAAATACTCCACTCTCTTCTTGTTCATCACGAAACCTACTCCTGCCTGCCCTTATTTGACACTGAGTTAATTACTCTATAGTCACCTGTCCAAAAATCACCTTCCTCTTCCCACCGAACCTCACTAATTCCTACTATATCCACGTTTACCCTATCCATTTCCCTTTTTAAATTTTCTACCCTACCAACTTTTTTTAAGCTTCTAACATTCCACGTTCCGACTCGTAGAATGCATTCGATAAGGATGTTAAAAAAGATAAAAATAATAATTATGTATTTACAAAGAAAAATTATATAACAATACCGACGGGTAGTTATGAAATCGGGGTCGCTGCTGGAACCCCTGCTTTGGAACGTGGTTTATGACGGCGTGTTGAACCTCCATCTGCCAGCACGGACGGAGATCATTGCATACGCCGATGACCTTGTCAGCGGAAAGACGAAAGAGGAAATACAGGCAAGGGGCAATTCTGTATTATCTTCAATCGACGAGTGGATGCAAACACATGGACTGAAACTGGCGGTTAACAAATGTAAGTTCATAAACCTAACTGGGAGATGCAAGGTGGGGCCAATAGAACTGAGAACTGAGAATCGGTGACCAGCTGCTGCATCGAAGGGATAAGGTCAAACACCTTGGCGTAATAATAGATAGAGTATGCAGATTCGGTGAACACGCTACAGAAATCTGTAAAAAGGCGGAAAGGTCAGTGAACGCATTAAATAGACTTATGTGTTCGCGGGCTGCTCCTGGCTCGGCCAAACGAAGAGTAATCATGTCGGCTGTAGCCTCAGTTCTTCTGTACGCGGCGCCGGCCTGGAGCAGGACAATTAACATCCAGCGAAATCTCGACAGGCTTCGGAGGGTCCACCGGAGAGCATTACTATGAGTCGCTAAGGGTTATAGAACACTTTAATATGATGCCACTTGTGTTACATCGTAAATTATATGCTGGCTTCAACGGCAAACTGGAGAGCCATCGACGGTTGGCGAGAACGATTTTGAGGTAAAAATATGACGAAGGACGTTAATGGAGATTTTAGTTTAGGGCAGGGCGGACAGACCCGGCTGGGAGGGCCGGCATGCTGAGTTGTGTCGGCTCCGATGATCAGACGGGGACTCCTGGGGTCTGTAGGCTGGGGAATCAGAAGACCGAGTCCCGGCTGCTGGGTGGGGCCCGGGAACGACATAATCGACCTCGGTTCCTTTACCCTAGTAGTTAGAGGCAGGCGAGAAAATGTTCAGACCGAGTCCCGGTCCTTGTGGTGGGGGGTTCAGCTACTACGTAGTCGGGCCTGATTAACCTCTTCCTGACGATTTGAGGCAGGCGTTGATCACAAAAGATTCAACCGGCGAGCCGAACTGGAGGCTCGTTTGAGTTTGAAGGACACTGAGGGCTGAGCTTTACTTTATTGTATGTTCAGCCCGGGGTAGTAGGGGGAAGTAAATATTTTACAAAAGAATTCACCATACGTATGACATAAATAAACTACTCTGGAAACACACATGGTTGAGTAGGCTGAGAATGCAAGAATTGTTAGAAGTCATGTACAGTTTAATAGACCAGACAGTATAAACATAAAAAAAATTTATTCATATTTTTGTCAAAGTGCCCTCAATTATCCTAGTAAAGAATACTAGGACCGGTTTAAAGCACCGGTTTTGAAAGGTGCAATCACTTCCAGGATATTATTATTATTATTTGTGTGTAATATTTGAAATATTAGTTAAGCCTTGCAACCATTTTTTGACAAAAGTACATAAACAGCTAGTTCTAATGTTAAAAAGAATTTTAATCATATAATCCTATTTAAATTTTACTGTTCATCTCATTCATTTGCCACCCAAAAAATTATTACAAACATTACAGTATTTTTTTATAATTTTTCAAATATTAGTAAGACTAAATTCACAGAAGTAGGTATTTAAAATTAACTTTTTGTTAATCCAGTGTAATATTGGATATCAGTACAATTCATGATACACCAGTTTGCTTACAGTTTCAAGTTTAATAAAAAAAGTAAAGATCACAATAATACCGACCTATTTGAATTTTTTTATCTTTGTGGCTTATAGTCAATGGTCCACCACTGTCACCCTGTAAAATATAAAACATCAATGCCAAATTGAGCTATTCTTTTTTGTCTCAAAATGCCATCATTGTAGCTGTTATTTTTATTTAAAAAATAATAATGTATTTAAGATTATTAAACAATATTTCAAATGATCTAAATATCTGATATACACTTCCACACAAATAAGATCCAATATATAAATCCAACTTCTCCTTCGCTTGTATTAATAATCGATGGTGTTTATTTTAAAGCGATGAAGAAACCCAATTATTATGCGGTCAAATAGTACATTTATCTGTCTTATGTTTGTTCATTTAATGTGTTATTTTTGTTAATTTTGAATTTAATTCTTGACTTTGAAGTACTAAATGTAAAATTTGTAAGTTCCAAGTAACATGCGAATTTTATATGAAAGATTTAAAATCTGTGAGCTCAATACAGTTACATATACATACAAGATTTACAAATACACAATTTGAAAAAAATAATTTATGTATTAAACAATCACAACGCAGATCAGATATAGTATACGACTACGTAAATGAATTTTTTTAAATCACTTTAAGACAAAAAATAATAACAGTACCTCCTGCAATATTATTGAGAAGAAACTGTATTATAAATTGGAAAAATCTGGAAACATTTTTCCAGATTTTTATAAAGTGCAAGTCATTTTTTTATATTAAAAATGAGTAAATATTATTTCACCGTGCTATTGTATAAGTGGTACTATTTTTTTTTTTTTTTTTTTGTCTTCAGTCATTTGACTGGTTTGATGCAGCTCTCCAAGATTCCCTATCTAGTGCTAGTTGTCTCATTTCAGTATACCCTCTACATCCTACATCCCTAACAATTTGTTTTACATATTCCAAACGTGGCCTGCCTACACAATTTTTCCCTTCTACGTGTCCTTCCAATATTAAAGCGACTATTCCAGGATGCCTTAGTATGTGGCCTATAAGCCTGTCTCTTCTTTTAACTATATTTTTCCAAATGATTCTTTCTTCATCTATTTGCCGCAATATCTCTTCATTTGTCACTTTATCCACCCATCTGATTTTTAACATTCTCCTATAGCACCACATTTCAAAAGCTTCTAATATTATCTTCTCAGATACTCCGATCGTCCAAGTTTCACTTCCATATAAAGCGACACTCCAAACATACACTTTCAAAAATCTTTTCCTGACATTTAAATTAATTTTTGATTTAATTTTTGATGTAAACAAATTATATTTCTTACTGAAGGCTCGTTTCGCTTGTGCTATTCGGCATTTTATATCGCTCCTGCTTCGTCCATCTTTAGTAATTCTACTTCCCAAATAACAAAATTCTTCTACCTCCGTAATCTTTTCTCCTCCTATTTTCACATTCAGTGGTCCATCTTTGTTATTTATACTACATTTCATTACTTTTGTTTTGATCTTGTTTATTTTCACGCGATAGTTCTTGCATAGGACTTCATCTATGCCGTTCATTGTTTCTTCTAAATCCTTTTTACTCTCGGCTAGAATTACTATATCATCGGCAAATCATAGCATCTTTATCTTTTCACCTTGTACTGTTGCTCCGAATCTAAATTGTTCTTTAACATCATTAACTGCTAGTTCCATGTAAAGATTAAAAAGTAACGGTGACAAAGAACATCCTTGTCGGACTCCCTTTCTTATTACAGCTTCTTTCTTATGTTCTTCAATTGTTACTGTTGCTGTTTGGTTCCTGTACATGTTAGCAATTGTTCTTCTATCTCTGTATTTGAACCCTAATTTTTTTAAAATGCTGAACATTTTATTCCAGTGTTAGTTATCTATAAACGCCAAGTATGTCGGTTTGTTTTTCTTTAATCTTCCTTCTACTATTAATCTGAGGCCTAAAATTGCTTCCCTTGTCCCTATACTTTTCCTGAAACCAAATCGGTCTTCTCCTAACACTTCTTTCACTCTCCTCTCAATTCTTCTGTATAGAATTCTAGTTTAAACTTCTTTAACTTAATTCTCTCAACATCTCCCAAGAAAGTGAAATTCAAGCAAACAATCTCAGCCCTGAAAATCATGTGCACTGTGTTTTGTGATAGACAAGGGCCATTGGTTGTTGATTTTTTGCCTTGGGATGAAGTGATAAATAATGAGTCATATTTTGAGAATGATTAAACTGAGTCATGCAATCCAAAACAGAAGGAACGGAATGGAAAGATGGCGGGAGATTTTATTAACTTCCTGCAAATCGCAGAACATGGACAAATGTCCCTTGCTGATGTCATTCATTTATCGGGTGGGTCATTATTTATTTAGTGGCAGTTATATAGATTGTTGTGTTTTTATTTACGGATGGAATTGTTGTTTGTGTTCTGGTCCTTTAGACCAGTGAGGATAATTGACCGGGGCTGATCACGGGAGACTAGGTGCATATAAGCTTTGTTCTCCCTGCGTGATTCCACTTCATTCCCTTGAAGTCCTTTCAGTGCTAGCACCTTCCGGCCTAACAGGAATATGCCTTTCGGGGCCCTAGTGTTTGGAGGAAGCAATCCGTTCCTCTCTCCAAAGGGAGTCACATGTACGGATCGGTACAAAATTGTAAGTTTTGGAAAGGATGTTGGGTGTTTGGTGATGTGAAGTTACAGGACTTTCTTCCCTCTGGCTGTCATGCTGCTACATCTCAGCTGAGCTCGGTCAGCCGAACTCCAGCCCGTGTCGGTGGGCCTCTTATCATTCTTTGTTCTTTTCTTCTTAAGCCTGCCTTTCCATAAACCAGCTGTAAATAAATTACAGACCATAAACCTTGTATTGTCCTGTGGCCCTGAAATGGGCATCATGGGCAGGCCACTTCTCTCTTCTGGCTGACGACTGCTGGGCTTTTCTACCTCATTCGTTGCTCTCATTTGTCTTCTTGAGGTGAAAAAAGAAGTTTGGATCTTAGAGTATTATTTACATCATGTTCACGAGTGTTGGGGAGTGGCAGTCGCCTTTTGTTAACACTTTCGTGAAATTAGAAGCTGAAATGAAGACTGTTCTTTGAAAAATCTTTAATTTTAAAATCATCCAGACATATGTTTATCCTGGAAGGGTTTGGGGGGATTGCGAGGCTGCCATCAATGTTCTAATCACATGAAATAGACACAAACAGAAAAAGCACATCCTCAAGTTTAAAGGGGGGATGTGTAATCCCCCCCCCCCTCTCACACATAGCTTCAAATCAAATTGATTTCCCACCATACAGTACTAAGCCAGTGACTACCACTTGTTCCTGCATTTAAAGCAGCACCTTGGTGGTCTGTGCCTTGGTAACAGTGACAGCAACATCAAGAACAGCCATTCAGCGATGGTTAACTTTTCAGGCAGCAGATTTCTATGAAGCTGGATTGCAGAAGCTAATCACACTATATTATAAGTGCCTAAATCTAGGTCGGGATTATGTAGAATTGTAGGTTAAGATCCAGGCTTTCAGGTTAAATTGAAGGATAAATTCTTTCAATAAAATTTGCTTGTTTATTGTACCAAAGCGGTTCTTGTAAAAAAACATACTTCATTTCTATTACCTCAACAAATTAATAGTAAATGCAAAAATGGAAAAATCTGATTAGTTCAAAATTATAGGTTAATTTATGTGTGGAAGATCATTCTGCCTACTGAAATTTTCATTGCTGTATGATTTAACCGACATAAATTTCTTCAAATGTCTACTATACCCTCACTTTTCATCAGAACTTTTTCTTATAAAAAAATTAGCTTGTTAAGGTTATGATAAAGAACATTTCAATGGAATATGTTGATTTTCAGGGGAAAAAATTATATCAGAACCATGACCATTGTTTTATTATTTTTCTTGCGTTTATAATTTTTTTTTGTAGAATTTATTTTACATTGATGTCTTCAGACAGCCATATTACAGAATGATTTGTTTTTTTATTTTTAGTGTTAAAAGAATTCTAATTGGATCAAGATAGTTTGAAATACCATTTCATCTTATATTATTTTATCAAAATTTAATTTATAGGTAATTTTAAAAAAAACATACTATAAACATGTAAAGACTTAGAGATTTATAAAAGACATATATATATAAATAATTAAATAAAATATACAACATATATGTATATATTATTATATTGTATGTTTATGTATTGTATTGTATTGTATTGTATTGTATTGTATTGTATTGTATTGTATTGTGTTGTATTGTGTTGTATTGTGTTGTATTGTGTGTGTGTGTGTGTGTGTGTGTGTGTGTGTGTGTGTGTGTGTGTGTGTGTGTGTGTGTGTGTGTGTGCACGCACGCACGCACGCACGCACATACATATACTAATTAAGTATGTGTGTATATACACACACACATGCATAATAAAATATTGTTAAATTCTTGTATGACAATTGTTAAACACTGTATTGACACACTGTTGAAACCGATTTATACAAAACGTTTGTGCTTTTCTAAATAAAATTGATTTATACTTATTTAACGTATTTACCAGTGAAGACAAGCAGCAGCACATTTTAACATCATTGTACTTGTAAAACTACATATGACTGTATTGGCTTATCCAAGATACAACTTAAAACCCCTACATAATCTTAGCTTTTATTTCTAGGTTTTCTGTGAAAAAAAAATAGGTAGAAATTCCAGATTTTCTTTACTTTAATTATTTTTAGATCTTTTTTTAAGATTTATATTTAGTTTTAATTAATTTTTTGTACTGCAAATTATTGTTTGGCAATTAAAATGTCCGTCTAATTAGTAGTAGATTTTCATTTTTTTTTTGTAAAACGGTTCTTGAATGATTCTCTTTCTTTCTTTCTAATAAATATTAGTCCATCTGTAATGTAAATTTCAGATGACTAATTCCCAATTTCTATGAGTGCGATAAGATCCAGCTCGCTTATTAAATAAAATTTTTTAATCCGACATGTAATAGCTTTTCTTTGAAGATAGCTCTAATTTTGTTTACAGTTGATAAATTTTTCTATACAGCTGTATTTTGGCAATATGTATCTAATTTATAAAATATATGACTATTTAATTCATCCTTGTAAATGTGGGTTTAATGGTGATAATATATTTTCTGATCGTTTCATTTTTGTAAGGAACTTGTTATTATGTAAAATTATTTTTCTGGTATATCTGTTTTGTTAGTAATGATTGGGTTACTGCCTTGCTATGATGTAAAAACAAAAATTAATTTAATAATAATATTACAGAAGTTTTGAGGTGTTACTGTAAATCTAATAATGATACAGAGCTAAGGTGGGATTTTTTCTTCTTTGTTCTAGGAAGTAAAATTCTAAATGAACAACCAATGGCAGGCTCGGAAGCTGACAATGAACAGGAAACAGGTTTTTTGACAAAGATAAAGAAAGCTATTTTCGGATGAATAGCTTCAATTTATTTCATTAAAAGAATTTGTGAGTTTTTTTTAATTATAGATAATATGTTTATCTACATATTATGATGTAAGATACTGAAATAATTTTAAATTAAAATGAACAAAATTGTTTATTCAGAAATATTCTGACAACAGCCTGCTGTTGTTTGTTCATCTTTTCTTTGTGACCTCAGTTTATGTGTTGTAAATCTTGTTGTATAGTTTGGTCAAAAAATGTTATAATATATACAGTTATTATAAGTCTTGAGAGGAACAGATACTGGATCGGACCATTACTTAATTAAAGTTAAAATAAAATTCACCCCGCATAAAAAGAAAAAATCCCAACCTAAAAACAAAAGAGCTTATGATCCACATAAATTAATAAACAATGCCATCTTTGAAGAAACAAAAAAAAAATCAAATTAACTAATAATTTAAAAGAACTGACATCCCAACTGAAAGAAATAGCTGAAGAACTAGCCCCTATAAACCCAAGAAAAAAACACCAATGGTGGAATGAAGAATGTGACAAAGCAGTCAAAGACCGACACCGGCTTGGATCAACCACCAAACCCAGAAAACTGAAGAATCTAACCATGAATTCACCAAACAAAGGAAAATAACTCAGAAAATTATAAGAGGAACCAAACGACAAGCCCAAAAAAACTTGATTCAGCAAATAGAAGAAAGTTCCAAGAAAACTAATTTCCGAGACTATTATAAAATTTTTGGTCAGGCTCTTCAAAGATATGAACCACCCACCCTTATGCTGAGAGGAAAAAAAGGAAATATGGCCCACACCAATAAAGAAAATGCTGAAATTTTGGCAGAAACCTTCAATAGACTCCTCAACTGTGACGACCCCCCAGAGCTTTTTGAGATTGACACTGAAACTCCAGTTAAAACTTCACCGGTAAATATCAACCCGCCAACAATTCAAGAAGTTCTCGCAGCCTTAAATGAAATAAAAAACTACAAAGCAAGCGGAGAAGACCAGCTTTTCGCAGAACTCTGGAAACACTCATCAGTTTATTCAGTCAAAACTTCCCTACATCTATGCCTCGTGAAAATATGGAACGAAGAAAAACTTCCAGAACACTGGACCACAGCCCTCATCCATCCATTACATAAAAAAGGGGATAAAACTAATCCGGAAAACTACAGAGGCATATCTCTCCTGGATTGCACATACAAAATCCTGTCGAGAATCATATACAACCGATGCAAAGACCAACTTGAACTGGAACTTGGGGAATACCAAGGGGGATTTAGGCCATGGAGAGGTTGCCCGGAACAAATAATATCCCTAAAACTTATGATGGACTTATATAAAAGACGGAAAAAACAACTAATAATCACCTTCGTCGACTTTAAAAGGGCCTATGATTGTATACACTGACCATCCATGCTGAATATTCTGAGAAACCTGGGCCTTCACCCTAAACTCGTAAACATGATAAAATTAACTTTAACCAATACCCAGTCCAGAGTGAAATTCAGAGGTGAACTCTCTCAACCCTTCTACATAAAAACTGGATTGAGGCAAGGAGACGGCCTCTCACCACTCCTTTTTAACTGCGCCCTCGAATTTGTCATGAGAAAATGGTATAAAATAAATCCCAAAAATATAAAAATGGGTACTAAGAAAAACTCCATCACACTAAATTGCCTAGGATTTGCAGATGACCTCGCTCTTTTAGCAAATAATATTCAAGAAGCCAAAACACAAATCATGAGCCTTCAAAACCTAGCACAAAAGATAGGGCTTCATATCTCTTTCGAAAAAACTGAACTAATGGCCATAGATCCTCTCGTAATAGAGCACATTACGGTAAACAATCAGAAAATTAAAATAGTAAAACAATTTAAATATCTAAGGGAAATAATAACTTATAATTTAAATGAAAAAGTGACATGGCAAAACAGGACAAATAAAATGATTAAATCCCAAAAATTAACTTGGTCAACACATAACAAAAAATGCCTTTCTGCTAAAACAAAACTTAAACATTATAAAACTGTAGTACAGCCAGAAGTCACCTACGGAAGCGAGACCCTTTTCAAAATCACTCAGAAAAACCGAATTGAAAAAATTCTGAAAATAGAGAGGAGAATTGTCAGAACGTGTATCAATAAAAAACACCAAAAAGAAGGCCAATGGTGGTGCCAAATGAGGTGATGTATCGAGAAATAGAGCCTGTTACTGATACTATGCAGAAAAAAAGAATCTCTTTCTTCGGTCATCTCATAAGGACACCGCAAACAAGACTGTCAAGAAATATTGAAAAGCTCTGGTTCCAAAAGCTAGAAGTAGGATGGATCAAAGAAATTAGAGAAGATATGAAAGAATTGGGAATTTCCCTGACTGACCTACAGAATAAAACTGGAAAAATTACAAAGCTAAAAGATAAGAGCATTAGATTTAAACAAAAGACAGACAAACTACAAAATACAATGAAGAGGGTGTTTACGGATGAAGAAAAGAAAGCAAGATCTGAACGGATGAAGAAATACTGGGCAGCTCGAAAGAGTAAAATAACACGCTTTTCTCAGAAAAGATCCAACTACAATTGACTTAAGTGGTCCCATGTTGGCTGTAAAAGCATAATAATAATAATAATAATAATAATATACAGTTATGTCCTTCGTTATTAACCCTTTGGAAGCCATCGATTATAAACTGTTATACTTTGTATAATTCTCTATTAACACTGTCAGTTGTATTTGAATATGGTAATCGCAGTAGACTGGTATCTATTTATCTCCCTCCATTTCTTCTAGTTTTGTCTTAAAATAATTAAAAAATTTAACATCAATATAAAACAAAACTTTTCTAATATGTAAAATGTAAGAATAAATATAATAATAGAACTGGTAGAGTTTACCACATATGTCAACAATCTTCTTTTTCTTCACCTGATTGTCTCCTTTATTTGACTGAGAAAAGTTTTGAATGTTAATTGTTTTGCTCTCTCCAAGGAAAAAGAATTTGAAGGGTTCAGTATTCTGAAAAGTAATGAAGTTTCATCGGTTTAAATAATACTACATAGAACTCGGCTAAATTGTACTAGTTAATTTTTTATTTAAAGTCTGTTTTTCCATGAGAATCAGCAATGAACATTTTATAACTGTAAACTTTTAAAATTACAAACTAAACCAAATTTAATGAATACATTATTTTTAATATTTTACTTCAACATTTCAAAAACTTATAGTTTTAAATAAGTTTGTATTAAATAATTACTGTTTTATTTATTATTAACTGTTTTTCTTGGAATTGTCAAGTGATTAGTATGTAAGGTCTGTTTGAAACAGACTTCTTTGATTTCGTGCAGTAATTTTGTTGTGATTGTCTGTGTTATAGATTATAAGAATAGTTTAATCATTTTATACAAATTGTAACAATTTCCTTTGCTTATTAGGAAATAGTTCTGTATTTAATGATTTTACAAACTTAATTTAGTGTAATTGTTTACCTACAGGATAAATATTAATATATTAGTGGAGTTTTATGTTTTTCTAAATTATAAGTTTAGCTTAACACTTCATTCTTTTATAAGTAATAATTATAGCTAGAGCTGAAATGTAGCCCTGCATTTTTAAAATTAGAATGTTCTCTTTTTTTACTGATAAAATGAAAGTTTTTCTTCATCATCCTCAGATTTTTAGTTATGACTTTTTAAATTATTGAGAAACTTCTTAAAATACAAAAATAATAGTAATAATAATAACAGTCAAAATTCCTACCTTTATTTTAAGATATTTACGTTTATCTAATTTCTTTTTCTTATTTTCCTTTTGTGTTCATTGAAGTCTTCTATTTTTATCATCCAGCAGTGGTTACCCATACATTCATCCCATCCACCTCTTGATAACATTATTCCATCTGCAATATATCTTGTTCACTCAGAGTTCATTTATAAGCTTACGGTTTTCAGCTTTTTTGTTACCAAGAAAACCAGTAACAACATCTTTGAATGGCTTCCATGCTGCTAGTTCTTTAGGTAGGATTCAGTTTGCTGTCAAATATATTTTCACGAATTAATTTTCTTATCTGTGGCTCAATGAATATTCCCTCTTTTAATTTGGCTTCACTAATTTTGAAAAAATCTCAGCTAAATATTTATAGCCGTCTCCATCTTTATCTAATTCTTTTACAAAATTAGTTTTACGTATAGAAGTGGTAAAATAATATGGTCTGCTTCGACAATGGGACTATTGACAATATTTTCCTTTCTTGAGGTAACCGTTTTCTTTTTGGCCAGTCTTTTAACTGCATAGTTTTTACCTGTAGCCTAACTATACCGCAAACACAAGATACACATATATTTTGTAAAGCCACTCTGGAGACAAAAAAGAAGTTTTGAAATCAAGAGTTCTTAGGTACAAATCCTAGTAAAGGATTTTAAAACTTTTATACAGATTTGAATACTAGATCATTGTTACCGATGTTCTTTGGTGGCTGGGTTTCAATTTCAGCAATGACGAATGGTTGACCTGAGACTACAGTACTACACTTCATTTACATTCATACATATCATCCTCATTCATCCTCTGAAGTAATACCCTACAGTGGTTCTGAAGGCTAAACAGAAAAAGAAAGACTCAGATGAGGCCTTATCACTTTCAGGTCAGCAATGATTCACCATGAGTGTTCATCATACTTAATAGCTTTTAAACTTTTTGACATACTTTCATATGTTTCTTTCATTTCTACAGCATGTGCTACCAGTACAAAAGAAAACTTATTCAAGTTATGCAACAACACTGCCATTAAACTTCTTTTTAATGAATCTATAAATAAATACAAATCATGAATAACATATTCAATGTCCAGTTCAGACATTAGCCCCCCTAACATCATGGCAGTAACAAATTAAACCATCTCTTCTAAGGTATTTCATCAAATTTTCATTTTGATTTCTATAAACTGAAATTTTTTTCACTTATCTCAGTTCCAAATTTTTTGTTCTGTGTAATGGTCTGTGGAAATCAACTTTTGGATAATTTCTGAGAAATCAATGGAATCAGATGATGCAAGTACTCTTACCAACAAGAATGGTGTCATCCCACTTTTCTGCTATGCTTTCTTTGGTGCTGTTCTATAGTTGTAGTGCATACCTATCTGTTACCATAGCTTTCTAAGTATGTTTGTGTAAAAGTACACCTGCATCCTTGTAGAAATCACTGCTAATACAGTTTAAATGTCAATTTTTTGTCCAAAACTATTCTTTAATTTCTATGCTGTTAAGTTTAAAGTTTATGGGAGTCATATTTGAGCTTTGTAAATAATCTTTTAAAACCAACAAAGTAGTTCATTCAAGAAAAAGATCAAGAATTAGGTTGCTACATTTGTGAATGGGTTTAGTTTTTTTTTAAATTTATAAACAAAGATTGCCTTGCAAATGTTATTCATCAGGTAGATTGTAGGATTTTGATCGCAATGACCGTCTTATAAAGACTTATTCACGGCATTGAAAAGAAGGAATCCAGAATTGTTATGATTTTAATTCTGGCATAATTTGTTTACTTTACTTCAGAACAAAATGTATTCTGTGGTGTTATGTTGCAACTGGTACATGAAATGATTATGATAAAGAAAAAATTATTCATATGTTGCTTTATTCTTTCCAAGAGATTCAGTAGATATGCTCTCCCTATGGGCCTGGTCTTACAGCATCTGCTTGATCATTGGAAGTTCACATACATTTGTATCATTATTTAACAAAAGCATTTAACAAGATCCTTTTAATAATTTTAGGACAGATAATATTTGGAGAAATAAATGTTAAATGGAATACCATTAGTAAAATAATTCACAATACTATTAATTAATGCCCATTTTCACAATGTGCTTGTGCATTTTGGACTGTAGGTTACTTCTATGTAATATGTCAGCATTCCTACAATAACATGCAAGTCTTTTTACCTTTGTTAATGAATAAACTTGTCAGGAGCTATGTGTAGAGGTATATGTATCATTAGACTTTTCAGTAAGTGGTGTAGATATATGTATCATTAGACATTTCAATAAGTGGTTTTTCTATCTTGTCTTTGAGTTTTACAAATTTTGCTTATAAATGTTCCATATGTGTAGGAATGTATGTAATTTTCCAAAAGAAATGTGAATTATAAACATTTCATTTTTTGTAATATTTGCTAAGCTATTTACTAAATTATGGTTCAAACTAATTTTATTTACAAACTGAATTTTATTTACTAAATTGAATGATAAATAAAAGCTCTCATGTGATGGATTTTATTAATTATGTGTGATAATTGAATCCAAAAAAACGTGAAATTACATTTTATATATATATATATATATTTTTTTTTTCTACATATAAACCAAAAACAAAAGAACTTATTCTATAAAAAATTATTTCCACTGCATTTACAGTATTTTCCATTATTTTTTTATTTTAAGTTCAATTTTCATATTTGTATATATTATTATTAATTTCTTTGTTTCTGTGCTGTTTAAAAATGAAAATATGCTTCTAGATGCTTGAACTTTTTCTGTTGGTGGAATGGTAATGTATGTGTCTTTTTTGGGGAAGATTCTTTGAATCCTGGTTAGGGTATTTTTTTCATCTACTCTTTCCTCCTATCTTTATATGAGAATATATAGATTGGAAAAAAGTAGTTGAAACAATCACTTAATAAAAAACATAATTTATTGATCACATGATGGCATTTACCATAGTGCTTACTATCACTGAACTCTCAAATGTTAATGATGATTCTTAATCTACGTTTTGATCTATATTTAATTACCTTATATACCAGCTATTTGACTTGAATGATTGTTATAATTGGTCTTGAAGTAGTTCTTATTTGAGGTTTATATGATTAAAATTTTGTATTATTATGCTTATTTTTTTTTTTATTTTTTTTTTTTGTTGGACCGTTTAAGGATCACGTTACACAGCTTAGACTTCTTTCTCCTTTTCCAAAATTGTTTTATTCTTTCCCTGCATTTTTCTCTTCTCATTTTACTTCAATTTCATTTCTAGTTTTCAGCTTCCTGGAAATTTAGACTCGTCTATTACTTTTTTAAATATTTCTATTTTCAGTAAATTATGTTGTTATTATGTTTGAAATTTTTAACTAAAAATTGCTTCAATCTTTACTACCTAATTAATGATCACACAAGTATTTAAAATAAACAAGATCTCAGAGCTGCAATTTTAGGTTTTTATATATATTAAAAATCTTATTGTATTAATATGAATGCTTTAAAACAAGATTGATATGTATGGGGAGATATCAACAGTGCATAGCCTTTCCCAAAACCTTGTAAGGAATTATAATCTTTTATGACCGCATAGGATCACTTTAATCAGTCCATTATCCAAGTCTCTTTTATGGGGCTATTTGGGCCTTGTGGTCATCCCAATACTTTTTCATACATTACGCTTTTTGTGTCCTTTCTAGTGTTGAAAATTTTCATGTTGTTGTTAGTCCTTTCTTGTTAGTGTGAAGCTAATGTTTTTGTTCTTGATTTTCTTGTTTCATTTTATCTTTTCTGCGGTGTCTTTTCTAGTGTAAGGTCAATTTCCTTCAGTTCCTCTCTTATTTTAGAGGATCCATCTGCATCCTCTAAAGTCAAGATTATACTATACTAGCTGTTTCAGAAGTCTTGAATCTTGCATTATCATGATTGTCCAAAGAATTCTAGTCTCCTCTTACGTATGGTATCAGTAATGGATTTTAACTCTTTTTTGAGTCATTTTTCTGCAGTTTGTTTAAGATTGACTAAATCTTCAAGTTTCTCCATGATTGTTATTTTTTCGGTTACTTTTTGGAAATTTTGATTCTTGATTAGTGGATAGGGTTCATTTTTCTTTTAGTGGTAGGGCCTTAGTTTTCTTTGGGAAGAGAATTTAATTTTAATTTTGACTACATAGTGATTTGAACCTGTGTCTACTCAGAGCAGGACTTTTACGTCGTAGATCTCCTTGTGATGGTGTTTCTTCTTTCTTTTGCTGTTTAGCCTCCGGTAACTACCGTTTAGATAATTCTTCAGAGGATGAATGAGGATGATATGTATGAGTGTAAATGAAGTGTAGTCTTGTACATTCTCAGTTCGACCATTCCTGAGATGTGCGGTTAATTGAAACCCAACCGCCAAAGAACACCGGTATCCACGATCTAGTATTCAAATCCGTGTAAAAATAACTGGCTTTAGTAGGACTTGGACGCTGTAACTCTTGACTTCCAAATCAGCCGATTTGGGAAGACGTGTTAACCACTAGACCAACCCGGTGGGTTGTTGTGATGGTGTTTGTCCAGGATAAACACCACCAAATACCACATGTAAAGAATAATGTAATAATTTAAGTTTTTTTTTTGTTTGTAAAATAATTGTTGAAATATAACTTATAATAAATATACTTTATACAAGTGTATATATATGTTTTTTTTTTTGTTTTTCATACAACAAAATTTCCATCTCATAATCCTTTGCACAAGCTTCTAGTTTATGTGATGAATTTATTCATATTAAAATTTGTCAAAATATTTAGCAAGATTGGTTTTAGATTAAAAAAAATAAAAATATGAGGATGATTAAACACTACATAATTTCTGATAACCTGAAAAATAAAACAATAAAATCACTGGTAATAAATCTTATTCGTTATGTTCTTCAGTACATCAAGAAGCATATGGCTGTCTTAAAAAAAAAGTATAATCTTGTTATGCCATCCATTCTGTTAAATGTTTGTAAAGCAGCAGTTGATGAACCTGGCTTATTTCTTAAATTAATTATGATACAATCGAGACTATTGATGATTACATTGTGTTTACAGCATTGATGTTATAAGTGACATTGCTGTTAGAAATTTGGATTGACCCTACCAAAACAAAAAAAGAATAACTACAATATCTTTTAACCATAAAGGAATTTCACGTATAGAATTTATGAAAACTGAAACTAGTTTAAAATGAGTAGATGAGAATATGTGTGTTTATGAAACATATTAAGTGCTGAAGAAATTTTGGAAACCAACCCAGAACCAATAACATGGGATATTCATGAACGATGCATTCAGTTTTACAACACATTATCTGCGCTGGATGCTGTGACTGTCAACTCTTTACTCTGGTGAATACTTGGAAGCCAGCATATAAGTGAAGTTAATTGGTGGTGTGAAAAGTACCTGAAAATGACAAAGATATGGAGAAATAAATGGTTCATGTAGTTAACTTGTGTATATAGTTTACCGTGAAGTAGATCAATTCACTGATTAACCGTGCATTTGTTATATGCATTATAAAGAAAATTATTTTTTAACATGCTTCTGATATTTTTCATTGTATTTGTTTTCCAAAATAAAGATTTTTATTTTTAAATAACAGTTCATTTAAATTAAAATAAGTTTTAAATAAATAAACTTAACACATTAACATAAATTTGAACCATTAACTTTATTAATATTTAGAGTAAATAAATGAAATCTAAGTTAGTAGCCTCAAAGTTTTTGTGGTACTTGAAGTTCGGACTTTTGACAACCAAAATAACTTGCATATGAAAAGATTGAAAAAATGTTTGTTTACATGTTGATTTTTTTTTTATTACAAAAAAACCTATTGTAAATAATTTCCCCTCCAATTTTTGTGCAATTTTTTATGCAAAAATAAATTACATTTTTCTTCTTAAGTGTTGTTGAATATTATACCTTTCAAAGGCCATCATCTCATTTAGTATCCCATGTGTACCAGAAACATTAGCCGGTCAATTGGCTGTGGTTCTTGTTATTTCATATTTTAATATTAATGTATGTATTTTATATGCAATTTTTATATTAAAAATGCAACTTGTCAGTTTTGTTATGCATTTTTTCAGGTAGCAAGGTTTGTGTGGAGGAACCACAAGATTTACTAAACAGCGTAAGATCGGCACTGTGCACTGGCATTACTAACAGTGAAGTTATTGGGAAAAAAGTTGCAGACGATTTAGAAGAACAACCTTCTGAAACTAAACGAGGACAAATGTCTAAAAATCATAATTTTATGATGTTTGCCTTTTTTGTCTTTACTTTTTGTTATCTTTTGTTGGCATCTTCCTCCTTGTAACCATATAGTAGAGATATCTTGTTAATATTTAAAATTAGGTATGCAAATCTGTATTCTGAAAATGTCTTGTAGTACAGTGTATATTTTTATTTATCCTTTTGTTTATTATTGTATTCAGCTAATAAAGTTATTTTTAAATTATCAAATGACTTGTTTAGTGAAATGGAAAAAAAGATTTATCTGAAAATATTGGATTATTAACTAATAAGTTTTTTAGTATCACTAGCATACTATCGCTAGTATATAATTTCATTTAATATTATAAATGAAATGAATAGTTTAAGATGTTTTTATTACTCATGATTTTGGAAAAATTTGCCTATTATTGATGTAAAGTTATACTTTATATATTATTTTTTGTTGTAGATGATCTGTAAAATTTTACTGCTACATCGTAGCATTTAATGTTACTGTAAGATATGGTTATTTGTTTGGTTGCAGTTGATGTAATCTATTATAAGTAATTAAATATTGAATTTGTTACAGATAAGTCTCACATGTTTTGTTTATTCTTATCATTTACTGCCATATGTATATCTTTTTCTAAATTACTCAGTCTGAAAGGAAATTCAAGTTGGGAAAATTGAAAAAGTTTTGATATCAAATATGCAGATTCTAATTGAGGAGCTTTTGTAGAAAACAATACCTTTTTTTATATTGGGTAGTTTTTTTTTTATTATTAATAGTCACAAAAATAAGGAATTTATTTTACAAGTCTTTGTAACGGTACAACTTTAAACTATTTTTTACTGAAATGTCCATTTTTACAGAAGTCCATTTTCTGCAATGTAGGAAATCAAGAAGAACATTCAGATTACAATATTAAAAAAAAAAATAATCATATCTATTATTAAAAGATCTCTAACCTGTCCTAAAGTTTATAATATACAAGAAAAAGAAGTAAAAAAACTTAAAAAAAAAATTACAGAAAAACTGTTAAAACCTAACAAAATGAAACACAGTAGTATTGTAAACGAATCTTCAAAAGAAAGTTAGAAAATTTATTCTTAGAAATGAATACTTTATTTACATAAATCTTGATAAAAATCATGATTTTTTTCATCCGTGTAATCCAGCATTGATAGATATTTTCATTAATAATTTTATTTTATGTATTTAATGCCGGAAGTTTATCTTAACTGGCAATATGTCTATAACTTTTTTTTTTTTTTAATACAGATTGTATTGTCCAGTCTTCTAATTCATTGAATACCTTGTTAAACTTTTAGGAAGTTGCCCTTTAGAAACATGTATCCACAATATTTTGGTGATTTGAAATTTTAAATTTATATGAGAATCAGCAACAACTCCAAAAAAGTCTTCTTTTTCTCTTTAAAAAGGTGAATTTATTTTAGTTGATCTCACAACTTCTTGTACTTCATTGGATATCACACTTAGTTTCCTTTTCTCTATGAGACCAAAGTCTCTATCACATGATAACTGATCAGACGTGAGAAAATTTATGTCGATGCTTTTAAAGTACCCTTTAGTTACTAAATAGATAACAGCCATCACTAGCATTCAATTCTTTATTTTGCCTGACACAGCTGTCACACTGCCTCAAGCTTTTTCTTCACAGAAAATTGTGATTGAAAAAAGTATAAAGAAATATCATTGCCTTCACTACCAGAAATTCCCTCATGCCACATACACATATAAGTAATTCCCAGAGACACCAACATAGATGCATAAGCTGTAGTAAGAAAGTTGGCGCATGTAAAACATGTTGCTGTCAGTCAATGTAGGGAAAAATAATACCTGCTGCAAGTCCGTTGAAATACAGCAAACATCACTTTGCAGTAACTGTGATTCATTCATACTTCTGTTCATCAGATCTAAAACTTTTGTAGCCTTTCTTTGATGTAAAGTTAGTCGAGATCTAAGGGTAAACTGTTCAGCAACTATTTACTCCCTTTATTTTTGTAGTGTATCTGTCACCGACTACATGCATCTGTTTTTGAGATTCCAAATGACAGCTTACAGTAGCGCTTCTTAAATGCATGTTGATCTTTAAACGCACAGTACATCCTATAATAATTTAAATCAGTACTAAGACACTGTTTTGTGCTTTTACTTTTTCCATAGTGGCTTTCCTGTCGAGGGAACCTATCAATATGCTCACAAACAAGTTTACAGTCTTCTTTAGTGAATTTAAGTATATGTTTGTGAGAGTTAAGATTTTTTCCTCTGTTATCATTGTATGAAGTATTCCCAATTTTCTTTTTATGATTAAGTGTTTGCAATTTACTCCTTTGTTGAGGCTGAAAATTTCTTTAAATGATTTTGTACAATGTCCAGAACCTGTAGGAACAGTATAAGTTATTGTCGATTGCCGCTTACTTTCGCTTGGATCATTGTATGTACCATGTCTCCGCTAGAAACTGGGGTATGATTTCAGTACGATTCATCTGGTGTTCATCTGATAATTTGTATAGTTCCAGAAATAGCATTTCCTTCACTTCCTTCGACAGTTCTTTACATTTGTATTTACACTTACAAGCGACCTGAAAATTAAAAAAAAATCAACCTGTGATAATGTGGATTATTTTACATAAATATGTAAGTAAATGCAAAATTAAAGAATACTTTTTACATTTTATTTTTTAATTTAATTTAAGGTAACTGCAAAGATCAAACAATAAAATTAAATTATTTGCTAATAAGTAGCATATTAAGTAGTATGTAATAGTAAACAGGAATGTGTATAATACATTTTAAGTTAACAAAGAAATGTACTTACTTCAGCAGGAGGTGCTGCTTTTCTTGGTTTCTGTTTACTCTTTGCAGTTGAATAAGGCTTTCCCTGTAATTTACATTTTTATTAATACATGATTTTTTTCTTACAGTAATATATTTTTTTTCCATTCTATTTCAGTAACCAAAACAACTCACTTTACGCTGTTGTATTGTACTATTGTATTGTAAAATACATTTGAGATGTTTTATCAATCCGACATTTGTTACTGACCTTAGCGCATCTGTATCAACATAAAATTTTGATTTTATAATTTTACTGCCATCGCTTTCATTAACAAACTCTATTTTCTGTTGCTGAATTTGTAAGCGCATCTTTAGAGCAATTTTTAGAATTATGCTTCACACAAACTATAATTGCCATGTTGAATTCTAGAGTGTTGAAGATAGAGAGAAGGAATGACAGGCACACAACACAACACACAAACAGAGAAAGAAAAAATGACAGACAGAAACACACACAAACACACACAGAGAGAGAGAGAAAGAAATTGAAAGAGACAGACAGACACACAACACCATACAACACCACACACAGACACTCACACATAGAGTGAGAGAGATCGAGAGAGCGAATGTGTGAGAAAGAAAGAGAAACAAACACACACACACACACACAGAGGGAGAGAGAACCACACACACACACACACACAGAGATAAAGAGATTGAGAGAGAAACAGACAGACAATCTTACACATAGAGAGAGAGAGAGATTGAGAGAGAGAAACAGTCAGAAAGACACACAAACACAGAGAGAGAGGGAGAGAAACAGACAGTCACACAC